>NC_091435.1:130934297-131534297 GCF_964237555.1 Oryctolagus cuniculus | reverse complement strand
CAAGAAGTTCTAGCATTTCAGGAATAGTTTGACAACCAATGAGTGGGAATTACAGGACTCCTTGTTGAAGGGAGTTAACTCAACAAATAAACTAGCACTGTTGATACTGCAGGATTTGACACATTTTTCTTCTCCTTTAACTGCCTCCCTTTTTCAAAGAAAAAAAAATTTGTCCCAATTGATACATGGTAGGTGAGTAACTTTTGTGATCTGTACACATTACTGGCAAAACAAAAAGCACACATACTCTAGAAACAGATGTGAATCCTAATTCAAGCTACCACTTAGATCAGCAGAATAACTTTGAGCAAATTATTTACTCTGTGTATTTTGCTGAAGGCATGGGCCTAAGACTTGGCAAAATATTCAAGATCTCAAGAGCTAAGTATGTTTTGAGTTTGAGTTTTAGGTATGAACAAACTGTTCATTATTTGTAAACTGTTTCCTCTTTTGACAGATTTTTCAATAAAAAATTTGCAAGCTAGAAGTATCAGTTCTTTTTTAGCACCTATTTAATCAGTGTAATACCTTAAAACCTTTTTGTGATAATTATGCCATGTTCCTAAGGAAAATGTGCAGAATATTAAAAGTAGCACATAACTGTATAATCGTGCTGTTGCCATGGAAATGTTCCAGCTGAGTTCTTATATTTCAAAAATTGATCAGAATTTTGGGCCTTGACTTTATTGCTTGGATTACAATCTGTGATATTTGGCTCCATCCTTGCATGTAGATATATGCTTAAACATTTCATATATCCAAAGAAAATTGTTGTAAAGATTTTTATCATTTTTATCTTTGCTGCTACTTGCAAGAGGAAGGGAAAACATGAATTTATCAGAAAGGGTCTGCATCCCTCTTTCCAAGTCTTAGTCCTAGGTCATAAGGAATATTGGTGTTGTCCTGAATGGAGATTCCAACATGTGGAAACAAAAGGAAGTTTTAAAAGCTCCTAGGTCCTAACGCCTCACATATGGAATGTGCCCACATCCAAGACAGATACAGAATGGGTTTACTCAGTGAGCAGATAACATTGTTTATCTTCGGGAGATAGCAGAATATGGTGGGAAGAACACCTATAGTAGAACCAGGAAATACGGGCTTACTTCAGGCTGGTTGATACACAAACTAGCCTATACCTTTTTTTTTTTTTTGACAGGCAGAGTGGACAGTGAGAGACAGAGACATAGAGAAAGGTCTTCCTTTTCCGTTGGTTCACCCCACAATGGCTGCTGCAGCCGGTGCGCTGCAGCCAGCACACCACGCTGATCCGAAGCCAGGAGCCAGGTGCTTCTCCTGGTCTCCCATGCAGGTGCAGGGCCCAAGGACTTGGGCCATCCTCCACTGCACTCCCGGGCCACAGCAGAGAGCTGGCCTGGAAGAGGAGCAACTGGGACAGAATCTGGTGCCCCGACTGGGACTAGAACCCGGTGTGACGGCGCCGCAGGTGGAGGATTAGCCTATTGAGCCACAGTGCTGGCCTAGCCTATACCTTTGAGACCTTTTCTTAACCTTTCTAAACTCTTTATTTTCATCTAAAAAAGTGTAAGTAATTTAAATTTTTATTTTTCCTGACAAAGTTGTAAAGTTCATGTGAAAGAAGGTGTATGAGAAAGCTCATGCCTTGACAGAGTAGGAAGAGCCTAGATTCAGAATCAGAGCCCTCACGTTTGAGTCCAGGCTGTGTAAATTCCTAACTGTATAACCATGGCAAGTCAATATCCTTGGGTTTGTTTCTTCTTTTTTTTTTCTTGCTTCCTTCCTTCAACAAATATTTTTGAAAGCTTAACCTGTATCAAGTACTTTTTTGGACTTTGTGACTATGGTAGGGCATGATATAAAGGCTCTGCCTTCATACCTTTCACTAAGGTAACAGAGTACAGTAGAATACTAAGAGAGTGTTTTCTGTGTGCTTGCCAGTGTCTGAATCCCAGCTCTGCATAGCTTTGTGAGCTCCGGTATGTTACCTGACATCTCTATGCCTCAGTTTTCTGGTCTATCAAATGGAAATGATAACAGTACTAATCTCATTGGGTTGCTGTGAAAATTGAGTGAATCAAGGCCTATAAAGCGTCTAGAAGATTGCCTGTTTCCAATATTTGTTTCATGACTGTTCAGATATTATTTTTATTGCTGTTATTGCTTTCTATGGTGGGAGGAAAGATTTTAATATCTAATCAAATAAATGAGCTATAGTGTTAAATCGTGATAAGTTTTGAAGGAAAACATATCAAGCTAAGAGGGTATAGACAAGGGTAAGAAGCAAGAGGCTGTTTTAGATAGGGTGGTCAGAGAAGACTTCTGTGAGGCACTGAGATTTGAACAGATAACTAAAGTGAGTTGCTGAGACATGAAGATTTCTGATGGAGGAGGATTTAAGGAGAGAGGATGACAAGTACAAAGGCTTGAGGATAAAGTGCTTGGTGTTTTCTAGGTCAGGCTAGAGTAGAGTAAGCAAGAGAGAGTGGCAGGGGATGAGGTTAGAGAAGGAGCAAGGGGCCAAAGCATGTTGGGCCTTGTATGCTGTGATAAGCACTTTGGAATTTATTCTAAATATTGGGTTTTGTGTGATTATATGAGGTATTCAGACATACTTGAACAAGATCATTTTGGTTGATATTTGAAGAATAAACTGAAGGTGAAAAATGGTCAAGAGTGCCAACAGAGAGACCATTGAGAAAGTTGCTGCACCAGTTGCTGCATCTGCCAGGCAAGAGTGAAGGTGGTTTGGAGTGTTAGTAGTCAAGGTGATGAGGTGGTAGGATTATGGATATATTGTGAAGCTGAAAGAGTTTGACTTAGGGAGTAAAGGAAAAGGAGCTGCCAGGGATGACTCCAAGATGGTTAGCCTGAGAAACTAGGTATGCTTATGCTATTTACAGGGATGAGAAAGAGTAGCTTGAGGGGAAAGAGACATTCAGAATTCCACTTGGGAAACAGTAAGTGTGAAACATCTATTAGGCAATAAAATGGAGATATTTAACAGTTAATCGGGTTGTGAATCTGAAGAGACTGGAGCTGAGCATTCCAATTGTAGTTTTTCTATGATATGATAATATTACTTGGCAATATATACATCACAGGGTTATTTTGTGGATTAGAAAGTATTTGGTGAATTAGAACATGCTTGGTTTTGTAATGCAGTCTCCTTGATGACTTTTGTTTTTGACATGTAGCATTGTCCCCCACCCGTTCTTATCTGCTTATTAAAGTGAAGAAATCTCCACATGTCTTTAGATATCATATCTAAAAGAAGTTATATTATTTCTAATAATTGTAAGCCAATATTCACAAGTCAAATGTTCTTCTTTGAGTTTGTCATGAAAAAAATAAAGCATACAAAGGATATGTAATTCCAAGTTTTAAATAACAACTAAAATAAGATTTGTGGTAGAGGAAACCTAAGATAGAAAATATTTCTCTAAAACACATAGTCCTATAACAATACCAATGTAGCCATGAAACGTGATGAAATAGATAGAGGTTATGTGAGGTGTATCATGGAATGGGAACAAAAGCTTATTTTTTTACTATTTTAAAAAATATTTATTTAAAAGGCAAAGTGACAGAAAGAGCTTATATCTGCTGGTTCACTTCACAAGTGACCACAATAGCACAGGCTAGGCGAGGTGGAAGTCAGGAGCCTGGAACTCAATCTGTGTCTTGCCTGTAAATTAACAGGGGCCCAAGCGCTTGGGCCATCATGGGCTACTTCCCCAGGAAAAAAGCAAGGAGCTGGATGGGAAGCAGAGCACCCAGAACTCTAACTGGAACTGTGGTATAGAATGCTGGCATCTCAAGCTGTGGTTTAATCTACACTGCATGACACCAGCCCCTTATGTATTATTAAATGACTCCATTAATAGAAAGATAAAAATTTTATTGATCTCATCAGTATAAAAGTAATGATTATCCCTTGACTAACCATTTTGGTTCCTGCCCTCTTGGCACTGACATGGGTGTGTGTGTGTGTGAAAGAGAGAGAGAGAACGAGATGGGAGAGAGAGAGAGAGGATGTGTGTGTGTGGGGGAGAGTAGAGAATAAATGATATTTGCATAAAACAACCTGGAAATGGAAAAAAAAAATTTACCAAGGATATGAAGATTTAAAAGCTTGACTTTATAAGGATAATAAACCAAAACAAACTATCAGTGGCTGCTGAGGTTAGGAGGGGTCAACTATAAAGAGGAATGAGGGAAATTTTGAGGGTGATGCAATGTAAGTATGTCTTAATTATGGATATACATAATTGTTGAAATTTTGCAGGGTGCTTGGACTTTCTACACATTTGCTTTGTGGAAATAAATATTTACAGTTTTACATTAAAGGTAGAATAAGCATTAGAGCTTCCAACTGTATATTTTTTAATTTTATAGATTTTTTAAAAAACTATGATCCTTTATTTGGGTGTTTTGGGTGAACTGTGCTAAGTTTTAGGGCAAGCAGTTGTTCTAGTTTACTTTTTACCATCGTCAAAAGTACATAAAAGTCCTATTAATCCTCTTATTCTTCTACTTCCCTTAACCCTGGTATACACCAAAAAGAAATCTTATTTCCCTTGTTTAATCATTATGAAAATAATAAGTCATTTTCTAGTATAAGAAAAAAAACTTTTACAACTCTTATTACTTCAAATAAAACATTTGTCTTTGGGTGGGAAGAATTATGATTGTACTTTCTTTTTCTTTTCTTTCCACCCCTTTTAAATGTATAATGTATATGCATTATTATTTAAAATGTAGACCAAAGTTATTTTGAAAATTGTAACATAACAAATGGACTTTACCTAATGACTAATCTGTTATTTAACTCACAGCTAATAATAAGGCTGCTTTTTCTATTAGTAACATTAAGAAAATTGTTTTTATTTCTGAGTAATGAGTAATTTTTTCCAGATTATATTTTGGTGATATTTGAGTTTGGATTTGAATGAGTATAAGTCAGATTTCTTGAGAAAACACCAATCAAAACACAAAGCTTTACCATAAACTCCAGGCATAGGAGGAAGTAGACATTTACCCAGCTTTCCTATCCAATGTCTTTTATCAACTCCTGCCAGTCTTTCACTCTGGAAAGCCAGAAGTGTGTGATGTTATTTTTTTTAAGCTGTTGTAAAGTGGTCATTCTCTGGATTATGCCTCTCTTGGAAATGGATATGTGAAAACTTTTTCTCTTTTGCATATATATATGTACATATATATATATATATTTGTATATACACACACACACATATTTAAAGTTTTGTCTATAGGGGCATACTTTTAACTTAGTGGTTGAGGTTGAGACGCCTGAGTCTCCTATTGGAGTATCTGGGTTCAATATTTCACTCTGGCTCCTGATTTCAGCATCCTGCAGATGCAGACCCTGGCAGGCAGCAATGATGCCTCAGGTAATTCCACTGAGTTCCTAGTTCATGGCTTCCATTTGTCCCAATCTTGGACATGTGAGCATTTGAGGAATGAACCAAGATGTCTGTCTGCCTCTCAAACAAAAAAACAAACAAACAAATAAATAAAAATTTTAAAAGGCATATCTGTAGAGGGGAAAAGGCAAATGGAAATACTAAAAATGAAAATTGTGTTGATCTTTTAGGACTATTAAGAGAGTTAGGTGACGTAATGTATATATGCAAAATGCTAACTTTGCTTTTGTAAATGTTACTGTGTTTCTCAGTCACTTTGAAGGTGAATCAAATCACAATATAGAAAATCAACCAGTTGAAAATTTAAGGTGATTATAATTGTTTGCAGTTGTATTTGCTACTATTATGAAGAAAGATTGTACTGTAAATATGGGCTTTTAAGAATAATTTTATTCTTTTATACAGTTGATGTGTTAAAGAAAATTGACATTCCATCTGTCTTTATTGGTGAATCATCAGCCAATTCCCTGAAAGACGAATTCACATATGAAAAAGGGTAAGTAATGGATAAAAAAAGAGTCATGTAGCTTAAAAATTTTTCTTTATATTAGAACAGAATTATATAATATCAGATATAATCAGAATTGTGTTTTAGAATGAACTCTTTTGTCTAACTTATCTCTTTATATGTCTTCATGCTTTTAAGATTTACTGTTTTATTGAAAATATATTGAGAGAATAAGGTAACCACGTTGTTGAAAAGATCACAAAATTTCCCATTGTATAGTTTAATCAAACCACTCATTTTTTTAATGCAGTTCACATTTATATGACTTTCTCTATGAAGAAATGTTTCTATTTTATTAAAAAGAAATTTGTTATTGTAGAAGCACAGACTCCAAAACACAGTATGATAAGTGACCAACTTCTACAAAGACAAGAAGTCACTTTTCAAGATTTAAAAGTTTGATTTGGAATAAAAACTTCTATATGGAACTTCTCTATAAAAAAAAACTTGTTACACAAGTGATATATGTACTAAAATTAACTTAAGGCACAGCTGTCTCATTTAATACTATAGAAAACAGTTCAATGAACCCCTCAGAATTTTTTCCAAGAAACAAATTCCCAGAACAGAGTGGGCAGGAACTTCCTTTTGACTGTGAAGAACAATACCAAAATATTAATACCTGTCTGCTACCTATACACTTGTCAAACTTACCCTCAAATGTCCTCTTTTTCCTTTCTTTCAGTGGACAGAGCAAGGAAATGCATATATATATTTTTTTTTTTTGGACAGGCAGAGTTAGAAAGTGAGAGACAGAGACATAGAGAAAGGTCTTCCTTTTCCGTTGGTTCACCTCACAATGGCTGCTGCAGCCGGTGCGCTGCAGCCAGCACACCACGCTGATCCGAAGCCAGGAGCCAGGTGCTTCTCCTGGTCTCCCATGCAGGTGCAGGGCCCAAGGACTTGGGCCATCCTCCACTGCCTTCCTGGACCACATTAGAGAGCTGGACTGGAAGAGGAGCAACTGGGACAGAATCCGGCACCCTGACTGGGACTAGAACCCGGGGTGCTGGCGCCGCAAGCGGAGGAGGATTAGCCAAGAGAGCCGTGGCACCAGCCTATGCATATGTTTTTAAAGGTACAACAAATCAGGAGGACATATTGTTTTGTTTGCACTGTAAACCTAGGATATAGGATTTTCACTTAATTGATTTTAAATCTGCATCTTATTTTTCTGTGCTGAAAAGCACATGTATAATCATTCTTTTCTTTTTAAATTTAATAACAGACACACACACAGACACACACACAAACACACACAACAGACTTAGAAGAATAATACCAGGGCCAGCATTGTGTAGCAGATTAAGCCTTTGCCTGAAACACCTGCTTCCAGTTCGAGTCCCAGCTGTTCCACTTCTCATCCAGCTCCCTGCGAAGGTGCCTGGGAAAGCATCCAAAGATGCCCCAAATGCTTGGGCTCCTGTACCCACATGGGAGACCAGAATGAAACTCCAGGCTCATGACTTCAGCCTGGACCAGCCCTGGCAGTTATGGCCATTTGGGGAGTGAACCAGCAGGTGGAAGATTTCTCTGTCTCTCTATCTTTCCTCCTTTCTCTGAAACTGTGCCTTTCAAATAAGTTTTAAAAAGAAAGAAAAATACCAACATTATTACCAACATTTTTAAATAACAGTTTTTTCTGTGTGTTTTTTTTTTCTAAAGATTTGTTTATTTATTTGAATGGCAGAGTTACACAGAGAGAAAAGGAGAGGCAGAGAGAGAGAGAGAGGTCTTCCATCTGCAAGTTCACTCCCCAATTGGGCACAATGGCTGGAGCTGCACCCATCCAAAGTCAGGAGCCAGGAGCTTCTTCCGGGTCTTTGGGCCATCTTCTACTGCTTTCCCAGGCCATAGCAGAGAGCTGCATTGAAAGTGGAGCAGCCAGGACTTGAACCAGCACTCATATGGGATGCCGGCACTGCAGGCAGTGGCTTTACCCACTGTGTCACAGTGCCGGCCCCTCTTTTGGTGTTTTAAGATATATCATAAAGAGTATGTAAAGTCAAATTGTTTTAAGGGCACATATTATATTCCTTTTTATGCTGATGTTACCAACTGGAAACACAGGTCTTTGATTCATTTACTTTTATTTATGTATTTATTTTTATCATTTACTTTTAGATAGTAGGAATGGTTTGTGACTTTTATAATTATGTAAATCTTAAAGTCAAACTCAGTAGACCAAGGTATATTCAAGAAGTTTAGATTCTGTTTCTATCTTGTCCATACTATTTCCATCCTTACCTTATAGTTAAAGGTTTTTTAAAAAAGATTTTAATTTAGTTCATTAAATTTTGGAAAGATTTATTTATTTACTCAAAAGGTAGTGTTACAGAGAAAGACAGAGAGAGAGAAAAAAATATCTTCCATCTGCTAGTTTACTCCCCAAATGGCCACAACAGCCAAGGCTGGACCAGGCCAAAACCAGGAGCCTAGAACTCCATCCAGGTCTCCCACATGGGTGGCAGGAGCCCAAACACCTAGGCCATCTTTTGCTGCTTTTCCAGGTGTATTAGCAGAGAGCTGGATCAGAAATGAAGCAGCCAGGACTCAAATCGACCTTTATATGGATGCTAGCATTGCAGGCATTGGCTTAACTTGCTGTAGCACAATGCCAACCTCTCATTACATTTTTTAAAAAATATGTACGTATTTATTTGAAAGGCAGAGTTACAGAGAGAGAGAGGTCTTTCATCTGCTGGTTCACTCCCCAGATGGCAGCAATGGCCAGAGCTGCGCTGATCTGAAGCCAGGAGCCAAGAGCTTCTTCTGGGTCTCCCATGTGGGTGCAGGGGCCCAAGGACTGCTTTCCACTGCTTTCCCAGGCCATTACAGCGAGCTAGATCAGAATTGGAACAGCCAGGATTCAAACTTGCACCCATCTGGGATGCTGGCATTCCATGCTGTGGCTTAACCCACTAAGCCTCAGCACCGGCCCCATACTTTTTTAAATTATAGGCAGATACACACTCTTTTCCTCCGTCTTTCATCCTGAATACTTAAACACTGTTACCTATTCTGCTAGTTGTCTTAACAAGAAATCCTAGAGATTGCAAATATGAGTTCATAGAACTATTCTTCATTCCTTTTTCCAGCTAAATAGAACTCCATTTTTTGGCTGAACCAGTTTTATCAGCCAGTCCCTGTTGATGGTCTTTGAGTTGTTAACATTATTTTGCTATTTTTTTTTTAACATTCTTTTGCTATTGTAAATAGTGCTGTATTAAATAACTTTATGGATAGGTCTCTTCATGTTTTTGCCAGTTTACTTTTGGAATAGATTCCTAGAAGTAGGATTTATGGAGATATATTTCACATACCATAAAATTTCCCCATTTAAAGTATACACTTCAGTATATTTACAGACTTGTCTAGGCATCTTCCCCTTCTAAGTAGAACTTTTTTTAACATCTGAATAGAAACCCTGTTTCAGCCACTCCCTATTCCCTACCCCAGTCTCTCCCCCAATCCCAACCCTAGGCAACCTCTAATATTCTGTCTCTGTGAATTTGTCTATTCTGGTCATTTCCCATAAAAAGAATCACATTTATTTTAAGGGCACATACTATATTCCTCTCTATGCTGATGTTACCAACTGGAAACACAGGTCTTTGATTCATTTTTGTGGTCTTTTGTGATTGGCTTTTTTCACTTAGCATGAAGATTTCAAGGTTCGTAATGCTGAGCATGTATTGGTATTTTTTTCCCCTTTATTGCTATATAATAACCCATTGTTTGGATGCACTGCATTTTGTTTATCGATTCTTCAGTTAATGAACATTTAACTTGTTTCCGCATTTTGGATATTATGAAGAATGTTACTGTATACATTCATGTATAAGTGTTTATATGTGCATATGTTTTCATTTCTCTGCCTCTGTTCTTAAAATGGAATTGCTTGATTATATGGTAATTCTGTGTTTTAAGGGACTGCAATGCTTCTTTTTTTTTCAGAATATCTATATCATTTTTAATTCCCACCAGCAATATATGAATGTTCTAATTTTCCTTTCTGAAGGAATTTAATAACCAAGCTGTCTTGCTCCAGAAAAACCTGCTTGTATCTTTCTTGAGAGTATATTATTCCTATAGGTTAATTTAGGCATTATCAACATTACAGTAAGTCTTGCTAAGGAATATAGTATGCCCTCCCATTGTTCAATCCAACATTTATGTAATGAGGAAGTTTGTTTAGTTTTTTAATCCAAAGTCAATGTTAGAAGAAAATTTCTTACGAAATATATGCCTAAGTATGTTACTGTTCACTGCTGTAGGAGGAGGTTTTTTTTTTTTTTTTTTTTTTGACAGGCAGAGTGAACAGTGAGAGAGAGAGACAGAGAGAAAGGTCTTCCTTTGCCGTTGGTTCACCTTCCAGTGGCCGCTGCGGCTGGCGTGCTGCGGCCGGCGCACCGCGCTGATCCGATGGTAGGAGCCAGGTACTTATCCTGGTCTCCCATGGGGTGCAGGGCCCAAGGACTTGGGCCATCCTCCACTGCACTCCCTGGCCACAGCAGAGAGCTGGCCTGGAAGAGGGGCAACTGGGACAGAACCCGGTGCCCTGACCGGGACTAGAACCCGGTGTGCAGGCGCCGCAAGGCGGAGGATTAGCCTAGTGAGCCGTGGTGCTGGCCAGGAGGAGTCTTTTTATTACATCTATAATCTGTTTTCCATTTGTATATATGAAAGCTCATTTTGTATGTTGATATTATAACCTAAAATTTAATTAAATTCTCTTACTGTTCATTTATCCATTACAAGTAGGAATCATTTTGTCTTTTTATTTTTTATTCTTATGCTTCTTATTGCTTCCTCTTAATGAACTGTATTGGTAATATTTTCCATACCATGTTAATTGTAGTAAAAATAATAGACATCTTTGTTTATTATTTGTTCCTCACTTTAGTGAGAAAGCTTCTCAGTTCCACTTTAAGTAAGATTCTGGCTTAAAAAAAATCATATTAAGAAAATATCCATCAATTCCTCCATGCTACAGACCAACGTTGTGGGGAGCAACTCGGACTATACTGTTACTGCAATTAAGACTTATTCTATGCATCTGCTCTCCCACTGTGGGGAGCAACTCGGACTATATTGTTACTGGAATTAAGACTTATTCTATGCATCTGCTCTCCCACAATATGGCGCTGGGAGAGAAGAAAGAGGCTTCTACACAGCTGCCTCCAGTTCAACCAAGGAACTGTAGGACCTGCTCCTGGTTGGAGGAGAGCAGCGTGCTCGGCGTGTGGGTAGCAGAGTTGGGATTGGTGGAGGAGGACTATAAAGGAGGAGAGAGACGGCATGCACCAGGAACATCTACGGGGAACATCTATCTGAAGGAACACCTGTGCAGCCCCCGAGAAAGCCGGCCGGCGGTGTGCCGCTCCCCTGCTGAAGTGGGGAATGTGGCCAGGGGGAACTGCCCTTCCACGGAGGTGGAAGGGATAGTAGCCAACCCGGGAAGAACCAGCAGCAAACCCGGGGAGGGCCGAGCAGACGAAAGAACAGCGCAGGGTCCTGTGTCGTTCCTCCACGAAGAGGGGGAGCGACACAACTTTCCAGTTTTTTCCTATGTGATCTATAGCACAGATGACTCTCATGTAAAGCCACTGGGGCTCAGTAGTTTGGATGGTTGGAGCTGGGTGTCAGAAAGAATAGCAGTGCAGGGCTTCTGTATCAACAGAGGGATTGAGGCATTGGATTGGCTATTGTTTTAAAATGTAGGCCTAGGGTATGTGTTTTGAAATTAGCCTAAAAACTTATGCAAAGGAAAAAAACACCTTATATTCTGGATTGCTTAGGACTTTGCTTCAATGATGAAATCTTAGCTAGGCTATACTGTATTGAGGCGTAGACATGGGGAAGTAGATAATATGTTTAAATAATTTCTTTCTTAAATACACATAAATCTAGAACTAGGACAAAGATGAATCTACAGGTTCAGCTGTGGGAGACCTGGACAAATAGAGGAAGTAAAAGTGAAGCCAAATGAGTGATATTCTATAGTAATTCTCCACCCTGTGTTATCACTGTCACCACTTCTACCATTAGCAAATTGGTTAAGAAAAAGCAGTATATTAAATGTTCTTTTGAGCTTAAATTGAGCTTTTAACTCAAAATGCTTACAACTTTTTACCAGTTGTAGACCATGTAAAATTCTAATAATATATCTTGACAGACTAAAAATGATTTGAGATATAACAAGTGCTTATTAGCAGAACATGTAGAAAATTAAATGTAGAATGTAGGTTGATGAATCCAGTGCTTCTGGAAAATTGTAGAATTGATTACATTTATGTAGTTATAAAAGCAACAAAAATTTCTAGTAAAGAGTCTTAATTTCTAGTTCACTGGGACTTCCTGATTTGTCTTTTTTTTTTTTTTTTTTTTTTTTTTTGACAGGCAGAGTGGATAGTGAGAGAGAGAGAGACAGAGAGAAAGGTCTTCCTTTTGCTGTTGGTTCACCCTCCAGTGGCCGCCATGGCTGGCGTGCTGTGGCCGGCGCACCGCGCTGATCCGAAGGCAGGAGCCAGGTGCTTCTCCTGGTCTCCAATGGGGTGCAGGGCCCAAGCACTTGGGCCATCCTCCACTGCACTCCTGGGCCACAGCAGAGAGCTGGCCTGGAAGAGGGGCAACCGGGACAGAATCCGGCGTCCCGACTGGGACTAGAACCCGGTGTGCCGGCGCCACTAAGTGGAGGATTAGCCTAGTGAGCCGCGGCGCCGGCCCCTGATTTGTTCTTTTGGGTTATTTATTCTCACCTGTAGCTCTGTTCATTTTTGAGCAGTCCTGGGACTTATTTCATAAGACAGTGTTTGTTTATCTCACCTAGGCAGAATGTGCCTTAAGAAGTCATAAACATAAAAAGAGAAAAAAAAGACCCACATATAAGAGATGTAAGTATTTCTACTGCTGAGATATTAAGCTATAGTGGGCTAAATTTAGGATATACAGTAGTGTAGCTTCTAAACTCTAGCAGGGATGAGTTAGAGAAGTTGCAGAGGATTAGCATCTCATGGAAAGGCTCTTGAACTGAGAAGTGGTACCATTGGCTTAGGACAGTTCCAGAGGCTTTGTGCCAAGAACAGGGACATTATGAGCAGAGCTGGCCTCATTCTGAAAGAGATAATATTAAATTAATCAGCCCAGGTCTGCTGCTGCTGATTTTCTCTTTTTCACGTTGATGATGCAAGGGCACTTCAAAAAGTTTGTGAAAAGTGGAGTTAAAAGATAAGTATTTTGATGCAAAGATTTTTTTGTAATCCATGTATAGTTTTGTCATAATGCACAATTTCCATAGATACTTTGAAGACCCCTGTATGTTAGTCACTTTAGTATTTAATGTAAAACTACAAAAATACATGTGAAATTCCTTGTCATCCTCCTATTCTGCTGGAAAATGGTTGAAATAAAAAGCTACTTGTATTCTAGTAGGTCTATTAGGTTTTGAAAGTATTTAGATTATTTAGGGGAAATTTCTGGTGTTATCTTTTTTGGTTGGGGTGAAGCTTGATAGAACTCCTTTAACACCATTATAACAAATAATAGCATAAAGATTTAAAAACAGCTTTGAAATAGAAATAATTTGTTTTCATGTTATTTTTCTTAAATTCTGTAGTATTCTAAGCACCTCTTAGGATGGGGAAAGAGTCAATTTGTTTGTTTTTTTTTTTTTCCCTTCATATTGAGAATTATTATTTTGCCTTTACCATTGTATTGTGAAGTATCTGATTTCACTACCTAAAAAACCACTCAGCAGTGGGTGGTAGAGTAGCACTGCCAGCACCATACTAGTCTAATAGCACAAGTGGACCCATGGAGAGATCAGTCATATTAATGAACATTACAGTGGCCCTTCCCTAGACTAAGATTTTTTAATGCAGAGTCTTTTTTTTTCCTCCAGAGAAACCTTTTATTTAATGAGTACAACTTTCATAAGTACAACTTTAGGAATATGGTGATTCTTCCCACCCCCACTCCCACCCCACCTCCTCCTCCCTCTCACATTCCCAGTCCCATTCTCCATTAAGATTCATTTTCAGGCCAGCACCGTGGCTCAATAGGCTAATTCTCCACCTGCGGCACCGGCACACCGGGTTCTAGTCCCGGTTGGGGTGCCGGATTCTGTCCCAGCTGCTTCTCTTCCTGTCCAGTTCTCTGCTGTGGCCTGGAGTGCAGTGGAGGATGGCCCAAGTTCTTGGGCCCTGCACCCCATGGGAGACCAGGAGAAGCACCTGGCTCCTGGCTTCAGATCAGCGTGGTGCACCGGTCACAGTGTGCTGGCCGTAGTGGCCATTGTGGGGTGAACCAACGGCAAAAGGAAGACCTTTCTCTCTGTCTCTCTCTCGCACTGTCCACTCTGCCTGTCAAAAAAAAAATACTCATTTTCAATTAACTTTATACACAGAAGACCAACTCTATACTAAGATTTCAACAATTTGCACACACTTAGGAGAACAAATTTTACAGTTCATTCCACAATACACGTCATTGAGGACAGATCCTTCATGGAAAGTAAGTACACAGTGACTCCTGTTGTTAATTTAACAATTAACAATCTTATGTATGATGTCAGTGATCACCTGAGGCTCTTGACATGGGCTGCCAAGGATATGGAAGCCTTTTGAATCCACAAACTCTGTCAGTATTTAGATAATGCCATAAACAAAGTGGAAGTTCTCTCTTCCCTTCAGAGAAAAGTACCTTCTTTGAGGGCTACTTCTTTCCACTGGGGTCTCACTAACAGAGATCCTTCATGTAGGACATTTTTTTTTGCCACAGTGTCTTGGCTTTCCATGCCTGAAATGCTCTCATGGGTTTTTCAGCCACACCTGAATGCCTTAAGGGCTGAAGTCAGAGAGCTATTTAAAGCAGTTGTCATTCTATGAGTCTGCTGTGTGAACTACTTCCCATGTTGGAACATTCTCTCCTTTTTAGTTCTATCTATGGTTATCACCAGACATTTGATCTTATTTATATGATCCCTTTAACACTTAATCCTATCTATATGATCATTGTCACACTTAATATGATCATTTTAACACTTAGGATGGCATTTTTACCACCCAGCTTAATGAGATTTGGGATCCAATGGCAAGGTTTTTTTTTTTTTTCTTTTTAGAAAGCTTTTATTTAATAAATATAAATTTCATAGGTACAACTTTTGGATTATAGCAGTTCTTTCCCCCATACTTGTCCTCCCACCCCTGAACTGTCCCACCTCCTACTCCTTTTCCCATCCCATTCTTCATTAAGATTCATTTTTTATTATCTTTATATACAGAAGATCAACTCTGTACTAAGTAAAGATTTCAACAGTTTGCACCCACACAGAAGTATAAAGTACTGTTTGAAGACTAGTTTTACCGTTAATTCTCATAGTACAACACATTAAGGACAGAGCTCCTACGTGGGGAGCAAGTGCACAGTGACTCCTGTTGTTGATTTTTTTTTTTTTTTTTTGGACAGGCAGAGTTAGTCAGTGTGAGAGAGAGAGAGAGAGAAAGGTCTTCCTTCTGTTGGTTCACCCCCCAGATGGCTGCTATGGCCGGCGTGCTGCGCCAATCCGAAGCCAGGAGCCAGGTGCTTCCTCCTGGTCTCCCATGCAGGTGCAGGGCCCAAAGACTTGGGCCATCCTCCACTGCCCTCCTGGGCCACAGCAGTGAGCTGGCCTGGAAGAGGAGCAACCATGACAGAATCCGGCGCCCCAACTGGGACTAGAACCCGGGGTGCTAGTGCCACAGGCAGAAGATTAGCCTAGTGAGCGCGGCGCTGGCCTGTTGTTGATTTAACAATTGACACTCTTATTTATGGTGTCAGTGATCACCTGAGGCTCATGAGCTGCCAAGGCTGTGGAAGCCCCATGAGTTCACAAACTCCGACATTATATAGACAGGGCCATAATCAAAGTGGAAGTTTTCTTTTCCCTTCAGAGAAAGATACCTCTTTCTTTGATGGCTCCTTCTTTCCACTGGGATCTCACTCACAGAGATACTTCATGTAGTTCCTTTTCAATGGCAAGTTTTTAAATTGTACCCTTAGAAGTATGTCCATAGGAATGTATGCAGAACTATACAGCTTTACAGTTACAAACTTTTCTCCCTCTCTTATTCCCACTCTTTATTTTTTACTGAGATCTATTTTCAATTGACTTCATAGACATATAATGAACTCTGTGTTAAGTAAAGAGTTCAACAAATAGTTTGAAGAAGAGGAAAAAAAAAACCTGTTCCTTAACAGTCAAGACAAGGGCTGTTCAAGTCATTGATTCTCAAAGTGTCAGTTTCACTTCTTAAGACTGCCTTTTTTTAATATATATATATATTTTTTTATTTTTTTTTATTTTTTTATTTATTATTTTTTTTTGACAGGCAGAGTGGACAGTGAGAGAGAGAGAGAGACAGAGAGAAAGGTCTTCCTTTTGCCGTTGGTTCACCCTCCAATGGCCGCCACGGCCGGCGCGCTGCGGCCGGCGCACCGCGCTGATCCGATGGCAGGAGCCAGGAGCCAGGTGCTTTTTCCTGGTCTCCCATGGGGTGCAGGGCCCAAGCACCTGGGCCATCCTCCACTGCACTCCCTGGCCACAGCAGAGAGCTGGCCTGGAAGAGGGGCAACCGGGACAGAATCCGGCGCTTTGACAGGCAGAGTGGACAGTGAGAGAGAGAGACAGAGAGAAAGGTCTTCCTTTGCCGTTGGTTCACCCTCCAGTGGCCGCCGCTGCCAGCGCGCTACGGCCGGCACACCGCGCTGATCCGATGGCAGGAGCCAGGTACTTATCCTGGTCTCCCATGGGGTGCAGGGCCCAAGCACTTGGGCCATCCTCCACTGCACTCCCTGGCCACAGCAGAGAGCTGGCCTGGAAGAGGGGCAACTGGGACAGAATCCAGTGCCCCGACTGGGACTAGAACCCGGTGTGCAGGCGCCGCAAGGCGGAAGATTAGCCTAGTGAGCCGCGGCGCCGGCCCCAGACTGCCTTTTCAGTGTTCTATTAGTCATCACAGATCAGGGAGAACATATGGTATTTGTCCCTTTGGGACTGGCTTATTTCACTAAGTATGACATTTTCCAGATAAATCCATTTTCTTGCATCTCATTTTTTTTTACCACTGTGTAGTATTCCATATAGTACATATCCCATATCTTTATCAAGACTTTAGTTGACAGGCATTTAGGTTGATTCCATATCTTAGCTATTATGAATTGAACTGCAATAAACATGGGGTGCAGGTAACTCTTTTATTTGCTGATTTCATTTCCCTTGGGTAAATTCCCAGGAGAGGGATAGCTGGGTTATATGGTAGGTCTATATTCAGATTTTTGAGGAATCTCCAAACTGTCCTCCATAGTGGCTTTTCTTTTCTTTTTTTAAGATATATTTATTTATTTGAAAGGCATAGCACACAGAGAGAGGAGAGGCAGAGACAGAGAGAGAGGTCTTCCATCTGCTGGTTCATTCTCCAATTGGCCCCAATGGCTGAAGCTGTGCTGATTCAAAGCCAGGAGACCTCCCAGTCTCCCACGTGGGTGCAGGTGTCCAAGCACTTGGGCCATCTTCTACTGCTTTCCTAGGCCACAGCAGAGAGCTGGATTGGAAGTGGAGCAGCCGGGACTTGAACTAGCACCCATATGGGATGCCGGCACTGCAGGCAGTGGCTTTACCCGCTACATCACAGCGCTGGCCCACAGTGGCTTTTCCAGTTTACATTCTCACCAGCAGTGGGTTAGGTACCAATTCCCCCACATCCTTGCTTGCATTTGTTTATTGATTTCTGTATAAAAGCCATTCTGACTGAGGTGAGGTGAAAGCTCACTGGTTTTGATTTTCATTTCCCTGATGGCTAGAAATCCTGGGCATTTTTTCATGTGTTTGTTGGCCTTTGGATTTCCTCTTTTAAAAAATGTCTGTTTAAGTCCTTTGCCGATTTCTCTCTCTCTCTTTCTCTCTCTTTCTTTCCTTCTTTCCTCCTTTCCCTCCCTCCCTCCCTCCCTCCCTCTCTCTTTCTTTCTTTCTTTCTTTCTTTCTTTCTTTCTTTCTTTCTTTCTTTCTTTCTTTCTTTCTTTCTTATTTATTTATTTGCTTGAAAGGCAGTTACAGAGAGGCAGAGAGAGAGAAAGAGGTTGTCCGTCCACTGGTTGTTTACTCCCTAGATGGCCCCAAAGGCTGGAGCTGTGCTGATCCACAGCCAGGAGCCAGGAGCTTCCTCCAGGTTCCTCAAGTGAGTGCAGGGGCCCACGCACCTGGGTCATCATCCACTGTTCTCCCCAGCCATAGCAGAGAGTTGGATCGGAAATGGAGTAGCCAGGACATGAACCTGCGCCATATGGGACTCCAACATCACAGATGGTGGCTTTTCCCCCTATGCCACAGCACCAGCCCCCATTTCTTAATTGAGTTGATTGTTTTTTGGTTGTTGAGTTTCTTGATCTCTTTATATATTCTGGTTATTAATCCTTTATCAGTTACATAGTTTGCAAATAATTTTTCCCATTCTGTCAGTTGCCTCTTCACTTTCCTGTTTCTTTTGCAGTACAGAAACTTCTCAATTTGATGTAATCTCATATGATAATTTTTAATGATTTATTTATTTATTCAAAGATCAGAGTTATACAGAGAGAGAAGAGGCAGAGGGAGAGAGAGAGGAAGGGAGGGAGGGAGGGAGGTCTTCCATTCACTGGTATACTTCCCAATTAGCTGCACAGCCAGAGATGAGCTGATCCGATGCCAGGAGCCAGGAGCTTCTTCCAGGTCTCCCATGTGGGTGCAGGGGCCCAAGGACTTGGACCGTCCTCCATTGCTTTCCCAGGCCGTATCAGAGAGCTGGATCAGAAGTGGGGCAGCCAGCACTCGAACCGGCCCCCATATGGGATGCTGGCACTGCAGGTGGCGGCTTTACCCACTATACCACAGAGCCGGTCCCTCTCATTTGTTAATTCTGGCTTCGATTGCCTGTGATTCTGGGTTCTTTTCTAAGAACTCTTGCCTGTGCCAGTATTTTCTGGGGTTTCCCCAATGTTCTTTAAAAAATTTGATGGTGTCAGGAAGTAGATTTAGGTCTTTAATCCATTTTCAATGGATTTTCATGTAAGGTGTAAGGTAGGGGCCCTACTTCATACTTCTGCACGTGGAAATCCAGTTTTCCCAGCACCTTTTATTGAAGAGACTGTTCCAAGGATTGGTTTTAGCTCCTTGGTCAATATATGTTGACATATATGTTGGTTGTAAATACATGGATTGAATTCTGGCATTTCTATTCTGTTCCATTGGTTCATCCATCTGTTTTTCTACCAGTACCCTGCTGTTTTGATTATAACTGCCTTGTAGTATGTCTTTTTTTAAATTTACTTATTTGTGAAGAGTTACACAGAGAAGGAGATGCAGAGAGAGAGAGGTCTTCCATCTACTGGTTCACTCCACAATTGGCTGCCATGTTCGGAGCTCTGCCAATCTGAAGCCTGGAGCTTCTGGGTCTCCCACATGGGCATAGGGGCCCAAGGACATGGGACATCTTCTAATGCTTTCCTAGTCCACAGCAGAGAGCTGGATTAGAAGTGGAGCAGCTGGGACTCGAACTGGCTGCCATATGGGATGCCAGTACTGCAGGCTGTGGCTTTATCTGCTACATCACAGTGCCAGCCCCATTGTAGTATGTCTTAAAATCTGGTATTATGATGCCTCCATCTTTGTTTTTGTTGTATATGATTTCTTTAGCTATTTGGCATCTCCTGTGTTTCCATATGAATTTCAACATAATTGTTCTATGTCTAAGAAGAATGTCATTGGTGTTTTTATTGGTATCATACTGAATCTGTAAATTGCTTTCAGAAGAATGGACATTGTAATGATATTGATTCTTCCAATCCATGAACATGGAACATTTTTCCTTTCTTTTTGTATCTTCTATTTCTTTCTTTAATGTTTTGTAATTCTCAATATAGAGATCTTTGACTTCCTTGGTTAAATTTATCCCAAGGTATTTGATTTTTTTTGTAGCTATTGTGAATGGGATCAGTCTTAGAAGTTCTTTCTCAGCCATGGCATTGTCTGTGTATACTAAGGTTGCTTATTTTTATGAGTTGATTTTATATCTTGCCACTTTATCAAACTCTTCTATGAGTTCCAATAGTCTCTTAGTATAAACTTTTGGATCCCCTATATATAGAATCATGTCATCTGCAGATTGGAGTAGTTTCACTTCGTCTTTCCCAATTTGTATCCCTTTGATTTCTTTTTTTGCCTAATGGTTCTGGCTAAAATTTCCAGGACTATATTGAATAGCAGTGGTGAGAGTGGACATCCTTGTCTGGTTCTGGATCTCAGTGGGAATGCTTCCAACTTTTTCCTATTCAATAGAATGCTGGCCTTGGGTTTGTCATGAATTGTCTTGATTGTGTTGAGGAATGTTCCTTTTATACCCGGTTTGCTTAGAGTTTTTATCATGAAAGGGTATTGTATTTTATCAAATGCTTTCTCTGCATCTATTGAGATAATCATATGGTTTTTGTTCTTCAGTTTGTTAACGTGATGTATCACATTGATTTGTGAATGTTGAACCATCCCTGCATACCAGGGATAAATCCCATTTGGTCTAGGTGAATGATCTTTCTGATGTTGGATTCAATTGGCCAGAATTTTGTTGAGGATTTTTACGTCTATGTTCATCAGGGAAATTGATCTGTAGTTTTCTTTCTCTGTTGTTTCTTTTTCAGGTTTAGAAATTAAGGTGATGCTGGTTTCATAGAAAGAATTTGGAAGGATTCCCTCCCTTTAAATAGTTGTCAATAACTTGAGAAGTAGTGGAGTTAATTCTTCTTTAAATGTCTGATAGAATTTAGCAGTAATCCATACAGTCCTGGGTTTTTCTTTGTTGGGAGGGTCTTTGTTACTGATTCAATTTCCATCTTGGTAATGGATCTATTTAGATTTTCTGTGTTTTCATGCCTCTACCTAGGTAGCTTGTATGTGTTGGAAAATCTATCCATTTCTTCTAGGTTTTGCAGTTTGTTGGCAAACAGCTCTTTGTAGTAATTGCTAATGTTCTTTTTATTTCTGTGGTATCTATTGTTACATCTCTTTTTTTTTCACCTCTAATTTTGTTGATTTGAGTCTTTTGGTTAGTTGGGCCAGTGGTGTGTCAGTTTTGTTTATTTTTTCAAAAAACCAGCTCTTTGTTTTGCTGATCTTTTGTAGTTTTTGTTTCGGTTTTATTGATTTCTTCTCTAATTTTAATTATTTCTTTTCTCTTCCTAGTTTTGAGTTTGGTTTCCTGTTGATTTTCTAGATCCTTGAGATGCATTGATAGCTCATTTATTTGGTGCTTTTCCAATTTCTTGATGTAGGCACCAATTGCTATAAAATTTCTTCTAACATTGCCTTTTCTGTATCATATATTTTTTGATATCTTGTGTTGTTATCCTGATTTACTTTGAGAAATTTTTTGATTTCTCTTTTGATTTCTTCTATGACCCAGTGTTCATTCAGGAGCATGTTGTTCAGTCTCCATGTGTTTGCATATGCTCCGTTTAATTTAAACACCTAGGAATAGTTGTGTGTTAATTAAAGAGTTCAACCAATGGTATTAAGTAGAATAAAAAATCCTAAAAGGAATAAAATAGTAAGTTGTTCCTCGATAGTCAGGACAAGGGCTGATCAAGTCATTGTTTCTCATAGTGTCCATTTCACTTCAACAGATTTCCTTTTTGGTGCTCGATTAGTTGTCACCAATCAGGGAGAATATATGATATTTGTCCATTTGGGACTGGCTTATTTCACTTAGCATGATGTATTCCAGATTCCTCCATTTTGTTGCAAATAACTGGCTTTCATTTTTTTTTACTGCTGTATAGTATTCTATAGAGTACATATTCCATAATTTCTTTTTTTTTTTTTTTTTTTTTTTTTTTTTGACAGGCAGAGTGGACAGTGAGAGAGAGACAGAGAGAGAAAGGTCTTCCTTTTGCCGTTGGTTCACCCTCCAATGGCCGCCGCTGCAGCCGGCGCACCGCGCTGATCCTGGCAGGAGCCAGGAGCCAGGTGCTTTTCCTGGTCTCCCATGGGGTGCAGGGCCCAAGCACCTGGGCCATCCTCCACTGCACTCCCTGGCCATAGCAGAGAGCTGGCCTGGAAGAGGGGCGACCGGGACAGAATCCGGCGCCCCAACCGGGACTAGAACCCGGTGTGCCGGCGCCGCAAGGTGGAGGATTAGCCTATTGAGCCACGGCGCCGGCTCGACATATTCCATAATTTCTTTATCCAGTCTACTGTTGACGGGCGTTTAGGTTGATTCCAGGTCTTAGCTATTGTGAATTGAGCTGCAATAAACATTGAGGTGCAGGCAGCTCTTTTATTTGCCAATTTAATTTTCTTTGGTTAAATTCCAAGGAGTGGGATTGCTGGGTTGTATGGTAGGGTTATATTCAGGTTTCTGAGCAACCTCCAAACTGACTTCCATAGTGGCTTTACCAGTTTGCATTCCCACCAGCAGTGGGTTAGTGTCCCTTTTCCCCCACATTCTTGCCAGCATCTGCTGTTGGTAGATTTCTGTATGTAAGTCATTCTAACTAGGGTGAGGTAAAACCTCATTGTGGTTTTGATTTGCATTTTCCTGATGGCTAGTGATCCTGAACATTTTTTCATGTGTCTGTTGGCCATTTGGATTTCCACTTTTGAAAAATGTCTATTGAGGTCCTTGTCCCATCTCTTAAGTGGGTTGTTTGTTTTGTTGTTGTGAAGCTTCTTGATCTCTTTGTAGATTCTGGTTATTAACCCTTTATCTGTTGCATAGTTTGCAAATATTTTTTCCCATTCTGTTGGTTGCCTCTTCACTTTTCTATTTCTTTTGTAGTACAGAAACTTCTCAATTTGATGTAATCCCAAATGTTAATTTTGGCTTTTACTGCTTGTGCCTCTGGGGTCTTTTTCAAGAAGTCTTTGCCTGTGCCTATATCTTGCAGGTTTTCTCCAATGTTCTTTAATAATTTGATGGTGTCAGGTCATAGATTTAGATCTTTAACCCATGTTGCATGGATTTTTGTGTCAGGTGTAAGGTAGGGGTCATGCTTCCTGCTTCTGCACGTGGAAATCCATTTTTCCCTGCACCATTTATTGAATTGACTGTCCTTGCTCAAGGAGTTGGTTTTAGATCTTTGATCAAATATAAGTTGGCTGTAGACATTTGGGTTGATTTCTGATGTTTCTTTTCTGTTCCATTGATCTATCCATCTGTTTCTGTACCAGTACCATGCTGTTTTGATTATAACTGCCCTGAAGTATGTCCTGAAGTATGGTATTGTGATGCCTCTGGCTTTGTTTTTGTTGTACAAGATTGCTTTAGCTATTCGAGGTCTCCTGTGTCTCCATATGAATTTCAGCATCGTTTTTTCCAGATCTGAGAAGAATGTCTTTGGTATTTTGATTGGTATCACATTGAATCTATAAATTGCTTCTGAGAGAATGGACATTTTGATGATATTGATTCTTCCAATCCATGAGCATGGAAGATTTTTCCATCTTTTGGTGTCCTCTTCTATTTCTTTCTTTAAGATTTTGTAATTCTCATCATAGAGATCTTTAACGTCCTTGGTTAAGTTTATTCCAGGGTATTTGATTGTTTTTGTAGCTATTGTGAATGGGAATGATCTTAGAAGTTCTTTCTCAGCCATGGCATTGCCTGTGTATACAAAGGCTGTTGATTTTTGTGCATTGATTTTATATCCTGCTACTTTGCCAAACTCTTCTATGAGTTCCAATAGTCTCTTAGTAGAGTTCTTTGGATCCCCTAAATAAAGAATCATATCATCTGCAAAGAGGGATAGTTTGACTTCTTCCTTCTCAATTTGAATCCCTTTAATTTCTCTTCCTTGCCTAATGGCTCTGGCTAAAACTTTCAGTATCATATTGAATAGCAGTGGTGAAAGTGGGCATCCCTGTCTGGTGCCAGATCTCAGTGGAAGTGCTTCCAACTTTTTCCCATTCAATAGAATACTGGTCTTGGGTTTTTCATAAATTGCTTTGATTGTATTGAGGAATGTTCCTTCTATATCCGATTTACTTAGAGTTTTCACCATGAAAGGGTGCTGTATTTTATAAAATGCTTTCTCTGCATCTATTGATATAATCATATGGTTTTTCTTCTGAAGTTTGTTAATGTGGTATATCACATTGATTGATTTGCAAACATTGAAACATCCCTGCATACCAGGTCTGGGTGGATGATCTTTCTGATGTGTTGTTGCATTCTGTTTGCCAGAATTTTATTGAGGATTTTTGGGTCTATGTTCACCAGAGAAATTACTCTGTAATTCTCTTTCAATGCTGCATCTTTTTCAGGTTTAGGAATTAAGGTGATGCTGGCTTCATAGAAAGAATTGGGAGGATTCCCTCTTTTTCAGTAGTTCTGAATAGCTTGAGAAGAATTAGAATTAGTTCTTTAAATGTCTGATAGAATTCAGCAGTGAATCCATCTGGTTCTGGGCTTTTCTTTGTTGGGAGGGCCTTTATTACTGATTCAATTTTTGTCTTAGTTATTGTTCTATTTAGGTTTTCTGTGTCTTCATGGTTTGATTTAGGTAGGTTGTATGTGTTCAGGAATCTATCCATTTCTGATAGATTTCCCTGTTTGCTGGCATATAAGTCTTTATAGTAATTTCTGATGACTCTTTTTATTTCTTTGATGTCTGTTGTTACATTCCCTTTTTCATCTCTGATTTTATTGATTTGGGTCTTTTCTCTCCTTTTTTTAGTTAGTTGGGCCAATGGTGTATCAGTTTTGTTTATTTTTTCAAAACACCAGCTCTTTGTTTTGCTGATCTTTTGTAATGTTTTTTTTTTTTTTGATTCAATTCTGTTGATTTCTTCTCTAATTTTAATTATTTCTCTTCTCCTACTAGTTTTGGGTCTGGTTTGCTGCAGTTTTTCTAGATCCTTGGGATTCATTGAAAGCTCATTTATTTGGTGCCTTTCCAATTTCTTGATGTAGGCACCTATTGCGTAAACTTTCCTCTCAACACTGCTTTTGCCATATCCCATAAGTTTTGATATGTTGTGTTGTTATCCTCATTTACTTTCAGAAAGTTTTTTATTTCTCTTTTTAATTTCTTCTACGACCCAGTGTTCATTCAGGAGTATGTTGTTCAATCTCCATGTGTTTGCATATGCTCTAGGGATTCCTGAGTTGCTAATTTCCAGGTTTATTCCACTGTGGTCTGAGAAGAGGTATGGCATGATTTTGATTCTTTTGAATTTGCTGAGAATTGCTTTATGGCCTAGTATTTGGTCAATCCTAGAGTAGGTTCCCTGTACTGCTGAGAAGAATGTGTATTCTTTAAGTGTAGGATGAAAAGTTCTGTAGGTATCTGTTAGATCCATTTGGTCTATAATGTCGATTAAATCTGCTGTTTCCTTGTTGATCTTCTGTCTGGTTGATCTGTCCATTACTGAAAGTGTAGTATTGAAGTCCCCCAGTACTATTGTATTGGAGTCTAAGTCTCCCTTTAAGTTCCTTAGCATATCTTTTAAATAAACCAGTGCCCTGTAATTAGGTGCATATACATTTATAATAGTTACATCTTCCTGTTGAATTGATCCCTGAATCATTATATAGTACCCCTCTTTGTCTCACTTAAGAGTTTTTGTGTTATAGTTTATTTTGTCTGATATTAAGATGGTTGCGCCAGCTCTTTTTTGGTTTCTGTTTGCATGGAATATCTTTTTCTAGCCTTTCACTTTCAGTCTGCATGCATCTTTGTTGGAAAGATGTGTTTCTTGTAAGCAGAAAATAGATAGGTTTTGTTTTTTAGTTTATTCATCCAGTCTGTGTCTTGTAACTGGAGACTTGAGGCCATTTTACATTCAATGTGACTATTGATAAGTAGTGACTTTGCCCTGCCATTTTCCCAAAGATATTTCTAATATATTCTTTGAACTTCCTGTGATCTTTTACTGGGAGGTTTTCTTCCTTTACCTTCTTTTGTATCGATGGCCGTGTTTCTGTGTTTCTGTGTATAACACATCTTTAAGCATCTTTTGCAGGGCTGGATGAGTGGCGACAAATTCTTTCAATTTCTGTTTGCTATGAAAGGTCTTTATTTCACCTTCATTCACAGATGAGAGCTTTGCAGGATATAATATTTTGGGATGGCAGTTTTTTCTCTTAGTACTTGGACTATATCTTGCCATTCCCTCCTAGCCTATAGGGTATCTGAAGAGAAGTCTGCTGTGAGTCTAATTGGAGATCCTCTGAGAGTAATCTGACATTTCTCTCTTGCACATTTTAGAATCTTTTCTTTATGTTTCACTGTGGTAAGTTTAATTACCACGTGTCGTGGTGAGGATCTCTTTTGGTCATGTTTACGAGGGGTTCTATGAGCTTCCTGTACTAGGATGTCTCTGTCCTTCTCCAAACCTGGAAAGTTCTCTGCTAGTATCTCACTAAAAAGGCCTTCTAATCCTTTCTCCCTCTCCATGCCTTCAGGAACTCCTAGAACTCGAATGTTGGTTTTTTTTAATAGTATCCTGTAGATTCCCAACAATATTTTTTAGATTTCCAATTTCCTCTTCTTTTCTTTGGTTTGACTGTATACTTTCCTGTGTTCTTTCTTCTAAGTCCCATATTCTCTCTTCTGCTTCACTTATTCTGTTTTTAAGGCTCTCAAATGTGTTTTTCATTTGTTCTGTTCAATTATTCATTTCATTTTGGTTTCTCTTCAATATCTCAATTTCATGTTCTACTAAATTCCTCATTTCATTTTGATTCCTCCTTAAGATTTCATTTTCATGAGAGAGATTTTCTGTCCTGTCCTGTATGGATTTCTGTAGTTCATGCTTTTGTTTTTGGTAACTTCTAAATGTTTTTATAATAAATTTTTTGAAATCCGTATCTTGCATTTCTTCTATCTCATCATCTCATAATCTTGTATTGGAGTGTCATGTTCATTTGGGAGCATCATGATGTCTTCCTTGTTCCTGTTTCCTTGGTTTCTGCGTTTGTTGTTTTGCATTGTGGAGATGTTCTTTGGTTTCTTCTTCTTTTTTTTTTTTCCCACTGTGGCATCTTTTCTCATTATACTATGACTCTAGATTAAGTGGACTGTCTGCTTTTGGTGAATCTTTAGAGGCTTGTGGTGGATGTGGCCAGAGAGCTCTGTTCAATTCTTCAGGGCTAAGGGTGTGCCAAAGGTGACACACTCAAGTTTGGTGTGGTAAATCTTCTCTTTCTCTCTTTTTTTATTCAGAAGGGAAGTAATTCCCTTCAGCTGAGCTCTTCTTGATGGCAGTCATGCCTGAGCACTAGCCCCAGTGGACCACACAAAGGATCTGTGCAGTCCTCAGTATAAGCTCAGATTCCCCAGCAATGTCTCTCACCATGTAGCCAAAGCTGCCTGAATTTGTGGTGTCTCCCCCCGAGACTACTCATGTCTCTGCCACACTGTGAGTTCTCCCACACACCTTCAGTTTTTTTTTTTTTTTCACAGTCCCGGTTCATAAGCTCCACATATTCATTAGGTCTTAAGTCTCCTGTTATTTCTCCCCACCAGAGTCAGGTTTTTCTGTTTGGCTGAGGGTGGGCACAGCCCCGAGCTGGCGCAGCTGTTATGAATGTGCAAATGGTGCCTGCTCCTTTGTATCCCTCGCCTTTGTAAGGTGAGTGGAAATAGAGAATTGTGTCCATACTGCTCCCTTTTATTTTTTTTTCTCTCCTCTAGTTAGGCTGGTGTACTTTCCCCCATGGGGCTTCAAGCCTTGTTCCCTCTAGGCTCTTCCTGCCACATTTCTGCCAGTGTCTTGGGCTACTGCGGTTTTGCCTCACCTCCCTTTCCTGGGCTGGTGTGTAGACTTGGCAGCTGGGGTTCCAAGCCGTGGGCGCCCGTGCCCTCCACATAGGTCCACCATGTCCCTCTAATTCCAGAAGAGCTTCCTCTGCAATTTTTTCCCTAACTTCCCTGAGACTACAGTATCTGCACTTTTATTAAACTATCTTTTCCTGGACTATCAGTAAGCTCCCTCCCTATTCCACCATCTTGGAGCCCTCTGACATGTAGTTATTCGGGTTTTGTTTTTTAATCCATTCAGCCAGTCTGTGTCTTTTAACTGGAGAGTTAAGGCTATTTACACTCAAGGTGATTATTGATAAGTACTAACTCTGCCCTGCCAGTTTTCCATAAATATTCCTATTGTTTACTTTGGATGAGATTTCCTTCCTGTACCTTCTTCTTTAGTGATGACAGTGTTTCTTTGTTTCTATTTGCAGCATATCCTTATGCATCTTCTCAGGGCTGGAACGCTGGTGACAAATTCTTTGAATTTCTGTTTGTCATGGAATGTCTTTATTTTACTTTTGTTCATAAGTGATATTTTGAAGTGTATAGTATTCTGGGTTGACAGTTCTTTTCTCTTAAGACTTGGACTATATCTCACTATTCTCTCCTAGCCTCCAAGGTTTCTGATGAAGGGTCTGCTGTGAGTCTACTTGGAGATCCTCTGAATGTAATCTGGTGTTTCTCTTGTGCATATTTTAGAATCTTTTCTTTATGTTTTACTGTGGAGAGTTTGGTTACAATGTGTCATGGTGAGGCCGGCGCCGCGGGTCACTAGGCTAATCCTCTGCCTTGCGGCGCCGGCACACCGGGTTCTAGTCCCGGTCGGGGTGCCAGATTCTGTCCCAGTTGCCCCTCTTCTAGGCCAGCTCTCTGCTGTGGCCAGGGAGTGCAGTGGAGGATGGCCCAAGTGCTTGGGCCCTGCACCCCATGGGAGACCAGGATAAGTACCTGGCTCCTGCCATCGGATCAGCACGGTGTGCTGGCGGCCATTGGAGGGTGAACCAACGGCAAAAGGAAGAAGACCTTTCTCTCTGTCTCTCTCTCTCACTGTCCACTCTGCCTGTCAAAAATAAAAAAAATAAAATGTGTCATGGTGAATATCTTTTCTGGTCATATCTATTACAAGTTCTCTGTGCTTCCTGTTCTTGTATGTCCCTTTCTTTCTACAGATTAGGGAAATTTTCTGTCATTATTTCACTAAAAAGCTTTCTAATCCTTTACCTCTTTCCTCACCTTCAGGAACTCCTAGAACCTGTATGTTGGGTCATTTGATAGTATCATGTAGATTCCTGACAGTGTTTGTTAATTTTCTAATTTCTTTTTGTGTTTGGTCTGACTGTATGATTTTCTGTGCTTTGTCTTCTAAGTCAGATATTCTTTCTTCTGCTTCACCTATTGTGTTGTTAAGACTTTCCACTGCATTTTTTATTTGTTCTATTGAATTCTGCATTTCTAAGATTTAATTTTGATTTCTCTTTAAAATCTCAATTTTGTGGGAGAAATTTTCTTTCATGTCATGTTCCTTAGTTCGTGCCTTTGCTTCTGATTACTTCTAAGTAATCCTATGATCAAGTTTTTGAATTCCATTTCTGGCATTTCTTCAGTATCCTCATCTTCAAAATCTAGTATTGAAATGTTGTATCCTTTTGAGGGCATGATATTGTCTTTCTTATTCTTGTTTCTTGAAATGGTTGATTGTTATTTGGCATTTGTGGAGATACTCGTTGATTTCTTCTTTTTTTTTTTTTTCCTGCTGTGGTGGCTTTTATCTTTGGATTATGTCTGTCTGGATTAGTTGCATGTCTGCTTTTGGGAATACCTAGAGGCATGTGGTAGGTGTGGCCAAGGAGCTCTGTTCAGTTCTCCAGGGTGAAAGGTGTCTGTGGTGACACACCCAGGTTTTACGTGGAAAATCTCTCTCTTATTTTAGTTGTTTTTTATTTTTTTATCAGAGGGGAGGTTTGTTCTTGTCTATTGGCATAGCTTCACCTGAGCTCCTCACCTCAAAGGTGTCCAGTGCTTTGGCGCCTGTGGGTATATTATTATATACTTGAGCCCCAGTGGATATATTATTTCTGCTCTGCCACAAGGACGACACAAAGGATTTGTGCAGTCCTCAGTGTAAGTTCAGATTCCCCAGCAGTGTCTCTCCTTGGTAACCAATGAGCTCTGATCCTGTGGCGTCTCCCACAGTTACTGCCAAAAGTCCTGGCCACACCCCGAGTCCTCCCACACAGCCTCAGTGTTTTTACAGTCCTAGCACACAAGCTTCCCACAGTCACCAGCACCCAATCCCCTGTCTGTCCTCCCCACTAGACTCAGGAGTCTCTACTTGTCTGTTTGCTGGGCATAGGCACAAACTGGCACTGCTGTTATGTATGTCCAGAATGGCACCCACTCTCCATCAGCTTATTACAGGACGCAGTTGCAGAGTAATCAGGGAGAGAGAAACGTGCCCCCTACTTTGTTTTTTCTCCTCTACTTTGGCAAGTACCCTTTCCCCCAGGGACTCCAAGCCAGATCCCCTCTATGCTCTTCCTGCATCTTTTTCACCACTGGGTTGGGCTGCTGCAGTCTGGTCTCACATCACTCTCCAATGCTAATGCAGAGGCTTTCAACTGCTGGGTCCTAGATTTGTGTGTCCTTGCCCTCCACCCTGGTCCTCTGTGTCACTCCAATTTGCATAGTTTGCTCTGCTGTTTTCTCTCTAACTCTTCCCTGAGACTATATTCTTTCCACTTTTTTAAACCTATCTTCTCCTAGACTAGAGCAGTAAGCTCCCTCCCTACTCCACCATCCTGTAGTTTTGTGTCATGTAAAATTTGCTCATGCAACACAAACAGTATACTTAATTCTCATCACAGCTTTATTTCAAGGGTCCCTGTCAAATTGTATAATGGGAATACCACAGTAACTGATAACATGCTTAATAACCCCAGTAACTAACAACAATGTGGAATAATGCATATAACATTCATTATCCGTCACCCCCACAACATATACATTTCTGTGGGTTTTTTTAGTCAAGCAGTGGAGAATAGAGAAGAAGCCACAACTCTTGCGAATTCCTTGACCAGTTTTTCATTCCATATATCAGAGATGAATGTACAGTACAGGGGCTATGGCCAGTCTATCTGGTAAAACAGCAACATGTAAAGCAGGTAGGGAAGAAGGAGTATGATTTTTATCAATAGTGGTTCTAGAGTTTTGCCAAAGGAGGACCTATGAACAGTAATTTGGTGGAGGTAGGGGTTCATGTTGACTTGTTACCCAAGGTACCACAATTGATTTTAAACCTGCTGTTGGATATAAAACTTTTGTCCAGGTTGCTAAATTGAGTAAATAATATCTCTCCTGGATAGACCCAGTAATGTTACTTGACTGATTTCCTTTATCCAGTCTAAGAGCTTCTTTAAGCTTTAAGCTATTTTGAAAAATATGTGAAATAGACTTAAATATGTAAAAGTATCTCTTAAATTTTTAGAAGTCATATATTAGAAATTGAGTTGTGTATAGTAGATTGAATTATAATGTTTATGTCTTCTAAAAATATTTCTTTCCTTGTTTTTATTTAACATAGTTTAATGACTCTGTTTCTCAATTATTACTTTTTGTTTTCTTCTAGAGGCCACATTATCTTAGTTCCAGAATTTAGTCTTCCTCTGGAATACTACCTAATCCCCTTCCTTATCATAGTGGGCATCTGTCTCATCTTGATAGTAATTTTCATGGTAAGTAAATAAGCTTATAATTTTAAAAAAATACAGTATAGATGGATCTAAAAATATTGTATTGAATTAAAGAAGACTTATATAAAAGAGTACATATTGTGAGTTCCTTTATATGAAGTTCTGAAAAAGGCAAAAGTAATTTAAGTTGAAAAAAGTCAGAATGGTAATTGCTTCAGGGAAGGTGATGGACTTATTGAAAATGGTGTGGGGTAACTTGCTGAGAGAGAGAGATCCCATCCACTGGGTAGCTCCCCAAGTGTCTGCAATGGTAGGAGCCAGAAGCACAGTCATTGTCTCACCAGGGTGGCAGGGAGTAAACCACTGGAGCCTGCTGCCTCCCACAGTGCTGATTAGTAGGAAGCTGGAATCAGGAGCAGAGTTGGGACTTGAACCTAGGCACTCCAGTAGGGGTGGGCATTCCTACCAGTGTCTTAATATTTAGTTTTTAATTTTTAAAAGATTTATCTATTTATTTGAAAGGAAAGAGAGAGATAAACATATCTTCCATCACTGCAACAGCCAGATCTAGGCCTGGTCAAAGCCAGGGACATGAGCCTGGAATTCCATCCTGATCTCTAACAAGGGTGGCAGGAGCTCAAGTGTGTGGGTCATCTTCTGCTGCCTTCTCGGGCACATTATCAGGAAGTTGGACCAGAAGCAGAGTAACTGAGATTCCAGTTGGCACACTGATATGGGATGCCAGAATTGCAAATTGCTGATCTTGGGAATTTGTGTATTTCTCCTATAGGTTTGTTATTTTTCTAAGTGAAGTGTCTCCTAATGATAAATTTTACCTTAAATTATATTTTAATTGATACGTCAGCTTTTCTTTTGCTTAGTATTTTCATGGCATATCTTTATTTCTTTATTTTTTATTTGTGTCATTGAATTTTAATCTTCTAAATAGCATATGGTTGGAATTTTTTCCTTATACAATGTGATCTATTCCTGTAAAAAAACTGGTGAACTCAGGAGCGGGCACTGTGACACAGCAGATTAAGCTATCACAAGGGATGCCTGCATCCCATATCAGAGTTCTGGTTTGAGTTCCCACAACTCCACTTCCCATCCAGCTTCCTACTGATGTGCCTGGAAAGGCAGGAGATGATGATCTGAGTATTTGGGTCCCTACCATCCACATGGGAGACCAGCCTTGCCTGTTGTGGGTATTTGGAGAGTAAATCAGCAGCTAAAAGATCTCTCTCCAGTTCTCTATTTTAGTTGTTCTGTCTTTCAAGTAAATAAATAAATCTGTAAAAAAAAAAAAAGGTGAATTTAATAAGTTAAATTTATTATAGTCACATATTTGGAATAATTTCTATTTTGTATTATTTTTTCTATGTAAATGTAAATTATTTAAATTTTACTTTCTTCTTCCTGTTGATTGGAAAGCTTACATTATATTGCCCTTCTTTTATAGTTACTGTTAAATTCTGTAAATGAAGCATTTATTAAGGCATGGTTGGCATACAATAATTTACATGTATTTAAATTCCACAATTTAGTAAATTTTCAAATATATACATAAACACACAAAACAATGAAATCACCACTACCACAACCAAGATAATGAAATGTTGATCACCCCAAAATGTTTCCTCATACTCCTTGGTAATACTTGGTAATACTTTCATATCAATACTTGATTTAGTCAGCCTTTTGGATATTAATCATTCTAATAGGTGGAGGGTATTTAATTGGGATTTTCATTTTCATTTTCCTGTTGACGGAATGATATTGAGCATCTTTGAATATGTATTTGCCATTCATTTATCTTCTGTGGTTGAGAGTCTTTATCAATAATTTTGTCTACTTTTTCCTACTGGATAGTTTGTTTTCTTATTACTGAGTTTTTAGAATTCTTGGTATATTCTGGATAAAAATCCCTTACCAGGTATGGAATTTGCAAAAAAAAAAAAAAAAGTCCCACTTTGTGACTTTTCTTTTATCATTTAACAATGTGTTTTGAAGACAGAGTTCTTAACATGATATAGTCAAATTTGTCAAAATTTTCTTTTACGAATGGTGCTTTTGTTACTTGATTCTGTCCCTGTGAACTTCCCTTTTATTCTTGCAGATGTAGCAAATCACTTTAGTGTTTTGTCTATTTTATCTAGCATTTCTGTGTATTTGTAGTAGAGGTGTTTTGTCCATTATGCTGCTAGAACTCAAAGTACAATAGATAGTGGAAATTTTATTAGTCTATAACTTATGGCAATCTCAGTCTCCCCATTCTTCTTCATCCATTGGAGTCTTTGGAGTTAATGGTCTACCATTTGTATTTGTACAAACAGTTCTATGTTATTTATAATCTCTGTCAGTAAATAAAAGATAATCAAGGTCATTGAATAAACAATGCCAAGGATAATTTATGGGTTAACTAATCACTAATGTAATTTAATGACTTAATTAATGATGTTATTGTGATTGTGATTTAAACAAAATGAATTGGTTTATAGCAGCTACCCAGAAACTTAAAAGAAATTTGTTATTTTAATGGCCATGTCCTACTTGCATATTTAATATCTGACTTTATTATTATTTTCCTTTAATTTTAGATCACAAAATTTGTTCAGGATAGACATAGAGCCAGAAGAAGCAGACTTCGTAAAGACCAACTTAAGAAACTCCCTATACATAAATTTAAGAAAGGTGAGTGAATATTATTTTTTAAATAATCCACCTTAGTTTATCTAAGAATACTTGGTGGGCATATTCTTAATGTTACCTCTGTGCCCCTGCCATACAGTAAGTAGTCAGTTAGTAATGAATGAGAGAAGGTGATAGATGTCTGTTGCTTTGATGCTGTGATGAGGGTAGTAAAGGAGTGTATGGTTTACAGAGAATTTGAAGGAGTCATAAAGATGATGAAGATGCTTTTGATTACCACCATCTTTAAGTAGTTCTAAACAGTGCCAGTGGATAAAACTCATCTCTGTTCCCACTGACCTTCCTCCTGCTACCATATATACTGTGTAATGTTGGATGTACCAAACGCATAGATAGCTATTATATTTTACATGAAGCATCTCATTAATTTTCATACTTTTGTGAAGTGAGTACTATTATCATCTTCCATGAGGAAATAGAGAGTCACAGAGGCTAAGAACTTTACCTAATATTACATCATCAATATGGACAGAGTTGGGTAGAGGGGGTGGGTCTGGTATTATAGTCAATATAGTTTTCCCTATTCTGTGCCTAGAGAGCTTTTTGTGCTTGTTAAATCCCTTTGACTAGCACTTACCAGATTTCAATTTCAAATACCAGTAAAAATGTTATCTTTATTAATTCAGCAGAGAAAGAAAGCAGGATTTTCAAGTAATAAAATGTCTTAAGAACCTGCCATTTATGTTTATCATTATTTTATTAAAAAAGACAATTTAACATCAAAAACTTAGGGAAAAAAGAACACCTGGTTAAAATAAATAAGTAAATAGACATTTATAACAAGTATGGTAATGTTATTATGTAGTATAGATTAGATAAAATTTATTCATAGATCAGAACTAGTTTGAAGATTATCTTTAGAAAAAACTTTTTTTTCTAGGGGCCAGCGCTGTGGCGCAATAGGTTAATCCTCCGCCTGCGGCGCCATCATCCCATATGAGTGCCAGTTCTAGTCCCGGCTGCTCCTCTTCCAATCCAGCTCTCTGCTGTGGCCTGGGAAAGCAATAGAAGATGGCCCAAGTCCTTGGGCTCCTGCACCTGCATGGGAGACCGGGAAGAAGCACCTGGCTCCTGGCTTCAGATTGGCACATCTCCGGTTGTGGCCATTTTGGGAGTGAACCAACAGAAGGAAGACCTTTATCTCTCTTTCCCTCTCACTGTCTGTAACTCTACCTCTCAAACAAATAAAAATCTTTAAAAAAAGAAAAAAAACTTTTAAAAAATATTTATTTATTTTGAAAGTCAGAGTTAAACAGAGAGAAGGAGAGGCAGAGACAGAAAGAGAGAGAGAGATCCTCAATCCTCTAGTTCATTCCCCAGATGGTTGCAACAGCTAGTGCTGAGTCAGGCTGAAGCCAGGAGCTAGGAACTTCATCTGGGTGTCCCATGTGGGGGCCCAAACACTTGGGTCATCTTCCACTGCTTTTCCCAGGCCATTTGTAGGGAGCTGGATCAGAAGTAGAGTAGCTAGGACACAAACTGGCATCCTTATGGGTTGCTGGCATCACATACACTATGCCTCAACAGTGGCTCCAAGAAGACTTTTTTTGTGTATTTATTTTTGTTTCCTGAATCCAGAAAAAAAAGTTCAAGAAAATGATATTGACAATACACCTTGGTTAAAAAGGATACACATAGTTGGTATATCCACTGGGTAAGATGGGTGGCCATTGTAGGATTTGAACAGAAGAGAGGTAACATTTGTGTTAAAGGTTAAAAGTAGCTTTCTACTGCTGAGTTAAGAGTAGGCTGTAGAAGGTCAAAGATAGGAACTTATTGCAGGAATTCAAGTGTAATATAAATGTGGCATGAACTGCAATAGTATTAGAAGAACAGAAATCTTCAAATTCTGGATATATCTGGAAGATGGAGTACACTAAATGTATGGATGGTCTAGGTGTGGGGGAAAGGATGACTCCAGAGCTTTTGGTCTGAGCAACAGGAGGGATGGAGTTTCTTTTGAAGTAAAAAAGTCTTAGATAGAAATAAGGAAGTTTAAAATCCACATTTAAAAAAAAAACACCCTCTTTACTATGGGTGATTTTAAACATTTACAAAAGTAGAGAGACTGGGATAAGGAACTCCAGTGTCACATCATCCATCTTCAACAGTTACCAACTTCAACAGCCAGTCCTGTTTTCTGTACATTGTAAAGAAGTTTAGTGTATCGTGGAGCAGAATTTGGGGGATAAACTGAGAGGTAGTTTTGGATGTGTGGAATTTCATTATATAAGTGCAAGGTTTAAGAGAGGGGTCTGAACTGGAATTATTAGCATAAAGATGTATTTAAATCATGAAGCTGGTTAAGATTACCAAGTAAGTTGTGGGGAGCAACTGGGAGCAACTCGGACTAGACTAAGTTACTGGAATTAAGACTTATTCTATGCATCTGCTCTCCCACAATATGGCGCCGGGAGAGGAGGAAACAGCTTCTACACAGCTGCCTCCAGTTCAACCAATAAACTGTAGGACCTGCTCCTGATTGGAGGAGAGCAGCGTACTCGGCGTGTGGGTAGCAGAGTTGGGATTGGTGGAAGAGGACTATAAAGGAGGAGAGAGACAACATGCACCAGGAACATCTAAGGGGAACATCTATCTGAAGGAACACCTGTGCAGCCCCCGAGAGAGCCGGCCGGCGGTGTGCCGCTCCCCCGCGGAAGTGGGGAAAGTGGCAGGGGGAACCGCCCTTCCACGGAGGTGGAAGGGACGGTAGCCAACCCGGGAAGAACCAGCAGCAAACCCGGGGAGGGCCGAGCAGACAAAAGAACAGCGCAGGGTCCTGTGTCGTTCCTCCACGAAGACGGGGAGTGACAGTAAGTGAGTGTAGATAGAGAATAACAAACATACCCTGGGGCATTCCAGCATTAAGTAGTGGAAGAGGCATCAGCAATGTTGGCAGTGTAAACTGAGGTGCAGCTAGTTCAGTAGAAAGAAAACTCTGGTAAAGTCTGGTTCACCAGAGACCAATTGATGCTACTCTATCAAGGAGGAAAGAGTGATAACTGGTGTCAGGGCTCCTTAAAGATAAGTAAAATGAGAGCTGAGAATTGATGATCTTGATGAGAAGTTTGGGAAGAATGGTGAGGTCAAAATTCCAATTGTGGTAGATTTAAGAGAGTATAGAAGGAGAGGGATTGGAAACAATAACTTCAGATAAGGTTGAAAGTCCCTTATCTGAAATACTTGGAACTAGAACTGCTTCAGGTTTTAGAGGGTCATTGTGTTTTGTTTTGTCTTGTTTGATTTTGGAACCTTTGCGTAGACTTTATAGGTTGAGCTTCCCTAATCCGAAAATCTGAAATCCAAAATGCTTCAAAACTCAAAACTTTTTGAGTACATTGCATTTTGGATTTCAGATTTTCAGATTAGGGATGCTCAACTAGTGTAGAACTTTTGCAAGAAATTTTATTACAAAGGGGAGCAAAGAAATGGGGTAGTAGTTGGTGAGGGGATTTGGATCCAGAAATAACAGTGTGTTCATTTGCTTAAGAAAATTGATGAGGTGGCAGTTGGGAGAGATGCTATAATGATGTTGAGAAGGCAAGAGGAGATGGGATCTGTTTTACGAAAAGGTGGATTAGCCATAGGTAGTCTTGGAAAAGTTGAGCTAAGTAAAATTGATTATGTGGGTACACAAATGCCAGGGTAGATGTGTATTTGTATTAGTGAGCCTTTGGAAGTATTCCTTGCTTGCATTTCTCTCTGTGAGGTGGAAAATACAGTCACCAACTGAGGGTGAGGATGGAGGGACATTAAAGATTTAAGAGCAGATATAAAATATTATTCTAGGAGAGCAGGAGGTAGACTGATTTTCTGGAACCATCCAGTTGAAGAAATACAGAGTACTTCAAAAAGTTTATGGAAAATAGAATTAAAAGATAAAATTTAATTTGGTGGCAAAATTTTTAAAACATATATATAGGTTTTTCATATATGCATTTTCATGAATTTTTGGAGACCCTTATATGTATGGTTTCAACTTTTTTGCATTATACTAAACATCTTTTAATTCCATTTTTCCATAAACTTTTTGAATACTCTTGTATACCTGATAGTAGGATTGTTAGATCATAGCAGTAGTTCTAGCTTTAATGTTCTGAGGAGCCTCCATACACAGTGGCTGTAATAACTTACATTCCTCCCAACAGTGTATGAGAGTTCCTCGTTTTTTATATCCTTACCAACAATTACCATTTTTCCTTCTGATTATAGCCATTTTCAAAAAGGATTTATTTAAGGGGCAGAGTTACAGACAGAGGGAGAGACAAAGAAAGAAATCTTCCTTCTGCTAGTTCACTCCCCAAGTGGCTGCAACAGCCAGAGCTGGGCCAATCTGAAGCCAGGAGCCAGGAGCTTCTTGAGGTCTCCCATGCAGGTACAGGGGCCCAAGTACTTGGGCCATCTTTCACTGCTTTCTTGGGTTATTAGCAGGGAGCTGGATGGGAAGTGGAGCAGCTGGGACTTGAACTGCTACATATTTGGGATGCCGGCACTGCAGGTAGGGGCTGTTCCACTTCTGATCCAGCTCCCTACTAATATGTTCTGGGAAAGCAGCAGAAGATGGCCCAAGTACTTGGGCACCTGAACCCATGTAGGAGACCTAGAAGAAGCTCCCAACTCGTAGCTTAGGCCTGGCCCAGCCCGGGCCATTGCAGTCATTTGGGGAGTGAACCAGTGGATGGAAGATCTCTTTCCCTCTGTCTTTCCCTCCCTCTCTCTCTCTGTAACTCTGCCTTTCAAATAAATAAATAAATCTTTTTTTAAATGCAAAATTAAGTCCACAAATGGCAGGAAAAAAAGTGGAATACAAAACAGGAACAAGGGTAACAAGTATAAAACAAATGAATAGGATAGAAAATAATCCAATTATATTTAAAATCACTTTAAATGTCAATGTAAATATATCAATTAAAGGATAGATTGTCAGAGTTGGATCAAAAACAAGACCAAATACATGTTATCTAAAAGAAACCCATTTGGGGGCCATTGTGGCCATCTGAAGAGTGGCCCACCAAATGGAAAGCCTTTTTTTCTCTCCTTCTTTTTTTTCTCTCCTTCTATCTGGAGCTCTTTCAAATAAATAAATAAATTTAAAAAAAAATAATACACTTCCAAAACAGAAAGCACCAGGCCCAGAGGGATTTACTGGCAAATTCTTCCACTTAAGAAAAAAAATGGTAAGAATTTTCTGCAATCTCTTCCAGAAAACAGTATCAGAAGAAATACTTGATTCATTCCATTAAGTCAATATTACCCTAATCCCATAAGTAGGCAAAAACATTACAAGAAAGGGAAACTACTGATTAATATCTCTCATGAACACAGATGACAAATCCACAAAATATTAGCCAAGTGAATATGTGTATAAATGTTATACACCATGATCAAGTGATATGTATATTTAATTCAATTTGATATGCATATTTAATGCAATCCCAATTAAAATCCCTGTAATTTGTTTTCTGAACTCCTAAAACTAATTGGTATTCTGGTGCTGAAAGCAGAGGTGTAACCCACTGAACCACAATGCCGGCCCCTTAATTTTGCATTTTATATGATTCTATTTCCTTTCTTTCTTAGCATATCAGTTATTTTTCCCCCCTTTCTTTTTTTTTTTCTTTTTAAGATTTATTTATTTATTTTGAAGTCAGAGTCACACAGAGAGAGGAGAGAGAGAGAGGGTGACAGAGAGGTCTTCCATCCGCTGGTTCACTCTACAATTGGCCGCAACAGTCAGAGCTGGGCCGATCTGAAGCTAGGAGCTTCCTCCAGTCTCCCACATGGGTGCAGGGGCCCAAGGACTTGGGCCATCTTCTACTGCTTTCCCAGGCCACAGCAGAGAGCTGGATTGGAAGAAGAGCAGCCAGGACTAGAACCGGCACCCATATGGGATGCTGGTGCTTCAGGCCAGGGCTTTAACCTGCTGCACCACAGCGCCGGTCCCCTTTCCCCCCTTTCTAACTGGTTGCCCTTGAGTTTGGAGTATACATTAATGGCTAATCAAGGTCCGCTTTCAAATAATAGCATTCCACTTCATGGGTAGTGCCATACCGTATAACAGAACTTCCTAATTCTTTCCTCCTGTTCCTTCTGTGACTGATTTCATTCATCTCACCTACATATAGAACTATGTAAGCATATGCACACATTCACATACATAACCGAGTATATTCTGTCCATCATTATTTTGAATAAGCTGTTATTTGTTGAAAGAATAAGAAAAATAAGTTTTTATTTTACCTTCATTTAGTTCTTCTCTAAGGATATTTGTTTCTTTTAGATCCCAGCTTCTGACCTGTATCATTTTTCCTTCTCTCTGAAGAACTTCTTTTAACATTTCATGCAGATCTGTTCTGTTGGGAACAATTTTCTCAGTTCTTGACTGAGAAAGTTGTTCTTCCTTCACTTTTTTTTTTTTTTTTGGTTAAAAATTTCAATCTTGGTATGAAATATATAACATTAAATTTACCATCTTAATCATTTTAATTATACAGTTCAGTAGTGTTAAGTATGTTCACATTATGTGCAACAGATCTCTAAAACTTTTTCATCTTACAACATCAAAGCTCTGTGACTGCACATTTTACATTCATGCCAGCAGTACACAAGGACTCCAACTTCCCCACGTTCTTGTCAACACATATTATTTTTTCTGTTTATAATGGCCATCTTGATGTGTGTGAGGTAGTATCTCGTTGCTGTTTTGATTTGAATTTCCATAATTATTAGTGATGATGAGAATCTTCATATGCTTTTAGGCCATTTGTATATCCGCTTGAGAAATGTCTTTTCAAGTCATTTTCTTGTAGTTTAAGTGGGCTTTTTTTTATTGATAAGATTTAAAATTTATTTATATATTCTGAATATTAACTCCATATCGCATATATTATTAGTAGTTATCTTCTTCATTCCATAGGTTGCTTTTTTTGTGCTGTTGGTTATATCTTTTAGTGAACAAAAGTTTTATGTCTGTCTTTTCCTTAATCTATTTTTATGTGTATTTTTTAATGTTACTTGTGATTTTCCTGTTGTTTCCAAGAAATCATGACCAAATCCAGTCTCCAGAAATTTCCCTCCTATATTTTCTTTAGGTGTGTTGTTTAGCATGAAATATCTTTCCATTTACTTCTGTATTCTTTTATTTCATTTGGCAGTATTTTTTGGTTTATAGTGAAGTCTTTCACCTCTTTACTTAAATTCTTAAGTATTTTATCCTTTATATTGCTATAGTAAGTAGAATCATTTTCTTAATTTTCTTTTCAGGTTGGTCATTATTAGTATATAGAAATGAATCTAATTCTTGAGAGCTGAATTTTTAAATTGATTTTAGCAGTTTTTGATAGACATTTTAGGGTTCTCTTGTAATTATTGGGAAATTTTTAGGTATTGCTCACTAGTTATAGGTCTTTCATATTTATTTCTTCAATGAGTCTAGAATGATTATATGATTCTAGGAATTTATCCATTTCTTCTAGGTTATCTAATTTGTTTGCATATAATTTAAGAGTAGTCTCTTATAAATCATTTCTATGACACAGGTTGTAATATCTCATTTTTCATTTCTAATTTTAGCTATTTGAATCTTTTTATTAGTGCATCTAAGACTTTACTTTTGTTGATTTTTTTCAAAAAGCTATTTGTTGAACTTGTCATATTATTTTGCTGTTCTTTGTTTCATTTATCTCTTTTTTTTTTTTTTTTTTTTGACAGTCAGAGTGAATAGTGAGAGAGAGAGACAGAGAGAGAAAGGTCTTCCTTTTGCCATTGGTTCACCCTCCAATGGCCACCACTACTGGCGTGCTGCGGCCAGCACACCGCGCTGATCCGAAGGCAGGAGCCAGGTGCTTCTCCTGGTCTCCCATGGGGTGCAGGGCCCAAGCACTTGGGCCATCCTCCACTGCCTTCCCGGGCCATAGCAGAGAGCTGGCCTGGAAGAGGGGCAACCAGGACAGAATCCTGAGCCCCGACTGGGACTAGAACCCGGTGTGCCATCGCTGCAAGGTGGAGGATTAGCCTAGTGAGCCGTGGCGCCGGCCTTATCTCTGTTCTAATCTCTATCATTTCCTTCCTTTTGCTAGCTTTGGAGGTTTAGTTGGTACTTCATTATCTTCCTTTAAGGTTAGGTTCAGTTGTTGATTTGAGATCTTCCTTTTGAATGTGTTTACCATTACATATTTTTCCTGTTTTTGTTGCATCCCATACATTTTAGTATATTGTGGGTTTTTTGTTTGTTTGTTTTAAGGGAAAAGTTTTATTGTCAGGTGTTGGAAACCCAACAAGCTACCTCTCCATGAACAGAGAACAGCAGCCTGTACTGAAAGAACAGGTCTTATATAGTTTTGCAGAGGTAAGGAAATGGGAGTGGCAAATCCATAGGGTGGAGGTGGCGCTGACGTTTGTGATGGGGCCATTTGGTCACCTGATTTCTAGTAAGCCAGGCTGGGCCTAGGAAGATGGAACCATTTTACTAAATTCCCCCCCTTAGTTTTTTTTTTTTTTTTTTTTTTTATAAAGCAAGTGTACAGGATTACAATAGCACCAAAAGTCCAGATGGGGGTAGAGGGACGATGATCTATCTTCTAGAGCTGCTTCCTGCTGACATGGGGTGACAAATTACTCTCTGCTGGCATGGGGCAATGTCTAAGTCATGATGTCCTGGATGCGGAGCGGAGTATATCCCTGTAGAAGCATTTGGTTGACTGCCTGGTTGGTGAAGGGTTTGATTCATTACATTATCACTTCCTGTAAACACTTAAACAGACAATGCAGTATAAAAGCCAGGGTGAGAATAGAAGCCAATGGTGGGCCGGCGCCGCGGCTCACTAGGCTAATCCTCCGCCTAGCGGCGCCGGCACACCGGGTTCTAGTCCCGGTCGGGGCACCGGATTCTGTCCCGGTTGCCCCTCTTCCAGGCCAGCCCTCTGCTGTGGCCAGGGAGTGCAGTGGAGGATGGCCCAGGTGCTTGGGCCCTGCACCCCATGGGAGACCAGGAAAAGCACCTGGCTCCTGGCTCCTGCCATCGGATCAGCGCGGTGCGCCGGCCGCAGGGCGCCGGCCGCGGCGGCCATTGGAGGGTGAACCAACGGCAAAGGAAGACCTTTCTCTCTGTCTCTCTCTCTCACTGTCCACTCTGCCTGTCAAAAAATAAAAAAAAAAATAAATAAATAAAATAAAAATAAAAAAAAAAAAAAAAAAAAAAGAAGCCAATGGTTCTAGGAGTGGCATTAACCAAGTGATGAGGGGGCTCCATAGGGAGGAAGAGAGGAGTTGTTTGTAGAAAAAGTTCTGAATAATCATACAATGTTAAGTGTTGGCAGGAGTGGGGGAGACTATCAATACACATGGGTCGGGAGTAGAGCCACTGATGTAAGAGTAGAGGGTGTGATTACAAAGGAATGAGGCTCCCAAATAGAGTCATCATTAGAGGATCTCAGAAAGGTGCTGTCTAAACCACAAGCAAGTTTTCCCATTGAGAGGCAAATAGAAACTGACATAAGGGGTTTAATAATAATCAAATGGGGTTTAAGGCCTTGCCAGTCATAAGGTCCAGACCTGTCTATCTCTTCACATGGGATACATCATAAAGGAGGTGTGAACCTCCTTGGGAAAGGCACCCTGTGACTTCCATTACCAAGATGGTCTGGGAGGAGAGCTGGTCAGGTAAAGGCAGGTGGCATCTCTAACAGGAATTGTACAATTCTACCTGCAATGTTGCTGACCCTACTTGGCCGTCCACCCAGCAGCGGTGGTTACTTTGGAATCTGGGCAGAGTGAAGGGTTTCTCAACTTAGACCCAACAGGGTTTGTGGCTCTGATCTCGGTGTCCTTTGACTCCAGGGCAGTTTCACTTCCGGTGACCCAACTCTTGGCTGGCAGAGCTGCCAGGGCTCTTCATAAGCTGACTTCTGCTGAAGCCCTGGCTTTCCAGATCAAAAGCCACTGCAATGGACTGGCTGTTGGGTCTCCTTGATGGCAGATCACTGTGCAAAGCAGCCATTAATTGGCCTGCCACCTATCTTTTTTTTTTTTTTTAAAGATTTATTTTTTTACTTGAAAGAGTTACACAAAAAGAAGGAGAGGCAGAGAGAGAGAGAGGGAGAGAGAGAGAGGTCTTCTATCTGCTGGTTCACTCCCCAACTGGCCACAATGGCCAGAGCTGCGCCAATTCAAAGCCAGGAGCTTCTTCTGTGTCTCCCACGTGGATGCAGGGGCCCAAAGACTTGGGCCATCTTCTACTGCTTTCCCAGGTCATAAGCAGAGAGCTGGATGGGAAGTGGAGCACCCGGGACTGGAATGAGCACCCATATGGGATGCTGGCACTGCAGGAGGCGGCTTTACTCGCTATGCCACAGTGCCGGCCCCCATCTATCTTTACATTGCTTCTGATATCTAGCTTTCTCTTCCTCCTGGTTTTTGTTAAAGCAGACCAGAGGAAATCTTTAAGTGGATGCAAGTCAAGGGGGTGCTCAGTCTCATCTCTAATCTTTGGTGGCCTTAAAAGTCTGTCGTCACAGGCATGTTCTGCTGGTGGTTTTTCTATGAGGTAGACAATGCCCATGAGGAAAGCTTATGTCCTCATTTTAAAACTTTCTCTCCCTTTTATTTGAGAGGGAGGTTTTGCCTGTTTATTGTGCTCATGGTGAAGTAAATCTAGCCATGAAATCTTAAAATCAGCTCTCATTTTGGCTGTGCTATTATTACAGAAAATTATTAGCCATCCCTTTTATAAGATCTCAAGATCAAACTGTACAACCTGGAGAGTCCTTCAGTATAGTCAGTTTCCCATCTTGATGAGAACAGAGAAATGAGGGAACAAGTCAGGCTTCCCAGATCACTCACTGACAATAACAATATCAAATGAAAACATTTACCAGAAAGTCCAGTGCCTTCTATAAATTTTAAGACAAGAGTACATTTTTTTGGAAATATCCCTTAAAAATCTGACATGGTATAACTTGTTTGACCAGCAAACTCAAGCACAAACATGTCAATAGCTTAAATAGTTTTAGTTTCTTTCCACCAACAAATTTAAAACATCTGATACAGAGATTCAGGTCACACAAACCAAAATGTATCTTCAATTAATTTAGCAGCTTAAATTTATGAGTAATATTTTTATCTATAAGCCAATTAAAACAGAGCTCTTAATAAATTTTCCCATGTAGACATATAGTATGTACACATGCATAACATACAAGATACAACAATAGAGCAATTTCAGTAATAGCTTTTTTTTTTTTTTTACAGAGTGGACAGTGAGAGAGACAGAGAGAAAGGTCTTCCTTTACCGTTGGTTCACCCTCCAATGGCCGCTGTGGCCCGTGTGCTGCAGCTGGCGCACCGCGCTAATTCGAAGCCAGGAGCCAGGTGCTTCTCCTGGTCTTCCATGGGGGTACAGGGCCCAAGGACTTGGGCCTTCCCGGGCCACAGCAGAGAGCTGGCCTGGAAGAGGGGCAACCGGGACAGAATCCGGAGCCCTAACCGGGACTAGAACCTGGTGTGCTGGCGCTGCAGGCAGAGGTTTAGCCTATTGAGCCGCGGCACTGGCCAGTAATAGCTTCTTAAAATCTTTAACTGTTTTTTAAATTGGCAATTGATTCAAATTACTTTCTTTCTTTTTTTTTTACTTTCTGCTCTTAGTAACTTTGGTTAACCATACTCAATTGGAACCTGTAATGCATTATTGGCTTTATCTGCTTACAGAGCCATCCCAAAGTATTGAATACAATAGAGTTCACTGGAAAAAGCCCTTCAGGACCTGTAGGAGTGTCGCTCCCCCATCTCGCGGAGGAACGACACTGGACCCTGCGCTGTTCTCTTTTCTGCCTGGCCCTTCCCGGGTTAGCTGCCGGTCCCCCACTCGCGGAGGAATGACGCCGTCCCGGGTTAGCTGGGGGCTGGCCGGCTCTCTTGGGGGCTGCTCAGATGTTCCTCAGGTGTTCCGGGTGCATGTTGTTTCTCTCCTCCTTTATAGTCCTCTTCCACCAATCCCAACTCTGCTACCCACACGCCGAGCACGCTGCTCTCCTCCAATCAGGAGCAGGATCAGCTCCTGCAGCTTATCAGTCAAACTGATGAGGCAGCTGCGTAGAAGTTGTTTGGTCCCTCTCAGTGCCATATTGTGGGAGAGCAGATGCATAGAATAAGTCTTAATTCCAGTAACTTAGTCCAGTCTCAGTTGCTCCCCACATAGGAGGACAGTTAAACACAGAACCAACAATGTTAATTTTATGAGCAGCAAGTCTGTTATACAAAACTGTGGATAACAAAAGACTTTAAATAGCTATGTTTTAAAATTATAAACTCATTAACCAACAAGAGGCACTACCTTACTCCACACAGTATTTTTGAAAGTACCTGTAGGGGCTGGCTCTGCGGCTCACTTGGGTAATCCTCCGCCTGTGGCACCGGTACCCTGGGTTCTAGTCCTGGTTGGGGCACCAGATTCTGTCCCAGTTGCTCCTCTTCCAGTCCAACTCTGCTGTGGTCCAGGAAGGCAGTGGAGGATGGCCCGAGTGCTTGGGCCCTGCACCCACATGGGAGACCAGGAGGAAGCACCTGGCTCCTGGCTTCAGATCCGCACAGCCGGCCGTGGCAGCCATTTGGGGGGTGAACCAACAGAAGGAAGACCTTTCTCTCTGTCTCTCACTGTCTAACTCTGCCTGTCAAAATACATACATACATACATATATAAATAAGAAAGTACCTGTAGGATTTTACAAAACATTTATCCCAGACAGGCCTCTGGGCCTGTCTCATTGAGATAACCATCATGTCTGCTAACAACACGACATCATTAGATTTTTTTTTTTTTTTTTTGACAGGCAGAGTGGACAGTGAGAGAGAGAGAGACAGAGAGAAAGGTCTTCCTTTTGCCATTGGTTCACCCTCCAATGGCCGCCACTGCTGGTGCGCTATGGCCGGCACACCACACTGATCCGATGGCAGAAGCCAGGTACTTATCCTGGTCTCCCGTGGGGTGCAGGGCCCAAGCACTTGGGCCGTCCTCCACTGCCTTCCCGGGCCACAGCAGAGAGCTGGCCTGGAAGAGGGGCAACTGGGACAGAATCCGGTGCCCCAACCGGTACTAGAACCCGGTGTGCCAGCGCCACAAGATGGAGGATTAGCCTAGTGAGCTGCGGTGCCGGCCAGATATTTTTTAACTTTTAGACATTTGTATCAATAGCATTTTACATTATCATAACTTAAAATTTAGCACCACTTCACATCTTGAATTTTTATATAATCTTATAATTTTTATATAACCTTTTATATAATCCAAATAGCCTGATTAGTTGGTGTCTCTACAAGATGAAAGACATATATCTTTTGATATTTTCAGGGGTCCAACTGGAAATATCAAAGTTCAGAGAGTTTGGAACTTTGATTTTTTTTTTGGAATGCCTTGTCAAGGATGCCAAGGAGGTTTAAAATATCTGATAGAAATAGGATCCCTTAAAATCATGACATAATATAGACCAGTGATTACTCAAATGTTTTAGAATAAGCATATACTGGCCAGCGCCGTGGCTCACTTGGCTAATCCTACACCTGTGGCGCCGGCACCCCGGGTTCTAGTCCCAGTTGGGCACCGGATTCTGTCCCAGTTGCTCCTCTTCCAGTCCAGCTCTCTGTTGTGGCCCAGGAAAGCAGTGGAGGATGGCCCAGGTCCTTGGCCCCTGCCTCCACATGGGAGACCAGGAGGAAGCCCCTGGCTCCTGGCTTCGGATCGGTGCAGCGTGCCAGTCGCAGCAGCCACTTGGGAGGTGAACCAACAGAAAAAGGAAGACCTTTCTCTTTGTCTCTCTGTCTCTCACTGTCTAACTCTGCCTGTCAAAAAAAAAATAATAATAAGCATATACTTAAACCATAACTCTTAATAGAAACACAGCTGTTTTAAACAATCTTAACAGAGACATTAAGAGACTATAATAAATTACTTTAATAGAACACAAATCAGTCTGTCTTTGGTCATTTCAAAAATAGGAAATGAAATAAAACCTCAAATTTAAGAGCTAGTGCATGGAATTATATCCTCTCATTTGGAACAGTTTTAACAGTCAGAACTAAGGAAGAAATAAGAGTTTACTAAAGCTGGCTAGAAAACTGCCAGTCACCAATTAGACAAAACTATCAAAAGGAGATGCTGCAAGTTTTAAACAGACTTCTAAGATGATTTCAAAATATTATAAAAATCTCATTGCTTTAACAGAGGGTCAGTTCTAGTTCTATGTCAAATAATAGCTTTTGCTTTCCACCTGTTGATTTCCTTGATTTACATTTTGAAATAACCCTTTAGAAATCTGCAAAATAAGACAACATTTTCTAAATAAGATAACATATTGATTTCAACTTTAGTTACTTTCAAGCAATGTTGAACTATTTTCTTATGGACAATTTATGAAAACATATTAGCAAACTCAAGTAGTTTTTCTATAGAATATAAGGTGTTAAGTGTCCCAGCATTTACATTTAGATACATTTATGTCATTTGACTACCCAATTTACATTTAGCAATTACACCTGGATGACTGAGGATGCTGATATTATATCATACCTTTATCTGAATTAAGGTGAAAATTATATTTATGTGGAATTCTACCCTTTTTATAAAACTTGAGCTATAAATCAGTGACATTAAACCAGAGATTGAAAAATCTACCTTAGGGGCTATAATGAGTACTGATTACCCATTACTATATCATTGGGAACCTATTAAAACAAATTGCAAAATAAGTTTGGCAAGTTACAGAGCAATATTTTTAAAGGCAGTGGTCTCCCTAGATTCAGAGAGAAATTCCTTTAAACCCAATGCCCAGCTACAGCTGAACCAAATTCTCATGCATGAGATTGTTATTTACCAAAGACATCTTTAAGATTCTAATTCAATTTGAGTCTACTTTTCTTTTTACACAAAGAACACCTTGGGCCAATGATGCCCTAGTCAATGGTCAGCTACTTGGGATTGCTTCTGAAACAAAATATTTAGGCAACTGCCAGACAGGTCCCAAGGATGACTATGGGCTAGGGGCTGATGTGTGGGACAAGAAGTCCGCTGGAGATCGTTCACCATTATGTTAGGTCTAATGGGAGAGGGCATCCACCAGAACAGGTGGGCAGCCTTTCAGAGATACTTAAGGAGGAGAATCTGATAGGTAATAGAGTAAGGGGCAATTAGGGAGAAGGAGATATGTCTGGAAATAGTAATTAACCCAGTGAGCCTGCTGGTTTTGAAGGGCCAGTAGTCTTGACCACATTTCACATAGGTTGGGAGAGATATATCTAGGAAATGCTCACTAATGGGACCAGGAAATCAAGTTTGTAGGAATTGAGGAGACATGGTGAGGTCAGATTGATATTCAGTTACAAGGTGGGGATAAAACCCATCAGAAGACCTGATTATCCTGTCTGGCTTGCTCTTGATGAAACAAAAAAGCCATCAAAGGGGTGGAACACCTAATTTGTTTTGCAGTAAACTGGGAGCTCAGAAGGATGGAATCACCACTCCCTTGCTATTTTTATGGTAAAAATGGAACAGTAGGGGGATGGGCAAAGTCCAGTTGGAGGGTGAAAGCATGGAGACAGGACCCAAATTCACCTTTGCTTATCTGGGAAGAGGGCTTTAGAGAGGATCATAGATAAGGCAGGGGAGTAGACTTTGGACAAGGGCTGGTTCTGAGATAAGATTGGAATTCCCAGGCAGGAGGGCAAGGTACAGTGAAAGCCAGAGCAGTGAACATAGAAGAAAGGGATTTTGGCTTTTTTGTGAGAGCTTTGGAAGTTAAGAGAGCTTGAGCTGGAGAACACAAGCAGAGATAGTAGGGTTAGACATAGGAAATCTTCCACTTTTCCGAACGTTCATGGAAGTGGTAGAGATCCCAGTAATGTTGGGGTTAAATGTACCGTTAAGCAGCCACTTGGATGGGTTGTCACGGTGGGAGACAACTGAAAGGAGGATCAGAATGTGGGACGAAGAAGCGCCCATGGTGACCCATAGATATCGGGCATCCCCGAGATCACGGCCGTCCGACGGGAGGATATGGGAACAGAGGGTTGGGTTATCCATGCACCCACTGGAGCCCAGGCATAGCCTGTAGAAGGGAAACAGGGAGTTGAGTTGTCACCCACATCCACTGTTGCGTGGACACAGAGTCTGTAGAGGCATGAGGCCATAGGAATTGTGGTGCCTGGTCCCAGGACTTTGGGGCAAAGGTGCATAGAACCACAACCCATGGAGAGTCACAATGAGAGGATCCTCCAACCCACCCCGTCTTACCTCAGGAATTTTGGAGGGCCGGTGTGTGGATGGAAATCTCAGAGTGTTTGGTGGCAAAGAAGGAGGTCTGGGATGGGTTTTGTGTTTGGCAGAAATCCAGGATCCTGAAGCAGCTCACATCCCCGAGGGTAGAGCAAGGTCGACAGGAGAGCCTGGTCTTGGGTTTCGGCACATGAAGGAAAGGCCACCACAAAACACACCAAACACCAGAGTCAGGGAAAAGGTTTATTGTCAGGTGGGGGAGACCCGACAGGCTGCCTTCCTGTGCACAGAGACCAGCCATATTGTGTTTTATTTTCATTTGTCTCCATTTTCTAAATTCTCTTCTGATTTTTTATTGGACCCATTAGTTGTGTTAGATTGCCTTGTTAGATTGCAACACATTTGCAGATTTTTCTTTTTCCTTTTTTCCTGCTACTGATTTATGGTTTTCTCTCTGTGTTCTGAGAATATACTCATGTGACTTTTTTTGAATTTAAAAAGATTTATTTATTTATTTGAAAGAGTTACACAGAGAGGGGAGAGGCAAAGAGAGAGAGAGAGAGGTCTTCCATCTGATAGTTCACTCCCCAATTGGCTGCAACGGCCAGAGCTGCACTGATCCGAAGCCAGGAGCCAGGAGCTTCTTCCAAGTCTCCCATGCAGGTGCAGGGGCCCAAGGACTTGGGCCATCTTCTGTTGTTTTCCCAGGCCATAGCAGAGAGCTGGATTGGAAGAGGAGCTGCCAGGACTCAAACCGGTGCCCATATGGGATGCAGGCGCTTCAGGCCAGGGTGTTAACCTGCTGCGCCACAGTGCTGACCCCTTTTATGACTTTAAGTGTTGACTTGTTTGTGTGGCCTAATGTGGTCTGTCTTGGGTAATATTCCATCTGTGCTTGAGAAGAGTTTGTACTCCGCTGTTGTCAGGTGGAGCATTCTGTACATATTAGTTCCAGTGGAGTCGTAGTGTCTTCAAGTCCTCTGTTTACTTACTCATCTCATGTGCTATTCTTTTCCTACTGAATGTGAGGTAGTGAACTCTTGCATTATTGCAGTGCTGCCTATCTATCCTTCAATTCTTTCAGTATTTGCTTCATATATCTGACTGTGCTGATGTTAGATGCATATGTATTAATCATTGTTATATCTTCCTTATGAATTGACCATTTTATTATTATATGAGTATAATGTCCTTCTTTGTCTCTTGTAATAGTTTCTGTCTTAAAGCCTTTTTTGTCTGTTTAGGTATGGCCACTCCTGCTCTCTGTAATTTTCCATTTGTAAGAATATCTTTATTAACCCTTTTTCTTTTAGCCTATGTATATTCTTAGATATAAAATGAGTTTCTTGCAGACAACATATAATTGGGTGTTGATTTTTATCCATTCAGCCAATCTGTTTTTTTTTTCAAATTAGTGTGTTCAATCTGTATTTGTTTAAATGATCAGAAATAGACAAAGATTTTATTCCTGCCTCTCTCCCACTGTCCATCCCTCCCTCCTTTCCTTCTTCCTTCTCTTTTGTCACTCTGTCTGCCTGTATTTTGTATTACAAGCCTTGGCATATTAATCAGTTGTTTTAATTCTTCTGATAATTCCAACATTCCTGCCATATCTAAGTCTGGTTTTGATTGTTGCTTTGTCTCTTCAAACTGTGGTTTTGCAGTTTTTATTAAAGTAAGATATTATGTACTGGATGAAAAGAACTATAATAAATAGGCTATTAGTGACATGGTAGTAGAATATCAGGGAAAAGGAAGTGTTCTGTAGTCTATTGACTATGTCTTGGTGTTTTAGAGAGCCTGTGGCTCCCTAGACTGTGAACTTCACCAGTACCTCTGTTTTTCCCCTCACCTTAGGTGAGCCTAGATGGAACTTTCCTTTCCTATGCAAAATGCTAGAGCTGATTGGAGTTGGGTATTTTTTTCCTTTTCCCCAAGTAACTTAGATTATAAAACCTCAGTAGAATATGATTTGGTAAAATAGTTTCTTTTGTGGGCAAGCCTTGCTCAGAAGAACTCTCATCCACCAAAGACCAAGGGGATTTTTCCTGGTAGAGCTTCAGGAGGCAAACTCAGAAAACTACCAAGTTCCCCTGGAGTTTTTAATTCGCAGACTTGATGACTTCTAAGTTCCTTATATGCCAGACTAGAAGAGTTCCCTTCTCCTCTTTCTCCTTTCCTAATTTTTTGCATTTTCTTAACTTTGTGGCACAATGAGATATTCATCTTATCTTTTTCCTGCCCAAGTCCTGGCATCAGCATTTATCTGAAGAGACTTGGTTTTTAAAAAACGGGAATAATAGGCCAGCACCGTGGCTCACTAGGCTAATCCTCCGCCTGCGGCGCAGGCACCCTGGGTTCTAGTCCTGGTCGGGGCACCAGATTCTGTCCCAGTTGTTCCTCTTCGAATACAGCTCTCTGCTGTGGCCCGGGAAGGCAGTGGAGGATGGCCCAGGTCCTTGGGCCCTGCACCCTCAGGGAAGACCAGGAGGAAGCACCTGGCTCCTGGCTTTGAATTGGCGCAGTGCTCCGGCTGCAACATGCTGGCCATAGCGGCCAGTTGGTGGGGTGAACCAATGGAAAAAGGAAGACCTTTCTCTCTGTCTCTGTCTCTCTCTCACTATCTAACTCTGCCTGTCAAAAAAAATAAAAATGGGAATAATATTAGTGTGCCAGCTCTGGTCATTGATACTAAGACATACCTGCTTCTAGGTCCTTTGTATAGGCAGGTTTAGGAAATATATGCATGTATATCATTATATAAAAATATACATACATATCTGTATATAACATGTAGGCATTCATACTTTATACACACACATATATATATATATACAGATGAATATTTTGAAAATAATACACCCACACTTATTTCCTGCTTAAGTTACTCAGGGTTTTCTTTTCTTTTCTTTTCTTTTCTTTTCTTTTCTTTTCTTTTTCTTTTTTTTTGACAGGCAGAGTGGACAGTGAGAGAGAGAGACAGAGAGAAAGGTCTTCCTTTGCTGTTGGTTCACCCTCCAATGGCCGCCGCGGCCGGTGCACTGCGGCTGGCGCACCTCGCTGATCCGAAGGCAGGAGCCAGGTACTTATCCTGGTCTCCCATGGGGTGCAGGGCCCAAGCACTTGGGCCATCCTCCACTGCACTCCCTGGCCACAGCAGAGAGCTGGCCTGGAAGAGGGGCAACCAGGACAGAATCCGGTGCCCCGACCGGGACTAGAACCCGGTGTGCCAGCGCCGCAAGGCGGAGGATTAGCCTATTGAGCCACGGCGCTGGCCTAAGATTCATTTTCAATTAACTTTGTAAACAGAAGACCAACTCTGTACTAAGTAAAGATTTCAACAATTCACACACACACACACACAAACTGTTTGAGAACTAGTTTTACAGTTAACACTCTCTCTCTTTTTTATTTGACAGGTAGAGTTAGTGAGAGAGTGAGACAGAGAGAAGGTCTTCCTTCCATTGGTTCACTCCCCAAATGGCCACTACAGCCAGCGCTGTGCTGATCTGAAGCCAGGAGCCAGGTGCTTCTCCCTGGTCTCCCATACGGGTGCAGGGGCCTTAGCACTTGGGTCATCCTCCACTGCCCTCCTGGGCCACAGCAGAGAGCTGGACTGGAAGAGGAGCAACCAGGACTAGAACCTGGTACCCATATGGGATGCTGGCACTGCAAGTGGAGGATTAACCAAGTGAGCCACGGTGCCAGCCCCATGTTAACTCTCAATACAACTCATTAAGGACAGATCCTGCTTGGGAAGTTGGTGCACAGTGACTCCTGTTTTGTTTTTTTTTTTTTCCCCCAGGCAGAGTTAGAGAGACAGAGAAAGAGTTCTAGACAGAGAGAGGGAGACAGAGAGAAAGGTCTTCCTTCTGTTGGTTCACTCCCCTAATGGCCGCTACAGCTGGCACTGCTCCAATCCAAAGCTAGGAGCCAGGTACTTCCTCCTGGTCTCCCACGCGGGTCCAGGGACCCAAGCACTTGGGCCATCCTCCACTTCCCTCCCGGGCCATAGCAGAGAGCTGGACTGGAAGATGAGCAATCGGGACTAGTACCCGGTGCCCCAACCGGGACTAGAACCCAGGGTGCCGGCACCGCAGGTGGAGGATTAGCCAAGTAAGCCGTGTCACCGACCTCCTGTTGTTAATTTAACAATTAACACTCTTTTGTATGATGTCAGTGACCAGACGAGGCTCTTGAAATGAGCTGCCTGGCCTATGGAAGCCTTTTGAGTCCACAAATTCTGTCCATATTTAGACAAGGCCATAAGCAAAGTGGAAGTTATCTCCTCCCATTAGAGAAAAGTACAACCTTCTTTGATGGCCACATCTATCTGCTGGGGTCTCACTCAAACAGAGATCCTTCATGTAGGACATTTTTTTTGCCACAAAGTCTTGACTTTCCATGCCTGAAATGCTCCTGTGGGCTTTTCAGCCAGACCAGGAAGCCTTAAGGGCTGATTCTGAGGTCAGAATGTTACTTAAAGCTATTGTCATTCTATGATTCTGCTGTGTAGACTGCTTCCCATGTTGGACATTCTCTCCTTTTTAATTCTGTCTATCATTATTACCAGGCACTTGATCCTATTTATAATGATCTCTTTAACACTTAATCCTTTCCATATGTTCACTTTAACACTTAATATGATCACTTTAACAATTAAGATGGCATTTTTATCACCAAGGTTAATGGGATTTGGAGTCCCGTAACAAGTTTTTAAACTGTACCCTTAGAAGAGCATAGGAATGTATGCAGAACTATACAGCTTTACAGTTACAAACTTCCTCCTCCCTCTCTTATTCCCACTATTTTTTCTGAGATCTATTTTCATTGACTTTCTATACATATGATTAACTCTATGTTAAGTAGAGTTCAACAAATAGTATGAAAAAAAAGAAAAAAAAAAAAGAAAATGAAGCTGTTCCTCAATAGTCAAGACAAGGCAGCTCAAGTCACTCCTCCTCGAAGTTTCCATTTCACTTCTACAGATTTCATTTTAGGTGCTCTATTAGTTCTCACAGTTCAGGGAGAACATATGGTATTTATCCTTTTGGGACTGGCTTTTTTCACTAAGTATGATGTTTTCCAGATTCATCCATTTTGTTACAAATGCTTGGGTTTCATTTTTTTTTTACTGCTGTGTAGTATTCCATAGTGTACATATCCCATAATTTCTTTATCCAGTCTTTGGTTGATGGGCATTTAGGTTGATTCCATGTCTTAGCTATTGTGAATTGAGCTGTAATAAACATGGAGGTGCAGATAACTCTTTTGCTTGCGGATTTCATTTCCCTTAAGTAAATCCCCAGGAGTGGGATGGCTGGGTCATATGATAAGTCTATATTCAGATTTTTGAGGTATCTCCATACTGTCTTCCATAGTGGCTTTACCAGTTTACATTCATACCAACAATGTATTAGGGTACCTTTTTCCCCACATCCTCACATTGTTGTTTGTTGATTTCTGGATGAAAGCCATTCTAACTGGGGTGAGGTGGAAACTTCATTGTGATTTTGAGCATTTCATTTTATAAGGCTTTTTGCTGTCTTGAGAGTTGGTTGGCATATTCAGCATTGAATTAGGATTATAAAATCTAAAGCCAGCTTTATTCCATCAGTCAGGTTCTATATAGAATTTCTCTAAATTATTTACAAATGTTTAGCTTTCTGCCATTATATCAATGTGATTAGGTCCTCTGCTGTGGATTAGTACTTGGAAGTAAAAATCAAGATTTCCTGACAATAATTGGTTTAGTTATTTAAAATATTTATTGAATACTTTTATCCAGTGTGTTCCAAGTCCTGTTGTAGATGCTGAGGAAACAGCAATAAAACACCTGCTTTTGTGGAGCTTAGAGTTTACAGATAAATGAGTAAAGCCACAGAATAATAAGTATAATGGAGAAAAATAAATGGTGAGGAACAGATGCTATTTTAGATAACAGGGAAGACTGATCTGAGAAAGGTATTTTTCAACAAAGCTCTAGAGACGTGGGAGAATCCACACTGGGGTTGGAGCAGTGGAGGGATAAAGGAGAATGTCACAGGAAGAAAAAGAGTAGGTAGAAAGGCCCTGAAACAACTGTGACTTTGACACAGAGTCAGAGAAGAGCAAAAGGACCTGTGGCTGGAGGTAGCAGTCTAGAGGGAACGTGGTCAGAGAAGAGATCAGAGAAGCAGATAGGGAGCCAGGTCATGCCTTGGTAAGGACTTGTTATTTTACTATGTGGTGGTAAAACTTGGGTGGAATAACTTGATCTGATTACTGTGGAAAACGACCCCTTCCACTGGTTAATCGAGAATAGACTAGAAATTGACAGTGACGCAGGAAGAGTCAGTGTAACAGGTTCCTGGTTAGAGCTAGAAGCTTCTTTGTTAAGCTTCTAAGTGTTTTGCAGCATTCATATATTTTGCAAATATATATTGGGAGCTTACTCTATACAAGGCATTGAACTAAAAATGAGGAATATAATGGTCAGGAGAACACATGGTCCTTTTCCTCCTAGAGCTAAGAACCAATAACCAGAGTTCTATCCAATCAGTGCTGGTTGGTGCTTGTTCTGTGTTGAACAGTTTCAAGGGAAAACTATTGTGAATTTACTCTTTTTTAAAATTTTTTAATTTTCAATTTTTTTGTGAATTTACTCTTAAAAAAAGTTAGAAAAATTAATATTGCTTAGTTCCTTGAAGGAAAACTTTTCAAAATGGCCTCAGAGCAGTGAAGTAATGAGGATCCGAGTTGGGTAAGGAGTTATTGCCATGGCTTTGTCTCCTAAGGGAAAAGTGCATTTCTGAGTTACTTTTGAATCATTTATTACTTCATGTCCAGACAGAAATCCCAGGATTCACACTGGAATAGTTTTGACTAAAGAGGATTGAGAGTTGGTCCTCTAGGTTGTTTGTATCATGGCACTCTCGACCTTTATCATTTGCCTGGAGCTCTAACTGCTGAGGAGAAACATAGTCTACCTCAGCTCCTTTATAACTGCAGAAGTTAGTGTAATTTATATCAAATGGGTTAACTGAGTTTGAATTGCATTGGGATGGGCTTTGCATCCAATCAAAATTTGATATTTCTCCAGTTTAGGTCTTGGAAGCATATAATAATATACCTATTACATAATACAAAAGCTAACAGCATACTTTGCATGTATAATGGCAGTTGATTCTCAGAGGGGCCAATTAGGAAAGCATGTGTATTGTCATGTCCATTTTATAGGTAACATAAATGAGACCCAGAAAGGCCATGTAAGTTATCTTGAGGGCACATAGCCACATAGAGGTAAGTGGCAGTACTGCAATTTAAATTCCTAATCCCAAATACAACTATACTCATAAATACTTCTCTGCCCTGTCTTCCCTCCCTTCTTTTATCTTTCCCCCACTTCCCCTCTTGTCCTTCTACCTCCTTAACTCACTATATCAAAAAGAAAACATTTTTGAGATGTACTAATTTCTTCAAAGTTTAAGTCTAGTAGCAGTATATGAGAATAGTCATTTCATCATAGTCTGCATTAATAAGGTAAAGTGTCCCATTTATGTTTCTCCCTCTGTAACCTGTTAGGTCTTTTGCTTACATATCTGTTGGGATCTTTGTGTTTTGTTATCAATTTGTATGTACTGTTTAGAAGGGAATTTTATGTATGACTTATCATAGTCCCCTTTGCTACATTGAGTTATACTAAATATTAGACGAATCCAGTCAGCAGACTAAAGTAATGTAGAAGCAGTCTCCATTATGTAAAATAACAGGCCTGATGCCACAAGTACACCTGAAGCTAAGCAAGTTTTTTAATTAATTTTCTTCATATGAAGGAAAAGAAAAAAAAATACTAGATTAGAACACAGTAGTACTTTAGGATACACATAAATTTATACTTGTTGAAGTCAACTCTAGAAGAGTGTTGTACACCCTGATCTCCTGGTGACCTGAAAAGGAATGAAAAAAAAAAAAAAGGAGACTGAAACTTTTCTGTACATAATACAAGGAAATACATTTTAAGTACTTGAAGTCTGGCACCATATTTACCATTCTACAATCCATTAACTCTGATATTTCTTTTCAGGATGATGAAAAATCTTTTAATGTGTTTGTTTCTCTGTTCAGAAAGATCTTGAGTATACTTGTAGTTTATCCATATGGTTAATGCAATTAAGTTAAGACCAATAAAGAATATTTTAAAAAATATTTATTCATTTATTTGAAAGGCAGAGTTACAGAGACACAGAGGATAGAGAGATCTTCCATCCACTGTTTCATTCTCCAAATGGCCCAAAACCAGCGCCAACAACCAGGGATACAGGCCAAAGCCAGGAGCCAGGAGCTTCTTCTGAGTCTCCCAAGAACTTCGGCCAACCTCTGCTGCTTTCTCATACACATTAGCAGAGAACTGGGTTGAAAAGTGGAGCAGCCAGAACATGAACCATTGCAGGCCCTGGATTAATTTAGATACAATGAAACCAGAAACCCTAAGCACATGTACCAGGAGACAATACAGCTTAAAGGGGAAGACCATGCACAGGCTTTGGAATCTGACAGTCGTGAGTCAGACTTCTGGATCCTCCGTTTATTGCCTGTGTGACTTTTTTTTAAAGATTCATTTATTTTAAAGGCACAGTTACAGAGAGAGGAGAGAGAGAGAGATCTTTCATCTGCTAGTTCACTCTCCAAATGTCTGCAATGGCCAGGGCTGGAGTAGGCTTAAGCGAAGAGCCAGTAGTTTCTTCCAGGCCTCCCACATGTGTGGCAGGGGCCCCAACAGTTGGACCATCTTCCCCTGCTTTCTCAGGCCATTAGCAGGGAGCTGGATCGGAAGTGGAGCAGCCCAGACTTAAACGGGCACCCATGTGGCATCACAGGTGGTGGGTTAACCCAGTGGACCACAATACCTGCCTAAGTTTCCTAACCTCTCCATACATCCATTCACATGTAAATATGACTAATAGTGGATACTTCACGACATGGAAGGGACTCAAATCAATATGTAACAAATGCGTATGAAAGTTCCTGCCACATAGCAAGAGCTCAGAAAATGATAGCAATCATTATAAAAAGAAAACAACTCTAAAGAAACAAATCATAAAATACTGTCATCAAAATTCAGTCATTAAACAGTTTTGAGTAAAAAAGAAAAAGATTGCCAAAATCATGAAGCATTTGGATAATAATGTGACTTTATAAACATAACACTTGGAATTTCTTTTCAGGAACAATAAGTGATCTACTTTATTTTTGTTTTAGAATTTTTTTGTTATCATGACATTTGGCATCTAAAGTAAAAGAAAGGTATATTTGTTATACATGTTCTGATATCTTGTAAAGATTTTGACAAAGTATTGCATAGATGTTAGAAATATCCATTTAGTTATTACAGTTTTCTCACTATTGCATACAATTGAAAACATGAAGGTAAAAGTATATGCAGGAACACTTCTGCAGGTTTTTATCACTCCATGGAATCATTATCCCACACCATGGAAGTTTTGAAGGAACTCTTGTAGGCTTAAAATGTAGTAGAGATGTTAGGGGTAACTGTCTATCAAGCCATCACCCCTAATTGCATCTCCCCCAAAAACAGAAGAGAAAAACTACTTTAACAATTGACTGTTTCATTCCCTTCAGAAGTCTTTCTATTTTGGATATACTTGCCAGTCAACTAAAAAGAACTTAGCATTTGGAAATAGCTTCCATTGGCAGAGCCTATAATCAAATGCACAGAAACTTCAAGAAGTAGCAACTTGAAACTTGTAGAAATACAGTGTTTGTGCTTCAAGAAGGTTTATGGAAAAATGGAATTAAAAGGTAAATTTATTTTGGTACAAAAAATTTTTTTAGGGGCCAGGTCTGTGGCACAGTGAGCCAAGTTGCTGCCTTCAGTGCCAGCATCCTGTATCGAAGCACCAGTTCAAGTCCTGGCTGCTCCATTTCTGCTCCAGTTCTGGGCTGATATGTCTGGGAAAGCACTGGAGGATGGTCCAAGTACTTGTTCTGCTGCCACCTATGGGGGAGATCGAGCTGAAGCTCCAGGCTTCTAGCTTCGACCTGGACCAGCCCTGGCCTTTGCCACCATCTAGGGAGCAAAAAAGCAGATGAAAGATACCTCTCTCTCTCTCTCTCTCCCTTTCCCACCCTCTCTGACACTCTTCTCTTAAGATAAAAATAAATAAATCTTTTAAAAAGTTGTTTTGAAATCTATGCAGTTTTTTTCATAGTGCATGGAAAATATGAACTTCCTGGGTTCTAACATATAAATGATAAAAAATGACTTTTATAGCTGATATTTTAAGGCATTCTTCTTTATAGCTTATTTAGATTTTCAAAGTAATACATAGGGAAAAATTTTATTACAAAGATTAGAAAAAAGAAAATGTATTTTATAGATTACATAATATAGAGCAATGCTTAATTTTTATAATCTTTAGTTATTAAAAAATGCTAAGATATTTACAACTGCATTTAACTGCCTTTAATCTTACCTTGAAAATAGGTAGTACTTCCTTTGCCCAGAGCTTAAAAATAATCAAAGAATTCTCTAACAAATTTGGCCTTAAAAATATTTTATCCTGTTGCCTTTTGTTCAGATTTCTTGGGACTGGTATGGAGGAGGGGATAATAGAAGATAAGGTTTTTTTAATTTTTATTTGCTAGAGAAAGCGCTGTTGTTTTCCTTACCAGCTGATAAGGAGATTAAGTAGCCACTTTCTCAACAAGGAAAGTAGTTTTGGCCTTGAAGCCTGTGAATGCAGTGATATATATCATCCCTGGGCAGATTTATAATGCACATTTGAAGTCATTCCCTTCTTGTGAAATCTGTATTTAGCCCTGCATGTTCAATACGTTTTATCTTTTACTTTGAGGAAACTTACTCTTAGTTGATTTAATGTGTGGACTAACTTGTTATGAAATTAAACTTGTAAGTTTTGCATCACCATGTCTGCACTGACTAGATTATTTCAGATTAGCTCAGTTTTGAGTTGTCTTTAGAAATGATGATTCCTCTATGGGTCCAGATGTTTTTGTGATCTCCTGACCAAACGCAAATCCCCACTTCACTTTCATACTTATTTGAAGACTGGTAGAAGGCCAGTGAAGTTCAGGCATGAATGCAGGGTACACTAACATGAGATGAGGTGGAAGGAGGCAGGGGTCAGATCATGAACAGCTCTACGAAGGCCATCAGGAGCTCGAGTTTTATTCATAGTGAAATGGAGAGCTGTTAAATGGAAATGACATGATTTGATACCTGTTTTGAAATGATCACCCTGGTTGCTAATGAGGAAAATGCCATTAAGCATAAATAGATGGGAGACCAGAGAGGAGGCTATTATGGTGATACAGACTATGGACTATAATTGAGGAGACAGAAGAGGATAGATTCAGTACACATTTTGAAGATAAAAGTCGATAGGACTTGGTGACAGATTGAATATAGGCCCTAAGGGAGGAGTGGGGAACCTTTTTTTTCTGCCAAGGGCCATTTGAATATTTATAACATTTGCAGGCCATACAAAATGACCAACTTAAACATTAGCCTGCTATGGATTTATTGAACTTCAAGTCCTGCCTGCAGTTGCCTTGGCAGGGCTGGACCAAGTGATCATTTCACAAGGCTCATACAGCCCATGGGCTAGGCGTTCCCAGCCTGTACCAAGGGAGAGACATCAAGGATATGCCCAGGCCTGTAGTGCCTGCCTGCGTCTTTGGGGATTTTTTTTTTTTTAAGATTTTTATTTATTTATTTGAAAGAGTTACACAGAGAGAGGAGAGGCAGAGAGAGAGAGAGAGAGAGAGAGAGAGAGAGAGAAGTCTTCCATCCGATGGTTCACTCCCCAATTGGCCACAACGGCCAGAGCTGCACCGATCTGGAGCCAGGAGCTTCTTCCAGGTCTCCCACGCAGGTGCAGGGGCCCAAAGACTTGGGCCATCTTCTACTGCTTTCCCAGGCCATGCAGAGAGCTGGATTGGAAGTGGAGCAGCCAGCTCTTGAACTGGTGCCCATATGGGATGCCGGCACTTCACGCCAGGGCTTTAACCTGCTGCACCACAGCGCTGGCCCCTGGGGATTTCTACTGTGATGGGTCAATGTTTTTGCTGTACCTGATGAGCTAAGATTTAGGGCCTGAAATGGAGGAACAGGTTTAGAGGGGAAAATCAAAGTTCTGTCCACTTGTATGACATAAGATTCCCAGATGAGACTATAGAAGTACCCTTATGAAAGTGTTCTGAAACTTTTTTCAAATCATAATGCTGGGACAGACATTTGGGCTAGTGGTTAAGACTCTAGTTGCTCCAGCTCCTGATCCAGCTTCCTGCTAATTGAGCCCCTCAGAATTGCAGTGATGAATCAAGTAATTGGGTTCCTGCCATCCATGTGAGAGATCTGGATTTAGTTCCTGGCTCCGGACTTCAGCCCAGCCTAGCCCTGGCTACTGAAGGAATCTGGGGAGTGAGCCAAGGGCTAGGAGCTCTCAGACTGCCTCTCAAATAGAATAAAATGTTTAATCAATTTTATTGCAATTGGGGTGTTTTAAGATTTATTTATTTATTTGAAAGACAGAGTAAGAGCGAGAGGGAGAGACAAAGAGAGAGAGATCTTTCATCCGCAGGTTCACTCCCCAAATTGCCACAATGGCTGGGGCTGGATCAGGTATGAGCCAGGAGCTTTATCAGGGTCTCCCATGTGGGTAGCAGGGGCCAAAGTACTTGGGCCATCTTCCTGCTGCTTTTCCAGATGCATTAGCAGAGAGCTAGATCAGAAGTGGCGCATCCTGGACTTGAACCAGTGCTCATATAGGATGCTGGCATGGCAGGCAGTGCCTTAAGCCGCTGTGCCACATGCTAGCCCCATAATTTTTTTTAAAATGCCAAAACCCACGTGGGAGACCTGGAAGAAGCTCCTGGCTCCTGGCTTCAGATCGGTGCAGCTCTGGCCGTTGCGGCCAACTAGGGAGTGAACCAGTGGATGGAAGACCTCTCTCCCTCTTCCTCTCCCTCTCTCTCCTTCTCTCTCTGTGTAACTCTTTCAAATAAATAAATCAATCTTAAAAAAAAAAACAAAAAACAAAAAAAAAAAGACTGCCAGTTCCTTTAAAAACTATTTAAATTCCAAGAGGTATAAATTAAACTTCTGTGATTATAAAGGTGATAAATTCAATTGTAAAGTAATTAAAAAGGCAATGATATTAAAAATAAACCACTTATTGAATACCTATGTGCATAGTTATTTGCTCATATTCTCTCATTTCATCCTCACAATCCTACAAGGTAGGTAACTTTTTACAGGTAAAGAACGGCATGTTCAAAGGCTAAGCAACTTACCAAGCACCACAGAAATGCTGAAGAATTGAAGCTTGCTGTTCTGTTTTTATTCACTAATGTATTAAAAACATTTGAGTATATTGTGATATGTTGTTTTTTAAAGGAGACTTTGAGAAATCTGAATATTTTAATTTTGTTCTTCAGCATAAATATTTCAAAACTGGCATTTGAATACACATATAAAATACTAATAAAATTGTGATTCTATTGCAATCTTTTACAAAGAAAATGAAGATAACCATAGTTGACATCCATTTTAATTGCCTATAGTAAAAAATTAAACTAAAACTTCAGGCCATTGACTTGAACAGCTTATTGACTCTGACAGAAAACAAACAGAAGACATCATTTAAAGGTAAATAAATCAAAAGGCATTTAAAATAAATGACTGAAGACCTAACTTGAAATTTGAAAAGTTAAAAATTCTTCGCTACATATTTGAATTGATTTACCATTTTCTATTACAGGAGATGAGTATGATGTATGTGCTATTTGTTTAGATGAATATGAAGATGGAGACAAGCTCAGAATCCTCCCCTGTTCCCACGGTATGAATAATTACATACTGCTTTGAATTTACAAATAGACTGATTTATAGTTAGCCTGGATATTGCAGGGGAAGAGCCAAAAAATTATTAACCCACCATAATCCAGCCTCTGTACTAATTAGTGGTCTCATTAGAGGAGGAAGACACATTATATACAGTTACAGACTTCTCTCCTCCTGTTCCTACATGCATATGAATCAGAACACTGAATAAATATGGTAAATGATTAAATATGTTCTCAGCCACAGCATACTAACTGAAGATATCTCTTTTCTATCAACAGCTTATCACTGCAAATGTGTAGACCCTTGGCTAACTAAAACCAAAAAAACCTGTCCAGTCTGCAAGCAAAAAGTTGTTCCTTCTCAAGGTGATTCAGACTCTGACACAGACAGTAGTCAAGAAGAAAATGAAGTGTCAGAACATACCCCTTTACTGAGACCATTAGCTGCCGTCAGTGCCCAGTCATTTGGGGCTTTGTCAGAATCTCGCTCACATCAGAACATGACAGAATCTTCAGACTATGAGGAAGATGACAACGAAGATACCGAGAGTAGTGATGCAGAAAATGAGATTAATGAACATAGTGTTGTGGTCCAGTTGCAGCCTAATGGTGAATGGGATTACAACATAGCAAATACTGTTTGATCTTTAGGGGATGACTGGTTTATTTCCCTTTAAAATGTTTATTTGGATATATAATTTCATTTTTTGCTCCCTTCAGAGATCTCGTAGAAGTAACTTATTTTTTAGTATTCTAGTTTAATCAGATTACTGAAACAGACTTTCTGATCTAGTAGTTACCTTCAGGAATATACTTCCATTTCATTGATAAGTAATAACAGATTGGTGCTGTGACTCAAGCATCAAATCCAGCTCTTTTGGGATGAAAGATAGCCAAAACACTTAAAAAAAAAAAACACCTTCAATATAGCTTACAATTAAGACATAGATCAAAGTATGGAAATTTTGTTTTACACATGAGGTCAGTGCTGTAGCCAATAGCAAATACTAAGCCAGTTCCCACCTCCATCAAGTTACCCAGAATTACTGAATTGGAGTATGTTCCGGTGTTCCTCCAAATTACCATCCTTAGTGTGAGGCAACAAAGTATTTTAGCATTTTGCTTCCTATCATTAGCACCCCCAAAGAAACTCAAAGCTGTCTTTTTTCCTTCCTATTTCCTTGTAGTCTTGTCCTGATAGGAAAGGGCTGTAGTAGTGATTTCAAAAGCTTTTTATTTTTTAAAGGTTTTGAATACTATAGTGTTATATATAAATTTGATTCAGCCGTTAATGTAATGTCTCTGGACTTTACTCACTGAATTTCAGTATCCTTAAGAATTTTTTGTGTGTGTGATCAAAGCAAAAGAAAATGCTGCATAAAATACCAAACTTTAGCAACTGTTAATACTCAGATCATATACCTCTTAATAAAGAGCATCTTATGCTAGCTAGCCCTGCTAAACTACATTCACAGGAAACTGTTCAAGTATTGGATTTGAAAGTAAGTGCTTATGTTTAACAGAACTAATGATGTATTGAAACAATGTATTACGAATAGCTAAATTATATTATACATCATTGTAACTATAGAAAATACAGACATGTATAATCAACATGCTAAGAATTTTTATATGGCCTTGTATGAAGGGAGTTTGAATGTTAATAAACATGTTTTTCACTTTAAGAACCAGTGTTCTGCTATAGTATTACTTACCATATTAGCCTTCTTTATATGCATAATACTATGGAAGGATAATGATTTAGGTCAGATAAACACACATCACCTTAGAATTTTATACAAGATAACTGCTCACAATTAGGTTAATCCTCAAAAAAGCAAAGACTTTGTAACTCAAATCATTTCAAAAATAGTGTAACTTGTAATTTGTAACCCAAATCATTTCAAAAAGTGTAATTATGGTACCCTGTTGCAAATTATGGTATATCTTAAGACCTTTGTATATCCTTGTAAGAATAAAGTAGATAGGGGACTTCAAAAAGTTCATGGAAAATGAAATTAAAAGATGTTTATTTTGGTGCAAAATATTTTTGAAATATATGCACAGTATTTTTATGATGTACACGAACTTTTTGGAGACCTCTTTTGTACAGCTACATCTGTATTGACATGGGACACTGTTAATGAATAAAAGTATGTTATACAATAATATGAATATCAGGTATGAGCTTTCTGTTATAAAGAAAAGAAATAATTTAAAAACAAATGTAACACTATGAGGAGGAACTTTACTCTGAATTACTTTTAAAAATTTCTTATAATCATTAGAAAAAATACCCAGGTAGTTCCACTTTGGAAAATAAAAAGATTGAATTCAACATCTGTTGGGAAATACTTCATTATCCTTCCCTCCCTTGCTTAAAACACCAATCTGAGGAATGGGACATCAGTTTACTGTGGTAGTGACAGAGGCTGGAATTTGACTTAGTGTGCCCCTCATCTTTTTAAACCCGTTTGGTCATTTGTATACTTTATATAACCTAAGGGAGAGTCTAAGGACAAAACACAGTTCAGAGGCTGGTGTTGTGGCACAGCAGCATACACGGAATATACTTATCCCCTATCTATCAGAGGCGCCTCTTTCAAGGCCTGGCTTCTGCGCTTCCAATCTAGCTTCCTCCTATGGGCATCCTGGGAGGCAGCAGATGATGCCTCAAGTACTCAAGTTCCTGCCACCCACAAGGGAGACCCAGATAAAGCTCTAGGCTCTTGGCTTTGGCCTGGCCCAGCGCTGGCTGTTGAGGGCATTTGGGGAGTGAGCTAGCAGATGGAAATCTGCCTTTCAAGTGAAACGCAGAGCTCAGTGATGGACACACAAATGTGCAATAGCTTTAAAAATAATGAACCACAACCTCAAACAGGCTATTTTAAAGTAAAAGGTAAGTCACTGGTATACGCAGTTGTGTATTGATGTATAGTCTTCCATCAACTGTTCTGATCTGCATTGTGGCATACCTGGCATCGGTGTGAGTCCTGGCTGCTCCACTTCCAATCCAGCTCCCTGCTAATGCGCTGGGAAGGCAGTGGTTGATGATCCAGGCACTTGGGGCCCTACACCCTTGTAGACCAGGTGACGCTCCTGGCCCTGGCCTCGCCCAGCCCTGGCTGTTGTAGCCATTTGGGGAGTGTGAGAAGCACTCTTCCCCCACACTCCCCCACTTCCCTGTCTCTCCCTCTCTCTGTTAATGCCTTAAGGTGGACAGATAGATCTTAAAAAAAAAAAAAAAAAAAAAAAAAAAAAAAAAAAACCTGGTTCTTTTATTTTAGGCATTTTTCTATAGCAGAAATGTTTATTTAAATTCCAAAGTTACTTTTGGGTGTAATAAAATTTATAAAGTATCTTAATAGCACTGGCTAGGGTTCTTAGTATTTACTGGAAATCTTCAGTGGTTTCATAGTATAATTAACTCAGCTTCTTTGAGGAAAGTAAAATTTAAATCCAATTTCTACTCTTAAGAAAACCTTAAATTTATCATAAAATTACATTTTTTAAAATGTTAAAATCAAAAAAACACCAAAACTTTCCTGAGATAAATCTACCTTGCTACATACAGTGTATAAAATACATTTTCTGAAGGCAGTGTAACTATTTACTGAACACCTGTTTATATCTTCATACTATTTGGTGAGCATTTCCTTGTATCACTGAATAGTGATTTTTCCCCCCTATGGACATAAAATTACTTATTCAGCCCTATGCCTTAAAGTTTTCCAAGACTAGTTATTGTATGTAGTGCTGTGTGATGGATATTCTGGTAGAGAAATTTATATAATACCACTTCCTTATGTTTACAGAACTAAGTACAAAGCATGCATGTATTTCCTTAAGTGTTTTTCTACTGAAACTGTGGGGAAGGGGATAACAAGTTTCGTGATTTACATTATTACTGAAAAAGTCACCTTCTACCATCTTTTTTATTCTACCCACACAACACATAACACCCCTCTCTTCTTACAGGTTTATTAAGGATCTCACAATTTTGGCAATTGTTTTCTATAATTAATCATTCTAAGAGTTCTTTACAACTGATGTGTGAATGTACATTACTATAAAATCTCAAATCATCACAACCTAACCTAACTTCCAGATTTCCCTTTGCCCGACTTTTTGTCCTCAACAGATTTTTAAAGGTGAAGCTGATTTTACTACCAAAGTAGTCTCAAATCCCGTGTCTTCCATACTTTTACATCCCTATACAAATATTTAATCCAAAACAGAACTAATGTATAACTTGTCAAAGAAAAAAAACCTTGGGGTCAGCACCATAGGGCAGCAGGTTAAGTCTCTGCCTGTGATGCTGGCATCTCATAAGGGTGCCGATTCGAGACTCCCACCGACTGCTCCACTTCCCGTCCAGCTGGGAAAGCAGCGAAGATGGCGAGGTGCTCGGGCCCCTGCCATGCATGCGGGGAGACCTAGAAGCAGCTTCAGGCTCCTGGCTTCAGCCTGCCCTAGTCCCAGTAATTACAGCCATTTGGGCAGTGAATCAGCAGATGGAAGATTCTGTCTCCTCTCTGTGTAACTCTGCTTTTGAAATAAATAATAAAAAATCTTTAAAAAAATTTGTTATGCACAGTATATATGAGTACTTTAAATCCAAAAAAGCTTGTGGAAAGTGGGATTAGAAATTTGTATTTTGGTGGCAAAAATTTTTGAAATCCAGGCATCCATGTAAAAGGATCAATTCCTATTCCCTAACCCACTTTTTCTCGAAGAATAGTATACAGACCACTTAAAATCAAACTAAGGCTGTTTCTAAAAAGTAACACCTAGCCTTTCATAATCCCTATTTCCAGGCAGAATCCCAAATTCCAGAGTCTGCACTGTAAGCAGCTGCCCAGGTTAACTCAGCCCGACCAGCTTTAGAACACCTAGTGCTCTTTCTGCCTGCGAGTTCACAGCAGTGATGAGTTAGCCCACATATTCCTGAATTTACAGATTTACTGCATTTTACCACCACCTGGGAACTTACGACCCTTGGGAGTAAATCACTGTGTAACCACAGGTCAACACGTCACTGCAACAGCCAGAAAATGCAAAAGCGTCCCAATACTCTGAAATGCTGAAACGTGTCGTCTGCTCCTCTGTGGGAGAGTCCCAGCTGACTGACATCAGCCTGCCAGCACAGCCTCTGAATCTAAGGTCACAGGAGAGCTCAATACAGAAGAGCCCACAACACTGCAGAGCTTTCCTGGTGCCAGCCCCGACTGCTTATCAGACTTCACACCGACAGGCAGCAACACGAGGAGGATAGTTACTTCCTTGCAGGGAAGAGTTTCCTCACATAAGCCTAAGAGGAGCCTGAAATGACCAGAAGCCATCTTGAACAGACCACAGCCCATTCACAAGAAATTCTGAGAGACCGTATTTGGCCTAGTGGTCAAGGTGCCTGTGCCCCCAACTCGAGTACCTTGGTTCAATTCCTGGCTCTGGCTAATGCAGATCCCAGCAGACAGCAGTGATGGCCCAAGTAACTGAGTTCCTGCCCCCCAGGTAGGAGACCTGGATTGCATTGCTGGCTCCAGCTTCTGGCCTGGCCCAGTCCCAGCTGTTGCGGGAATTTAGGGAGTGCACCAACAGATGGGAGCCCTCTGTGAATTTTACGCTTGCAGCAGACCTTGGTGTATTCTCTACTAATCAACAGTCACAGTAAGTCAGCGATTTACATAAACAACAGGAGTCTAAAGTATTTGGTTGGAATAAATTTATTTCATCTGTCTGTAAACAAGGTGTTTTAATAGTTATGGCATTTTTTTAAATGCATATTAAATCAGATGAGTTAGACTGTATCCCAGATGTAACAAAGTGCAGGGAAAGAAATGGACAAATCAGCAACAAGATTTGTTTTTAAATCTGTACATTATCCACAAGGCCCAAACAATAGAAGCAAATACTAGAATGTCCCTAAAGTAGTGCCATTCGAAAGAAACCCTTAATAGGTCAGTTAAAATCCATCTCACAACAGCAACAGTTCATTTTAACAATAGTATGGCACGGAATACATATGGAAAAAATTCATCACAAGACAGCCAAGTCCACAATAATGCAACTTCATATAAAAACTCAAGCTGCAAATAAAAATTGGTCCTATGAAGAACAAACTGGACACACTCCAGATGGTTATGTTGGGATATCTAATGTCCATAATGGCAGCCTTTTACAATTTTACTAAAGAGTAGAAGCTGGTGTGCAAAGAAAAAGGAACAAACATCTGAGCTACTGCAGTGATGGAATGTCCCCGGGGATTCATCAGTCTAGTACGGTCATGGGAGGAAGTGCCTTTTGCTCTTGGTTTGTAGTTGCACTCTTTACACATCCTATAGACATTATGAAAAAAGGTTTGTCTCTACTCAAGTGCAACAACAATACGAAAAGCAAACTCCTGCAGCTCTCAATAGCTCGTCAACAAAAGGGGTATTAATTGGGTAAATTAACCAGGCACTGCATGAAAGAAGATGGACTCAAACCAAGTACCTCATGTGCGAAGGAGTGGGTAGGAAGAGAGGACTGAAGGAAAGATGCATGCACGTTTTCCTCCCAACCATGCGCTATGAAAGGAAGACTACGTGAGCCAAGTAAACGCTCAAAGTGCTGCAAAACACTCATCAAGTTAGATTGTACAACCGGCACCTTGCTTAATGTTAACTTATTTTAGTAATCAATATCCCATTAATTGCTAAGACAATGTAATGCCCAACTTGGCATGCCCCCTCCCCCCAATTTCAAGGTATCATGCAAATCATTATTGTGCTGCAATTATGTTGCCAGGTGAGGGCTGGTTACATACAGTGGTTAACATACAAGTGATCCATTGGGCAAACAGGAATATGACTTTAGAAAATAGGTAAAGAAAAGTTAGCTACCATCTAGAGTCTGGTAGCACTGTGACCATATTTGGGGTGGTGATGAAGACAGCTGCTAGGTAGATGGGGAGAGGCTGCTTACACATCAGACCTCCTCAGGTATAAAGCGAGTTCATATGCTTTCTTGTTAAGTGTGCCTCCGTGGACACCTTCCTTTCCCATGACTATAACCAATGCTGGAGTACACAAGGAAACAAAACAAAAGTGAACAGAATTATTTAAGGGGGGGAGGGCAGAAAGAAAGACACCTTTCCCCACCAACAGAGGGATACAAAGGAGACACAGGTTCATACCCCATCACCCTGCATTGCTAATAAAATTTCCAGAATTAAGACTTAAGCTTACAGCTAGGAAAGTTTAAGAGCAATTTTCCCCTAATACTTAACAGTCTGCCTAGCAGCTAGAACCCAGAGTCTCTCAAGTATTTTGCCATTGAGTATGCCTTCTTATTCAATCCGCCTCCATGGACCCCTTCTTTTCCCATTACAAAGACCAAGACTGAAAGAGAAAGAAGAAAAGTGTTTCAAAAGTAGTGTTAATCAAGAAAGTCACATAAGTTTTAGCAGACAGAACCCCGATTAATAAGTTAACATTAAGTTAGTTTTCCATAAACTGTCGAGCACTGAAGTCAATTAGGTCTCCAAAGTGGAGAGCTTTCAACAAGTAATATACTAAAGACACAACACAGCAGCTGTGAATGCTCTGTAAGCCCAACTGTGCCACAACAAGTTCTACACAAGTGTCCTCACATAGCTAGGGGAAAAAAGTGCCCATTTATCTTCCATTTTAGGACAAAAAAATTCTAGCCACTAGAACGAATATATATATATTACTTGGTCCAAAAATATATAAATTAGCTATAAAAAATAGCTAATTATTACATATTCTCCCCTGATTTAACATGTTTGGTAAATACAAACTATTAAGTCTTACCAGTGAGGCTAAATGTATCTATTACTTCCAGAGGAAACCAAGATCACATTTTAAACAGCATTTTATGTGTCACTCAGAAAAGATCAAATTAAAATAGTGTTAGCCTTGTGCTTGTTAATAGTATCTCCACTCTGCTAGCCTTGTTTTTAATTGGGTTCTGCCATTCCCAAACAGGCTTACTATTTCTAATAACAGGTTTTTCTATGATGCAAATTCAAAGTTCTATCTGTAACATACACACACAGGTATGTGTCATTTTCTATTCACTGCCACTAGATGTCAGTAGTGCTCCATAGTATAATAACATTCTGGTTTCACATCATGTGGCTAATGCTTCTTCTTTAGCATATTTCTCTCTGAGAACAGCTAATGTTGAGAGATTGGTCTACTTTCAAAATCATCTACTTTTCTATAGATAAATACTCAGGAGCATCAAGTCACACCTGAACAAAGTAACCTGAAGGACCATCAGAGGAATTTGGTAGAACCCCAACATTAATTTTAGAGCTCACTGTGCTTCAAGTCCCTCAGCACGGGAAGCTGGTCTTCAACTCAGATGTTCCAAGTCCGCTATATGAGGCTACACAGAAGCCCTCCTTATATTCAAAATGCTTATCCAGGTTAACACATTTATGTACATTTGTAAATCAGCTAAAATTCATAATAAACCTCAATTTCAAAGTTTCTTTTGTAAAAGTAGCAATACTTAAGTGCAGTAAGAATTTTGGTAATGTTGACAAAAGTCCAAAGACGGGGGCCAGCACTGTGGTATAGTGGGTAAAGCTGCCACTGGGGGAATGAAATCCCAGCTGCTCCACTTAAAATCCAGCTCCCTGCTAATGTGCCTGGGAAAGCAGTGGAGGATGGCCCAAGTGCTCGGGTCCTTGCACCCACGTGGAAGGCCTGGAAGAAGCTCCTGGCTTCAGATTGGCCCAGCTCCAGCCGCTGCGGCCATCTGGGGAGTGAACCAGCGGATGGAAGATCCCTCTCTCCCCACCTTTCAAATAAATAAATAAATCTTAAAACAAAAAATAAGTCTCAAGACAGCAGAATTTTTGGACCAAGTATATAAACTAAACCTAATTTTCTACTTTTCAGACACATTTATGCTTTGAAAATATTTTAGTAAATGGGAAATTTTCTTCAACATGCTCGCCTGATTGCAATGTTTCTGATAGGAAAATGAACCACTGTTAACTTTTCTTTATGCTGAACAGTGAAATGATTAAAATGTAAGCAAGAAAAAAGGAGAGATAAGAAAGTCAAAGACTCAAAAACACTAAAATAATGAAATAACCTGAACGATTAACCGTGTGATACACCACAGGATTACCAGGCGACATGTACAGCAGTTTAAGAGACAACTCCTGATTTTGCATTCACAAAAGCTGAAAACGAAGAGTTGTGTTCTACTTTAGAATAAAGCCAGGACGCAAGAAGCTAACAGCTGCTGTGGAGTAGGTTTGTAAACCTAAGGCAGGGCTTCCCTTCAGTGCTGGGCAGTTCACAAAAACCACCTTAATAGCCATTATGGACTAACTTTACTCAAACTGTGAAAGCAACTGCTTACTAAGTTGTAATGTGGCATGCAACTCTAAGCCAAAAGAGTATCGCTTACCTCTGCCAGCTCTGCCCACAGCAACGTTGTACGTTGGCTCCCCACCTTGACTCTTTGTCCGGATGTCCATTGTGCAGTCCCCATCGACATATAGACTATCTCTGATCACTGAGCACTTCTTTGCGCCAAGAGTCAAGCCGTTGGTAAAGAAACCTTCTCGGTCTTTTCCTACAATCATATCTATTTCTCCTGGCTGCCCCAAAAGAAAAGAAAAAGGAAAAAAACCCATTAAGTTGTAGTTAAATCCGTTCAAGTCTCCACGTAAAGGGTCAGACTGTGCTCAGTTCACACTAGCACTACGAGAGGGCCACGTGGCACTAACGCGGAATCAAGAGTTGTCTCTTCCGCAAGATTACCCAGTCCCATGGACTACACGCTTTCTACCAGCTCATCTGCTTGCACAGTTCCCAGTGCGGTCAGTCTGTACAAAGAATCTCTCCAAGTGTCCGGCTGTTGACACTAGACAAACTACAAACCTGAGAGTTATTTATAAACCGTATCGAGTCAGGTGGTGCCTGAAGGTGTTTATGTCATGGTAAAGACTCGGCTAAAAACTCTTTCCTCAACAGCTTGTCTATCATATTTAGTCACATCGCAGTCATGTCACATCAAATTTAAAGTTGCCTGAAAGTCTCCCAAAATAAAGGCAGTGCTTGGCAGATCAGTTCACGTCCCTGCTGGGAAGAGCTGCCAATATCCCTCTGAGCGTCAACCCCTACACACCAGTGCATTTCCAAATTCGTATTTCCCTCCTGTTTTTCTAGCCACTACTTTTTTTTTTTCCTCCTAACTTCCCTTCCCCTCCCATCTCAGTAATCAGTTTTCTTTCTGGGCAAATGCAAAGCGGGTTCTGTCTACAGCACTGCAGCTGGCACCGGTAAAAGAACAGAGAAAATGGAGGGAGCTTGGGCAAGAAACTGAGGTAGCCAGCAGAACCGGAAAGGAGAAAGCGTGCATCCTAACATTCCATGAATAAGAAGGAAGGCGTCGCCCCCATCAGAACTGCAGAGTCATAGCAGGCCCCAGCCATTTCTAAGCACACTCCAGCAATCTTCCCAGCCAGACAGCGGGAACTCACACACAAAGACAAGAGGACTGCAGGGGAAAAAAAAAAGTTGATCATCAGATGCCAATTCTCCCTAAGAAATGTACTCCACTGCGGGTACCGAAGACCTTCCAGTGCTAAAATGAAGACCCCACTTCTACAGTTAGACCTCAAACCGTGTTAAGTAGCCAAGGACTAATTAATACTCCTAATAGGGGAGCGGAATTTTGGTATCTGATGGGAAGAGAGCTGGAGGCTGAGAGATTAAGGAAATGAGCTCGCATTTGATACAACTGTCACAATTTCAGAGGGAGCCTTGGGGAGACACAGGCGAAACAATAAGCAGTGCTCTAGGCTCAGTTTCAAATATTTCCGGAACATGTGGCAACCAAGTCAAAAGGATCAGTCAGGAGAAAAGCAGGCAGCGTGAGGCATAAATCTGCATCACTGAAGAGGGAGGGACTTGGAAAAGTCCAGGGGCCCCTCGCTCTTCAGATTACTGAGAGCCCATTAAAAGCACTCCCTTTTTAGAGCTATGTTGCGTAACGGGGGATAACGGTGTATCGATGAATCTCCATAGGCGGCGGAGAGAAATCAATGGCAGTTCGCCATCTTGGAGAATTAAAAAAAAAAAAAAACCTATAGAGCCAGTGCTGAAGTCGAGATTCACGAATCCACCTACGTGGTCCGCGTCCATTTCTCGCAAGCCCCAGAGGCCCAGACAGCGGCAAACCTACGCAAAGTCGCTTCGAGAATCCCGGGGGCCGGGCGGCCGCCGCCGCCACCGCCGCCTCCCACAGCCCCCGGCGCGGGCGGCGAGCGGGCGGGCGGCCCGGGCCCCCGGTGCACCCCCGCCGGGGCCCGACCCCCGCTTCCCACCCTAGGATGAGCGAAGCACAGCTCAGGGCTTGCAAGGGACCTAGAGAAAACGCACCGAGAAGAGAGGGGAAAGCCCCCTCCGGCCCACCCCGGCGGAGCGCGACCCCTCCCCCCACACGGGTGCCCAGGCGGCCGCCGCCCCCGCTGGTCAGCGCAGCCCCAGACAAGGGGGCGGCCCCGGGCCTCCGCCTCCCGCGCCGGCCACTTGCCGCATCCTCCGCGCCCGCCGCCCCGCACACCTGCCGGCTCGGCCCTCCAGTCCCGGCCCCTCGCTGCGGCGTCCACCCCAGGCCGGCCAGCCCCGGCTCGGGTGCGGGCACCGGGGTCCCGGCCGCCGCCGGTCCTCACCGTAATGCTCTGGAAGACGCCCCCAGCCGTGGCTGCCCAGACGTATTTGGCGTCGCAGTAGCCGACAATGGCGGCCTCCTGGCAGCAGCCATCGCACATCAGGTTATCCACGTAGCTCTGCCACCCGGCCATCTTCGAGCCCTTCGCACTGCAGCGGGGACGGCGAGCAGCAGCAGGCGCAGCGGCGGCGGCGGCGGCGGCGGGCGCGGGCGGCGGCGGGCGCGGGGGGAGGCGGGGCGGGGGCGGGGAGGAGGCGGCTCTGCGCAGGCACCGACCGCCCCCCTCCCCGAGGAGCTGCGGAGGGAGGACGCGGGGACGGCGGGGAGGGACGAGCCGCGGGGCGCGCCGACCCGGCCGCAGCCGCGGGGCCCACGAGCCGGCGGCGGGAGGCTGCGGAGCTGCTGTGGCGGCGGCTGTGGCGGCTGCCGCTCCTCACCGCGGCTCCCTCAGCTCTCCGCGGCCGCGGCGGGACGTGCGCGCGCGTGCGTGTGCGTGCGATCCTTCCGCGGCGCCCCGACACGGAGGGTCCCGGGCAGGCGCGGGAGGAGGAGAGAAGGGGGGAGGCTGGGGCGGGGGCGCGGAGGGATACCGCTCCGGGACAATCACGGCCGCCACGTGCGGCGGCGGCGGCGGCCGGCCGGCCGGGGAGCTGCTGGCCGCGGTGCCCAGGCTCGGGGGTCCGCAGCGGGGGCTTCTCCCGCGACGCAGCGGGCACCCCGGGGCAGCGGCGGCGGGGCGAGGGACCTCTCGGAGTCCCCGCGGCCGAGCGGCGTTGCGCGGCGCTCCGGCGCCCGGCGGCCCGGGATGCGGGTTTTTGAGCCTCGGTGTCGGGTTGCGGAGTTGCCCGGGAGACGGGATGCGGAGCGCTCGCTGCAGGCGGCGGCTGGCAGGGTCGCCCACGCCCCCTGTGAGGCGAGCTCCGCGGGCCCCTCTCCTCTGGAGCCCGCTCACCTCTCGGCCACCAAGGTTAGCCCAGCGGGCGCGCTCCTGCAATCAGAGCGGGCGCCCGGGCTCTCAGGAATGTTGCTGAGCTCTGCAGATCTTTCATTGTTGCCTCGTCTGGGTACCAGGGGCCTGGGATTCTGTGGATTCTCTGCGGGGAACAGCCCGCTTAGGGCTGTTAGTCGCTTGTGGGGCTGAAAGGCTCGTAAATTCCGAACAAAACGAATAAGAACGGTGTAACCTGTTTGTTAGCGAATGGGGAAGTTACCAATGGGGCGAAGAAACAGCTGAAAATACAAAGGATTGAACAGAACACCTCTGCTCTCTGAGGATGAAAAAGTCGGGACCCAGAGCTGGGAAAGGCTCGTACTGGGTGGACTTTGGTTGGAGACCAGCGGACCTTCTCGTGTCTGTAGTAACCTCTATGACTATACACGGAATTGGGAATGTCCCACATCGGGAACTTCAGTTTTTGGTTAACACAAGCACTCCGCCAGTTAAGGGAAAGAAAAAGGCGCCAGGACCTTGAACATCAGGCGTCCAACGTGACACCTACGGTGTAAGGTCAAAGTTTGTGGAATGGCAAAGATGGGAGTCAGTGTTGCTACACGAGCTAATTGGTCCTGAGGTTTCATGGTTTTTTTGCTGTTTGCTCTGAAATGTTCAGGGAAAAAACGACCGTAGGAGACCCACCTAGCCCTGCAAGTTAGGGACCTGTCAGGTCGACAGACAATACCTGTGTGGTACAAAACCTGAGCCAAAAGTTGTTCCATTTGTGCCTCTGTACCTCCCACCTGATTTAGTTACACTTACTCCTCGTTGAGTATGCCTGTGTTTTGGTGGTGGTGGTTGGCGGTTTTAATCCTTCAGTCTTAGCGTTGTCACCTTGAGAACTAACAAGAAGCGCGCTGGGAGGGTGGACGTACTACTCTTGAGAATCCACCAAACTGTATGTAGATGATTGGGGCGTGTCCTTACATGTGTTATAATGCAGGAAGTTTAAACATAAACAAAAAAAGTGATGGAAACGTTAAGAAGTATATTGACATGGAGCTTCATTGATCTCTGAAGTGCTTAAGGTTTCATTTCTAGACCTTATTACCTTATTGTATGGCACAGTTAGAAATAACTGTATTCCATCCTTACTCTTTTATGCTTGGCTTTAAACCCTGAGAGGATTAGACCAACTGAATGTTTTGGACAGTCACATAGCAAACCATTCTAAATCTAGTATCTATTGAGCAAATAAATTCACAAGAATTTAGAATTCCTGCCTTCTTTCCTACAATTTTCAAATGTAGCATTATATTTTAAATTACTCCTACTTTCCTAACACGGTATTATTATTTTCCCGAGACTGCATAGAGTAAAATGGAAGCAATGATGAATACCGTGTTCTGTGTAATAGATTAGCAGGGTTTTACACTTTACATTTTTAGGTTATACCATCTACTGGCTTTGTTTGCGGTACCTTGATGAAGTCAGCCTATGTGTGGTTTCTTCAGAGCCGGGTGCCCTCTTATCCAGTCATATTCAATGATCTGATCCTATCTCATCTAACTGTTGCTTACTACTCAATAAAAGTGTTTCAAAAAGAAAAGCATAAGTAGAGGTAGAATATGGAGTGTTAAGAATAACAATATAGATTAACCTGAATCCAAGGGATTGTCAGTATGAGAAAAAGGAGAATGACCAACTTGTATCTTTCTCATCTGTTTTCAAGGTACCGAATCCCTAGAGCAGTAATAGCAGTGTCTGGGAAGACGTCTAGATAGAAAAGTTGTGACGCTTGTTGATGCAGACACCCAGAATGTTAGTCATTAACCAATTGGTAGCATATTTCAACTTGGAGTCCTTTATTATTATGCCTTTTTTCCAAAATTCTTTCATTCTTATTGAATAAAACAGGATCTATATGGCAAACCACATTCTTCAATGTATAAATAGTACTTGATCCATTGAAGTCCATGAATAAATCAATTGGCATCTGAGGAAAGCAAAAATGAGAACTTGTTAAAAGTTAAAATATACACAACCTGGCAAACACTGTGTGTAGGACAAAATATAGACAACTCGGACCAAAATATAGTAAAACCTTAGTTAAATTCGTTCTAAACCTCAATTATCTAAAATTTTCACCCTCATAATTCATTTTTAATAAGAGTATATTAATTATAAATGTAATTATTGCAACAATTCAGAGCAAAAAGTTACCCTTCATGGCACAGGCTACTACAGATGTTATCCTTAGAATGTATTCACTCATGGTTGCAGTTAAGATTTTTACAGTAAAGAATTAGGAGTACTTACTGTTCTAGATTTGTCCATTTAACTCTGAAATTTTATACATTTCTTTTTATATTTTGAGAGTATTAATTAGAAAAATAGAAGTTTAAGTTGCTACTTATTCCTTCTGATGAGTTAAATTATCATTAAGTCTTCATCACCCATCCGACTTTTTGTCTGAAATTCTATTCTATCAGATATTAAGGCACTGTCCCATATCTCTGTTTATGGGCATCCACCTGATAGAGCTGTCCTCACCCCATACCTCTTCTCCAACTTTTCTTTATCTTTCAGTTTTAGATGAGTGTCTTACAAAGTTCATATACTTGTATTTGGATTTGGGCTGTTTAACCAATATGGCAAAACATTTATTAAGTTGGCCAATTTATTTCACTTACATTCATTATCATTATTGACATATGCTTGGACTTGTTTGAATAAACTTTATTAGTCCCGGTTTTCTGTATTTTCCTTGCCTTTTTTTTAAAAACGTGGGCTTTATTCTTCTAGATTTTTTTCCACATTCAATTGGTATTTATTTTCTCTGCTTGTAGTCTTCAGATTTCTTAAAATTTTATCTCATATTTGATATATCAAAGCTTTAAATAATATCTTAAACCCTCCCTCCAGACAATCCAAGGATCTTATAATATTTTTTTTCAGTCTCATAAGCATTGATTAGACACCAGTTGTGTTCCCTCTTCCAGCTTGACACAGAACTCAGTACTCTGGGTCCCAGTCCTCAGGTACAGCAGGAGCAGGGAGCTCCGTATCTGCCAAGCAGGCCCTCAGGTCAGAAGTGATTGGGGTCTTTGCCACTGCGGCCTCATTCGTTGGCAGCCTGGTTGGCCATCATATCCTCTGCTCCATGGCCCATGAGTCTCTGAAGGTCCTCTCTGGCATCACTGATCACCTTGGCAGCCCAGACAACCCCAGGGCCCCTTTGGGCAGCATCATAGTTGCCCCGAATATGGAAGTATTTGGTGCATTTATATAATTGGCTTCTCTCATGTTGGAGTAGGCTCTCCACATGTCCCCTGCCCCTTGAGTGGCCTCACCAATGAACGAAAACCAGCTTTGGCTGCTGACTCCCAGAACCAAGGAGCAGAGAAACAGGCCTGAGAGGAGCTTCATGGTGCTGGGTTCTGGTGGAGCAGAGCTGCAGTCACTGCCTGCCAGGGACAGGAGGCTGCCTTTATATGGAAGTCTCCCTACTGGGACCCTGCGGAGGTCAGGTGGGTGTGCTGTGCCTTGGCGGCCATCAGGGCCATGAGAGGAGAGGAAGGGGGAGCCCAGTGATGGCGGCCCCAGGGCTGCGGCCCTCACAATGTTTTTAATCAGATTACTCCTCTCCAGATTATTTTGCATAGATGCTTATGTGTGTGTGTGTGTGTGTATGTGTTTGCTATTTACTATTTCTTATAAATCAGACCATCATTCCATGATCATTTTCATTATTCCTAAAGTACATCTTTTCAAAATTCCTTTAATGGAGGTCTCTTGGTGGTAAATTCTGTTTATCTGAAAATGTCTTATACCATTTTAATTATTGGAAAAAATTAGGTTAGATCTACAATGGAAGACTGACTCTTTAAAAAAAAAAAAGATTTATTTATTTATTTGAAAGGCAGAGTTACAGAGAGAGGGAGAGTCAGAGAGAAAGAGATCTTCTACCCACTGATTCACTCCTTAGATGGCCGCAACTGTTGGAACTGAGCTGATCCAAAACCAGGAGCTGAACACTTGGGCCATCTCTTGCTGCTTTCCCAGGTGCATTAGCAGAGAGCTGGATTGGAAGTGGAGCAGTCGGGACTTGAACTGGTGCCCATATGGCATACCAGCACTGTAGACAGCAGCTTTACCTGCCACGCCACAGCGCTGGCTCTAGGACTGACACTTTTGAAGATATTCAATTTCGTTCTGGCTTCTATCGTCGTACCTTTGGATGATCTTTTTTGTCTGGCTCATTTGGAATCGTTTTAGTTTCACTGTGGTGCATCTATACCTAGATTTCTTTTATTCTGTGTAAGAAAAATGGATTTCTGTCTTCACTTCTGGAAAATTCCCCATCACTTCCTCTTCAATTTTTCCTTTCCTCAGTTCTCTCTACTCTTTCCTTTTAGACCTCCGAAGAATCCCATGTGTCTGTGTCCGCTTGTGTTCTCCATGTCTCTTCGCTTGTTCCTTGTTTTTCACCTTCTTACTCTCTCTGCTGCATTCTGGGTAATTTTTTCAGCTGTATGTTCCAGTTCATGCTTCTCTATTCCACCTGCTGTTAAACCCCTATGTTGAGTTTTTTATTTATAAAACTCCATCTTTTGTTTTTAGAAGTCCCATAGTATCACTATGCATTTCTTCCCATTGTTCCTGACCATCTCTGCCCATCTTTGTGGTTCCATACATTTCCTTAAACATTTCACAACTGCTATTATATTCTCTGTATCTGAGTCTTCGAGTATGCAAAGACTGTGTGTTGGTTGTCACCCATGGTGGCTTGCCCCCTTGTGTCCTTGGTGATCACAGATCGTGTGAATTGTTATTTCCTTTTTATCTTAGTATGTGGGAAGTCTAATAATCCAGACTGGGGACTCTTGCCTTCTAAGAAGGTTTGCATATACTACTGCTATTGCTGGCAACCTGGGGCCATGGTTTACCCTTCTGTGGTGCCCCTGCCTGCACTGGTATCTTGTCAACCCTCCCCTCAGCATGGCTCATTGGCACTGGTGCACAGAGCAGCCCATCTCTCCTGCCTGCAGACACCACTGCTCTAGTTTCCACCCAAGATTTATTTCTCTTTATTTGGTAGGAAGAGGGAGTTTTGAAGATTCTCCTAATTTCTCATTTCCATATGAGAATTTCAGTTGCTCCAATTCTTCCCCGATGCTTGTTAGTATGTCTCTTTTTTATTGGTAAGCATTTTGGCTGGGGTTTAAAGGTATTTGATGGTATTTCAGTATGACTTTAATTTGAGTATTTCCAGTGACAGATGTGAGCATCTTTTTCATGTGTTTCTTAGTCATTTGGATATGTTTTTATGATATGCAGGTGCAAATATTTTTTGTTTATTAATTTATTTGATAGGTAGAATGGAGCAAGAAAGCTCCCATCCACTGGTTTACTCCCTAAATGCCTATGGCAGTGAGGTCTGGGCCAAGGCAAAGGCCCAGACTAGGAGCTAGAAAATCAACCCAGGCTTCCCATTTGGACGTTGCTTCCCAGTGTTTGTATTATTAGATGTTGGAGTCAGGAACAGGAGGTAGGTATGGAACCCAGGCCCCCGACAAAGAATGCAGGTGACTTAACTGCTGGGCCAGCCACCTCCTTGTGCGAATTTTCTGCCATATGTTTGCGATTTTTAATGATTGCGCTATAGTCCATCAACTGAGTGTATTATAAGTTATCCTTACTGAAATACCTGGCGAGCTGAGAACCCACAATCAAAATAGAACTTAGTTATCATCTCTGTGGTGCTGAACTTACAAAGGCATGGGGAAAGAGGAATGTAGTTTTAGAAAAATGTCCAACAACAAGATTTTTTTTTCATTTTCAATTATTTTTATATACAGAAGATCAATTTAGTATAAATTAAGTAAAGATTTCAACAGTTTGCACCTACACTGAAACACAAAGTGTAAAATACTGTTTCAGTACCAGTTATAGCATTAATTCACGTTGTACAACATATTAAGGACAGAGATCCTACATGAGGAGTAAGGGCACAGTGACTCCTATTGTTGACTTAACAATTTGACACTCTTGTTTATGGTGTCAGTAATCCCCCTAGGCTCTTGTCATGCATTGCCAAGGCTATGGAAGCCTTTTGAGTTCGCTGACTCTGATCTTATTTAGATAAGGTCATAGTCAAAGGTCAAAGTGGAAGTTCTCTCCTCCCTTCAGAGAAAGGTACCTCCTTCTTTGATGGCCGTTCTTTCCACTGGGATCTCACTCGCAGAGATCTTTCATTTAGCTTTTTTTTTTTTTTTTCCCCAGAGTGTCTTGGCTTTCCATGCCTAAAATACTCTTGTGGGCTCTTCAGCCAGATCCGAATGCCTTAAGGGCTGATTCTGAGGCCAGAGTGCTGTTTAGGACATCTGCCATTCTATGAGTCTGCTGTGTATCCCTCTTCCATGTGAGCAACAAGATTTGAAATACAAAGTACAACCCTGAATTCAGTTAATCAAATGTGAAAAGCATTGTTGACTTACCTACCCCCAGTGTCCTTGTGAACAGAATCACAATGTTGCTTGGAGGAGGAACAACAGATCTGATTTAAAATACTTCCACAAATGCCCTTCCAGCCAGGGGCTCATCTCATCCACTTGCCAATGCACTGGAACAGAAGTTACCTCACAGAAAGCGATTTTCTCCCATAGCTCTGTTTGCCTACCCAGGTGAAGGCAGAAAGGGCAGCTCACTGGCCTAGGCTTTCTGTTCCGAGCCGTCCTCCCATGTGTCTGGATCCTGTGCATTGTTGAGGTGGGGCAGCTCTTTGCATCTGTGCTAAGGACTGTGGTGCACAATGGCAGAAAGAGCCTGATTTCCTCAGGTGGCTTCACCAGGCCCACACTGCCTGCCCCTGGACTCCTGTTAGATTGGATAAATAACCTCCTCACTTGGTTAAACTACCCTGACCAGCCTCTGTTAAGGGCAAACTGTATCTTAACCACAACAACCTCCTCCTGCCCCACCTCGGGTCCCTAAGCATTCGGGTTTAGCCAGGCTGCTTTTCCATAATGAGATAAGCACTTGAGGAAGCACTTTATGTTTATTGCATCCCTATTGTAATAACGACTGAATTGGCCGCATCATAGAAAATTGCTCTGCCAGTTTTGTGGCAGTAATACATTAAACAGTGCCCCGGAGGCTGCAAGGATTTCTTGTGCCTTCCCACATATCACACTAACTTGTAGACAATTCCCCATGTGCTTTGATTGGTGCTCTCTGATCTGCCAGATACAGAAAGAGGTTTCTGGAATCACATGTAGCACATTTCATTCTAAGAAATGTACGCTTGGGAGGCATTTATTTATTTATTTTGTAGAATTTCAAGGGAAGGGCACAAAGCCTGTGAGAATACTGATTCTTGTTATCGGAGATGTGATAGGCATACAGGCTCTCCATTAGCACATCCACAAAGAGAGGACACGTCTAATTTTAATTCATCTCAGTACCTGAACACAAGCAATGAAGTTTAATTTAATTAATTAGCTGTTTTTTCCCCCCAAAACAGTATGAAATGAGATTTTTAAAAAATTTTATATAAGTTACACAAATCTCATGTTTTTCACATGTATGGATTTAGGAATATAGTGGCATTCCCCCCACCACCACCACCACCTCCTGCCCACACGCCAACCCATCCTCCTCACTCTTGCATTCCCACTCTTAATTTTTACAAAGCTCTATTTTCAGTTTACTCAATGATCATATAGTTAACCCTACACTAATCAAAAGATTTCAACAAATAGTATGAAGAGAACGGAAAAGATGTTTTTCTTCAATAAAGCTTAGATATAACTTCTAGGGAAAATTATCTATGAGCCCATAGACACGGATTACAGAACTAAACATGAAAATTCAGTCATGGATGTGTTCTACTTAAAACAATTGTTAAAGTAAATATTAAAATGTAGCTGTTATTAAAAATCATTTGATATTCGAAGAACACAACTTCACCACCTCCACCTGCAGTAGCCGCATCCCGACTGAGAAACTGGGATCAGTAGGTGATTATGCTCATGACAAGATCTCCCAGGCCAGGCTGGTGCCTCATCTTGCCTTCAGATTTCAGGATGGCTCAGAGTCATGGTATCGATGGATACTCACCGACTGGACACCAACCACAGACCCAAAGCACAGAGAACCATGCAAGGTGCATACTTGTACAAACTCTAAGTCAGAAGTGTTTTTAGAGGCAAGTTCACAACACTGACAACAAAGGTGGTGCTTAGGACGGTTAATTGGAATCCCAAATGGAATCTGGGAGGTTAAAGTGAAGCACTCCCAATACTACTCAATATCGATATTGAATGTATTCAATATTCAGTATGAATATACAATATTCATATTATAGAGAGTAGATTCATTTGATGAATTCTGTGACTCTGGTTTCAAAATTTCTTTAACAAAATGTATTTTATTTTGAACAATTTATTTGCTATCAGTTCTTAGTGGATAGTAGATATTCCTTATACTATTAGCATTTTTCAAATCATGTAATACTGAGCTCTCATGCTTTAAATGTTGGTGTGTAGAAATATTATATATTATATATATTACATATAATATATAATATTATATATTAAAGAAGGTCCAGGCCCTCTGATTTAAAGTCTAATCAGAGGAGTAATAAATGCAAAGTGTTTAAGCAGTATGGGCTGATGTGCAAGAGACAGGGGCACAATCTTACTGTATTACCACCAGGTCACAAAACCAGATGGTAAGCACTATAGAAGGGCAGAGATGGAGACAATTAATGGAGGTTGGAGTTAAGGAAAATAATAAAAATGTTTCATAGAAAAGTGAATCACACTCAATCCTTAAGGAATGGTTGAGACTGAAGTTGTCATGGAGAGAAGATAAGCTGGAGTCCTCCTCCTCCTACTGGAAAAGGCGCCCCATAAAACAAGCAGATACTTGCAAAATACATCTGACAAAATACTTATTAAGATCAAATATATAAACTTCAAAAACAGTGATACATTTTTTGTTTTTTTTTTTTTTTAATTTTAAAATTCTATTTATTTGAAAGGCAGAGTTAGAGAGAGAGAGAGAGATCTTCAGTCTGCTGGGTCGCTTCCCAATGGTTGCAATGGCCCTGGCTGGGCCAAGCCAAAGCCAGGAGCCAAGAGTTTCTTAAATGTCTCCCATGTGGGTGCAGGTATCCAAGGGCTTAGGCAATCTTATGCTGCTTTCCCATGTTCATTAGCAGGGAGCTGGATTGGAAGTGGAGCAGCCAGGACTCAGATCTGTGCCTATATGGGATCTGCAGGTGGTGGTTTAACCCACTACACCAAGAGTGACAATTTGTAAGAAGCATTGGCAGAGACTCTAACAGACCCTTCATAGAAGAAGTCCCAAGGTCAGTGACCATAGGAGAATTTCAAGGGAAGATATTCAGTTGCATTGGTTACCAGAAAAAGGCAAATTAATCTCACAAGGTACCATCTTACTCCTATAAAAAACAAAAAGACCAGGAAAGCTTTGGTGAAAATGTGGAACAATTAGAATCTTTGTATACTGTTAGTGAGAATGCACAATGGTGCAACCACTATGGAAGACAGCATGGTAGTTCTCAAAAATTAAAAATAAAATGACCTTATGATACAGAAACTCCACTTCTGGGTATATACCCAGAATTGAATGCCAAAACTCAAGCAGATATTGTACACTCATTTTCAAAGCAGTATCATTTGTCACAGCACTAAAGCTGGAAGCAACTCAAATACCCACTGACAACAAATCAGAGTTGTATACAGACGATGAAATGTTTTAACCTTAGAAAGGAAGCAAATTCTGACATATGTTAAAACATGAATAAACCTTGAGGATATTATACTGAGTAAAATTAACCAGTCACAAAAGACAAATATTGTATGATTTCCATGTATGTGAGGTACTTGGTCAAAATGGTAGAGATAGAAAGTAGGAATGTTGGTACCAGGGCAGGCAAGAGGGAAAAGGAGTTACTGTTGAATGGCTACAGAGTTGCCTTCGAGAAGCTGAAAAGAGTTCTGTGTTGGGGGGGGGGGGGGTGCTGAGATGCAGTAGGCTAAGCCTTTGCCTGCTGCACTGGCACCCAGTATGGGTAACGGTTCGAATCCCGGCTGCTCCACTTCCTATCCAGCTCTTTGCTGTGGCCTGGGAAAGAAGTGGAAGATGATCCATGTGCTTGGGCCCCTGCACCCACGTGCAAGACCTGAAGAAGCTCCTGGCTTTGGGTCATTTTGGGGAGTGAACCAGCCGATAGAAGACATCTCTCTCTGTCTCTGCCTCCAAAATAAATAAATAAAAAGGGTTCTGTGTATGGCAGGTGGTGGTGGAGCTGTGCATTGAATGTGTTCCCTAACAGTCCCCAGTGCAGCAGTGTTGGGAGCAGAGCCTGCTGGGAAGTGTGTGAGTCCTAGGGGCCGCTTCCATGAATGGACTCACGCTGGATTTAAAGGCCTTGAGGCTCTAGGTTCCCTCTCTCAGTCTCTCGTACGTCCCCTGCCCTTCTGCCAGGGGATGACGCAGCAAGAAGGTTGTGGCCTCTTGACCTTGAACTGCGCAGGCTCCAGCACCTGAGAAATAAGTCTGTTCTTCATAAACTACCTAATGCCCTAAACTATACCCTTAGAAATGGTTTAGCTGATAAGTGTTATCTGTATTTTACTACAATTAATATACATTTTTAAACCACTGCGGTACTACTACATATCCATCAGAATAGCAAAAATGAAAAAAGCAGGAAATACCAAGTGTTACTAATCAGAACAACATACACTACTATTGAAAGTATAACATAATGCAATCATTGTGGAATGCCATCTGCAGTGCATACTAAAACAACATATACAGGGCTCAAAACACCACAATTCTACTCGTAGGTGTATATCCAAGTAAAAATGCACCCATGTCTTTATCAGAACATTACACAAGTCATAACAGCCTGAAACTGAGAACTGCCCAAATGCATATCAGCTGTAGAATGAATGAATACATTGTTGTGGTCACACAGTGGAATATAAGACAGCAATGTGAAGGAACAAAACTGTTTTCAGCAACCTGAATAAAACTCACATACAGTTAAGCAAAATAAGTTGGATAAAAGGTTTACTTTAAAAATAAAAGATTGATTTGTTTGTTTATTTTGAAAGTCAGTTACAGAGAGAGAAGGAGAGATGGGAAGATGGAGAGAGAGAGAGAGAGAGAGGGAGAGAGAGAGAGAGAGAGAAACACTTCTATCCACGGGTTTACTCCCTAGATGGCCATAATGGGTAGGACTGGGATAGGCCAAAGCCAGGAGCCAGAAGCTTCACCTGGATCTCCCATTTGGGTGGCAGAGGTACAAACACTTGGGTCATCTTCTACTGCTTTTCCCAGGCCATTAGCAGGGAGCTGGATTGGAAGTGGAGCAGCTGGGACGGGAACTGGCCCCCATATGGGACACCAGCATTGCAGGTGGTGGCTTTACCCGCTGTGCCACAATGCCAGCTCCAAGGATATACTTTTGAGAAGAGTTATTTGAAAGGTGCCCTAAGGTACAATTGCAGTCCTGTCTACCATTCTATTTTTTGTCTTTATGATTTTAAGTACTCAGTATATTGTATTAAGTGGAAATCCTACAGTACTTTTGTGACTGGGTTGTTTCATTTAGCATAATGGCCTCATAATGTGCTGATTACTTTAGTGTGTTAACTCAGGAGGAATTCATCAAGCTATATACTTGCTATTGGGGGCATTTTCCTGTATTTTTGTCACATTTCAAAAGGAAAACTTATTTTATTTTATTTTTGTCTTGAAGATTTATTAATTTATTTCAAAATCAGAGTTACACAGAGAGAGGAGAGGCAGAGAGAGAGAGAAAGAAGGAGAGAGAGAAATCTTTCATCCGTTGGTTCACTCCCCAATTGGCCGCAACTGCTGGAGCTGCACCTATCCGAAACCAGGAGCCAGGAGCTTCTTCTGGGTCTCCCATGCAAGTGCAGGGGCCCAAAGATTTGGACCATTCTCCACTGCTCTCCCAGGCTATAGCAGAGAGCTGGATAGGAGGTAGAATAGCTGGGACTCGAACCGGTGCCCATATGGGATGCTGACACTTCAGGCCAGGGCATTAACCCACAATAGTGCCGGCCCCAAAAGGAAAACTTTTTAAAACCCGCAGAGATAAGTGTGTGTGTAGGGCGGGGGGAGAGACTCAGAGTGAGCAAGCAAGAGAGAGGCAAAGAGTTGACAAACTAATTGTTAAATTTGTATAGAAATGCAAAGAACCAAGAATAACCAAGAAGATCATACGAAAACACTTGGAAGGCATTTACCATTGGCTATTAAGACCACAGTGTATTTAGTATTTATTGGCACAAGGGTTAACAGAACACAATAGAGATTCTAGCATGGATGTGTGCATGGCCAGTCAGTTTTGCAACATACATGTCAAGGTAATTAACTGTGTTGGGGGTAAAGATAATCTTTTTAAAAATGCTGGAATAACTGCACATCTCTGAAGAAAATGAACTTCCACCCTTACATTTCATTCTGCAAAAATTGTCAAAAGAAGCCCAAAACCTAATTATAAGAGTTAAAACTTCTAGAAAAAAAAAAAAAACAAGAGAGAAAATATTTGTGGCTTTTAAGTAGGCAAGAAATTCTTAAATAGGACACAAAACATGAATCAAAAATGTATAAATTGAACCTTTTCAGAAGTGTTTAATTTCTGCTCTTTTTAACTAGAACTCCCATACACGGAGAGTGGAAATATAAAATAATACAACTTTTTGGAAGCAAATTTAGTAGTTACTTAAAAATGTAAGCATACACCTACTGTATGACTCAGCTACTCTATGCCTTGGTATTTTCCCAAGAGACTTAAAGTCATGTCTGCATGAAGACTTGGATAAAAGTATTCCTAGCAGCTTTATCCATAATAGCTAAACACTAGAAAAGCCCAAAGTATCCATCAGCAGGTATATAGATTAGCAATTGTGTTTTATCAACATAATGGAATACTATTCAGCCATGCAAGGGAACACACTTTTGCTACATCATCGAACAAGCATCATGATGAATGAAAGGAGCCAGACACCTCCTCCTCCCCAGAAAAAAAGGCTGTTTCCTAGCGGAGCTCACCTGCTTTGCTTTGGAGAACAAGGTTCTGACTGTGAGGCAGACAGAAAGAGCTCAGTGCCCACACTGCACTCCAGGGGTAAATTTGTCTCTCACCGGGATATCGTTGACAATTTTTAAGCTCTTTGACATCTTGCATTAGTTTCCTAGGACCGTTGTAACAAATTGCCACAAACTTAGTAGCTTAAAACAGGAGCAGTTTGTTCTCTCACTTTGCTGAGAACCAGAAGCCCCTCACCAGGATGCCATGGGGCCCCCCAGCTCTGTGAGTCTCAGAGAGACTCCTTCTCACCTCTTGCAGCTTCTGGGGAGTCCGCTCAGGGTACCGGCTGAGGCTGCGTCACTCTCTTCTCCGCCTCCACATTCGCACGGCCGTCTTCTCTTCTATGAGTCTCTCCTCTGTGAGGCTGCTGCTTATCTAAGGCCGCTTGTCATTGGCTACAGGGCTCACCTGGATAATCCAAGGTAAGTGTACTGAAATCCTTAATTATGTCTGAAAAGACCCTTTTTAAGTTTATTTTCTAGAAGTTAATTTAACTTATTTATTTGAAAGGTGGGGGGTTTGGGGAGAGATCTTCTATCCACCAGGTCACTCCCCAAATAACGACAACAGCCAGGCTTGGCCTGGTCAAAGCCAGGAGTCAAGAACTCCCTCTGATACTCCCACGTGAGTGATGGGGGCCTAAATGCTTGGACTGTCTTCCTCTTCTCCAGGCACATCAGCAGGGAGCTAGGTGAGAAGCAGAGCAGTGAGATGCTGGCGTCACAGGGAGCAGCTTACCTTACTGTGCCACAATGCCAGGCCCCTTTTTAATATTTTTTATTTGTAATTGATGCCTAATTATTGTACATGTTTCTTGTGAAAGCCCTTTTTGCCAAAGAACATTACATTCATGGCTTCCATCGGTTAGGGCATGCTCATATATTTTTGCGGTGTGCCAATCACCCAATAAACATGTATGTAACAATTGAATAAGAAAATATATCACAAATAATGAGAGCCAGGTCTCATTAGAAGTTGCAAATAAGCAAAAGGAAAAGGCTAGAATAAATCATATGGTGCCAGTTTAGAGTCACAAATATCAGCATGATCTTAAATGAATGTGTATGCAGATAGAACAGAAATAAATACGGATACATGTGTATCCACAGGGTAGTATACATACATACACTTCCCACATCTGTTCACTAACAGAAGGTAGAAGGAATGACATCCAAATAGCAATGAGCACACACAGCACCCATATCTTGATTTTTGATACCATTCTCCAAGAAACAAAGCCAGCGATCCTTAAAGAAATGGCTGTGTCTCAGGCAAGATGCAGAGAAAATACAGTATGAGCCAGGAACATCTTACAGGGCTAGAAGGAAAAAAAATCTGTACAAATAGGAATTAGATTCGTGATTGCCTAGGGCTGAAATTGGGAATAACTGCAGATGAAAATGAGCTTCCTTTTTGGCATGGAAATATCCCACAGTCACACTGTCCTCTGAGTACAATCCATAAATATATCAAAAATATTGATGTCACGTGTCTCCTGAGATGATGTAATCAGGATGAAGACTGAACATGTGCACACACTTAGAAGAAGTAAGTTTTAGAGTATGAAAATCACCCCAACAAGGCTGATTAAGAAGAAAGTATTTAATAAAAGGATGATGTACATCAAAGGCACACAGGAACCAACTGGAAGAGCTCCTAGTAGCCAAAGTTTGAAAAATTTGAACAAAAAAATTAAACAATGATAGTATTAGAGTATAACCCTCAAGATAAAACAAATATTTGTGGGAAAGAAGGGACAAATCGTCCTTACAGATGAATTGCAAATACTAACTGTTGAAGGAATGCGGGAGACAGAAACTCACCATCCGAATGCAACAGTAAGAACCGTGAGCTAGTTCCACTGACGAAGTTAATGGGGGGAACTCTAGGATAATCAAGGGATCTGCATATCTCAAGGTCTCACCCCTTGAATGCTTATTAGTTATAGTAGTTCAAGCTGGTAAAGTTTTTATGTTTCTTCCTCTAGGGGATAGAGCTTAATTTCTTTCTCCTTGAGTATGGGTGGATTAAGTTACTTGTTTCTAATGAATAGAGAATGGCAAGGGAAAATAGCAACTTCATACAGGAGGAAACTGACAGGCATGACCTTACAATGTAGTTAGCATCATAAATAAAAGGTCATGTTGCTACACTGTGCCCACTAATATCATGTGATGTGCATGGGACTTCCTACAGCTAAGCATGCACTCAGGCTGGGACTTACCCCTTCCATCCATAGGATACATGCAACAAAAGTATGTACACGGGGCCGGTGCTGTGGCACAGCGGGTTAACACCCTGGCCTGAAGCGCCGGCAATCCCATATTGGTGCCAGTTCGAAACCCAGCTGCTCCACTTCCAATTCACCTCTCTGCTATGGCCTGGGAAAGCAGTAGAGGATGGCCCAAGGACTTGGCCCCCTGCACCCACATGGGAGACCTGAAGAAGCTCCTGGCTTCTGGCTTCGGATTGGCTTAGCTCTGGCCGTTGTGGCCAATTGAGGAGTGAACCAGCAGTTGTTAGACCTCTCTCTCTCTCTACTTCTCCTCTCTCTAACTCTGGCTTTCAAATAAATAAATATTTATTTTAAAAAAGTGTGTTTACATTTTTTTTGCACTAAAAGTTCTTTTAAAGAGTGTTCAGGGGCAGGCAATGAGGCATAGGTGGTTAAGTCCCCACCAGGGACACTTATAATCATCTCAATCCCCAGGTCATACCCCAGAGCAATTAAATCAGAACGTCAGGGAGTGGGAGCTGGGTGTCAGGAACGTCACAGCTCCCTGGGTGATTCCAATTGCGTAGCCAAGGTTGAAAGCCTAAAGGTTTGACAATGAAGACTTATCTGGTCCCAGAGTGCCCGTACCCAACGTAAGGAAGGCAGACTGGGTGTACAGCTTCTCACTCCTTGCTCTGTACAAGATGCGGACTGAATGGCCCCAATCTCCACACCGAAGTCAATGGCAGGCGCCTCCATCATCTTCACTGTGGACCAAAGGACCATCCGAATGACTGCTCCTGTGCAATGCTAAATTCAGTACTTCTGTCTCTCTTGAGTATTTCCAGGCACTTTGGCCCTGATCTCATGCCCTCAGGCTATGTCTGTAGCCGTCCTCAGTGCCCCCAAACACTGTCCGCAGTCTATCCCCAAAAATAAGGAGAAGGAGGCAGTGAGTGTTAGCATATTTGCCAATGTACATTTTCCCAGATATGTTAGCAATGCCTCCACCACGCTAGTAAGGTGACTGTTTCTACCCTGCGCTCCAGGAATACATCCTCGTGGAGACACTGATCTTAGAACAACACAGCATTCCTATGGGCCTCCCTGCCCTGAGCAAATATTAGTCTTTAACTGAAATGACCAAAAACAGATGTTTCATATCTCGAATGTTTTCTCACAGAGAGTTTCAATAGAAATATTTTAGCTCTTCTAATACATCCAAATAAAATATTTGGTCTTGAACGTTCTATTTTAAAAGTCTGCGTTGTGTCTTCATGCTAACAGAAGCAGCATGAATCAGAGACCGGTTTGCATTTTTCACTTCTCATCTTCGGGCTGAGCAAGAGTGAACAGTGAAATTGATGAAATTTTGAACTCTGGTGATTCAGAGATGATTTTTAAAAAGCGTGCATCCTTCACGTAGTAGAATTGGGAAGTGCAATGACACTTGCTGTAAAGCCTGCACGGTGACTGCTCTCACATCGATCTGCATTATAAAGCCAGTGGCAACTGTGAATTAGAAAAATTTGCCCCTGAGTTAAACCAAAATCATGCGGGTAGCCAGATCTTAGTCACATCTTCAGAGAAACCTGTATCAAAGAAGATCTAATAGTACCCAGAGCTCAGTATTATCAATTTCAATATATTCATCTATTCCTATTAATCAATATATTATTCAATATTCAATATTAATTAATATTCAAAATAAGCCAGAGGCAAAAGCATGAAAAGTGAAAATATTTTACAATAATATTTTTCAGCTTTTAGTTGCATAGCAATCTGCTGGGGTCTTATTAATTCTTCTGGTGCTGGGAGAAGCCAAGATTCTGCCCTTGTAGCAGGCTCCGGGGAATGCTGTTTGTGCATGTCTGCAGACCGCGCTCTTTCAAAGCTGGGTTTCTTCCTCCATTAATCATACTTACTCAGGAGCAATTGTAACAATTTAATTGAAACAAACATCTTAAACATGTTTGCTTAAAACCAAAAATATTTACAATTTCATTATATACTCTTTAGGAAACATCGATTCAGTGATAAATTGGTTGTTAAATTATTGCTTTATATAGATATATATTTAAAGATTTATTTATTTATTTGAAAGGCGGAGTTACGGAGAGGCAGAGGCAGAAAGAAAGAGGAGAGGAGAGAGAGAGAGAGAGGGAGAGGGAGAGGGAGAGGGAGAGGGAGAGGGAGAGGGAGAGGGAGAGAGAGAGAGAGGTCTTCCATCCGCTGGTTTACTCCCCAAAGGACCACAACGACCGGAGCTGTGCCCATCCGAAGCCAGGAGCCAGGGACTTCTTCCTGGCCTCCCACTCAGGTGCAGAGGCCCAAGGTCTTGGGCCATCTTCTACTGCTTTTCCAGGCCACAGCAGAGAGCTGGATCAGAAGTGGAGCAGCGAGGTCTCCAACTGGCACCCATATGGGATGCCGGCACTGCAGGCAGTGGCTTTACCTGCTACGCCACAGTGCTGGCCCCAAACCTAATTGATAGATTTACTTATTTATTGAGAGGCAGAGTCACAGAGAGAAGGAGAGAATTTTCACTCACTCCTACCGCAGAGTGCTTCAAGGCGTGTGTCAGTACGTGCTGTGTTGTACTGCCTCAGGAGTGCGTCCAGAGCACACAGCCCCTAGTGCTCGCAGTCCCATCCCAGGCCCAGTGACTACCGTGCTGCGGCTCCCCCGGTGTAGAGGATGGCATGCTTTAAGCATTGTGCTGGCAGAGGTGTCTTAGTCACTCACAAGCCTCAGTTGCCCAGAGAAGAGCTTCCTGCTTCTTCCTGACACAGACACCAACATTCTGCAGACCCCGTGCTCTCAGTGGTACCCTCAATCTGCCTTGGCTTGCCATACCCCAGGGAATTCTTTCTTAGATCCCTTAAAACATAGACGCTGCACATCCCAGGGTGCCCTATTGTGCTAGAAAGCAGGCTTTGAGCACGCTGATTCCCTCTTTGCCTCTCTGCGCCAGCCTGGCTGGCCTTCTACCAGCAAGTTGTTTCCTGCTGCCTGGCGATGCGGACCAGCTCTGGATGAAGAAGAAACCCAATCGACTTTTCCAGCATCCATTGGACTGCAGCCGCACCTTCTCCCATGAGGGCTGAACTCCTTCCGTGATTGCTCCTACTTGAGAGGTCCCCTTCATTCCTTGTTCAAGTTCTTTATTTTTTTTAAGGTTTATTTATTTACGTGAAAGAGTTTATATATAGAGAGGAGACACAGACACACACACATACACACACACACAAACTCACACGAGAGAGAGAGAGAGAAGGGGAAGGGGGGGAGAGAGAGAGAAAGAGAGAGAGAAGGGGGAGAGAGAGAGAGAGCAATTTTCCATATGCTGGTTCATTCTCTAAAATGAAACCAAAACCAGGCTGAAGCCAGGAGCCTGCAACTCCAGCTGGGTCTCCCCCGTCAGGAGCAGGGGCCCATGCACTTGGGATATCATCTGCCGATTTCTTAGGTGCACTAGCTACATTGGAAGTGGTGTAGCCAGGACATGAACCAGCTCTCAAATGGGATGCCATCACAGGCAGTGGCTTAACCTGCTGTGCCACAATGTCAGACCCTAGTTCAAGTTCTTTTCACATTGTTTACAGTTACTCCCCTAACATAGTTTCATAACTCTTTATATAAACCTTTCCTGTTTTAATAACCGTTTGAGTCCTGTCCCTTGGTCAGACCCAGGCTGCTGAAGTCTGTTTAGTACATTTTTGTTGTATGCCAAACATCGTGATTGACATGTTATAGAGATGCTGCACTTTCTCTGAATACTGTTGATTTTTGGTCAAGCAGGCAATTTGATCACAGACTGATTGCCCTAAATTCGTGAAGACTTGGTTTTACACTTTGTAAGGCTGGGTCTGTATCACTTTTGCCCTTATTCCTAGAGCAAACCCCTCAGTCCTGAGCTTATAGTTTTTTTTTTTTTTTTTTAAGATTTACTTATTTACTTAAAAGTCAGAGTCACACAGAAAGAGAAGGAGAGGCAGAGAGAGAGAGAGAGAGAGAGAGAGAGAGAGAGAAAGAGAGAAAGGTCTTCCATCTGCTGGTTCACTCCCCAGATGGCTGCAATGGCCAGAGCTGTGCTGATCTGAAGCCAGGAGCCAGGAGCTTCTTCCAGGTCTCCCATGTGGGCGTAGGAGCCCAAGCGCTTGGGCCATCTTTCACTGCTTTCCCAGGCTATAAGCAGAGAGCTGGATCGGAAGTGGAGCAGCTGGAACTTGAACCGGTGCCCATATGGGATGCCGGCCCTGCAGGCGGCGGCTTTACCAGATACACCATAGGTACGGTCCCGAGATTATAGTTTTTTTCCCCAACATATTGCTCTTCTGGAATTTTGATGGAAAGTTTGCCATATTTTCCAAGCCCCCTTAGTTTTGCAAGACTCACATTTTAAATTCAGTCACCCGGTGCTGTGCAGCGACTCCCTTTCTGCTGAACTCTGTAGCTTGCTTCCGGTTGTTTCCCACTGTGCTCCTTGCCGTCTCTCTCAGACACCCAGAGTTTCTGACGTAGCCAAGGATTTGAGGAGTTTGTCCATAGATATTAGGGCTGCCTCCTGTGTGCTCCTGGGACTTGCTCCCTTAATTTCCTGATCTTCAGCAGCTTTGAACACCATCCTTTGATTAGAAGCCAATAGAATTGCAGCTTTCCACCAGAGTTCTGGCCACTGTGAATAACTAGGAGTGAGTGTTTCGTGGGAGGCAAAACTTGCTCTGCCTCTCATCCATCCTGGTCCTCGTCAGCTTCTGCCCACGCTTGGTTTTCTTTTTTCTTTTTTGACAGGCAGAGTGGACAGTGAGAGAGAGAGAGACAGAGAGAAAGGTCTTCCTTTTGCTGTTGGTTCACCCTCCAATGGCCACCGCGGCAGGCGCGTTGCAGCCGGTGCACTGCGCTGATCCGATGGCAGGAGCCAGGTACTTATCCTGGTCTCCCATGGGGTGCAGGGCCTAAGCACTTGGGCCATCCTCCTCCACTGCACTCCCGGGCCACAGCAGAGAGCTGGCCTGGAAGAGGGGCAACCAGGACAGAATCCGGCGCCCTGACCGGGACTAGAACCCGGTGTGCTGGCGCCGCAAGGCAGAGGATTAGCCCAGTGAGCCGCGGCGCCAGCCCCACACTTGGTTTTCTCTCGTGCTTCACAATAGCAGTGCTGCTGTGTTTGTCACTGCTAGTTGTAGAAGATTAGTCAATTGTTAGCTTCACTGCCATTACTAAGACCATAACTCTAAACTGAATTCTATATTTGAAATTAAGACAGAAGCCAAATAAGCCATTATTAGCAATTTTAATATTGGAATGGATTTTACTAAGCAAGTTCAAAGAAATCTTGTCTCTGAGTTAATTTCCTAAATTAAAATAACAAGTTAAACTTTTTGATTGCATTATATAACACTAAGATCTAGATATTCAGTTTGGCCTCATAGTGTCTTCCTGAACAATCAACAGATTATGTGAAATATTTGATGTTTTTAAAATAAGATTTCAATGAGGATAAAAATCATTGTTGTAATTTGACAAAAATGTTCTTTCTAAAATAGATTATGACATGAAGTGTTATATTTTGAAGAATATTGTATATAAAAATTTAATGGTTCAGATTGGATTTTAGGCACAAATATTCCATTGTTTATAACTACATTTTTCTATGTGTATACAATTGTACTGTCAATAATGAGGTTGATCTGGGATTAATGACATAAAAACAGAAAAATTTTAATAGGAAATAGAGATTTGGGAAATGCATAGGAAACATTGTTGATTTTTAAAAATATTTATTTTATTTCATTTTACTTATTTGAAAGACAGAGTTACAGAGAGAGAGCAAGAGGCAGAGAGAGAGAGAGAGAATCTTCCATCCACTGGTTCGCTCCCCAAATGGCCACAACAGTTGGGGCTGGACCAGACAAAAGCCAGGAGCCAGGAGCTTCTTCCAGGTCTCCCACATGGGCTTAGGGGCCTAAGCTTTCTTGGGCATATTAGCAGTGAGCTGCATTGGAAGTGGAGTAGCTGGGATGCAGACTAGCTCATGTGGGATGCTGGCATCGCAGACATGGCTCTGCTCGCTATGCCGTGATGGCAGCCCCAGCATTGATAATTATCAAATTATTTCTTATACAGTTGTTGGTAGAAATCAGAATGACCACATGACAAAAGAAGTGTTGTATTTTGACTTTTTTATCTTTTTTATTGTGGTTGAGAATATTTTGTTTAAAGATTTAAGTGTTCATGTGTATACTGCATTGTAGCAATATATTTTAATAAAACAAGGAAATTCCTGAAGAATTTTTTGGAAATTCCAGAAGAAATTTTTTGTCTCAAGGGCTGCCTGCAAACTTCTTTGTCCTGTGAGATAATCTCTGGCTGCCAGGGTCCCTGTTGTATCAAAAGTGCCTCACCCAGGGGCTCCTCTCTGGTGACAGCTAACCTCCTGTGCTCCTGTGATTCTTATTTGGACGCAGGAAAGTCTTCCCTAAAATATTCAAACCTGGGATTCTTTTTTTTTTTTTTTTTTTTTTTTTTTACAGGCAGAGTGGACAGTGAGAGAGAGAGACAGAGAGAAAGGTCTTCCTTTTGCCGTTGCTTCACCCTCCAATGGCCGCTGCGGCCGGCGCGCTGCGGCCAGCACACCGCGCTGATCCGATGGCAGGAGCCAGGTACTTATCCTGGTCTCCCATGGGGTGCAGGGCCCAAGCACTTGGGCCATCCTCCACTGCACTCCCGGGCCACAGCAGAGAGCTGGCCTGGAAGAGGGGCAACCGGGACAGAATCCGGCGCCCCGACCAGGACTAGAACCTGGTGTGCCGGCACCGCTAGGCGGAGGATTAGCCTGTTGAGCCATGGCACCAGCCAAAACCTGGGATTCTTAACCGTTCTTCCTCTCTCTCCTTTCACGGACACCAGACTGCACGTGGTGCATGCGCTTGGAGCTCCAGACCACATCCTATTACTTATCCAGTTCTAGATCGCTTTATTCAGTATATGTAATTACAAAATTGGAGACTCAGATCATTCAATTATTTTGGTCATGGACTGAAAGCCTTAATTTGTCTTTTCCGACTTTATCAGTTTTATGGCCCCGTTGCCGTCCCTCGGCCTCAGATGTGGCTCTTTTTTTAACCGAGCTGCCGTCCAGTTTCAGGCTGTGTCCTGGAGGACACAGTTTAGGTCTGGAAATGAGAGTGCCCTTTCAATCCAGACCCCCAGAGAGTTCTTGGGGTTCTGATCAAAATCTGGTCTTGCAGACCCCTTGAGCCACTGTCCCTGGGCTTTGATTTTCCAGAAACGCTTCAGAGCCTTCTCTAGGGCTTTTGGCTGGCTCCGGGGTGCTCTGCCTGCCTGTGAGCAATGTCCAGAGTTGAATCACCCGGGGAAACCAACCCCAGGTGACTTTGCATCTGAACCGTGAACATTATACCTGCTTGTTAGTTTTCTTTTTCTGTTTGAAGAATAAGGAGTAAGAGTTTGTCATTCTCAACTTTGTGGGTGGGTGGGCTGGGCAGCCTCTACCTAGAGGCTGTGGAGTAGAACCCAATGTTAGCAGAGGAGAGCCCGGGGGCCCTGCCCAGTCAGTGAACAAACTCGATGGCAAGCAGCAGCTTCCGGCAGACGTTCCAAAGAGAGCTGTTTTTTCAGTCTACGCTGAGTGTTGTCTCAGGTGAGACATAGAGATCACCAAGCGTGTGGCCTGGGAAGTTGTAGATAATCATATGGAAAGCAAGCAAGCAAATAGACTAGGGGTGCCAAAAGTGCAGATAGGCTGTTACTCCAAGACATTGGAAATGTGCTTACGTTTTTTTTTTATGTTTGAATTTAGCTAGCACTGTCTTGTCCTTGACTAAGGTTGATCCTATACCATGGAAGGAGATCTGAGCAAGGCTGTGACTGACTCAGTGACCACCCTGAGCTGTATCAAACATTTTTAACATCATCATCATCATCACAACTATTGCTGTTCAGAGCAGGTGAGATATAGCCAAGTCAGATTACAGGTGCATTTTATTAATTAAAGTCAGCTATTCTTTTCATGGAATTAAAATCCTGTACACATATTTGGCTTGTGTATTTTGCATTTTAGTCTGACATGTGGCACACATTGTGAAGAGCTGTCGATACAAAAGCTATGAATACTGCGATTCTTTAATAGTACATTGTATTACGTGTGGTTTTCCTGTTACACATAGATTTTAGAATCTATTTTCTGGCTAAGACAAGATCCTACTCTGCAGTATTCCTGATAAGGAACTAGCATGTGTTCTGTTGATATTTTAGTTTATCGTCACACACGGTTTTATTATATAAATTTGTTACAATAGCTATAAAAAGGAATTCTAACAGCATGTCCTAACTAAGTCTTTGTTTTCCACACTTTACATTTATTCTATGGAAGCAGGAGGGGCCCACTCTTCTGTTTTTGTTGGAGGGTGTGGGGAACCTGGAAGAATTGGGGACATTGTGCCCAGCTGGGCTCAGAAAGGGCGCCGGCACAGTTGACGGGGACACGACACTCGGTGTCTGTTCGCGCAGACGTATTTTACTTCACTTTGACTCTTTATGTTCCTACGCTTAGTTTTCTACAAAACAAAATAAAATGACCGCAAAACCCAAACATAGGACAAGGAACGTGTTGCACAGTGAGAGTGGGTGGAAGTTTCATTGTGTTTCCCCAAAAGAGAAGTCAGTCCAGAGGGAGGTAGCAGAGCCGACCTGATAAGCAGAAATATCACAGAGAGCAGAGGTAATGAGAAGCGTGGAAGAAAACGGAGAAAGTTACACAGATCTCAGACAGCCTCAGCAAGGGGAGCTTTTGTTCTGGGGGAAGATTTCTCAGCAGCAGTTACGTGGTCTTGCTCATCCTGCTTGGGGATGTCTTCATCTCCAATCCCCCAGCCTGCGAAGCTGACCATCATGAGTGCCCAGGCCTGGGGTCAAGGGCACTGTCATAACTCTCCTCCCCTGGTTGGCCATGGCACTGAGGCTGACATGAAGTCTCACTTATAAGTGCGGCAGAGACAGATGTTTGCGGGGGGGGGGGGGCTATGTCAGAAGACAGGAGTGAGGCAGAGCTGAATCAGAGTGCTGTTTTTGTTCCTTTGGAAGAGATAAGAGCCCTTAACAGATCTGCGTTCTCCACACTGCCCAGGTCATGGACACTCTCTTCCTGTTTGTTAAAAGAGAGATCTGGAGTCACAGTCTTGGGGAGAAAGTCTGCTGACTTCCAGTTTGGAGATTAGATCGCATCTGGTATTCCTGGGGAGATGTCCGGCAGTTCCAGTTCCCGTAAGGAAATGCAGGTCTTGCCTGCCTCGCTGGGCAGCCTTCCTGGACAAGCCCTTCCAACTCCCCGCCACACACACAACTTGTGTTGTTGTTATGCCTTTCTCTCTGGAAAGAGAACTAAAGTCTTTGGATTCTGCAGGAAAATGGTACTCAAACTACTCAGCAAACACTAATGTGAGCAATGGAATGGGATTCTTGGCTCCGAGCCAATAAAGTTGTGTTTCAGAAATATGATTGGGAGGTCACTGTAAATTGAAACCATTGTCCTGTTTTGCTTCTGTAGCCCCCAAGAAGATGAGATAACGATGAAATGCTAAAAACCATTAAGAAAGACATGGGAAATGAACATGAAAACTATCCTGCCTCTCATTGAACCTAGGAATTATTTTCTGGTCATTGCATTTAAAGAAACCGAATCAAAGCAGACTTGAAGAAGAGTAGGGACTATTTCCATATACAGAACAGAGGAGCACCACCTCTTCCCCGCCACCTCGAAATAAGGTTTACAGGGAGTTGACACAAAATACATGCACCGGGGAAGCCATGGGTGGCTAAACACAGACTCATTAAGGGTGAGTTTACTAGGCCAACTAAAAGGGGGCCTTGCTTTGTACAGCAATAAATGCAATGGATTGAAGGTTTGTCTCCCTGTACGATCCATAGGCCGAAACCCACATGTCCAATGTGCTGGTATCTGGAGATGGGCATTTGAGATCAGGTCATGAGCGTGGAGCTCTCATCATGGAATTGGCGCCCTTACGAGAAGTGATGCTGTGTGAGGACGTGGTGAGAGACAGCTGCCTGCAAAACAGGAAGCAGCCCCCCCCCCCCCCCCACGGAGCTGCCAGCATCTCGCCTTTGGACTTTCCCAGCCTTCAGAACTGTACGAGATACACTTCTGTTGCTAAAGCCACCCAGTAGTCTCATCCTTACTGTCCACAATGCCACAAAATGTTAGAGTGCCTTTGATACTGTAGTTGGGCATATAAACATTAACATTAGGTGGTCTGGGTTTGAATCCCAGGCGAGCATTCCCTAAAAGTGACTTGAAGCAAGTCAGTTCATGTTCCTTATCTTCCTTTTTCTCATCTGTACAATGGAGGTCGCGGCATTGTCTGCCTCACAAGATGGTGAGGATTAAATGAGATAATGGATGAAAACTTCCAACGTGAGGCCCAGCACCTAGTAAAATATCAGCAGAGGTTATCTAGTAATACCATCTGCACATAATTCACGGATAAAACTGCCTGTAAGGGGATTACTAAAAGAAACTTAGCTCTGAGCATGGGTACGAAGTCTTATACTTTACGACAGGGGTCAAATATTTGTTGTAAAAACCCAATAGTAGGGCCAGCGCCATGGCTCACTAGGCTAATCCTCTGCCTGCGGCGCCAGCACCCCAAGTTCTAGTCCCAGTTGGGGCTCTGGAATCTGTCCCAGTTGCTCCTCTTCCAGTCCAGCTCTCTGCTGTGGCCAGGGAGTGCAGTGGAGGACGGCCCAAGTGCTTGGGCCCTGCATTCACATGGGAGACCAGGAGGAAGCACCTGGCTCCTGGCTTTGGATCAGCATAGCTCCGGCAGTTGCAGCCATTTGGGGAGTGAACCAACGGAAGGAAGACCTTTCTCTCTGTCTCTCTGTCTCTGTCTCTCACTAACTCTACCTGTCCAGAAAAAAAAAAAAAACAATAGTAAATATTTTGGGTTATATGGGCCATACTGTGTCTGTTGCAAACACTCAACTGTGTCTTGTAGCATGAAAACAGCCTCTGTAAACAAATTGGCAGCTTGTGTTCCAAATTAAACCTTACCATACTATGGAATTTGAATGTCACAGAGTTTTTACCTCACTAAATACTAGGTTTTTTCTTTTTTTTGTCATTTTCCCCCATCATTCAAAAATGTAAAAGTCATTCTAATCTCTGAGCTGTACAAAAACAGGTTGTGGAACAGGTTTGGCCCACGGGTTGTAGTTTGCCTACCGCTGCTCTAAGATGGTAACTCAGTTCGTTTAACTCTGACAAGATCAAGACTAGTTCTTGGTCTCTCTGGCTTTCTGACACTCCATTCCCATTCAAGGACACCCAGTCTATTGCTCCATGTGCTGCGTGGCATGGCTGTTAGGTTAACGTGAACTGAATGTCTATTTTGCAAAGCTTGGGAAATTTCAGGATTCTATCTTGGGCTCTGACCATCTGCACGCCTGTAGAACAAGGTAGGGAAAAAGCAAATGAGAGCCATGCTGACAAAGAGTATTGTAATGAACTGTCTCTTGGTGATGAGTTCTGAAAATGACCAATGCTAAATGTTGTTGGAGTCATTGCCAATCTTAGGTGTTTCTGTTTGTAACTCAATTAATCAACAGCTGGAACATATGATAATAGTGAGGCCCAAGATGAAGCTGGCATTGTGTGGGATGGCAGGTAAACTTGCTGCTTGCAATGCTGGCATCCGTATGGGCACTGGTTCATGTCCTGGCTGCCCCACCTCAGATCCGCTTCCATGCTAATGGCCTAAAAAGCAGAAGAAGATGGCCCAAGTACTTGAACCCCTGCCTCTCATGTGGGAGACCTAGAGGAAGTTCCTGACTCCTAAATCTGGCTTGGCCCAGTGCTGGCTGTTGTGGCCATCTGGGGAGTAAACCAGCAGATGGAAGATATTCTCTCTCTTTCTCTCTCTCCTCTCTCTGTACCTCTGACTTTCAAAATAAATAAATAAATGCTAAAAAAAAAAAAAAGAATCCCAAGATGCTGCAGGTAGCTTTGTAAATGTCTTTGTAAGTGGTCTTTCTCATGACTAATGCTGGGACATCTGCAGTGACGTCTGCAGTACAGGACAAATGGGATATTTCTGCTAGTGCTTGCAAATAGATTTCCCTTTAAAAATGGAAACCATAATCTACAACTACAGGGTCGCGGTGACTCATGTGTGGGGAGTGATGCCACGTAAGTGCTGCCATCCTCAGAGCCAATCAGAGAGGCAGATGTCATCCTGGCTGAGAGCAGGGAGCCCAGGGAAGTGGACACAGATAGAAGCAGGCACAGTGAAGGAGTCTCTCTCACCCCCACCTCCTCCGTGTTGTGGTCCTACCCTTAGCATTAATGCTTTGTGACACCCATCCATCCACTGGTCCCTCCCAGGCCCTCGATGGGTCACTCTCAACAGGGCCACCATCCTCCAGGTACAGCAAGTGCAACATCTGGGACCCACAATATTTTTAGGAGTCTATGAAAATTATTTAATTTCTTTTAAAACTGGAAGAGGAAAATTAACTTCTAGGTTGAAGAAAATGTTTTAAAACTAATATGATTTCTCTTTATGGCACTACAGTAGCAAAATATAATTTTTCATGTTTGTCTATGGAGGAAAGTAAAAGAGCTTGGGACCCTGGAGAACCATGGTGTGATGTTGCCTCTGCAGTATCACCTGTCTGCAATGAGCTTGCAAAAGAAATGGAGAAATCAGAGTAAGTTATAAACTCCCATGGCTCCCCTGCCTTCCTCCTTTGGTTTTAGCCACTCTATGTGGCCAACCCAGCAAAACAGGGAGACACTGTCCTGAGCTTGGCTTTGAGGCCCAGCAATGCAGAGAGAGAAACATGCAGGGCTGATCTTCATGGGCCCCTTCCCTGACAACGCCTGCCAAAACACGGACGGTGCAGGGTGCACGTGGCCTCTCTCTGTGCAGCAGCACCTGAGAATCAGAGGCGAACGGTGGAGCCCACCGGGAAACTGTGGCACCAGTCTTTGGGAGAACGTCTGACCCAGGGCTGGGTGCACTGATATCATGTCCCGTTTGTGCAAGGCCTCCGACACAGCTTTAGGTTGAGGGTTGAGCCCTTGCTGGCTTACAGGCTGGGTGCAGTTTTGAAGAAATGTTAACCTATTTCAATCCATCCTTGGAAGTGTCAGTCTATTCCAGAAAAGGAAAAAAGGTCGGAGTCCCACAGTGTGAGTGACAGCTGTAGTACCAGGTGTCCCTGTACCCAACCGCCCAGCTGCCACCCGGGATCACCTGGAACACCCTTGGCACATGTCCACTGAAGAGACGGGAAGCCTGGCAGTAGAGCCTGCTGAAGCCAAGGGCCTGCAACATGACCTTGCTCCAGAGCCCAGTCCTCCCCCTGCCTCTGGTGGCCAGAGACTCCAGAGCCCAGAAAAGCTGGGCTAGTGTGCGTCTTGGGAGCAGCAGCAGCAGCTACGGCCCAGCTTGCAGAAGCAGCTTCCTGAGTGTGTGTGACTTCCCATCCCTCACTCCCCGCCCCTGGGTTCAGAGTCTCAGTCCTCAGAGTCACTGTGAATGGAGGAGTCCTTCCCTTAGCCTGCCGGAGCTCTCTGAAGGTTCTCTAACAGCGGGGCCTCTCAGGGAGCTGGTGGAGGTGGTGCAATGGCCGACTGTAGTCTCCTGTAGGGGATTGCCATGAGGAGATAGTCCGGGGATGCTTTCAGATGCAAGGGGGCAGCCAGAGCATCCCCTGGGCACAGTGCAATGGAAGATTTGGAAGAAGCAGCATGAGACTACGAGGTCAGCACTGAGAACTAGAGATGCCAGACAACATTACGTGTGGTCACAAATCAAAGAGCCCCCTAGACTCGCAGTTTAGTAACTCTATTTAAAAAGGAAGAGGAAGGGGTGACTTGGAGGTCTTAGCACCAGGGAGCACTGGATGAGCCAGAAGTGGAGACCAGCCTGGTTGTACTGAAGGAGCTGAATGGGTGTCACCCTCCATCACACTCTGCAGGGCTTGGTTCACCAACTGTAACCCTTGATTGGTTTCTAGTAGGACTTGGTTGGTTTCCCACAGAATTGCTGTGTCTCCCAGGCGTGAGGAACTGCAGCTCATGAGAAACTGACTCAAGTCGTGGTGGGTGGAGATCATCTCTCTGTCTGTCTCGGTTTGGGCAAAGAGGGCCGTCTGATATGTGCCCACGACCCACTTTAGACAATGCTGATCTTTTTTCATCTGTACTAGTCTTTAGTTCTGATTACTTTGAAGTAAGTTCTGGACCTCATATCATTTGGTCTGCAAATAGTTTAGTGTGTATCACTAAAATTATCATTTAAAATAACATATAAAAAGCACACGTCAGAGAGTAAGAGGCAAGCAATATTTTATTAAACCTTCGTCATGGGGCCGGCGCCGTGGTTCACTTGGTTAATCCTCTGCCTGCGGTGCTGGCATCCCAAATGGGCTCTGGGTTCTAGTCCCGGTTGCTCCTCTTCCAGTCCAGCTCTCTGCTATGGCCCGGGAGGGCAGTGGAGGATGGCCCAAGTGCTTGGGCCCTGCACCCCATGGGAGACCAGGAGGAAGCACCTGGCTCCTGGCTTCTGATCCGCACAGCGCCGGCCGTGGCAGCCATTTGGGAAGTGAACCAATGGAAGGAAGACCTTTCTCTCTGTCTCTCTCTCTCCTGTCTATAATTCTGCCTGTCCAAAAAAAAAAAAAAAACCACCCAAAACACACAAACAAAAAAAAAAAAAACAACTTCTGTCAGCTAAGATGCCACTTTCCATATTGGAGTGCCGGGTTTGAGGCCTGGCCCTGGTTCTGGCTTCCTGCTAATCTGTTCTCTGGGAGATAGCAGTTGATGGCACAAGTGCTTGGGTCTCTGTCACCCATTTGGGAGACCCAGACTGAGCTCCTGGGTCCTGGCTTCAGCCTGGCCTAGCCCTGGCTGTTGCAAGCATTTGAAGAGCAAACCAGTGAACGGGAGATTCTTTGTTTCCAGCCCCCTCTCCTTCTCTCTTTCTTTCTCTGTCTCTCTGCCTTTCAAATTACAAATTAAAACAAATAAATAAATAATTAAAAAATATGAAAGTCAGATTAAGCTGCCTCCTTTGATGCCAGCATTGATATGGCTGCCGATTTGAGTCTTGGCCTCTCAGCTTCGGATCCGGCTCCCCGCTAAAGGCCGGGGAAAGCAGTGGAAATGCTTGGGCCTCTGCAGCCACGTAGGAGACCTGGATGAGTCTCCTGGCTTCTGGTTTTGGACTGAACTGGCCCAGCTATGGCTGTTGCAGCCATCTGTGGAGTGAAGCAGTGGATGGAAGACCTCTCTCTCTCTTTCTCTGTCTCTCTCTCTAACTCTGCATTTCAAATATACAAAATGAATCTCTTACAACAATATGAAAGTCACTGTTCTATAAGAAAGTCCTGAGCACCCAGTCCTCACTGTCAAGCTCAGCATCTCCAGTCCCACGCCTGATGTCAGAGAAGAATGTGGCCCATCCAATGGGAGACAGGGTTGGGGGAGGTACCCTCGGGTGGGTTAAGAGTTTGAGAGGTGGCCTGGATGATGTGATGTCCTCTTTTTTGAGGACAACAAAGCATTGCTTACAAAGAGTTTGTGATGGCAATAAAAGAAAAAACTTAATACAACCAGTGATTGTAGCTTCCCGCTTCCTTTCTAAGGAGGTCTTGGAGCCTGGCTTTGTGCTGCAGCTTGGAATAAAAGCTGAATTGAAGGACGCCTAGCAAAGCTGACTGTGTCTCCTTAGAGAAGCACTGAGCAGAGGTGGTGAGGGTCAGGGAAACAGCCAACTCTGGGGGAGTGGGGGTGGGGGGAGTTTGCAAAGAAAGAGTGGGGAAGGGAGCCAGGAGGGATATTTGAGTGGCTGCTGTGGAGACGGGCATGGAGGGCTGAGGAGGGATTTTAAGATAATGTGCTGTGAGTCATTAAGCGAATCTCATTTTAGGCCTGTGTTACAAGCCTCAATAGAGTTCCAAGATCCTTCCCAGTGCCCTTTGGATGTCAAGCCAGTGTGTGCACTGAGCCACCCCAGCAAGAGGAGGCTCAGGTTAGGTGGTCAGAGTGGAAGAAGGCAGGTGAGTTAGCAATCCCGGAGCAGATGCTGGAGCTGGAGAGAGAGGGGGATCCAGGGTATGTTTAAGGCAAAGTCAGCAAGGCTGCCTATTGGATTGGATGGGAGGATGAGCAAAACCATGGAACCAAGGTTAACTTCTCCATTTTAGGAGTGGAATTAGTGAGGAGGCCCTTTCCTGGAATAGGAAAGAATGTGAGAGAGGGCAGGGTACAGGTGAAACATTTAGAGTTCTCCTGGGGTCATGTTAAGTTTGAGATGTTCACTTAGACATTTAATTTGAGGGGCCAACTAACTGGTTGAATATATGCCAAGTTGTGGTTCTGGAAGACATCCAGCATGGAGATATGGATTCCTGGGCCACTGGCCAAGAAGATGGTATTTCAAGCCAACGGCCTGATTGAGATCATCCAGAGTGTGTTTGATTTCTGGAGAAAGTAATGGAGAATTCATTAGGAGCCAGGTGGAATCTAGAGCTCAGGTCATTGGGGCAATCCCAGAAAAATGAAAGAAGGTGAATTCTGCATAGATGCTGGTAGGTGAGGATTCTACGTACTCATTCAATGAAAGAATTCCTCTTTGATTCTTTCTTTTATTTTTAATTTGAGGTAAACAAATCTCATGTATTTCATATATACAGGTTTAGGAACATAGTTATAGTTCCCACCCTACACTCCAACCCACCCATGTTTCCACCCTTTCTCCTCCATTCTCTCTTATTCCCACTCTTAATTTTTACAATATCTAAATTCAGTTTACTTTATGCTCAAAAGATTAACCCTATACCAAGTAGAGTTCAAGAAATCACAAGAAGGAAAAAAACTGTTCCTCAAAAGTGGAGACAAGGGCTGTAAACAATCATTGAACCTCATAATGTCCATTTCACTCCTACACATTGCATTTTTTGGTACTCTATTAATTACCACAGATCAATGAAAACATATGGTATTTGTCTTTTGGGGACTGGCTTATTTTACTAAGTATAATGGTTTTCAGTTGCATCCATTTTGTTTCAAAAGACAGGATTTTATTCTTTTTTACAGCTTAATAGTATTCCATAATGTGTGTGTGTGTGTGTGTGTGTGTATATATATATATACACACACTATAATTTCTTTATCCAGTCATTAGTTGATGGACATCTGGGTTGATTCCATATCTTAGCGATTGTGAATTGAGCTACAATAAACACGGAGATACAGATAACGCTTTCAGATGCTGATTACATTTCCTTTGGGTAAATTTCCAGGAGTGGGATTGTCGGGTCATGTGATATATGTATTTTCAGGTTTCTGAGATATCTCCATACTGTCTTTCATAATGGCTTTACTAGTTTACATTCCCACCAACAGTGGATTAGGGTACCTTTTTCCCCATGTGCTTGCCAGCATTTGTTGTTTGTTGATATCTATATGAGAGCCATTCTAACTTGGGTGAGGTGAAACCTCATTGTGGTGCTGATTGCATTTCCCTGATCACTACTTATCCTGAGCACTTTTTCATGTGTCTATTGGCCATTCGGATTTCCTCTTTTGAAAAATGCCTGCTCAAGTCCTTTGCCAATTTCTTAACTGGATTGTTTGTTTTGTTGTTGTTGAGTTTCTTGAGCTCTTTATAGATTTTGGATATTAACCCTTTATCAGTTGCATAGTTTGCAAATATTTTCTCCCTTTCTGTCAGTTGCCTCTTCACTTTGCTGAGTGTTTCCTTTGCTGTGCAGAAGCTTCTCAGCTTGATGTAATCCCATTTGTCTATTTTGGCTTTGATTGCTTGTGCTTCTGGGGTCTTTAACAACAAATCTTCGCCTATGCCAATGTCTTGCAGAGTTTCCCCAATGTTCTCCTCTAGTAATTTGATGTTATCAGGTCATAGAGGTAGATCCTTGCTCAATTTTGAGTTGATTTTTTTAATAAGGTGTAAGGTAGGGGTCTTGTTTCATACTTCTGCATGCACAAACCCAATTTCCCCAGCATCGTTTGTTGAAGAGACTGTATTTTCTCCAGGGAATGATTTTAGCTTCTTTTTTAAAGATAACTTGGTTGTAGATGCGTTGATTGATTTCTGGAGTTTCAATTCTTTTCCAATGGTCTACATGTCTATCTTTGTGCCAGTACCTGGCTGTTTTGATTATAACTGCCCTGTAGTATATCTTGAAATCTGATGTTACAATGCCTCCAGCTTTGTTTTTGTTGTTTAAAATTGCTTTAGCTATTCAGCATCTCTTTGTGTTTCCATGTGAATTTTAGCATCACTTTTTTTTTAGATCTGAGAAGAATGTCATCAGTATTTTAATTGGGATTGCATTGAATCTGTAAATTGTATTTGGTAGTATGGACATTTTGATATGAATTCTTCCAATTCACAAACATGGAAGATTTGTCCATTGTTTTGTGTCTTCTTCTATTTCTTTCTTTAATGTTTTGTAATTTTCATCCTGGAGATCTTTGACCATCTTGGTTAAACTTATTCCAAGGTATTTAATTTTTTGATAGCTATTATACATGGAATTAATCTTAGAAGCTCTTTCTCAGCCATGGCATTGTCTGTGTATACAAAGGCTATTGATTTTTATGTGTTAATTTTATATCCTGACACTTTATCAAACTCTTTTAAGAGTTCCAGTAGCCTCTTAGTGGAGTATTTTTTTTTTCTCTATGTATAGAATCATGTCATCTGCAAATAAAAACAATATCCCTGATAAACCTAGATGTAAAAATCCTCAGCAAACTACAAGCTAATTGAATCCAATAACACATCAAAAAGATTATTCACCCAGACTATGTGGGATTTATCCCTGGTATGCAAGGATAGTTCACTTTATGCATATGAAACATCACATTAACAAAATGAAGAATGAAAACCATATGATTATCTCAACAGATACAGAGAAAGTATTTGATAAAATACAACATTCTTTCATGATAAAAACCTTAAGCAAATTGGATATAAAAGGAATACTCCTCAACACCATCAAGACAATTAATGCCAAACCCACAGCCAGCATCTGATTGATTGGGGGAAATGTTGGAAGCATTTCCACTGAGATACAGAACCAGACAAGGATGCCCACTTTCACCAATGTTATCTAATATAGTCCTGGAAGTTTTAGCCAGAGCCATTAGCAAGAAAAAGAAATCAAAAGGATACAAATTGTAAAGGAGGCAGTCAAATTATCTCTGTTTGCAGATGACATGATTACTTCCTTTTCTCAATGAAAGATGAGCAAAGTCACCAGTGTAGAGTGAGCACAAGGGAGGAGATGTTAGAAGCTTGAAATAGCCAATAAACTATTGGTTACACATCTTTCTAAATGACTGCCATCCCATGAAAACAGGAATTGGGTTGTCTTATTCATTGCTTATTCCTTGTGCCTTGTATGTTGCTGCATATATGAGGATCTTCAAAAAGTTCATGGACAATGCCTAATGTGAAAAAAATTGTTCAAGGATTTCAATTTTTACATCAGAGTAAACTTATCTTTAATGCTACTTCCCCACTGACTTTTTGAAGTCATCTCATATAGTAAGTGTTCAATGAACAATTGTTAAGTGAATGAATTGGTGATTAAAAGTTAAGATATTGCCTCTACTTATTTATTGCTATAGAAAAAACACCTCAAAACTTCTTGGCTTGAAACAATCATTTGCCATCTTCTCTTACCATCCCATGCTTTTGCTGAGCCCAGCCAGGTAGTTCCACTTGGAGTTCCTCATATGGTTGCAGGCAGATGACAGCGGAGGCTGGGGTTATCTTATGACTCCTTTACTCCTGGGACTGATGTCCGTGCTGTGATATCTGGGGCATTTGGGAACTGGTGGGCCTCTCTCTTCCCTGGGGTTCTCTTTCTTGGCTGGCTTCGTCTTCCTTACAGCACCGTAGTCTCTGGGTGCTCGTATTTCTTTCTCAATGACTGGATTCCCCTAGAGCTGACTTCTCCCAGAATTACTGTGCCAAAAAATCTAGGTTGAAGCTGTAAGGCTTTTTATTTATTTATTTTTTAAGATTTATTTATTTGAATGACAGAGTTAAGGAGAGAGAGAGTGCTTCCGTCCACTGGTTCATTCTCCCAAATGGCTGCAATGATCAGGGCTAGACCAGGCCAAAACCAGGAGCCAAGAGCTTCTTCTGGGTGTTCCACGTGGGTGCAGAGTCCTAAGGACTTGGGCCATCTTCCACTGCTTTCCCAGGTGCATTAGCAGGGAGCTGGATTGGAAGTGGAACAGCCAGGGATTTGAAACGGTGCCTATATGGGATGGTGGCACTGTAGGCTACAGTATTATTTTTTTTTAGATTTATTTTATTTATTTGAAAGACAGAGTTACAGAGAGAGGCAGAGCAAGAACGAGAGCAAGAGCGAGAGAGAGAAAGAGAGAGAGGTCTTCCATGTGCTGGTTACCTCCCCAATTGGCCGCAATGGCTGGAGCTGCACTGATCAGGAGCCAGGAGCTTCTTCTGGGTCTCCCATGTGGGTGCAGGGGCCCAAGCACTTGGGCCATCTTCTACTGCTTTCCCAGGTCACAGCAGAGAGCTGGATTGGAAGTGGAGCAGCCAGGACTCAAACCGATGCCCATATGGGATGCCCACATTGCAGGAGGAGGATTAACCTACTGTGCCACAGTGTTGGCCCCTAGGCTGCAGCTTTAACCCACTGAGCCACAGCGCCAGCCCCACTGTAAGGGTTCTTAAAAATCTCCTGGTGTCACACTCACTCTGTTTTGTGGGTCAGAATAGCCACACATCAGCCCAGATTCAAGGGGTAGTGAGATATATACTCCATCTCTCCATGGGGAAGGAGCTGATGTAGTGTTCTTGGGAATAAGCTACAACATCTTTGTGAATGTGACCCATTGACCTAGTGGGAGCATAGAACTAGAGACAAAGTAGAAAGTACAGACAGAGATAAGAGCTGAATAAATGAGAAAGGACTGGCCCCTTCGAGGGAGACACGGGCAGAAGGGGGAGCATTGGAGGACCTATCCCCTCCCTGTCAGTCAAAGGGAAGAATCAAGGAGGAGGAGGGAGAGGACAAGGGCCAGAGAGAGGGAAGGAGAGAGGAAGGAGGCATGGAAGGAAGGGGGAAAGAGAAGGTGGGGGGGGGGAGAAAAAGAGCTAGAGGAGAGGGGGAGGAATGTTTAATCTGGTGTCCAACTTTAGCTGTGGCATAAGAACCCAATTATCTGAAAGTTCAAATCAAATCCTCCAATCGGTTTCGTTTTTGGAGACCATTAATTGCTGTTTCTTTTTTTATTGCTACATGGAGCAGAACCTTGACATTTTCTACTTGGTTTTATTTGTGGTTGCAACTGATGCTCTCGTTTGGGTTCGAACAAGTGCCAGTGCAGGTGGGTGCAGCTGGCTCCCAGGCGAGCCTTGTCGTTCCCACATCTTACCCCGGGGGCTTGGTGAAAACTTTCAAAAAGCAGTGACAGTGGTGCAGTTGCGAGTTTGCAGGAGGACAGTAATTGCACCGGATTTCAACTTGGATTTGGGCTGGGGTCAGTCATCCGGCTCATTCAATAATTTTCTTCGCCAATTAAGCTAATTCCTGGGTATACTTTATACTGGAGTCTCAATTTCCATTGAGAACTGAGATTTTATCTTTGCGGAGTTGGAGAAGGGAAAAAGATAAGGCAGCAGGTCCTGTCAGAAAGAGAGGTGAACTCAATGTCAAATGGTGAAACTGCAAAAATTGGAGATCCAGAGGCTGTGAGGAGGAGGGGACCAAGGCCAGAGAGCACAAGGGAGCACAAAAGGATTGAAGGAGGGGAGACCCTAGGCTCAGCGAATCTGAGGTTTTCCCCCGGGCAGGGCTCTTTCCTTGCACCAAGGAAAATACTTCACTTAATCATCTAATTTGGGGTAGACTCATACAAGCATGGGATTTTGTTTTTAAATAGCTAAATAAAAGCATGGTTGGAATCCTTTTATACTAGCTGGCGTCTGCAAATGCACTCAGTTCTTACACAGACGCTTCGTACCTTCTGCTCCAAGCTCTGGGTGAAGACTGGGGTCAGCGGCTCGGATCTGCCCCCAGTGTGTGAACCGCTTGGGAAAAGCGATTCCTCCGAGATTAGGTTGAATTTCCTGTGCTGAGCCGACCTAGAGTGTTGGGCTGGAAGGTCCTTCTTAGCTTTCCAGTCTATACTCTTCATTTAACAGAGGAACACACAGGTCTGAGGATCTGAGGGTGAACTCACTCATTCTATTCAAAGGACTATGAAATGCACAAAGGATTTTTAATAGATAAAATTGAGTAGATGCTTTCAAAAAAGTCATTGGTAGTCAACATGTTTTTCTTCCCCATACCATCCAAACTAAGGCATCTCTGTCATGAATGTTTAGACCTAGGCCACATCAAAATGTGAGATGTCTTTTTTTTTTTTTTTTTTTTACAGGCAGAGTGGCCAGTGAGAGAGAGAGAGAGACAGAGAGAAAGGTCTTCCTTTTTGCCGTTGGTTCACCCTCCAATGGCCACCGCGGCCGGCGCGCTGCGGCCGGCGCATCATGCTGATCTGAAGACAGGAACCAGGTGCTTCTCCTGGTCTCCCATCGGGTGCAGGGCCCAAGCACTTGGGCCATCCTCCACTGCACTCCCTGGCCACAGCAGAGAGCTGGCCTGGAAGACGGGCAACCGGGACAGAATCCGGCGCCCCAACCTGGACTAGAATCCTGTATGCTGGCGCCGTTAGGTGGAGGATTAGCCTATTGAGCCATGGCGCCTGCCGTGAGATGTCTTTTGAAACCCCCTTCCAAGGTCTCTGAAATCACTCTTCGGGGCAATCTTTAGCAAAATGAGCCTTTAAATCTCAACAAGAATATCTACTTCGTGAAACTCTTTGGGCTAGGGTAATATCATTGCAGTAATAAATAAAACTCCTGACCAGTGGCTTAGAAAAATAACTGTGGCCTGGGGAAGTTATTTAGCCTCGTTTGTATGTCAGTGTCCTCATCTGTGAAGTGGGGCTAATACTAGCACATGCGTCATAATGCTCGCTGTTTTGTGTATTAAACGGGTTCGTATTTGTAAAGTGGGGCAGGTGTTTGGATCCAGTGAATCCCTGCATTCTGCATCAGAGTGCCTGGGTTTGAGGCCTGGCTGTGCTCTCGGCTCCCGCTTCCTGCTAATGCACACCCTGGGAGGCAGCAGGCGATGGCTCAAGTAATTGGGTCTCTGCCACCCATGTGAGAAACTGCTTTAAGCTCCTGGCTCTGGGCTTCAGCTCAGTCCAGCCCCAACTGCTGTGGGCATTTTGGGAGTGAACCAATTGATGGGAGCGCTCTCTGTCTGCCTGTCTCTCTGCCTCATGCATAAGTAAACAGAATATTTATAAAGTCCTTAGAAGAGTGCCAGACACAAAGTGAGTATGTAAGTAGCTGCTGAATGACTGACTGACTAAGTGAATGAATGAACAAATATCTGTCTGTTGCTTGCCTTCCAGTGTGTCTGTCCCTGCTGTGGCAGCTTTCCCTGGGCTTGTTCATTTCAGTTCTGTCTTGGATCTCCGCTCTCCTCTATCGGCTCAGGGCCCCGCCACGCCTGCTGTAGCACGAGCCGGACGTCACAATCGGAAGTGGTGTAAAGGTGGCCACATGAGGAAAGACCCTGACTCAGCAGCCATGGCGAAAGGGAAATGTAGATCATGGCAGGTGCCCCTCCGGGTCCCTGTGAGAACCATCTAGAACAGACACATGCAGTACCTGGCACACAGCGCCAGCCACTCTTCAAGTGCCCACTGTGTATTTGCATTGTCCTCTGAAGCACTTTCTTTCTTCTTTTCCCAGCCTTTCCCAATAGGTGCGTGCACTTGACCTTGTTTTCATTGGTATTTAATGGCCTTTTCCAGAGCGCCGTGTCTTACATTTCAAAATGCCCCTCAACTCTCAATCGTTTTGGTCTCTGGAAGAATCTTTCTGGGTAAGGATGAGTGTTGTCCAAAAGCATATTCTTTATTTTTTTAAAGATTTTTATATTTATTTGAAAGGAAAAATTACTGAGAAGCAGAGAGCAAGAGCGAGAGCGAGAGAGAGGTCTTCCATCTGCTAGTTTACTCCCCAAATGGCCACAATGGCTGGAGCTGGGCCAGGCTGAAGCCAGGAGCTTCTTCTGGGTCTCCCATGTGGGTGCAGGGGCCTAAGCACTCAGGCCATCCCCTGCTGTCCTCCCAGGCACATTAGCAGGGAGCTGGATTGGAAGAGGAGCAGCCAGGACTCTAACCAGCGCCCATAAGCCGGTGCTTCCGATAGCGGCTTAACCCACAGCACTGCAGCGCCAGCCCCTCTTCACTCATTTCCAAGCTAGCAGCACAATTCCTGGTAAAGGATGAAAAGCAATGAGAGGGAAGAAAGCGTCTCAGCCAGGAGAATGATGTTTTTTGCACATTTCAGACGTGTTACACAAACACCGAGGATCCTGTTGTTACTGCGCACCTACCTCCTTTGGGGTAGGAAGGGCAAGAGTGGGACAGATGTGATATCCGCTGGTTGCCAACTGAGCCTTTTGCTATGGTACCACCTGTTTGGGTCACCTCAGGACAGGGCCTGGTCTTCAGCCTTGCTGGGTAAATATTAGACTTTAATCAAGTCACTCAAAGTTGATTGGCATCCAAAAACCGATTTGCTTCACCTGAACACTGAGGAGCCAGGTGTCTGAGCCAGGCGTCCAGACCCGTAGGACCGCGCATGGGCTTTGGCCTTAGTCAGAAATGCATCTTTGTCTTGTCTCTGTCACTTTCGGGAGCAATGTCATCTTGAGCCAGCAACCTATCCTTGCCGGGCCTCAGATGCTTCAACTGGAGATGGAGATAATTCTGCCCGCCCCAGAGAATAACTGAAGACTTATTGAGATAGTCACTGGAGCATTTTTGATGGTCAGGTGCAGAGCAAACCCCAGTGTTGCTATTATTACGACTCTGTGAGTACTTGTTTATTGACAGGATGTTCTTTGAGATACCTGCAAGATTTGTGTATGATGTGCAGGTATCAGGACACAAATACCAATGCTCACTGAAGACGGAATCTGGCCTTCAGGCCATGGAGAAGAGCAATAGATGGGCAGGGCCTCCCGGAGACTCCTCCCTCCCAGGGCCAGCTTCCTGCTGTCAGAGCCCACATCCCCCTCCCTGTACGTGCCTGCCTTACAGTAGATATTCAACAGATACTTTTGGACTAAGAGTACAGGACAACAATGTACTCTTTCTATAATTGGGGTTTTCCTTTTCCGTGTTTCATTCTGTCACATGAAGTTTTCATGTGTTAAATCCAATCATTCCTAAGCTCTCTTTCCAAGAAATTAAGCTTTGGTTGTCTTGGTTGCAGTACTGAGCATTCTAAAGCATTCTCATTCTTAATTCCATTTCTATGAATTCACAACTCAGACATACTCAAAGCTAGGTGCATAAAGCTATTCATGCCATAGAAAAAAACTAAAACCAAACACAAATTAAGAAGTTCCAAAAGAGATCCAGGTTGCAGTTGCAGATGTGGGTGCCTCAGTATCTCAGTGGTGTTTAAAGCCAAGAGATTGCCCGAGATCACTGAGAGAGGGAGCCTCTTCCAGGTCTCCCACGTGGGTTTAGCACTTGGGCCATCTTCCACGGCTTTCCCAGACCATTAGCAGGGAACCGGATGGGGAGTGGAGCAGCCAGGACTTGAACAGGAGCCAATATGGGATGCTGGCCTCCCAGGCAGTGCTTCACTCGCTACACCACAATGCTGGCCCTGGATCACGAGAGCTTTGCTGGCATTGTCTGAGGTATAGCACTGGGAAAAGCCAGTGCTGAGTGGAGAAAATGGTGGGGAGGACTTGGAAACAGCTTGCATAAAGAGCAAAGTTACATACACACACGTGTTTGCACACACACAGAAGAGATCTGGAAGGCAAAGCACTAGACTCAATGGTGACTCCCTTTGTGGAGGTAGGAGCTGGGAGCCAGAGGTTGTAGAAGTGAAAGCCTTGTTGTCCTTACCCCACGAAACTTCTTTCCAATAAATTTCTTTCATTTTTAGTAGTTTACTATTTCAGTATTAAGATACCAAAGAAAACCTCATAATCATTTTTAAAGATTTATTTATTTATTTGAAAGAGTTACAGAGAGACAGAGGGAGAGAGAGAGAGAGAGAGAGAGGTCTCCCATCCGTTGGTTCACTCCCTAAATGGCTGCAATGGCCGGAGCTGGGCCAATCTGAAGAAAGGAGTTTCTTCCAGGTATCCCATGAGGATACAGGGGCCCAAGAACTTGGGCCATCTTCTACTGCTTTCCCAGGCCAAGCTGGATCAGAAGTGGAGCATCCAGGTCTTGAACTGGCACAGCCAGGTCTCCAACGGTGCCCACATGAGATGCTGGCATAGCAGGCAGCACCTTTACCCACTATACCACAGTGCTGGCCCCCTCATAATCATTTTTTTTGACAGGCAGAGTGGATAGTGAGAGAGACAGAGAGAAAGGTCTTCCTTTTGCCATTGGTTCACCCTCCAATGGCCGCCATGGCTGGCATGCTGCGGCCGGCACACCATGCTGATCCAAAGGCAGGAGCCAGGTGCTTCTCCTGGTCTCCCATGGGGTGCAGCTCATAATCATTTTTAAAATGAATTATTTATTGGAAAGGCAGAGAGAGAGAGACAGGACACACACATAGAGAGAGAGCACTTCCTTCCATTGGTTCACTCTCCAAATGCCCATAACAGCCAGGAGTGAGTCAAGCAGAAGCCAGGAACCAGAGATTCCATCTGGGTCTCCCACATGGGTGGCAGGGGCCCAAGCACTTGAGCCATCATCATGCTGCTTCCCGGGTGCATTAGCAGGAAGCTGGATGCGAAGCAAGGCGGGACTTAACCCCAGGCACTGTGCTCTGGGGTGTGGGCATCGCAAGTAGCCTCTTCATCTGCTGAGCCACAGGGCTCACGGCCATAATCACCTCTTCACAATTTCTTGATTGCTTCTACCATTATGTGTGTGTTTTGTTAGTTTCCGCCTTGGGTGCAGCTTTGTTCCTTGTAGTTCCAGGTGTCTGGGGAAGTGGCCCCCATGGGCAGGATTCATGGCACCTAGAGCAGATCTTTTGCAGCGTCTAGCACTTTCCCTTGAAAAGCAGTTCTCGTATGTTGGGGCTGTAAATGAGAGGGAAGTAAAACGACTTTCTTTGAAAATTTGCACTGCTGCAGAAATGACTACAGACAGCTTAGGCTTTCTGTGTTGCTGGAACGATTAAAAGAGTCCACACTGACAACTTCCCAATCGGCTCATTGGCAGTGCCGCCATGGTGCAGTATTCAACGCACGGTTGTTCAGGTCCCACCCCAGATGAAGTGCAAATGATCCCGGGATAACAGTTGTATGGGTTTTTTTATTTTCAAGTTTCCAATTCTAACGGATCATCAGGATTGAGAATCACTGGCGTAACGTTTACAGTTTTACCTACATTCACATAAAGGCTGCACGATCATGTTGCTCTCCTAGTAGTGAGGAACTTACTGCCTGCTGACTGCAGACACTTGGAGGCACATGAAGGTGGGATGCTCGGAGCCAACAGGGGCTGGGTGCCAAGTCCACTTTCCAGATTAGAGTCCTCCCTTGCTGTGGAGACAACTAAGATTCACTTCTCTGAAGCCTAAGATTGCCTAACTAGAGGCAGTGCTGGACCACGTGGAGCCAGGGGCAGGGACTCCACCTGGGTTTCCCACGTGGGTGGCAGGGGCCCAAGTGCTTCCCACTGCCTCCCAGGATGCACATTAGCGGGAGGCTGGACAGGAAGTGGAATGGCCAGGACTCAAACCAGGTACTGTGATGTAGGAGGTGGGCATTGCAAGCAACGGCTAAGCCCCCTGTACCACAACAGCCACATGATATTACTGTTTTCAATTGGAAAGAAACAACTTCTTTCCTGGATAAAAATCATCTGTAACTTATCAATCTCCTACAAATTAATATCTCACTATCCAGAATCTGGCCTCCAATCAACAAAAAAGTAAGAGTCAAACAAGTCACTTGCCCTTTGCCTGTGTTTTAAATGCCACGTGAGATGACTTGAAAAGCTGTATAATTGTCTTCAGGTTGGGATCCTTGTTCTTGATTTAGAATAAATGCTCGCACCAACAGGTTGTAGGTAGCGATAAAAGTAGCTAACATTTACGGATGGCTAGGCACTCTTCTAAGTATTTTCCTGGATTAGTTCTTTTAGTACTGTCACAACCTGTAAGACAGGAGCCATTAGTGTCCCCACTTTACAGAGGAGAAAATTGAAGCATAATGAGGTCAAGCAATTTGCTCAAGACAGCAAACGGTTGCTGCAGTCTTAGTGCTGAGGGTCTGCGGCAGAGCCTGTGCGCTCAACTGCACCCCCTGAAAGCAACTAGCAAATAGTGTGGTGGTGGTGCTGTGTGTGTGTGTGTGTGTGTGTGTGTGTGTGAATTCAACTCAAATAGGCTGCTGGTGGACTTACCTGCTCTCCCATTTCCCATCCAAAGTGTGAATCAGCAGTAGAGGGTGATAGGACAATTGTTTGTTACGCGGGCTGCCTGCAAACCCTAAGCTAGTCCGTGTAGAATGCCTGCTACCTTTGTCCAGTTGAGGCTGCTGCTCCTGTACTTAGACTTCCAGCATCAGCTCATTACACCGTCACCCCTGGTCCTGGGGCTGCAGCAGTTGTGTTGGCTTGTCTAGTAAAGAAAGGGGGGAGGGCTGTGTGCATATGTTAGCATTCACTGGAGTGGATGTGACAGTATTTGTTGTAAACAAAACAAAACAGGAGGCCTGCATTGTGGCGTAGTGAATAAAGCTGCCACCTGCAATGCTGGCATCCCATATGGGCACCAGTTTGTGTCCCGGCTGCTCCACTTCCAATCCAGCTTCCTGCTGGTGGCCTGGGAAAGGTAGTGGAAGCCCAAGTGTTTGGACTCCTACCACTGCACGGTAGACCTGGAAGAAGTTCCTGGCCTCTGGCTTTAGCCTGGCCCAGCCCTGGTCATTGTGGCCATTTGGGGAGTGAACCAGAGGATGAAACATCTCTCTCTCTCCCTCTTTCTCTGGAACTCTGCCTTTCAACTAAATAAATAAATCTTAAAAATTGATGTTTCTTACAAAAAAAAAAAAACCACAGGATTTCCTTAGAACCTGGTATTTTCTGGTGGTCTGCAATTTTCCTTAGCGGGCTCTCTGGCTTCTTATGGTACCCAGAACTCAAAAGAGCAATGTGGTGAGTTGCTTTTTCCTAATTAAATTAGCGCACAACTTAATCCTCTAAAAATAAGGTAGTAAACAGTGGCAGGAGAGCTCTAGCCCGTAACACTGGAGGTGGGTGTCACTCCCCTGCGCCTACTCTCCTTGTAGCTGGCACATGTATGAAGTCTGAGTTATGACTTGATGAGCCAAATCGTCCTCCTCAGCCTCCTTTTGTTTTGTCACAATTAGCTGCACGTGCAGGACTGTTTTTATGTGTAATTGTTCCCAGGAGGGGGTAATTGCACCCAAAAGTGGCTGGTTGCACCAATGGCAGGAGCAATTAGTAGCGAAAATGCAAATAATTGCAGGCATCCAAATTGCTGTTTGAAAAGGGGGCGGGGGGGGGGGCAGGAGAAGCTTGGCTCCACAGTCAGCCTGCTCCGTTTCCTACTGTGGTCTGAAAGCAATGCTGTCATCTCTGGACCCCCCTTGGTGTTCCACACTTCCAGGGGCCTCTTGGAAAAGGTATATGCGATGGGACCATCCAAAAAACCAAGCGGATTCCACATGTCTGCTCGTGAAAGAACTAGAAAAACAGAGTAGCACAGAGTCAGAATTATGTGTTTTTTTTTTTAAAGATTTATTTATTTATTTGAAAGCCAGAGTTGCAGAGAGGCAGAGGCAGAAAGACAGACAGACAGAGAGGTCTTCCATCTGCTGGTTCACTCCCCCGATGGCCGGAGCTGGGATGATCCGAAGCCAGGAGCCAGGAGCTTCTTCTGGGTCTCACACACGGTTGCAGGGGCCCAAGGACTTGAGCCATCTTCTACTGCTTTCCCAGGCCACAGCAGAGAGCTGGATCAGAAGTGAAGCAACCGGGACTCGAACCGGCACCCATTTGGGAAACCGGCACTGCAGGCAACGGCTTTGCCCGCTACACCACAGCGCTGGCTCCCAGAATTATATTTTAAAGAACAACAACAACAAAACTCTACAATTCAGAATTGTGAACTTCTCACCTCCCCCCATCAAACCTAGGGGGTAAGAAGCACGGCCACAGAAATACTAATGAAGGGATTTTTAAACATCGGCCCTCTAGTCACGGAATTACAGACACTCTAGCTCCACATCTTTGCCGCCCCTCCCCCTCCAACAGGAAGATGGCTGGGTCTGAGGAGCCTGTCTGCATGGCTTTGCTCTTGTTTCCTGCAGCCCCTACTGCTTCCCCTCCCCCCTGAGATGGCCCTGGACAGCAATGTTGAGCTCACAGGTCGCGCCTTTTGAAATGGGGATCGGATCATAATGTGCTTTCTGCTTGCGCTGCGCTTTGCGACATGAGCCACAGGGGACTACGTCTCGCTGCTCCTGAAGCCTCACAGAGGTATTAGTGGAACATCTCGCCTTTGTTTTTCTATTCCAGCCTGTGTCCCACACTCTAGCCAGGGATCTGAGGATTGAGAGTGCAGGAGATGGCAAAGGGTGGGGCAGCAGGGGAGCCCCCACTCTCCATCAGAGTTACCCCTTCAATCAGGTTTGCGCACGCTGTGCTAATTCTTGTAGGAGTTTTACCCCCACAAAGCTTCTTGGATCCTCATGCAGACACACATTGCAAAGGACTCCTCTGCTTGGTGTAGCCTTGCAGAGGTAACCGGACATGCCCAGAATTTTGCTGGAAAGCCAGTGTAGGATGCTGGAGCCCCCGGCTGGAGTGTTGGTCGACAGAGGAACAGGCAGACAGGAAATCAAGGCAGTATTTTATAGCAAGTGGTTTACAGCAAAGAAACAGCAAACTCCTATTGATTGCCGGACCATGGGGACCCATGTCACCAACAGAATGAGGAAAATAAACTCCGGTGATGTGTGCACTGTTTAGTATTCCTATGTTAGCAAAGCCCTTGCCTTGGGGGATAAGCTGGTCACATGACTCACTGCCAATCCAGCCAGAGGAATGTGGAAGACACCAAGGAATAGATCCCGCAGTCCTCTCCCCTCTGAACGCCACACTGGGGTTTGGCACACAGGGCGGAGGTCAGCTTGTGTTGCTTTGAAAATAGGGGGTGAGCTCATTTTTCAACAAGAAACAATATAGGGGCAAAAGCGAGCCACCTCTGGGCAGAATATGTTTAAAAGCCGAAGGTGGACCAAGGAGCAGAGAGATCACCCAGCTGCTGCTCTCCGCGTGAGCTCTTGGTTGATTTAATGAGAGCCTCCTCCAGCCGGGGCTGGAGAAGAAATGTTGCCTTGCATTTACCTCCGTTGTGTGTAGCAGCTGGGAGGCGGCCCCATCATCCTTCCCATAGAGTTCTCCCCTCCCTTATTGCTGTAAGCAGCCCTCATCCAAAAGGTTTACTTCCCAGGTAAAAGAAGGGGCATTAAGTGGTCACAGTGTCTCGGGGTGAGGGGCTGTGTTTTTGCTGAGACTGAGAGAGGAAGTCTAAAGATGTATAAAGGATTGCGCAAGACCATGTAAGAGGGCCGCTCAGATACAGTGACGTCAGACCAGTGTGGTTGGGTCAACTGTTTGGCTTGGGTAACCAGAGAAGGTAAGCTCATTCTGAGCCCCAGCAAATCTCCTTGAGGGGAAGTGGCTGCCCACGTGTCCCAGGCTTAAAAGAAACCCTATGACTGTCTGTGGAAGGAATTCTCTGGGTACGGGCTGCAGTCAGGTGCTGTTCTCCTGCCTTGGCGATCCGCTCCGGGGGCAGTGGGAGGCTCAGCCTTTGCGACAATGGCTTGCATAACCGAAGATGCACATCTGCTGGGCTTCGTGTGCTGTGGGAAAGGGCTCCCCCCTCCTCTATTTGCCTACACTGAAATTATGGGAATAAATGCCACAGTGGCTCACTTGGGCTTTACATTCAAATATTATTGGGGAGACATGGTAGATTAGCAAAACAAAAAAAGATCAAATTGAAACATCAATGATTGACATACAAGTCTAAACCAGGAAGAGGCCACGAGAAAGGAGAGTTACAAATCAGCAATGAGGCCTACAGAGAGCACTTGGCGGAACTGCTGCAGAGATGCAGGGGTCTGGATGGTGGTTTCTGGATAGCACCGTGAGAACCCTGGCTCAGCAGAGGGAAGAGAGCAGTGTCTCGGGGCGTCAGTTGGTTCTGCCTGGTTGCTATTCTTTCCCCATTGTCAGAGAACCACTCTTTTTCTATTGGGGGCACTATGTTTCCATACTCTGTGTGGTTCTGGAAGGCCTGAGTGTTCCCCTGCCCTTCCCCCAGCCCTCCACTGCCCCACCCTTCCAAGCTGAGGTCCCCATCATTTGGGACACTGTCTTTCCTATGGCACAATAGGCCGTCACTGGGAAAGAGAAGATATCTATCTTACTCGGGGATTTCTAGTTGTAAGGATTCTATGAGCCTGGAACTGCTGGAAGCGATTTTTCCTAGCAGTGGGGATTAAAGTGTCTATAGAACTAAACCCTCACACAGAGGAGAGCAGAACCAAGAGGTGGAAAAGGGAATGCCCTCAAAGCTCAGTTGTGTCCCTGATGGGCCTAGATCCAGCCATGCCTGAAAGAAGAATGCCTTTAGTGACAACAGACTCAACAGAACCCCTTTTGGCTTGAGAAAGTTTGAGTTGGATTTTTATCATTTGAAACCAAATGCAAAGAGGAGTAGAGAACATGAGAGGCCAAAAATTTTAATTAGAGTAGATACAAACTCCATGTTTCAAAGGACCTACACAACTGGGCTGGCATTGTGGCTAAGCAGATTAAGCCACCACTTGCGATTCCAGAATCCCACATCGCAGCTCCAATTAAAGTCCTGATTGCTCCTCTTCTGATCCAGCACCCGGATAAAACCTCCTAGGAAGGCAATGGGAGATGGTCCAAGAAGTTGGGTCCTTGCCACCCAAGTTGGAGACATGGATGGAGTTCCTGGCTCTTGGCTTGAGCCTGGCCCAGCCCTGGTCATTACAGCCATTTGGGGAATAAATCAATGGATAGAAAATCTGTCTATCTATCTATCTATCTATCTATCTATCTATCTATCTATCATCTGTCTCTCCCTCTCTGTGATTCTATACTTCAAATAAATAAATCTTTTTTCAATAAGACCTTCTTAGGGGACCAGCACTGTGGCGCAGTGAGTTAAAGCCGTGGCCTGCAGCACTGGCATCCCATATGGGTGTCGGTTCGAGTCCTGGTTGCTCCACTTCTAATCCAGCTCCCTGCTAATATATCTGGGAAAGCAGTAGAGTATAGCCCAAGTCTTTGGGCCCCTGCACCCACATGGGAGACCTGGAAGAAGTTCTTGGCCCCTGGCTTCAGCCTGACCCAGCCCTGGCTATTGTGGCCATGTGGGAGTGAACCAGTGGATGAAACTCTCTCTTTGTCTCTCCTTCTCTCTATATAACTCTGCCTTTCAAATAAATAAATGAATTTTTTTTTAAAAATGACCTATGCAGAAAAACACAAAATTTTTGTTTCTTTATAACTTTAGCTTGGGATGGAAACATGCAGATTTCAGCTTTATCTGGGCAAGTTATTTAATCATTTTGTTTTTTCTTGTAATGGAAGAATAGTATTAGTGCCTTTCACTACTTAAAACCTGCACAGAGCTCTCAGAATAGTGCCTGTATATAGTAAATGTTCTCTCTATATATTCTCCACTTTCTTTCTTTCCTTTCATCTCCTCTCTCTCTCTCTCTTCATTTTTTCCTTCCTTATCCATAAGTCTGTATAGGAAATGTGGAAGAGGGGCTGCTATTGCAGTATAGTGAGTGAAGCCACTGCCTGTGACACCAACATCTCATATGGGTGCTGGTTCATGTCCCGGCTGCTCCACTTCTGATCGGCTCCCTGCTAATGTTCCTGGGAAAGCAGCAGAAAATGGCACAAGTGTATGGCCCCTGCAACCACATGGGAGACCCAAATGAAGCTCCTTGCTCTGGGTTTGGCCTGGCCCAGCCCTGGCCATTGGAGCCATCCAGGGAGTGAACCAGCAGAAGAAAAATCTCCCTCTCTTTGTATCCCTGTTTCTCTCTTGTAACTATGACTTTCAAACAAATAAATAAACCTTTAAAGAAAAACAAAGAGAGGAAGGAAGGAAGGAAGGGAGGGAGGGAGGGAGGGAGGGAGGGAGGGAAGGAGTGAGGGAGGAAGGGAGGAAGGGAGGAAGGGAAAGAAAGGGAGGGAGGGAGGAAGGGAGGAAGGGAAAGAAAGGGAGTGAGGGAGGAAGGGAGTGAGGGAGGAAGGGAGGAAGGGAGGACAGGAGGACGGGAGGAAGGGAGGGAGGGAGGGAGGGAGGGAGGGAGGAAGGAAGGAAGGAAGGAAGGAAGGAAGGAAGGAAGGAAGGAAGGAAGGAAGGAAGGAGAAAGAACTGGTTTGGTAAAGGCAGACCTTGCCTTGCAGGTTGGGGGCTGGGAGTGCATGGGGCTGGTGAAGATAGAATCTCTTGGGTGACTAGGGATGGAAGAGTCTGGCAAGAACTTACTTTCCCTAAGAGACTTGAGCCTGTCAATCACGGAGGAGACACAGTAAGTCCTTTTTCTCACTGTATCCTTTGACATCTTGGCAAAAGTGAATTCAATGCCTGGACCTATTTCCTGGTGTAAGATTTTTAAAGACAGTTTACAAAGCTATAGAGAACTCATTCAACCAAGTCACTCAGGTGTAAAGAATGACTGACAGTGATCCTAACAAGATAACAAAATATTAGATCATTTCAAAAAGTCATTGGTGTTTAGGTCTGGTTATATACTATTTAACCTGGAGTTAAAGGTGTTTAATTACAGAATATTTGAGAATTAAAATAAACAAGGCTGCTTTCATGCCTGGCTCCTTCTAACACTCTTGAGATATATAAACTATATGTCCTCATGATCATATATTTTTGTAAGATTTGAAAAAAGTAAGATATTTTTGTATTTCTTAAAGAGATCTTGGGGCCGATGTTGTGGTATAGTGGCTTAAGCCACCACCTGTGACAGTGGCGCCCATATGGGTTCTGATTTGTGTCCTGGCTGCTCCACTTCCCATCAAGCTCCCTGCTAACGGCCTGGGAAAAACAGTGGAAGATGGCCCAAGTGTTTGGTCCCCTGCAAGCACTCTGGAGACCCAGAGGAACCTCCAGGCTCCTGGCTTTGGATCAGCCCAGCTCTGGCCATTGTAGCCATTTGGGGAGCGAACCAATGCATAGAACACGTTCTCTCTGTCTCTCCCTCTCTCTGTAACTCTTTAAATAAATAAATAAATATTTTTAAAATAAGATATCCTAATACTATATAAGCCCCAGGTTCTATAAAACTTGAACCCTCCCTCTGTCAAAGGCCTTGAAGCTACTACAATAGATTTTCTGGTATAATAAGAAAAATAATCAACCAAATCTTGGAAATAAAACAAAAAGAGAGCCATATCCTTTCACAATCATACTGGGAGTTAACAAACCCACCAATGAGTACTTTTTTTTTTTTTAGGAAAATGCAGTTTCTTTTGACTCCTTTTTTACTATTTAAAGGTCCTAGACTTGGTGAAAAAACATGTTAATTTGTAGATTTTTGTGTCTAGTCGAGATGCAAATGATTTCTGTTTGACAGAGAAATAACCTCAATGATTATGGTTTTATTGCCCTATAAGACATTAACCACTTTTGTGTCTAATCTTGTAATCTCATTCTGCCTTTATTTTTTGTTGCCAATAAACACCAGTTCCTCCAATATTCTTTGTACTTTATTTGCCATCTTACTAGTTCCCTAATTAATGAATTGAATAGTGTGTTTGACATGTTTTCATTCTATACTTGCACAAGAGTTACATCTGTAACTTTTTGAAAATTGTACTTTGATAATAAGTTAATTCTCCAAAGAAACTCATTCTAATTATAATTTATTATGACATCTACAAATAGGTGTTACTCATCTATATGATTACTTTATATAGGGGTCAGGATTCCAACTTGGCTTGAGCTCTTACCACAAAACCCAAGAATCTCTTCCATTTGAACTAGTTCAGAGCCCCAACTAGTAGGCATGGATGTACCAATTTCCTCATCTGTAAAATGAGAGTTGCTGTTAACATCACACGGGTTGAGGTCTGTCACGACCTAGCACGTGAGGACGTGGAAGTATTCAAGAAACCTTGATATCTTTCTTGTATGGGCCAGGATCTTTCCAGTTTCCCATGGCAGCACCCAGGTGTCCTTCAGAACCCAAGGTAGACGTTGGTAGACTGGAACCACAGCTGTACCTACCTGGGAAGTAAACAGCTGTAGCAATGAGCCCTTCTCCTTCTGTGATTATGGCTTAAGTGGCTCTGTCAGCCTCAAGACACATCTAGGGGGTCCCCTCCCGAACCTACTTGGCTTTCAGACAGCCTAAGATTTTGCCTGCCTGACCACCTTTTGACCAGTTGGTTGGATCCTTTATAATCAAGTGTTATCTGTCTTCTTATCTTCTCAGTTTTCAATCTTGGAGGCAAAAGAAGATCTGTTTCCAGATTAGTTCTCTAATTCTCGTAGAGCAGTCCCCCCACAGAGCCTGGCAGCACAGTCAACATTGTTTTCATGGTCTGCACTGGCCCACTGTGAAGGATGAAGGACGTATAGGCAGAGATGATAAGAAGCTACGTAGCTGGGAGGGCCAGAGTGGGGCGTTCTGTTACCTGTAGCTGTGAACTCTGGCAAAAGTCCTCCAGGACCCTGGAGTCCTAGCCCAGTGTTTGCTCCATTCTGCCTGCATAACTCCCCTTGACCTTGCACCTGGACTCGTTCACATCCCATTTCTATTTCTGGCTCCATGTTTGAGCTTCCTGCATCTTCACACACACACACACTCACAGACACACACATACACGCACACATGCACACACACTCTTTTGCTCCTTCATTTTTTCCACACTTTTAAAATTGATAGCCAAGGAAGTCATGGAAAATTCCCCAGCAGCAAGACAGCAGGATTAGATTTGTCATAAAAAGAGTACTCTGGGCTCTCAGGAATTTCACTGTCAGTCAAGATGGAGGAAGCAGGGTCAGATTTATTTTCCTACCTTAAGAAACGAGAAAACCAAACAAAATGCATGAAGCAATAGTTTCCAGATATTGAAGAAGAGCCAGTGACCTGTGAGAAAAGGGAGACAAACGCCATGAGCCTCATGATGGCCAACTCCCTGTCTCTGCCGAGACGGCAGCACAGGGAGGAGGAGCCCACGGTGGCCCTGTGGTCTTGCTGAGTTGAAGAGGCAGAGATCAGAGTGTGGAGAGCCAAGGCAGCACGAATTTCCAGAGCGGGAGAGAGTACAGGGAGGAAGGGCGGGGAGACAGGGAGGGAATGGCCTGGAAAGCTTCAGAGCCTCAAGTCTTTGGTTGAATTCAGATCTGCACATGCATGAGGCAGGGAGAGAGCCACTGAAGACAAGGGCAAACCAATCCCCAGAGTTTAAAACTTACATTCCAACCAGCCAGGGCAGAAAACCTTGTCATCACGAGGAACTGAGTGGAACCTTCAGAAGGGTATGTTAGTAACAGGGCTAAGTTAGGTCCCTAGTAATGGCTGCTTCAAACATGCTCTGACAGAGCTGGAAAGTGAGAGTCCAAAGGGCCCAAATGTTTCCAAAAAACTTACTTATATGAAACAAAATCCAGCACTTTTTAAAGGAATATAACAAAATCCAGAAGTAAGGAATAGGAATAAATACCAAAGAAGATACAATATTGAGGAAGGTGAAACCCTCTTAAATGTGTAGGAACTTAGCACAGGGCTCCAAAATACAGAAAGTAAAACAGATAAAACTAACATGAGATGCAGATAAATCCACAATTACAGTTGTAATCTTCAACGTTTCTCTCTCAATAATTGATGGAAGAAGTAGACAGAAAGTCAGAAAGCACCTAGAGGCACAAGAGCCAGTTCATGAATATGAATATTGATTACAGCATTCTTGAATGGAAACAACCCATATGGGCATCACCTGATGAGAGGGTAAGCAAAATGCAGTGCAGTCTATAAAGTCATCAAAACATTGCGTTAGTTAGTGCATACTGATTGAACAATTGCTCAAGGTTAGAAGTTCTTGCTGGGGCCAGCGTTGTGACATAGCGGGTAAAGCTGCTGCCTGCAGTGCCTGCATCTCATTTGGGCGCCAGTTCGAGACCTGGCTGCTCCATTTGGGATCCAGCTCTCTGCTGTGGCCTGGGAAAGCAGTAGAAGATGGACAAAGTTCGTGGGTCCCTGCACCTGCATGGGAGACCTGGAAAAAGCTCCTGGCTCCTGGCTTCGGATTGGCACAGCTCCGGCCATTGCGGCCTTCTGGGGAGTGAACCAGAGGATGGAAGATCTCTCTCTCTCTCTCTCTCTTTCTCTGTGTGTGTAACTGTGACTTTCAAGTAAAATAAATAAATCTTTTAAAAAAAAGAAATTCTTGCAATCTGCAAGTCACAGGATTTTTACCAATGAATCAACAAACTTATTTTATATTGGTTTCTAAAATTAAAGACACCTTATTTAATAAAAATTGTTGATTCATTAACATTGGACTCACAGCCAACAAAGCTTATCTAACATATATGTTTTCTCCATAAGGTACATCACAGCTTTTTAATTTCTTTTTTTAAAGATAAATTTATTTGTTTGAAAGTCAGAGTTACAGAGAGGGAGAGACAGAGTGATCTTCCATCCACTGGTTCACTCCTCAAATGGTCGCAATGGCAAGGTGAAGCCAGGAACCAGGAGCTTCCTCTGTGTCTCCCATGTAGGTGGCAGGGGCCCAGGCACTTGAGCCATCCTCAGCTGCTTTTCCCAGGCCATTAGCAGGATCAGAAGTGGAACAGCCAGGACACAAACCGGCGCCCACATGGGATGCCAACATCACAGGCAGTAGCTTTACCTGCTGCCATAATGCTGCCCCTCCCACCCCTTTTCAAGATGTATTTATTTATTTGAAAGTCAGAGTTACAAAGAGAGAGACAGAGATAGAGAGAGACAGAGAGACAAGATCACAGCTTTTCTTCCATTAGAAACACTAGCCAGCACTTCAGCATTATTCTAGGGAGCTCTTTAAACAGCAAAATTCCCTAAAAAAGGAAAAACATTTTAAAATATGGCAATAAGTAGACCCCCCAAAAAGACACTTGTCTGTAGTATGGTGATTGAAAAAGAGGTCTGAGTAGTGTCTTGTTCAACCGATTCTATTGGTTTTGTTCCTCTGTAAGTGTTCACAATGGCCGTAATAGCACCGTGAGAATTGATTTTGAGTTTACAAAGAAATTTTAGCCAGTATGCAAATTTGTAAATCTGAACTCTACAACTAATGAAGATTGGCTTTTTATGCATATGATGGACTCTTATTAAGCCATAAAAAGAATGAAGTTCTGATTGCTCCAACAAGGGTGAACCCTGGAAACCTGGACAGGAGCCAGACAGAAAAGGCCACGTTTTGTGTGATTTCGTTGGTGTACGGGGGTGGAGCAAGTGGAGAATACGTGCTAAAGGCTGTGGAATTTCTTTCAGAGTGAAATTTTCTGGAATTAGGTAGTAGTGATAGCTATATGGCTGTATTTTTTGCTAATTTGGTCTTTTTTTAAAAGATTGATTTATTTATTTGAAAGAGTTACACAGAGAAAGGAGAGGCAGAGAGAGAGATAGAGAGAGAGAGAGAGAGAGAGGTCTTCCATCCCTGCCCTGGTATTGAAATAACACAAGATGTACTTTTTCCATAACTGAATTAAACTACACCTCAGTAGTAGAACATTATCTGGAAAATATCCAAATATTTGGAAATACAAATACACAGGGTCAAAGAAGAAATCACAACATATGTTAGGAAAAACAGTTTTAATTGAATGAAAATGAAAATACAATAATTGGTGTGTGGTACTATTTTTCTTTTTTTTTTTTAACTTTTATTTAATGAATATAAATTTCCAAAGTACGATTTATGGATTACAATGGCTTCCCCCACATACCGTCCCTCCCACCCACTACCCTCCCCTTTCCCACTCCCTCTCCCCTTCCATTCACATCAAGATTCATTTTCGATTATCTTAATATACAGAAGATCAGCTTAGTATACATTAAGTAAGGATTTCAACAGTTTGCTCCCACACAGAAACATAAAGTGAAAAATAATAGATGATTTTTTTAAATGATGATGAAATCAGATCAGACCTATTGTCATGTTTAATCCCAGTGAGAGTCAAGTTGGGAGTTGATAATTTCTTTTTTTTTCTTTTTTTTTTTTTTTACAGAGGATCAGTTTAGTATACATTAAGTAAAGATTTCAACAGTTTGCACCCCCATAGAAACACAAAGTGAAATATATTGCTTGAGTACTCGTTATAGCATTAAATCTCAATACACAGCACATTAAGGACAGAGATCCTACATGAGGAGTAAGTGCACAGTGACTCCTGTTGTTGACTTTACCAATTGACACTCCTGTCTATGGCATCAGTAATCTCCCTATGCTCCAGTCATGAGTTTCCAAGGCTATGGAAGCCCTCTGAGTTCTCCGATTCTTATCTTGTTTAGACAAGGTCATAGTCAAAGTGGAGGTTCTCTCCTCCCTTCAGAGAAAGGGTACTATTTTTCTTTAAAAAATAGTACTTTGAAGGAAATTTTTAGAAGATGATATTAAGAAAGATGAAATGTCTCCAAGCTTTAGCATAAGAAACTAGAAAAAGAAGAATGAATTAAACCCATAGCAATCAGAAAGAAGAAAATATTTATGAAAACAGAAGAAATCTCTGAAATTTAAAAGGCTAAGGTGGCCGGCGCCGCGGCTCACTAGGCTAATCCTCCGCCTTGCGACGCCGGCACACCAGGTTCTAGTCCCGGTCGGGGCGCCAGATTCTGTCCCGGTTTTCCCTCTTCCAGGCCAGCTCTCTGCTGTGGCCAGGGAGTGCAGTGGAGGATGGCCCAAGTACTTGGGCCCTGCACCCCATGGGAGACCAGGAGAAGCACCTGGCTCCTGGCTTCGGATCAACGCGGTGCGCCGGCCTCAGTGCGCTGGCCGCGGCAGCCATTGGAGGGTGAACCAGCGGCAAAGGAAGACCTTTCTCTCTGGACTCTCTCTCTCACTGTCCACTCTGCCTGTCAAATAAATAAATAGATAAATAAAAGGCTAAAGCAGGAGCCGATGTGTGGCAGAGTGGGTTAAGCTGCTACTTGGGGTGCCCACTTCTCCTGTGAGTGCCTTTTTGAGTCCTGACTCAAAATGGCCAAGTGGGGTTTATAATAGAAATACAATAATTCACTATAACCATAATCTAGAAAAGAAAAAACATGAGATCCTTTTTTTTTAATTTTTTTTTTGACAGGCAGAGTGGACAATGAGAGAGGGAGACAAAGAGCAAGGTCTTCCTTTTTCCGTTGGTTCACCATCGGATGGAAGACCTCTCTCTCTCTCTCTCTCTCTCTCTCTCTCTCTGCTTCCCTCTCCCTCTAACTCTGACTTTCAAATAAATAAATAAATCTTTAAAAAAATTCTAGTTGAACTTTTCTTCAAAGTTTATATGGAGAAGAAAAGTACCTACAATAGCCAAAACAATTTTAAAGTAAAAATAAACCAAAAATCAAAAGTAAAGAACTAATATGACTTCATTTCAAAATTGACAATAGAGCTACAACAATCAAGACAGTGAAGTATTGTCCTAAAGATAGACATGCAGATTAAGGAAGCAAAATAGGGGTCTGGAAGTGGACTCACGTGGGGCTAGTCTGCTGCTTTTCAGTAAGGGGTCAAGGCAGTTCAATGCAGAGAAGAATGACATTTTAAATACGAGGTGCTAGAACAGTTGGATGGTCATATGTGTCGCTCCCCCTCTTCGTGGAGGAATGACACAGGACCCTGCGCTGTTCTTTCGTCTGCTCGGCCCTCCCCGGGTTTGCTGCTGGTTCTTCCCGGCTTGGCTACTGTCCCTTCCACCTCCGTGGAAGGGCGGTTCCCCCTGGCCACATTCCCCACTTCCGCAGGGGAGCGGCACACCGCCGGCCGGCTCTCTGGGGGCTGCACAGGTGTTCCCTTAGATGTTCCCCTTAGATGTTCCTGGTGCATGCCGTCTCTCTCCTCCTTTATAGTCCTCCTCTGCCAATCCCAACTCGGCTGCCCACACGCCGAGTACGCTGCTCTCCAATCAGGAGCAAGTCCTACAGTTTATTGGTTGAACTGGAGGCAGCTGTGCGGAAGCTGTTTACTTCTCTCCCAGCGCCATATTGTGGGAGAGCAGATGCATAGAATAAGTCTTAATTCCAGTAACTCAGTCTAGTCCGGATTGCTCCCCACAATATGCAGAACAGATCCTGATCCTTGCCTCACATCATAGACAAAAATGAATTTGGCATAGATCCCAGGACTAAAAGTCCAAAGCTTCTGGAGGAAGTCACAGGATATCTTTGTGGCCTTGCATTAAGCAAAGACTTCTCTGATAGAACACAATATGGCCTAAACTAAATTAAAAATGTACTTGTACTATTCAGAATTAAAACTTTCTTCTCTTAAAAAAAGCTAAAAAGGCAAGCCGTGGCATGGGAAAAGAATTTGTAAAAGGTAAATATGATAAAGGACTATATCCAGAAAATATAAAAAATATCCATAACTGAATACTAGGAAGACAAACTACCTGATTTTAAAGTGTGGGAGACTTGAATAGACGTTTTATCAAGGATATACAAATGACAAACAAGTACATGAGATTCTCAGCATTGTTAATTATTAGGAAAATGTGAATCAAAAGCGCATTGAGATATTGCTACACTCTCATTATTGTCCAAAGACTGACAATAGGCCGGTGCCGCGGCTCACTAGGCTAATCCTCCGCCTTGCGGCGCCGGCACACTGGGTTCTAGTCCCGGTCGGGGTGCCGGATTCTGTCCCGGTTGCCCCTCTTCCAGGCCAGCTCTCTGCTGTGGCCAGGGAGTGCAGTGGAGGATGGCCCAGGTGCTTGGGCCCTGCACCCCATGGGAGACCAGGAAAAGCACCTGGCTCCTGGCTCCTGCCACCGGATCGGCGCGGTGCGCCGGCCACAGCGCACCAGCCGCGGCGGCCATTGGAGGGTGAACCAACGGCAAAGGAAGACCTTTCTCTCTGTCTCTCTCTCTCTCACTGTCCACTCTGCCTGTCAAAAAAAAAAAAAAAAAAAAAAAAAAAAAAAAAAAAAAGACAAAGACTGACAATACCTAAGTATAGTGGGAGTGTGGAGTAACTGGAATGCTTAGATTTTTTTTCTAGTAGAAGTGCAAAGTGGTATGGCTAGTTTTGAAGACAGTTTGGTAGTTTTTAGTAAGATAATGAACATACAAGTATAATAGGGCCCAACAACCCTCTTTGTAGACTTTTATCTAAGCGAAAATAAAGCTGTGCTTACATTCACACACACAAAACACTCACTGAAGTGTTATGGAGGCTTTCTCTCTCTCTCTTTTTTTTTTTTTTTTTTTTTGACAGGCAGAGTGGAAGGTCTTCCTTTTCCGTTGGTTCACCCCCCAATAGCCGCTGAGGCTGGTGCTCCGCGCTTATCCAAAGCCAGGAGCCATGTGCTTCTCCTGGTCTCCCATGCGGGTGCAGGGCCCAAGCACTTGGGCCATCCTCCACTGCCCTCCTGGGCCACAGCAGAGAGCTGGACTGGAAGAGGGGCAACCGGGACTAGAGCCCAGGGTGCCGGCACCGCAGGCGGAGGATTAGCCTATTGAGCTGCAGTGCCGGCCGGCTTTCTCTTTAATAGCCTCAAACTGGAAACAATCGAGTCACCCACAAGGGCTGGCGCTGTGGCACATCAGGTTAAAGTCACAACCTGCAGCACCGGCATCCCACATGGCTGCTTCACTTCTGATGCAGTGCTAAGTGCCTGGGAAGACAGCAGAAGATGGCCCAAGTCCTCGGGACCCTGCACCCATGTAGGAAATCCGGAAGAAGCTCCTGGCTCCTGGCTTCGGTGTGGCCCAGCCCAGTCAGTGCGGCCATTTGGGGAGTGAACCAACGGATGGAGGAGCGCTCTCTCTGTCTTTCCCTCTCTCTCTCGGTAATTCTGCCTTTCAAATAAATAATCTTTTAAAAAATAAAGTCCCCAAAACAGAAGGTGTCCATCAGTCCTTGAACGGATGAACAAATTGTGGTGTATCAAATGATACAATAATAGTTGGTAGTAAACAGCGGATGAAAACAGATTTCTCTCAAAGGCATTCAGTCAAGTAAAAGACGTTAGACACCAGACACCACACACGATCCGATTTCCTTTATTTACAGTTCTAGAAAAGGCAAAACTGTAGTGTCAGAAAGATCAGTGGTTGGTGCTGGGGGCCACGTGTGGGAAGAGGAGATTTCCTGCCAAGAAGCATGGGAGAGAGTTTGGAGTGGTGGAAATATTCTATAATCTTGATCACGGTGATGCTTATGTGACTTTTGTCAAAACTCATAGAACCATATGTGTAACATCATAAATTGTATCTCAATAAAGCTGATTAAAAAAAAAAAAACAGAGAGGAGGGGAGAGAGAGAGACTTCTGCTTGCTAGAGGATGGATTGATAGGGGTGCTATGACCAAAGACCTTGATGCTTTATTCAGAGACAAAAACTTGAATTTTTAGAAGAAATTTGACTGAGAAATAAGGGGAGGGTAACAAAAGGGGGAAAGGAAACACAAGAGCTCAGAAACAGGCGAGCTTCCTGAGCGGAGATTTTGTGTTTTAAGGTAACAAACCACGGATTGGCGTGGCGGACACTCCCAGGGTACGGATGCTCCTTGTTCCTTTGGCTGCCCCACTTCGGTCTCCCTAGGGTGCTGCGCCAGGCTGCTCAGGTGAATTCCAAGGTAGGCTGTGTTAACATCACCGTCAGCTTGTCAAGTGTGTTCTGAGGGCTCACGGAAGACTCCTTCTACCACTGGTAGAATTTGGCTGAAGGGGCCAGCGCTGCGGCATAGTAGGCTAAGCCTCTGCCTGCAGCGCCCGCAACCCATATAGGCTCTGGGTTCATGTCCTGGTTTCTCCACTTCTGATCTAGCTCCCTGCTAGTGCACTTGGGAAGGCATTGGAGGATGGGCCCAAGTCCATGGAAGAAGCTCCTGGTTCCTGACTTCAGATCAGCCCAGCTTAGGCAGTTGCGGCCATCTGGGGAATGAACCAGCAGATAGAAGACCTCTCTCTCTCACTGCTTCTCCTCTTTCTGTGTAACTCTTTCAAATAAATAAATAAATCTTTAAAAAAATGATTTAGGCAAGGCAGAACAGGAATGCCATTCCCCTAAATAGCCATCCCTTGAGACAGGTCATCAAAAACTTCCATGTCCTTTCTCCCACCTATGGGAATGGGGCTGAGACTGGAGCTGGGAGCCAGGACCTCAATCCAGATTTCCCACATGGGTGGCAGGAACCCACCTGCTTGAACCATCATCCCTGACTTCCAGGATTTGCATTGGCAGAAAGCTGGAATCAGCACCTTGAACCAGGAATTGAACCCAGGCACTCCACCATGAGATATGGACATCTTAACTGCCGAGCCAAACCCCCACTCCTGGTGTGGTATTTTCCCAGGTGTGCTTGAGTTTAGCTGGAAGGTAATTGCATACCAAGAAAAACATCCTGCATGGCCTGTGGTGCAAGAATTAGAAGCTCATTATTGTCTGCTTAGTACTCTGAAATAATTTATTCATAAATAAGCCAATATTTCAAACCTCCAGCCCAATCAACTTCATTATTTGAAGTCTGTGATCTTTGTATTTGCTGTGTATTTGAGAACACCTTTAATCTTTATTAATGATGAAAATGAGATTGTTAATGAGGGTAAATGATATGGCTGGGTTACAGTAACTTGATTTTTACACAGTGCTTGAGTCAGAAATTCTTGTTCTGCAATTGGTGATGGGAAATTTGTCTGTCTACCTATCTAACAATCATCTTCTGGGTCTCCATTTCTCCCCAAATCTTACAAACCCTAAATGAAAAAAATAAATGGAAAATCTATTAATTAAATATTTAAGAACTAATAAAAGTATATGTCCATGGATTTTTTTTTTTTTTTTTTGCCCCAAAAAGCTATGTCTTTGGTCCACTGCCACCCATTAGGCATTCCACCTCTTTGTCTCAAATTATTATAGCATAAAAAAAGAGCTTTTGGATTTCAAAAGCGTAAGTGGTTAGGGCCTCAGGGAATAAAGAAAACCTGATGAGAAAGAGTGAATTCTCCCAGGGATGGCACTGTGGCACAGTGGGTTAAAGCCCTGGACTGAAGTGCCGGCATCCCATATGGGCACTGGTTCGAGTCCCAGCTGCTCCTCTTCCGATCCAGCTCTCTGCTATGGCCTGGGAAAACAGTAGAAGATGGCCCAAGTCCTTGGCTCCCTGAACCCTTGTGGGAAAGCCGGAAGAAGCTCCTGGCTCTGGATCAGCACAGCTGCAGCCGTTGTGGCCATCTGAGGAGTGAACCAGCAGATGGAAGATCTCTCTCTCTCTGTCTCTATCTCTCTCTGTAACTCTGTCTTTCAAATAAATAAAATAAAACCTTTAAAAAAAAAAAAAGAGTGAATCCTCCCTTTGACCCTTCATTCCTCCAAAGATCTGCAGGCTCGGGCTTAGGGAATCACTAAATGAGTGCTCCATAAAGAAATGAGGTTAGTAGGCACCATGTATACTGCTTGTCGTTATTTATTTTAAGAGAGTAGTGGATGAGGGTGACTACCAGTTACCTCTTTACCACACAGGACAGGATTGAAAGTTAGTCTAGGAGGCAATATAAGGGACCTGGGGTAAGGATAGGGAAGAACTTGGAAAGTTTTGTTTATTTAACTTCTGGAATGGGCTATCAAAGAAGTTCTAAGTTCTTGGAAAATAGATGATTTTTTAAGATTTATTTATTACTTTGAAAGGTAGAGTTTCAGAAAGAGAGGGAGAGATAGAAACAGAAAGATCTTCCATCTTCTGGTTTAGCCTCCAAATAGGGGAGCCAGGATTGGGCCAGGGCAAAGCCAGGAGATTGTTCTGGGTCTCCCACATGGGGCAGAGGCCCAAGTACTTGGGCTGTCCTCCACTGTTTTCCCAGGCCATTGGTGGGGAGCTGGATTGGAAGTGGAGCAGCTGGGACATAAACTGGCACCCATACGTGATGCCGGAGTTGCAGGCGATGGCTTTACCTGCTATGCCACAACACTGGCCTCACTACATAGGTAACGTTTAAAAAAAATTTTTTTTTAATTTGAGCAGCAGACACACACACACACACACACACACAGAGTGAGAGAGAGATCTCCCATCTTTTGGTTCACTCACCAAGTGCCTACAATGGCTAGACCTGGGCCAGTTCAAAGTCAGGAGCTGGGAATCTCGCATGTATAGCAGGGATCCAAGTACCTGAGCCATCGCTGTGTGTTAGCAGTAAGCTGGAATTAGGAGTAGGGTCAGGACTTCAGCCCAGAGGTCTGATAGGTATGTAGGCATTCCAACTGGTGTCTTAACTGCTAGACCTAATGCCTACCCCCCAAAATAGGTAGTAAGATGGTTAGTTACTCATTTTCCCAGGATACTTTTGTTGTAGACCTGTGCTATGGGTATGTGCCCTAGAAGTTCTTGTGTTGGAAACTTAGTTCTTCGATCGCAGTTTTGGGATGTGAGAGGTGCCCACTGAGTATTAATGCAGTCTGCCACCGGCCCGGACTAGTTTGGCAGGAGTGGGTTGTTGTAAAGCCAGGCTGCCTGTCATGTTTGCTCTCTCAGTGTGCCCGCTTGCCCTTCTGCTTTCTACCATGAGTTGCAACAGCACGAGGCGCTTGCCAGATGCACCTGTGCAATCATGAGCCCAAAGAAGCCTGTTTCCTTTGTAAGAGACCCAGTGACAGGCGCTCTGCGGCAGAAGCAGAAAGTGGACTAAGATGGCCGTCGCATCAGAGCCGTTAGTGATGAGCACAGGCCTTCTCTACCTTGACGGCCTGGCCATTCATTTAGCTGTCAGAGCTGCTTCTCAGTTTGGATTACCTTCTAGTCACCTTGACCATGGTGCACGATATGCCATTTCCTTACGATTTATTTGCTCTGGTGGTGGACCAACTGCATACTACAGTCTAGAAAAGAAATGAATTCTAGAATAGGGTCAAGGCTGTTTGAGTGTTCAAGATGAGGACGATTCACAGCCATCATTTTAACCCTCCTTTGTCCCATTCAGGGAGATCTTCCATGGGAGTCAATACAGTGAAATAGGAAGAGTTGTAAAGTTTTCCCAGACTCAGTGGTGTGACTTGATTTGTGCTTCCCGGTTATTTGAAAATATGTCAAAACACAGTATGAAGCAATTAAAACAAATATTGGAAACTAGATTCCTGGGACCGTATGTGAGCTGCCTGTGTTTTGCAGCAGGAATCAAAAGCAACCTGCGGTTGGTCAGCTGGTCTTTTGGTCACAACCAATCCAAAAGATGCTTTGCGATAAGAAGAGGCAAGTGTTCCACATCTTGGGGCCTGCTTGGTTTTACTGTTAACTCTTTCTTGAAGAGCAGTGCACTTACAAGCAACCTGTAAGGGCCATGTTTGACTCCAGTATCATGATCAGAGAGAGAGAAACTGCATCCAATCTGTGTGAAAATCAGCGTTGCAGTCAACCTTGCCCTCCCATTTTCCAGAACACAAAACCGAGGCTCTAAGAGTTTGCACACTTTTCCAAAGCCAAGCGGCTGGCTAGGAACTGAGAACCTAGAGGCTCCCATTGCCTGGGCTCTCCCTCTCCCCCATCCCGCTCCAGGCACATCGTCTTCCTCTTCACCTAACAGTCCAGGCTGGATCCTGCCCCACACCTTGCCACTGTTATTCCCTCTACCTTTCCCGCTCGGACTTCCCATGGCTCTGCCTTCTGTCATGTGTTACCCTAGTTACGGTCTTCTTAGAGACCCACCAGTCACTGTCACGTCACCCCGAAGTGCTTTCCCATCACTGGAAATGACCATCTTTATCCCTTATATCCTTTTTTTAAAGATTTATTTATTTATTTGAAAGTCAGAGTTACACAGAGAGAGGAAAGGCAGAGAGAAAGAGAGAGAGAGAGAGAGAGGTCTTCCATCCCATGGTTCACTCCCCAATTGGCCACAATGGCCAGAGCTGTGCCAATCCAAAGCCAGGAGCCAGGAGCTTCTTCTAGGTCTCCCATGCGGGTGCAGGGGCCCAAGGACTTGGGCCATCTTCTACTGCTTTCCCAGGCCACAGCAGAGAGCTGGATCGGAAGAGGAGCAGCTGGGACTAGAACTGGTTCCCATATGGGATGCCGGCACTTCAGGCCAGGGCATTAATCCACTACGCCACAGCACTGGCGCCCCTTATATCCTTTTCCATTGTCTTCCTGGAAGTCCCAGGTAACCTGTAGGGTGGCCGCAGCTCTTCCTAGCTTGCTCCTGCTGTACGTTCTGCTTCTGGTAGGTCCTGTAGAGCAGCAGTGCTCAGTGAATGCTGTTGAGTACATCACAGAAGGGAAAGAAGCTGTGTACGGATTGCTGTATCGGGAACTCGGGATTACCTTGTACTGTGACTTCAGTGTAGCATACTCATGAGAACTACTGTTTGCTGATGATGTGTTTTATGGGTTAGGCCTTTAATGAAGCTCATCTCATTTCATCTCGCAACAACCCCAGGTGGTAGGTATAATGATCCCTGTTTTACCTATGAAAAAGCTTAAGCGCGGAGAACCAACGTGGTTTAAGCCAAGTGACAAAGCTGCATTCCAACTCCTGTGTGTCTGACTTGAAGGTCATCATACCTAAGATCTGTAACACCCTTTATTTATTTCATCTAGCTCCAAGTGCTGAATATTGGTAAATACATTGAAGAACATTTTCCAGATTGCCTGAACTCAGAACAGGTTTTAATTTCACATTAATAATGAAGCAGTCATTGAAAGTACAAAGATGTTTATAATTGCATTGATCTGCAAATGTTCAAGCAATCTTTGGCTTCCTCGCTTGTTTAGGTTCTGATTCGTTTGTTGTGTCTGCTGGACTCAAGAGAGCCAAGGGGAACTAGAGTGTTCCATGGGAAGGAGGGAGGGGCTGGCTCTAGCCTGGGAGCCCAGTAGGGGCGGTGGTAAACTCTGGGGTCCAGCTGTGCAATGCTGCAGAGGCCTTGGCTTGAGGGAGATGGGGGGCTTCTTCATTTAGGCTATGAATTAGGATCTTAAGATAAAATGAAAGCAGGACCCACAGCTCTATTCTTTTTTTTTTTTTTTTTTTTTTTTTTTTTTTTTTGACAGGCAGAGTTAGACAGTGAGAGAGAGAGACAGAGAGAAAGGTCTTCCTTCCATTGGTTCACCCTCCCAAATGGCTGCTATGGCCGGCACTGCGCCGATCAGAAGCCAGGAGCCAGGTACTTATCCTGGTCTCCCATACGAGTGCAGGGCTCAAGCACTTGGGCCATCCTCCACTGCCTTCTCGGGCCACAGCAGAGAGCTGGACTGGAAGAGGAGCAACCGGGACAGAACTGGCGCCCCAACCGGGACTAGAACCCTGGGGTGCCGGTGCCGCAAGCGGAGGATTAGCCAAGTGAGCTACGGCGCCGGCCCACAGCCCTGTTCTTGTTCTGTGTTCAGCTCCTAATGACCGACCGGCCTCAGTTCCACCACCTGTGAATGTGGAGCACCCTGTAAATGCTGACAAGCTTGTTGGGATATGGTCAAACATTGCTTTCTGACTGTTTTAAAGGCCAGTGTAACAGTCTTCCGTGGGTCTTACATCCTGGCTTTTATCAGAGAAGCAATGTGGGATGCCAGAAGATGACCAAACAGCTGTTCACTTCAGGCTCAAGGATAGTCTGGGGGAGAAGGCTCGGGAATGGGTCACTGGCCTTGTGGGCTGTTGCCAGTCATGGCTCTGCTCAAAGGCCTTAGGCCATCACAAGGCAGACTGTCAGAGACACTTTATGATCACCCCGGTGAGCAGGCAACGTCCTGCACAGGCTCCCTGCCTTCTACTCACCTCCACCCACCCCGCTCTGCAGTCCTTTATGCAATGGTACCTCCAGCCCTATCTGCTAGCCCTTCTCCCGAGGGCATTCTGCCGAGCGTCTCCTCCCCAGCTCGGAGTTCTATTGCAAGAGCCTGCCTCTACACCTGCAGCTTCAGAAAGTGGTGTCCATGACATCTGTGTTTATCCGGATACCCCTTTGGGAAAACCCTGCATTGATGTCCATGCATAGTAACACAGGTATGTGAAGAGGATGCCCAAGGACTCCATGGTCAGGAAGCAAATAGGTCCCTCGAAAGTCTAGAACATCTTTTGTGCCAAGTAGAAGGCCCCTAGGGAGCAGATCATGACCCAGCCTTGCGCTCTATGGACTTCTCAGCACCCAAGAGCAGAGGGCAAGTGAAGCGATAGGACACTGGGTTTTCAGGGGTGGGCCTTTGGCCTCATAGTTAAGACACCAGTTGAGATGCTTACATACCAACCAGGGTTCCTGGATTCTACACCTGCCTCTGGCTCCCAACTACGGCTTCCTGCTAATGCAGACCCTGGGAGGCCATGGTGATGGCTCAAGTAGTTGGGTTTCTGCCACCCACATGGGAGACATGGATTGAGTTCTGAGCTCCATTTTAGCTCCTTGCAGCCTTTGCCATTGCAGATATTTGGAAAATGGACGTTAAGCAGATGGGAGCTCTCTGTCAGTTGATCTGTTTCTCCTTCCCTGTTTCTCAAATTAAAAAAAAAATGGATTTTTCCATATGTTAATGATAAGAGGAAAGAATATTATTTGATCATTATATTGGAAATGGAGGAGGTGAATGTTTTTCATTAGCAAAATGTGTTGCAGATTTAGGATGACAACATGAGACAGGAAGGCAGAGTATAAGATTTCAATGAAACTGCGTGACTTTGATGAGGAAAAGCCAAGAAAACACTTGGAAGGCAAGCAGGGTATGCTGATTGGGCCTGGAGGCTCATCTGAGAGGGGTGGGGGTCTGTCAGGCTCGAATAGACACGGGATGAGGGACTTCTGGCAGCTAGAAGCCTGGGGTGCCACGGGAGTATTTCAAAGTCGAGGGGCTGGCATGGGGCTCAGACAGGAAAGAACTCAGGTATGCTAACCCAGATTTCCAGTGCTTAGAGCTGGGGAAGATAGGGAGATTCTAAGGTTGTTACCCAGAGCACCTGCACCTTGTGAGACGAATCTGTCATGTGGCACACAGAGGCATGACAAAGAAAGCAAGCTGTTCCCAGGACTGGCTGAGCTGTTACCAAGGCTCAAAGGAAGCCCTGGCTATGAACATGTCAGGCTGAGCTCTGATGTGGCCAAGGAATGAAGTCTGGGTGCAGTAGTGCCAAGTCTAGGGTACCACTGTGCATCACACAGGCCTGGGTGATGGCCCAGGGGGACAAGAAGAGGTCACTAAATCCAGACACCCTCCAGAAAGAAAGTGAGTCCACATATGCCTCTAGAAGAGCTTGAACAGTAGAACAAATCTTTGCCATACGTTCAGGGGCTGATTCCCATCCTACCCTGGTTAGAGCTGACCTCTGATTAGGCTGCCTAGAGAGAAGTGTGAATGGCTGGTTTAATGAGGAGTCCCTTAATGTATTAGTGGAAATGGGGTTTATCTTGAGTAGAAGTAAGGCAGCTCACAGGAGGGGCCCAGAGGGGAGTGGTCTGAAACAGACTGGAATGACGTGTGTGTGCCAAGTGGTCATAAGAACTGAGCTTGTGGCCCATCGCCCTTAAAAGATCACTGACTCGGATATCATAATGCAGGGGAAAGTTTCATAAAAGAAGAGGAGGGGATTACACAGGTGTTCGCTGTGAAACTAAGTTCTCATCCAAGGGGGTAGGCAATCGAGGCAGTTGTCTGGGATCAGTGACCCATAATGGGTCCAGAAGAGACAGATAGGCAGGAGCCAGGGTATCTAGCCAGGGACACAAAAGAGGGGCTCCATCCTGAAGGTCGTGGCAAGGCAAAAGTCAGCCTGCAGAAGGTTACTCAGTATAATACTTATGACCAGACTGGTCCTATTTAGCAAGGAATCAGGTAAGGAAGGAATTGGGTCTATGAATGTGTGTGTGTGAGGCCCATAGCTGCGTGGTCATGAAGGGCCTGGTGCCAGGTGGGCTGCAGCCCACCTAAGGATGGAGCCTATGCTGTAGTAAGGTAGGAGTGAGGACTTTAGTGTTGTTATCTGAACAGCTGTATCAAATCCAGCTTGACACACAAGTTACCACTGGATTTCAGAAAATGAAGTTGATTTCAATACCTCTGTTGACAATATTATCATCACGATTATTTGTGCTGATGTGAATGAGTTATTTTCAAAGAATAAATTTTTTTTGATTTTTTATAGAAAGCTTTTATTTAATAAATATAGATTTCATAATTACAACTTATGGATTATAGCAGTTCTTCCCCCCATACCCGCCCTCCCACTCCCTATACATCCCACCTCCTACTCCATTTCCCACCCCATTCTTCATTAAGATCCATTTTTTTAAACTTTTTTTATTTAGTAAATATAAATTTCCAAAGTACAGTTTATGGATTACAATGGCTTTCCGCCCTCCCATAACTTCCCTCCCACTTTCACCCCTCCCATCTCTCACTCCCTCTCCCATTCCATTCACATCAAGATTCATTTTCAATTATCTTTACATACAGAAGATTAATTCAGTATATATTAAGTACAGATTTCATCAGTTTGCACCCACACAGAAACACAAAGTGTAAAATACTGTTTCAGTACTAGTTATAGCATTACTTCACATTGGACAACACATTAAGGACAGATCCCACATAAGGAATAAGTACACAGTGACTCCTGTTGTTGACTTAACAATTTGACACTCTTGTTTATGGCATCAGTAATCTCCCTAGGCTCTTGTCATGAGTTGCCAAGGCTATGGAAGCCTTTTGAGTTCGCTGACTTCGATCTTATTCAGATAGGGTCTTAGTCAAAGTGGAAGTTCTCTCCTCCCTTCAGAGAAAGGTACCTCCTTCTTTGATGGCCCCGTTCTCTCCACTGGGATCTCACTCGTAGTGATCTTTCATTTAGGTCTTCTTTTTTTTTTTTTTTTCCCAGAGTGTCTTGGTTTTCCATGCCTAAAATACTCTCATGGGCTCTTCAGCCAGATCTGAATGCCTTAAGGGCTGATTCTGAGGCCAGAGTGCTGTTTAGGACATCTGCCATTCTATGAGTCTGCTGTGTATCCCACTTCCCAGGTTGGATCGTTCTCTCCCTTTTTGATTCTATCAGTTAGTATTAGCAGACACTAGTCTTGTTTGTGTGATCCCTTTGACTCTTAGACCTATCAGTGTGAACAATTATGAATTGAAATTGATCACTTGGACTAGTGAGATGGCATTGGTACATGCCACCTTGATGGGATTGTATTGGAATCCCCTGGCACGTTTCTAACTCCACCATTTGGGGCAAGTCTGATTGAGCATGTCCCAAATTGTACATCTCCTCCCTCTCTTATTCCCACTCTTATATTTAACAGGGATCACTTTTCAGTTAAAATTTAAACACCTAAGAGTAATTGTTTGTTAATTACAGAGTTCAACCAATAGTACTAGAACAAAAAAAATACTAAAATGGATAAAGTATTACATTGTACATCAATAGTCAGGACAAGAATTATTTTATTTATTTGAAAGGCAGAGTTACAGAGAGAGAGAGAGGGAGAGTGACCTTCCATATACACTGGTTCATTTCCCAAATGGTCACAACGGCCAGAGCTGGGTCGATCCAAAGCCAGGAGCCAGGAGCCAGGAGCTTCTTCCAGGTCTCCCACATGGGCGCAGGGGCCCAAGGAGTTGGACCATCTTTCACCGCTTTCCCAGGCAAATTAGCAGGAAGCTGGATTGGAAGTGGATCAGCTGGAACTTGAACCCACACCGATATGTGATGCTGACATTGCGGGTGGCGGCTTAACCCATTTCGCCAGAATCCACAGGTTCACTCCCCAAATGTCCACAATATCCACAGCTGGGGCTGAGCCAGGTGGAAGACAGGAGCTAGAAATTCAATCTAGGTCTCCATTGAAGGACTCAACTGCTTAAGCTATCATCGGCTGCCCCCCAGGGTGTGGATTGGAAGTGGAGTAGCCAGGACTTGAACCCAGGCACTCAGATACTGGATGCTGGCACTCCAAGCTGCATCTTGACTGCTATGGCAAACGCCCACCCTTTGTCATGGATTCTTGAGTGGAAGGGGCGAGGGTTAAGGGAGCAAAGTTGGTAGGAGGCATTATGATGTGCTAGGAGGGCCTTTACCTTCAGGAATCAGGCCTTTGAGAAGACAACTCCTTCTGGCCTTTCTAGTAAGGGTGGTTTGGACTTCCCTGAGAGCAGGCCTTGTGGCTGGGGCTTTCCTGTGGAAGCAGCAGCCCCACCAAAATCTGAATAGAGGGCCCTGCAAGGCCAGTGAACCCGGCGAGATGTCCTCACCTTGGCTTAGAGTACTCTCCGGGCTTCCCTCGCAGGCTGGGAGGCGGTCAGAATGTCCCGTGCTCACTTATCTATGAGCTTAGGGAGAACTCACAAAGTTCGCCCTTCCAGATTGTTCTTGAACTTCTGAGAAAGTAAGAAAGCCCCAAATACCACAAGCTGGCTGAGTGTGGGTGGTTCAGGGAGAAGGCACAGCAGTGTTCTTGGGAGAGGCCCCTCCTCCCCCTGCTGATCTTTCAGGGGAACGCGCTCCCGGGATGGGAAGTGAGTGTGTGCACTCAGTCTCCCCTGCACAGACGCAGAGCCAGGCCGTGAGGCTGCTCTTGGGAAGGGCTTGTTGAGTGGGGCTCCAGAAACACCCACTCATCCCGGTGAAAAGTCGCCTGCAAGGGAGAGGTGTGCAAGCAGGCAGTTCCTTTCAGTGGCCTGATGCCAGGGGCAGGGCAGCTCCCCAGTCCGGCCATCGGCCATCTCTCATCTGCTGGCTCTTATTGTCCCAATTGTTAAAGCGCAAGAGCTTGGTAGCGGCGTGAATGAAGTCATCTCTCAGTGTGAATGAGTCATCAATCCCTCTACTGGGAGCAAGTTAGGGTTTTTGGAGAGGGGAGAAAGCATGAACTCACTTATCAGAATGGCATAGGGAAGGAGACCAGGAGGAGGGAACTAAGAGCCACTCAAGTTAACTTAGCAGACCTGGGTAGCCTAGTGTGCCCCAAAGAAAGTGCTGAGAAAATGCCCTGTGAGAGACCGGGCCCCAGTGTGTCTCTTTGCCTTTCAAATAAATAAAAAGGGAAGGTGGGCTGGGGTCGTGGCCCAGCGGGTTAACCTGCTGCTTGTGATGCAGGTATGCCATATTGGAGAGCCCGATGGAGTCCCTGTTGTTCCAGTCCCTGCTAATGCACTTGGGAGGCAGTGGAAGATGGCCCAACTGCTTGGGCCCCTGCCACCCATGGGGGAGACCAGGATGGCTGTTGCAGACATTTGGGGAGTGAATCAGTGGATGGAAGAGCTCTCTCTGTCTCTCCCCTTCTCTCTCTCTTGCTCTGCCTTTCAAATCAACACATCAGTCTTTTCGAGTAAAGCGGAAGGTGAGGAGGTGGGCCTGTGACACCCTGGTTAAGTAGCTGTTTGGGATGCTGCATCCCATATTGGAGTGCCTGGGTTGGAGGCCTGGCTCCTCTGCTTTCAATCCAGTTTGTTGCAGTGTGCACCCTGGGACACAGCGGATGATGGCTCAAATGCTTGGGTCCCTGGCAGCCAGCCATGTGGGAGACCTGGATAGAGTTTCCTGGCTTCAGCCTTGCCCAGCCTTGGCTGTTGTGGCCATCTGGGGAAGTGAGACGGTGGACGTAAGATCACTGTCTCTCTGTTTCTATGCCCTTCGAAAAAACAAAACAAAGCAACATGTCTCCAAATTGCATATTCCCTTACCTCCTAAAAGAACTTCGAGAAGTTGAATACCCTTTACACATCTTTGAGTTAACATCTAAATAGTTCACCATAAAGATTATCTTTTATTAACACGAGTAGAAAATATCAAACATTTGGCAATATGATCACAACTGGTGCAAATATTTTGTAATATGGCTTAATGAAATAAGTTATTGAATAAAAAGCACCAAATCTTTAAGAAATATGTAAAAATTGCAGCTATGAATTCCTTGCATGTATCTGGTAGTTTCAGAAAACAGTGCAGCTACATGCATCACAAACCTGCACCACTCCCTGATCTGCATTCAGAGCATCTGGCACACCCCAAACAGCTCATGAATGCAAAGCTTCAGGCTTAACAAAAATCTCCACAGGACAGGCTTCCCCAGGAGCTGCTTGATTTTGGTAAGGAGCAGGCACTCTAGAGTGCCTGGACCCCAGTGACAGGACGCATGCGTGGGAAGACGTGGAGAGAGTGAGGGGCCAACCTCTCTCAGAGAGGAGAGAAGACCACTGTGTTAGGAAGGCAGTCATATTCTCAAGTGGATCCGTTTTATGAAAAAAATAAATATGGAATTAGGATCTGGAAACTGATTCCTTTTCAACTAGCCACATCCTTAGGGGTGTGTCGTGTACCCCTAACACACGCACAAGCCAATTCCTCTGTGTTTTTCCACAACAGTAGAACCCCAGGGTTAAATTCATTTGGGAGCTGCATGCCAGACTCCCTGACTGGCTTCTTTTTTTTTTTTTTTAATTTTTTTTTTTTTATTTTTTGACAGGCAGAGTGGACAGTGAGAGAGAGAGACAGAGAGAAAGTTCTTCCCTTGCCGTTGGTTCACCCTCCAATGGCCGCCGCGGCCGGCGCACCACGCTGATCCGATGGCAGGGGCCAGGAGCCAGGTGCTTTTCCTGGTCTCCCATGGGGTGCAGGGCCCAATCACTTGCGCCATCCTCCACTGCACTCCCGGGCCACAGCAGAGAGCTGGCCTGGAAGAGGGGCAACCGGGACAGAATCCGGCGCCCCGACCGGGACTAGAACCCGGTGTGCCGGCACCGCTAGGCGGAGGATTAGCCTAGTGAGCCGTGGCGCCGGCTTCCCTGACTGGCTTCTTAACAGCTCTGTTAGGGCCTACGATAGTAAAGGAACATTCTCGTTCAACCTAGAGTTTGTCAAATGTACTTAATTTTGTTTAACACTTGGTAGTATTATTATAGAGCTTTCTGCAACAGTGTTATCATTAGCATTCTCTGGGTAACAAAATTGAGGTTAACTCACTTGCTCTAGGCCAGGGGTCTACAAACTCTTTCTGTAAAAGACCAGGTAGAAATTTTTGTTTTCCTTTAAGATTTATTTACTTACTTGAAAGGCAGGGTGACAGATAGGCAGAGGCAGAGACAGAGGCAGAGAGAGAGAGAGAGAGATCTTCCACCCGCTGGTTCACTCCCCAAATGGCCACAACAGCTGGAGCTGCATAATCTGAAGCCAGGAGCCTGGAGCTGTCTCCCACATGGGTGGGAGGACTTGGGCCATCTTCTACTGCTTTCCCAGGCCAAAGCAGAGAGCTGCATTGGAAGTAAAGCTACCAGGACTTGATCTGGCGCCCTTATGGGATGCCAGTGCTGCAGGTGGATGCTTGGCCCACTACGCCACAGCACTGGCCCCCATGGAGAAAATGTTCTAATCTTTAAGAGCTGTGTGGTCTCAGCTGGAACCACTGGACTCTACTACTGTAGCACAGAGCAGCCATAGACAATAATCAGTGAACGGGCAAGGCTATATTCCAATAAAACTTTATTTACAAAATCAAGTGGCAGGCTAGAGTTTGACAACCTCTGCTCTAGGTCACAAATCTTCAGGGCTTTGAACCTGTCTCCCAAGTCTCACAGCTTCACAATGTTGACTCTGTCTCATTAGAACCATGATGCAGTGTCCTAAAAGGCCCCAAATGGGGAGCTGGAATACAGGGGGAAACCTCACCTCCTTGAGTATTTTACCAAGAGCTCAGGTTTAACAAAAATTTCTAGAAGACCAAGAGCCCTAGGGGGTTTCTTGACTTGTCATTGAAGATCAGGCACTCAAGAATATTTGCATCTCTGTGAAAGGACCCACAGTAAGATGTGTACCCCTCCCAGCTTGGCTGTTCTGAAACCTCTTCCCCTGCATGGAAGTTTGCCTGCCATCAACTGCACTCATTGTTAATAAGCAATTAGTGTGGATCTCAAAGCCCAAAGAGGAAGCATCCCCCATAGGCCTCTGTTGCAAAGTACAAAGCGAAACACACAAGCGATCCTTCAGCACAAATCAACGCCCCAGCAGTTCTGAGCTCAACTGGGCCCACATGGGAGTTCTTTCTCTTGTTTAATAGATTTGTCCTCAAGTCAACAATTTCTCAATGGCGCTGGTGATTAGATTGGTGATTTCTATTTTAGTGCCTCCAAGAGTTCAGAAGGCTAAAAAATATTCATAAACTTTTGACTGATGCTGGGATAAAGACTTGAACCCACACTATTTTATAGGCCTGCCCTTGGAAGACTCAGTTAGGGAGTTCATTTCTGGACAGAATCAAATTTCTTGAGAGGTGAGGGCTCCTTGGAAGCAGAAGTGATCTGGGGGCAGCTGCAGCTGCAGGGTTCTGTGAGGCCTGCACTCCACGGTCGACCTCTGCAACAGGAAAGAACTGTGTGCCTTTTTCGAAGACTGCTGGGCAGGGATCGGATCATAAAAGCCTAGAAGTGCCATGCTGAGGAAATGAGATTGGAGACTGCAGAGAACTGTGAAAGAAGGGGAGTGACAAGCTCAGCTATGCATTAAGAAAGTCCCTTTAGGCAGCAGGATGAACAGGAGGAAGGGTAGGAGGTTTTCATAATAGAGAGGCGATGGGGGCCTGATTTTAGGCTGTTACTGTGGGGGCGGGGGCTGGAGCACAGAGGGTGAGTTCAGAGTCCAGGATAACTCATTGTTATTTAAATCATAGCTTGAAATAAATCCGTAGCAAAATTCTGAAATTGAACGAGGCTTTCCTTGGGGGGAGTGGGAAAAAGATTGCGAATCATGATTCAATGATGGATTAAGCTCAAAGCTGGGACAGCTCAGTGGCGGAAGCAATGGGAGGTGTGGTTGGGGGACTTTGTCCCCGTCCCGCCGCACCCTTGAATGTGACGCCTGCCTGAGATTTTCCCCAGATTATGCAGGGCGCCACGGAGGGTAGCTTCCAGCCTCCTCTATTTCCAGACATGTTGGCCACTGAACCTTTCCAGTGTAGACATCTCAGCGCTGCGTTATATAAGATGCCGCATGGCTTTGCAACAAGCATGGCGTTCTTCAAAAGAAAGACCAGTGATCCTGGCTTCTTGCTTAAATGGAAATGAACTAATCCTGCTTTATGGTCAGCATCACAGACATGGAATGGAGCCCACACAGGTGGGCTCCCTCTTGAAACAAAGAACAGAACGTGTCTTTAACAAGGTAGAGTGTCGACGGCAAAGAAAACCTCGTCGTTTAGTTGTGACAGGTTGTTTCCAAAATAGCAGCTGTGACAACCAGCATAAATATAGGCGTCTCTCGGTGCTTCGGCGCGTGTCCTGGCCGCCCTCTCAGAGCCCAGCGGGACCCAGAGGCTGTGCCACCCACGACCAAGGGGTCAAGGGCTTTTGGTAAGTGCTGAAAGTTCACCCATTGTTTCCAAGGCACACCAGGTCTTGGCAGGGAGCGGCAGGCAAGACTCACTTTGAATCTTCTCCCATTTCACTCTGGGCAGTTCGGAAGCTGCCAGTTGGCTGCAGCCCTGTGTCCCCACTGCAGCCACCTGACACCGCTTCGGGCTTTATTTGTGAACCCCTGGAACTCAGAGGCAAAATCAGATCCAAGCCGGTGTTATCACGGGCTCTGCAGAAGCAGTTGGCTCAGCGGTGTGAAATGTTGCTCCGGGATTGTCCTTTCTGCTCGCTACCTCCTCCCTGCCTGCAACTTCGACCCGCCTCACTGAACACCTCCTGGCAGTGAGACTCCACGGTGGGGGCGGGGTGGGGGGCTCTCAGATCCACCGGGCATGGTCTTTACCCCCAAGGACTTGACAGGGTAGCTGAGAGACAGGCATCCGCCCACGTCGGAAGCTCTAACCGCTGTCTCTTTGCTCTTCGTTTTTCTATGTTGTCTTGTCTCTCTTGGTGCCTGTGGTCTCTCACCTCTCCCCGTGTCTGTGTGAATAGAAGCGCTGAAGCAGAGGTATGGTGTCAGAAATGAAATAGGACTTCATGGAGGTCACAGAGGGCCTTCCGTCAGGTTTACAGAAAAGTGTAGACAAATACTGATCGCGTAGGATGGCTGGGCACCGGGGAATACAAAACCCACCTTACTGGGACGGAATGCCTTTCAGTGTGCTGGGTGAGATTTGTTTGACATCACATCAACGTTCGCTGTGGTTTCTTTATTTTGGGAATAGCTGGGCTGTGGGATCATAAAAGGAACCCCCAGAAAACTAGGTTAATGTAGGTAAGGGATGGAACAAATACCTTATTTCAATGGGAGCCAACACATGAGGGCCCAACAAACTACTCATCCTCAGCTTCTTGTCTCTCCTCTGTAAATAAAGGCGTGAACCAGCAGAAAAGACACCTGGGTGAGTGCAGGTAGGGACCGTCTTCGGCTTCTTCTTTATTTAAAGATTTATTTTATTTATTTGAAAGGCAGAGTTACACAGAGAGAGACAGAGAGAGGTCTTCCATCTGCTGGTTCACTCCCCAGATGGCCACGACAGCTGGAGCTTGGCCTATCTGAAACCAGGAGCCAGGAGCTTCTTTCATGTCTCCCACATGGGTGCTGGAGCCCATGTTGAGCCATCTTCCGCTGCTTTCCCAGGCCATAGCAGAGAGCTGGATCCGAAGTGGAGCAGCTGAGACTCGATCCGGTGTCCATATGGGATGCCGGTGCTGCAGGCAGAGGCTTTACCCACTATGCCACAGTGGCCACCCCCCTCCCCGTCCCCCCCCCCCCCCCGTCTTCTTCTGTTTTTCTGCATGCACAGCTCTCTCCGCATGGAAGGAACTAGATTTAAGGCCCTGATGGAACTTGGCCACAAAACATTCTGTGCGGATCTTTAGTCCTGCCAGGGAGAGCAAGCAGTTCCAAGGGGCTGAGCTGATGTTCTTGCTGCAGACTTCTGAGTTCTGTCTGTTCAAAGACCGTTCTGCTAATTAGCCACCACAGTTCGTTGGTTAGGGCCGCTGCGTTGTTAAGGAGGTAGGCGTTGTACAACTCTGTCTGTCTGGCTGTCGGGATCCTTGCTCTTAGTTTGCTAACACTGAGTTCCTCTCTGTCATCATCAGAGGCTCTGAGAGCCCTTCTGTGGTTGCAAGCAGCCCAAGTATTCGAACACGGATCCGTGTGTGGGATAGGGGTGAGAAAGCTGTTGGGAGAAAAGTTTGGGTTAGGGCCAAACTGCAGGCCTGAATGATGGGAGAATAGACTTTATCCTTAAACATGCTGGAGAGCAAATCAGAATGTCTGGACTCATTCGCATCAGTAATTTGGACGAGGTGGGCTCCTTGTCCCTTCCTCTGCCCTTGTGAGCTGCAGCACAGGGCTTTGGAGTAAGGCATGAGTGTCAGTCCTTGACCCCCCGCTGCCTACCTTGGGAGAGAGTCTTCATCCCCTTAAGCCTTTATTTCTTCCCCCCCCCCCCATAAACCTTTTATTTAAGGAATACAAACTTCATGCTTCTCATAAATACAATTTTAGGAACATAGTGATTCTTCCCACCGTAACAACACTCCCACCCTTCTTCCTCCTCCTTCTCTTATTCCCATTCTTATTTTTTACTAATATCTATTTTCAATTAACTTTATACACATATGATTAACTCTATACTAAGTAAAGAGTTCAACAAATTGCATTAAAATAAAACTGTCACTCAACAGTGGAGACAAGGGCTGTTCAACGTCATCACATCTCAAAGTGTCAATTTCACCTCTATAGATTACCTTTTAGGTGCTGTATTAGTTCTCACAGATCAGGGAGAACATGGTATTTGTCCTTTAGGGACTGGCTTATTTCACTAAGTATGATTTCCAGCTGCACTCATTTTGTTGCAAATGACCAGATTTTTTTTTTGTCGCTGTGTAGTATTCCATGCTGTCTATATCCCATAATATCTTTATCCATTCTTCAGTTGACGGGCATTTGAATTGATTCCACATCTTAGTTATTGTGAATTGAGCTGCAAAAAACATGGGGATGCAGATAACTCTTTCATATGCTGATTCATTTCCCTTGGGTGAATTCCCGGAATGGGATGGCTGGGTCATATGGTAGGGCTATATTCAGATTTCTCAGGTATTGCCATACTCTTCCACAGTGGCAGTGCCAGTTTGCACTCCTACCAACAGTGCATTAAAGTACTTTTTCCCCCACATCCTCACCAGCATTTGTTGTTTGTCGATTTCTGTATGAAAGCCATTCTAATGGGGGCGAGGTGAAACCTCATTGTGGTGTTGACTTGCATTTCCCTGACAGCTAGGGATCCTGAGCATTTTTTCATGTGTCTCTTGGCCATTCGGATTTCCTCTTTTGAAAAATGCCTGCTCACGTCCTTTGCCCATTTCTTCACTGGGTTGTTTGTTTTGTTGTCGTTGAGTTTCTTGGTCTCTTTATATTTTCTGGTTATTAATCCTTTACCAGTTGTATAGTTTGCAAATAGTTTCTCCCATTCTGTCGGTGCCTCTTCACTTGGTTTATGGAGCTCCTGGGTGGATTAACCTCAGGACAGGATTATGTGGACCTGGCCGATTGCCTAAACCAGGGTGGTGCTCAGTGGTTGATTTCCCTGGCTCTGGCTTTGCAACTTAACAGCCGCTAAGCTTTTAACAAGGCATGTACGTGCTCCTGGCCTCAGTTTCCCTCATCTGTAAATTGGGCAGGAGAAGACGAGAATAACACTTGCTCACTGTGGTGTTCGGAGGTGTATCTGGACACCCGTGGCCGTGGCTGTGGCGGCTGGTCACCATTGTGTCACCTGCCGGTGGCTCCGTGGTCAGCTTCATAGCCATCCTCCTCGTGGGATGAAAGAGTGCTGGGTTGCTGTCAGGGAGGTCATGGATGTGTCTTCCTGGATTGGGACCAGCCGGAAGGCATGTTCCTGGCAGGTGGACATCCTGAATTCAAATAGCAAATCTTTTCTTTCTTTCAGAAGGCCTCTCAGCTGTCACTTATTCCTCCCTCACTGCCACGGTCTTAATCCAGACTCTTATCCCAGATCCAAACAGCAGCAGTAACACTGATCCCTTTGCTTTCGGTCCACATATGAGGCTTTCCAAAACTCCAGGGACTTCTAGTTCTTTTGCTGCTCAAAGACTTGTGGCCCCGTAACTTCATGGACCAGCTGAAGATTTTCAGGCTGATACTGAAGGTCTTCCAGTCGGGCCCACAAGTCCCCTTACACACTCACCACTAGAGTCTCCTCGTAGCCTAATGTATTCTTAACTTCTGTAATGTACGCACTCCTTTCTACTCTTTAACATATTCAACAATGCCTTATGAATATCTTCCATGTCAATGAATACTGATATAAATACTAATTTTAATAATGATTTAAGAATAGACTAAAATGTATTTCACTTTGTATGAATATTTGCCTCATTTTTAGTTTTTAACTTCCCACCATTTGTTTACCAATTGTTTTCCTGAAGGAAATTCCTAAATGTGTGACATAATTTGTCTATTTGGATTTGGAAATGGTATTGACTTGAAGAGAACAAATTTGCAGGTGTTCACTGTAAAAACAAAATAGATTGCTAGACAATCAACAGATGAAAATAACAATTCCATTACTCAGAGATAAAGTATAAACTGGGTTTTATTTTTTTTTTTTTAAATAAAAGCCAAAGCTTTAATCCCTAGAAGTCTCACAAAAACATATTACAAATGACAGCATGAAATTCAAAGTTCAACTTTACAAAGTACCTTTAACTGGCAGGACAGTGTTGTTTTTTGAAATCTCAAATTTCTCAGTAGAGGCTGTTACAAACAGCTGTGTGTTCCATATTGCAATCACAGAAAGAACTCGGTGGCCTAAGCAGAGGTAAACTTTCTTGAAATTTACCAGATTCTGTTCTGGCTAGACCACCTCTGCCCCAGGCAATACTAACTGGAGCTTTTCAAAAACCCCTGGTCTAGTTTAATGGTACCTGCTGGTTCGCACGACAGCAGCTTTTAAAGGCTGCTTGTTCATCTGTAGCTGCATACTGCACACCATCTATGAAAAAAAGTATATCATGGTCCCATTTTTGACAGTGTTGCTTCTGTAATATTAAAACATCATCCTTTTTTTTTAGCTGGGTAGGATTTGGAGGTTATCAGTCTGTACATGAGTAACGGTCACGGGGGCCGGTGCTGTGGCATAGTGGGTAAAGCTGCCGCCTGCTGTGCTGGCATCCCATATGGGCGCCGGTTAGAGACCTGGCAGCTCTACTTCTGATCCAGCTCTCTGCTATGGCCTGGGAAAGCAGTAGAAGATGGCCCAAATGCTTGGGCCCCTGTACCTACATGGGAGACCAGGAAGAAGCTCCAGGCTCCTGGCTTTGGATTGGCACAGCTCCGACAGTAGCGGCCAACTGGGGAGTGAACCAGAAGATGGAAGACCTCTCTCTCTCTCTGCTTCTCTTTTTCTCTCTGTGTAATTCTGACTTTCAAATAAAATAAATAAATATTTAAAAAATCCTGAAGGTCAAAGCACATCCTATCTTGCTTAAGGGAACATCGTGAAGTAGCAAATTTTGATATTACACTATAGCTAGGATTTGATGACATTCCATCGCCAAGTTGACAGAACACATATTGCAATATTCTGATAAATTTCCTTCTATTGTCCTATTTGCCCAAATAGTTGAAATTTTATCGGGATACTCTGATGTCTTCACATTCTGCACATTATTATGACTTTTCTGTCAGACCTTATCTAGCAGATGCTTCAACAAAACCAACATGAGTGCTGACGTGATACATTACAAATGTCAAGGAGAGAAGCCATGCTTTTGCTGCCCCATGTCTTGTCATCTGTATGTTTTTAAAAAGATGTGTTTTAGTTTCAGGGTCCTGGCTTGGAGAATGCGATGATGCCACAGTGCTGTGTCACCTTCCTGACACAGGAGTTCATCACGCTGGGATCCTGTGTTAAGAACCTCCCACTCACCCATCTCCAGATCATTCCATCTCTTCACAGAGTCTCCACTACTTACACTGAGCCTGGCGAGCGCCCCAAATTCAGGGAGCCCCCTCTTCCTCTTTAGATTTCCTTTGCATAGCACACTGCCACCTGTATTGTACAGTTGCAGTTCAATGTAGAAGACTTGAATCAAACTATCCATTGGAAGAGTAAAACAGGATGAAGAGAAAAACAGAGCCACATCTTAACTTTGTTGGGCCCTAGGTATTTTTGTCTTCATGGGGTCTTTCCTGTATTTGAAATCTTTTTCATCATAGTTTCCAAGCCCTGGGTGCTGGGGAAACAGCAGTGAGCCAGGCAGGTCCCTCCCCTCCGGGTGCTTCATCCTTTGAGTCCAAAGCCCGTGCCCTGACTCTCAGGCTGCCAGCTGTGCATTCAGGATTCCTGGGCTCCATGGGCTGAGAAGTTTTGTGTCATACGGATGGACAGGCAAATCCCTGGGCGGATTTCATCCATCTCTGCCTCACGTTTGTTGTTAGAAATGAAGACAAGCTCATAGTTTAAAAAATAAGATGAGAGAAGAAGTAGAACTGACCTGTATTTTCAACATCCAAAATTACTGCTGCTATGTTAATGTATGTCTCCCCTGCCTTAAAAGTAAAAGGTATTTGTAATTCTTAAAAACATTTAATCATGGGGCTGGCGCTGTGGTGTAGCGGATAAAGCTGCCTCCTGCAGCGCTGGCATCCCCCATGGGCACCGGTTCGAGTCCCAGCTGCTCTATTTCCAATCTAGTTCTCTGAATGGCCTGGGAGAGCAGTAGAAGATGGCCCAAGTCCATGGGCCCCTGCACCCACGTGGGAGACCTGGAAGAAGCTCCTGGCTCCTGGCTTCGGATCGGTGCAGCTCCGGCCGTTGTGGCCAACTAGGGAGTGAACCAGAGGATGGAAGACCCCTCTCTCTCTCTCTCTCTCTCTCTCTCTGCCTCTCCTCTCTCTGTGTGACTCTGATTTTCAAATAAATAAATAAATCTTTAAAAAAAGAGTTTAATTATTCATTTATTCATTTTAAAAGCTGGGGGGGGGCAGGGCAGAGAGTTTCATTTCACTGGTTCCTTCCTCAAACACTCACAATAGCTGAAGCTGGGCCAGGCTAAAGCCAGGAGCCCAGGGCTCAATCAGGGCTCAAGGTTTCACATTAGTAGGAAGCTGGAATTGGGAGCAGAGCCAGGACTCGAACCCAGGTATGCCAATACAGGATACAAGTATCCCAAGTGGCATCTTACCCACTAGGCCAAATGCCTGCCCCAGCAGGTTTTTTTTTTTAAGAAGTAAAGTTTGTTAGGTATACTCATTTATACATTTTTATGTATTGTATCCAACAGTAAATTGTGCCTGTCTTCTGCATGCTATTGCTACTTATCTCTTTGGACCCAAAGGATTTTCCTTTTAGGATCTCTCTCCTTTTCTCCATTCTCTTTCCTCTGCCTCAGCAAAGGCTTACATTCTTCTTGCTCCCATCATTGCTACCCTGATCTCCCCATTTTGCCTGACTCCCTGATGCTGCCATAGGAAGCTGCCTAAGACCCCCCACCCTGCCATGGCTCCCAGTTGCCTTTAAATAAAGCCCCTACCCCTCAGCCTGGCTGTCAGGTCTCTTCTCACCTGGATCCTGTCTGCCCCCATCTTCACCTCATATTCCTTTCTTTTTCTCTCTCTGGCTTACTGGGTCTCTAGTGGATTAATGGCACTTCATTCATTAGCCAACCAACAGTAATTGAGCATCTGTATGTCCCCAGCTCCAGGCAACGTACCAGTCACTGTGCCACCTGTGAGTTGGACTAGAATAGAGAAAAGCAGAGAGAACTATGGCCGTATGGGATGTGGCAGGAAGAGGGGCTGGTTCCTGAAGCAGGAGGTGAGCCCAGAGACTTCCCGCAAGAGGCTGCTCCAGCGGTTGTGTGGGATGCCAAGGGACCCCGAGGGAGGAGTTGATGAGGCAGTGCTGGGCAGCTGAGTGCAGCCTGGCTGGGCCCTGAGGTCCCGGCCCAGGAGTTGGCATTTATCCCCAAGGCTTTGAGGGCATAGCGGCAGGTTGTCAGCAGGGGTGCAGTGGAGGTGACGGGAAGTGGACAGGTTGGAGAGGACGAGGACCACCCAGAGCTTGGTGTCCAGGCGGACGTCAGGCGAAGGAGGAGGAGGGTGCAGGATGGAGCCTTGCTTCTGCGATAAACCGCAGTGCTTTCCTCGGAGCCCCTGCCTGGCTGCTTGTGCTTCTCAGCGCACCGTTACCTCTGCATCACCCAGGGACACTCAGTTCAGGCACTGCGTGTCCCTGGAAATCTCTCCCCACCAAGACCCAGCAGGAGGGGCCGGCACTGTAGCGCCACCTGCAGCGCCGGCATCCCAAGTGGGCGGTTCTAGCGCCGGCTACTGTGCTTCTGATCCAGCTCTCGCCTGTGGCCTGGGAAAACAGTGGAAGATGGCCCAAGCCCTTGGGCCCCTGCACCCATGTGGGAGACCCGGAAGAAGCTCCTGGCTCCTGGCTTAGGACTGGCTCAGCTTGGGCTGTTGCAGCCAACTGGGGAGTGAACCAGCAGATGGAAGACTTTTTTCTCGTCTCTCCCTTTCTTGGTTTGTAACTCTGCCTCTCAAATAAATAAATAATCTTAAAAAAAAAAAAGAAGACCTGGCAAGTAAAGGCAGCAGTACAGAGCACACAGCACAACCTCTCCGTTGTGTTTTATGGCACGACACTCCTGCCATGGGGCATGAACAAGCTGAGTGGCGCAGCCTGGCAGTCTCTCCTGGCCTCCCTGGCTTCTCCTTTTTTATAGCCATCCCTGGTCGCCTCCTTTTCCAACCCATCCTATACCGAGGAAGTTAAGCAAATTGTTCTGGTAGTAGTTTTCACCATATCATATTAGTCTCTAGTTCCACGTGCAAACTTTTTTGACAAGTGACTCCCACACCATGCCTGTGTGATTGGTTCTCAACCATGCATCTTATTATTGAATCATGCATGGCTTATTATTGAAAGCAAGGCTTTAGCTGGCACCGCAGCTCACTAGGCTAATCCTCCACTTGCAGCGCCGGTACCCCGGGTTCTAGTCCCGGTTGGGGCGCCAGATTCTGTCCCAGTTGCTCCTCTTCCAGTCCAGCTCCTGCACCCGCATGGGAGACCAGGAGGAAGCACCTGGCTCCTGGCTTCAGATCGGCACAGCACCAGCTGTGGCGGCCATTTGAACCAACGGAAGGAAGACCTTTCTCTCTCTCTCTCTCATTGTCTAACTCTGCCTGTCAAAAAAAAAAAAAAAAAAAAAAAAAAAGCGAGGCTTCTTTATTCACGGTGTTGTGACTTCTCACCACTTCCCATACCTAGCAGGCTCTCGGGGCGAGTTTCTGATGAATACTCTGCTTAAGTATGCCTAGTCCATACGTGTCACCATAGTAACTCCACACCTTGCCTTTTAAAGTAGGTGGCAGGGGTATGTAATGACCTGGCTTCCTTCCTGTTCTGCCGCTAATCCTGTGGATGGCTGGTTTTGTTCCTACCCCCTCAAAGCCCAGGGAGCTCTGCACTCCATGAAAATGCCAGAAGCGCTGCCAGCTTCGCTACCTGACTCCTCTCTGCCTCCAAACACAATGCAAAACAAGCTCCAGTTTCCAGGCTGCAGCAGAAATAGAGATTGTTCTTCAGCTTCAGAAATGTCCTTGGCACAGAGCGCACACACCGACTTGCTACAGGAATCCTCTCTTTCGACCTTACAGGGCCATGGCTGAGATCTTGGGAGCCCTCTTCAGGCGGCCTGTCCTGGAGTGAATCCTCATCTGTCCTGATTGCCCTGTGGGAGGGAGGTAGAGATGCCCTAGCCAGCGTCCAAAAACTGGAGCCAACCCCATGGGAATTCATGAATGGCTTCTCTGAGCTCCTGTCCCCAGGCAGCGCTGCCCTGTCGCACAGGCACAGGGGAATGGTGCTCCCATGGGTGTGGCTTGGAGGGGCGGGGCTTGCTGAGCACCATCTGGGTTCTGATGAAGACAGTGCTGGGCTCCTTGCACGGTGATACTTGCTCCTCTGCACCCTGTTGGTGTCCCAGGGGACAGGCCTGTGTGACCTGCATCCACTTCCCCCTGGGTGGTGGCAATGCCTCTCAGAAGGCTGGAAGTGCAGGAAGGAGCTCAGTGGCCAGCGAACCCTCCTCCCTGCAAGATTGCCATGAATTTGGCCCTGGAGACCACGGCTTCCGTTGGGTGGTCCCCCCCCAGCAGGCCAGCAAACTCTCTGATGGCCGAAGGGCATTGTTGCTTTTGCCTTTCTCTTGTGGCCCCTGTACTCGACTCTTTCTAGCTGTGACCCAGTCTGAGTGTGCCATCATTCCTTGTTGAATCCTGACCAATACAGCGCGGTAAGGCAAAGTCCTGGTCTCACTGGAGCTTACACCAGCATGGAGGAGAGACATATAACAAGATGGCAGATACAATGCATATAACTTCAGATAGTGACAAGGGCTAAAAAAAAAAATGTGAACCTAGTAATGGGAGGGAGAGGGTCTAGGGGAGGAGAGCTGCTATGGGAATCCAGGAAAGGCTGCACTGAGGAAGTGACTCTGCCCCACCGCTACGGCGAGGAGAGAGCACAGCCGCACTGACACACGGGGAGGAATAATCCAGTCTCGTGAGGGCAGATGTAGACGGCCCCACACGGGGAAAGGTGGAACAGAATGGAGCGCAGTGGACCAGGAGAGAGCAGTAGGAGATGAGGCCAGGAGGAAGGGTGTCAAGGAGCTTGAATTTTTTTTTAAGCATTTTAGTTACTTTAGTTACAAAAACAAAAAACAAAAACCAGCCTTTTCCAAAGGCGACAAAGTGCACTGAAGGCCAGAAGGAAGCTGGGTGTTGGCTTCTTACCCTCTGCTCCCAGACTGGAAGTGAACAAACGGCTCTCACTGGAACTCCAGGGGCCCCTGTGCAGCAGAGGGTTCCGTGGGTGGGCGGGGCGCAGAGCTGGGAGCCCAGTCTTGGTCGTGGCTTGGTTTGAGTGGGCTCCCAGGCCATTTCCGCGTACCGGTTGGTTGACATGCTTCACACTCACTCTAGGGGGGCATTCAATTAGGGAATGACACGGAGCCATGAGAATGGCTTTTTCAGTTGGATTCTGAACCACAATCAGGAATGAGTCTTTATCTGGTACAACCGTAATTTCTTTTTCCTTGCAGCAAATTCAAAGGGAGGTGAGGTCATTCTGGGGACCAATTTCACACAGGGTGCTCTGTGCCTTCAAGATGAGGTTGCGCACCAGGCTGGCATCCTGCGTGGTGATGGCATTGTCAAGATGCTCTCGATGGGCATGCCTTCTGGGTCATCATAACCACCCCTTGCACCCCCTTCCAGCTCTGAATTTGCGTTAGTGTCGCCTCCACCTTTGCTTGCACAGAGCTGTGAAAAGCAGGAAAGACAAGACACATAACGTGCTCAGCAGTGCCTGCCACACAGCCAGCTTCCAGGGGGCACTATCACTGGGGCCCAGGAGTTTGAATTTTATCTTAAAGGCACAGATAAGGCATTGGAGAATTTGGGACCGGAAAGTTGTAATGGTCACTGTCTTACCTGAAATCAGATGACACAATCAATAATTAACTGGTGAAAATGTAATGAAAGGACAATTTCCATGGGTGTGGCTGGGATTAGGATACCAACAGAGAGTGGTGAGCATCCGGGAATCACACAAAAGAGTGAAGCTATTAGCACCTCTAGACCTGTAAGGTACTAGGTGAGGGGGCCATTTGTGGCCTCTGGGAAGAGGAAGAGCCATGAAAGGGAGGACAGACAGGAGCTGGTGTGAGATGGTGACTTCCAGGGTCCCACGCACCAGACTTGGGAGGATGGAGTTGGAGTTGGACTACAGAATGCCCAGAGCCTATTGGGGTGAGAGTCCAGGTGAGGGAGCACGGCTTATGAGGCCTGGACATCAGGGCATGGCTGAGCACATGGTGATCTGCATGTCTGCTATGAAGTAGAAGCTAGAAAGAAGGAACTTCACACCTTCCAATGAATGAATGAATGAATGGATGAATTCCCATAGTCCCAATGTTTGTCAGCAAACCCTAACTGCTCGTGAACTAGAACACCTTGCAGACTCAGTTAGGAAACCTTGCAGTACAGGGCCGGGGGAGGAGGGTGCTGGCCCCACAGAAGGGTTACACAAGCCTGAGTCTGGGAGAGCTGTCTGGCCCTGGAGCCAAGCCGCAGCTTCAAGGATGATTTGTTTCGCCAGCTTCTCAGAACTTTCCAAAGTCCTTGCACTGTGGCACTACCGGTGCTGTCCGAGGGCCAGGACAGCCCAGCAGGTGTGTGGGGTTAACAAAGGCAGCGCTGCAATGCACCTGTTCACTCACACCCAGGGGTGCGAACCTTCCAGGCTGGGGGAGAGAGATGCCCTCCAAATCAGCGGTCCTCAGTCCTCAGAGTTCTTACTAAGACTGAATTCTAGCCAGTGCTGTGGCGCAGTAGGCTAAGCCTCCACCTGTGGTTCCAGAATCCCATACAGGGGCCCGTTCGAGTCCTGGCTGCTCCTCTTTTGATCCAGCTCTCTGTTATGGCCTGGGAAAGCAGTAAAAGAAGGCCCAAGTGCTTGGGCCCCTGCACCTGGACTAAATTCTTTTTTTTTTTTTAAACAAAGAAACCTTTTATTTAAGGAATACAAACTTCATGCATCTCATAAGTACAACTGTAGGAATATAGTGATGCTTCCCACCATACCTGCACTCCTACCCACATCCCACTGCTCCTCCTAATCCCTCTCCCATTCCCATTCTCCACGAAGATCCAGTTTCAATTAACTTCATACCCAGAAGACCAACTCTATACTAAGTAAAGAGTTTAACAATTTGCACACACACACACACACACACACAAAACTCTTCCTCCACAGTCGACAAAAGGGCCATTTAAAGTCATTGCATTGTTAATTCACTTTTTTTTTAGAAACTTTAAAGAAGCACCCACGAATGAAACATCTCTTGGGAACACTTAGACATACTTATAACACAACTCTTTGAGGACAGAGGACCTGCATGGGCAATTAGTGCACAGTGACTCTTGTTGTTAATTTAACAATTAACACTCTAATGTATGACATCAGTGACCACCCGAGGCTCTTGACAGGAGCTGCCTAGGCTATGGAAGCCTTTTGAATCCATGAACTCTGCCAGTATTTAGACAAGGCCATAAGAAAAGTGGAAGTTCTCCCCCACCCCTTCAAGAAAAGTACATCCTTTTTTGATGACCACTTAAAAAGACTAAATTCTAAGGAAAGACAACCCTTGGGTGAGGTGACTCAGGGCAAGTCAATATGCATAGTCATCTTTGTTGGTTTTGCTCGTGGTGAGATACATCTGAAAAAACGCAACAACAAAGACAGGTGGTGCTCTCTTAGGAAACCTCAGCTGCTCCTCACTGGCGTTAGTCTTAGCTTGTGCTTTCCAAATGGTTTTAGCAGGACTCTTTGTCCAAACAAAATCTGCCACAGAATCTTAATGTACAATCCAGGTGGAATTCAAGTAGCCACTCCTAACACCTTCACAGATGTGTTTCCAACTAACCCTAGAGGGACCAGCCTGGGTGTGTGTGTGTGTGTGTGTGTGTGTGCATGAACTATACTAACATTGAGATAGGACTTGCGCACAGGACAATTGACTCTTCTTTTTGTGCAATTTGATATCAGGACATGAAACGGCTCTATCACCCCAAAATTCCTTCATATCCTTTTTGTAGTCAATTCTCTTTCTTCCCATCGCCCCTCTGCCACCACAGATCCGTTTTCTGTCCCAATAGCTTTGCCTTTTCCAGACTATCACATATGACATTCTGGACTCATGCACTACCTAATGGGTCGCACTTGCTTCCTTCCCTTGGCCTGATGCTGTTGAGGTACACGCGCATTTCCGCGGGGATCGGCCATTGGTTCCTTTTTCTTGCTGGGGAGGAGTCCGTTGTTCCTGGGAGCTTCCCCAAGTTGACCTGCAGCTTTCAATTTCTTTTCCGCATAGACTACAAAGTGCTCCATTTAGTGAATTTCCTTTCTGCCTTAAAATGCTGGGATGGATGCCCTGGGGACTGCCTTGCAGGTGAGTGAGCGGGAGAGCTGGGTCACGTGGCTGCCTCCCAGCTGGCCCCCCAGCCTCCAAAGTGCCTGAGTCTTCCCCAGGACTAACCCTCGCTGGCATTTTCTAATCCCTGGAAGAGAGTACTCTTTGCTTTCCCCTTTTTATTTTAATTATAACCAACAGGCAAATGCTTAAGCTGGTAAAAAAAAAGTACAAGTAATCTTCAAAAATTTCATGGAAAAAATGCCTACCGAAGAAAATTAATTGCGAGTAGATTTCAAACAAATTCTGCACCAAAATAAGTGTACCTTTTCAGCTCATTTTCCATGAACTTTTGAAGTATACTTACACAAGTGCTCCTCCCCCTGGGGTTCCGCCCTAATAAACCCCACGTGCGTGGATAACGCGTTAAACTGAACGTGTATTGGACGATGCAGGCCACCTCGCACTGTGGTTTAGCTTCACAGTATGCGTAGAGTATTAATTACGCTCCCATTGTTGGGGCTGATGGGGAGCTGTGGCTGCTCAGCTCCACGAGACAGTGCCCGGCTGCATATTGCTAGCTGTGGGAAAGATCAAAATTCCAAATTCGCAATGTGGTTTCTACTGAATGCGTATCACTTCTGCACCACAGCAGAGTCAAAAATCCTGAATGAAGCAAACCATCATCTGCTGGGGACTGTCTGGACAAAGGAATGCATTTGTTCAGAAATAAACCTAAAGTCTTCCGATATGCACCCTAAATACAAATGCCATGTAAAGACCCCAGTGTTGGCTACTGCTCACGTGGCTGCACCATTGTGAGGCTGTGACCCCGATGTGAAGCACAAACCGAAGCGCCAAGGGTGTCCCACCTTTGTCCTTCCCAGCTCCGCTCTCCGAGACCAGTCCCAGCCCAGGAGCCTGCAGCATTTCTTTCTCTGTTTGTTTCAAAATACTTTTTTTGTTCTGGATTTTCCTAATTTGTCATGTTTTACAGGTGAGTACATATTTATAAACTGCCCCCAAAGTCTGTGAAAACATGGAGTGCGGGGCCAGTGCTGTGGCATCGCAGGTAAAGCCGCTGCCTGCAGTGCTGGCATCCCATATAGGCGCCAGTTCAAGTCCCGGCTGCTCCACTTCTGATCCAGCTCTCTGCTATGGCCTGGGAAAGCAGTAGAAGATGGCCCAAATGCTTGGGCCCCTGCATCTGAGTGGGAAACCCGGAAGAAGCTCCTGGCTCCTGACTTTAGATTGGCCCAGCTCCAGCCATTGCAGTCTTTGGGGAGTGACCCAGCGGATGGAAGATTCTCTCACTTCTCTGTCTGCCTCTGCTTCTCTGTAACTCTGCCTTTCAAATAAATAAATAAATCTTAAAAAAAAAAAAAAAAAGAAAAAGAAAAACATGGAGTGCAATCGCTGACCCAGTGTCATGGAGGCCTTGATTCCAATGCCAAGTCTTAAAGCGTGCCTGGGAAGTAGAGCCCTCCATGCAGACCAAACAATTCCCGTGACGACTCAGGGATTTGAAGGAGAATGGCAGAAAAGCGAGCCCTGCAGTGTGCAATGCTAAGTGGCGGGCTGTGTGGACCCTCGGGCAAGGGTGCCAGGTGGAGCTAGGGAGCGCCACAGGGCCAGCTCACAGAGCCCGAGTGCTCTGCTCCGCTTTGGACCCTAACCTACAGCGATGGGCACAAGTGAAAGGCTTTGGCTGGAGGAGGGTCAGTGTGCATTTGGAAAGGTCCCTCTGACCTCTGAGGTTGGGAAACCTGCTGGAGACTCCTGGTACAGCGCTGGTGAGAGATGACGGATCGATCAGCAGAACGATGGAGAGAAAGGGGTCTATCCTAAAGACAGGTGGGATGCAGAACTGATAGTCTGGGAGAAGAGTGAGACAAAGGGAGGCGCAAATGATTTCACTTGGCTACCCCAGCAGCACTGCGACATAGATGTCATTATGTCCATTTTCCACAATGGAGCTTAAGGTGTTTAAACAACTCACAGGATAAATCCCCTGTCTCAGTATCCAGGCTCTGCACTCAGGAATCACTCGTGTGGGTGAGACTGAGAAGCACATTTAATGAATTAGGGAAATTGTAAGTAAACAAAAACAAGGGCACTTCCTACGCTCTGGCGTCTACAGTATCTTGGCCAAGGTACTTGGAGCAGTGCAAGTGGAATGAGCATATCTTTAAGGGGCATGTCCTGTTCTCCTTCCCACTCTCCCTCCTCCTCTCACCTGGGGAAGAGAGATTTCTAGAACAATGTGCTCCCGTTGGAGGGCGTTTGAGCAAAGCCTGGGGCTGCCAGCTGCCTTTGCTGACACAGCCACAGCCCCCACCACCATTTTATTGCTTTTGAGTGAGCGACCTCCTCCCCATGCTCCAACTGCTTTGGAGATGAAAGAAGGCGCCGAGGGAATTATCCTTTTACCCATAATATTGTGGCTGTAATTTAAAGCTGCCATAACTCATGTATAGAGCTGTGACCATAATACCATGGAAAAAGCCATCATTCAGACCCCAAAGGAAGAAATGTGGAATCCTGTTTCTTCCAGCTGTAAATTGCCTCCAAGCCTGCAGACAGCTGCTGGCACAGCCAGACCTTGGAAACTAACGCTTGGGAAGTTATCCATGATGCACTGCGCTTCTTTTCTTTGCTCCCTTTTTTTCACATCTTTGCTAGCCCTTTCCTGTCCTGGAAGGTGAGCAGGACCAGACCATCAGTCCTTACTGGGTGAGCACTCGCCAAATTTGGGAAAGTCCCTGAAAGATTCTCGGAGCTGGATTAAATTTATAGCTAACAATGCTTTGTCAGTTTGGGATGGATTAGTTAGATTCGTCCTCTGGTGCGTATGCCTTCAAAACTGTGAACTCAAGCTCTGGGATTACGTGGCTTGGATTTCACCTCATCTCTGGCACTTTGATTTTGGTTTTGTTGTTTTCATTTATTTCAGAGGCAGAGAGTAGAGCTCTGATCTACTGCTTCACTCCCTAAATGTCCACAGAGGCAGAGGCTAGGCCGGGCTGAAGCCAGCAGCCAGGAGTTCAATCCAGGTCTCCCACATGGGTGGCAGGAATCCAACTACTTGAATCATCCAATGCTGCCTCCCAGGGTGTGCATTAAGTGGAATTGCAAGCGGAGCCAGGACTCAGCAGAATTCCGGTATGGAATACTGGCATCCCGGCTGGCGTCAGACACCCAGCGCGCAGCTCTGTCACTTCTTACCAGTGTGACTCTAGTCAAGTAACTTAACCTCTCTGATCCTCAGTGTTCCACTTTAGAATGAACAGCCCAGGTATTATTGACTTTGTAGGGTTGTTTTGATTTCTACAAAGATACATGGACATAAACTGACGCGAGGCGTGGTGTGTGGTTTGTGTGGTTGCCTGGCACACTGGCGACCCCACACGGATGATGCCTCTTGGTGTTCAAGCCCCTGGGTAGTCCCCTGGCCCACAGATTCTGCACTTGGCCATTGGGATACTGGGATGGGAGTGCAGTCTTAATCAGTGCCTGTAGATAGGGGCTTGTCTTCTTGGGATGCTTGCTTTTGGAGTTCTGAGCACCTAAAGAAGTTGGGCTGCCCTTTGTGGAGAGAGAAACGCACAGCCAAACTCCAGCTGCTCTTGCCATCCCAGATGAGAAACCAGGCAGCCATCTTGGAATTCCAGACACCTCATAGAGAAGAAGAGTCATCAAGCCAAATCCAATCAAACCATAAAACTCTAAGAAATAATAACATATTGTCTTAAGTACTGTGTCTTGTGGTGACTTGCTACACAGCAAAAGACAGCTGAGATGCAGTGAATTCAGAAGTATTAAAGTTGTCATCATTAGCCAATAACTTGGTTTCTTCTCCAGTAGTTAACATTTACACAGGGAGTGGTGCTCCTTGACAACTCATTCCCTCAACAAAGCAAAGCTGTCCTGCTCCTACCGGATGCAAGTGACAGTGACTGCTCTCCCATTTTGATAAAATGGTACCCAAACCCCAGCCAAGTGGGCCTCCAGAGCAGTTTTGAACTCATAGGTCTACAAATCAGGACATTATTAGTTTCTCATGCTTGGATTATCATTACTTATTTTGTAACCACAATATGAGTATTTATAAATTTTTAAATTTAAAAAATTGCCCAGAGGTGGAGCTGACATTGTGGTGCAGTAGGTTAAGCCCCAAACTTGCAATGCCAACATCGCATATCAGAGTGCCAGCTCAAGTCCAGGCTGTTCCAGTTCCAATCCAACTTCCTGCTAATGCTCTTGGGAAGGTAGCTGAAGATGGGCCAAAAGCCTGGGCCCCTGCCACCCATGTGGGAGACCAGGATGTTGTAGCCACTAGTGAACCAGCAGACAGAAGAGTCTTCCTCTGTGACTTTCTCTGTCTCTGTCTCTCTCTTTGTCGCTCTGCCTTTCAAATAAATACATCTTTAAAATTATTTTCAGGGCCTGCATTGTAGCCTAGCAGATAAAGGCTGCTGCCCGCAACACCAGCATCCCACATGGGCACTGGTTCATCTCCCAGCTGCTCCACTTCCCATCTACTTCCTGTTAATGGCCTGGAAAAAGCAGCAGAAGATGGCCCAAGTGCTTGGGCCCTTGCCAACCACATGGGAGATCCAACTGAGGCTCCTGGCTCCTCCTGGCCCAGCTTAGGCTGTTGTAGCCATCCAGGGAGTGAATCAGCAGATGGAAGAACCCCCCCTCTCTCTGTCTCTTTCTTTTTCTCTGAAACTCTGATTTTCAAATAAATAAATAAAATCACAAAATTTTTTTTCCAATGTATAGAAGATTTTTGTACAGAACTGGCTCCCTTACTGACTCTTCCTAAGAGGAAGTTGAAAAACACTTAACCCTACATCCAAACCACAGCCGCTCAAGGATAAAAGGGCCTTTGAAAGGTCAGTCCGTCTGCGCCACTCTGCATAGGCTTTTCATCTCCGCTTCCTGGAGAGACTCCCGTTTCTAAAGAGCTGCAAGCGCCGTTCCCTGGGTGGCAGCCACAAAGCCCTTCATGCATGACGTGGGTGTTTCCAGGGGAAACCGCAGGGCAGTGTTCGCTCTGGGAACCTCTTGAGGCTGCTGCGTTAGGGGCTGTGGTAGTGCAGGGTCATGTTTGCAGCTGCGAAGCGCCGTTGGGTAGGAAGCCATCCATTCCCTGCTCTGTGCACGCAGCTTCTCCCGGGCCTGTGGGAGCCGAAGCAAAGCCATAAGGTCCTCCCCATGCTTCTCTTTTGCCAGCCCCTGCCTGCCTTCATTTTCTCAAAGAAGTTGAGGACAGTTGTTTACAGGACAAATGAATTTTAACTGCATTATTTTTCCCTCTATATTTGCATCTTAAGCTAAATCGCTCTCTGTGTCTGTGTGTGTGTGTGTGTGTGTGTGATGTGTACATAGTGTGTAAACCAATGAATCATCCAATTATAGAAGTAAAGGCCTGATATATTGTATAGATAGAGATATAGATAGATACCCTGTTCATCTAATTTTGCAATCAGAGAGACAGGAAGTACAGTCTGTTTCAACTCCCCAGATTCATTTTAAGAAATGAATGAGGGTGGGGGCAGGAGTCAGAGAGGGAATGAGGAAAAGCATTTGGCCCGCAGACAAACATTCGCAAAATACCTCAAAGTTAGACTTTCAACATTGCTTCCAAATGAGGTTATAAATACAGTCATAGACACAGATGCTTCCCCTCCAGCTCTAAGCCCGTGGCCATGATCGGGTCATCCTACCTCGAGGATGCCATGAATTAATTAAAGGAAAAAAAAAAAAAACCCTAACTTCTGCTATTACCTGGGACTATCTCCGTTATGTGTCATTGCATTTCTTGAATTGAAGGCTATAATTTGTTAACTGCAAACCATAAAAATATGCCACAGTGTCGTGAGCCTGTTGGGGCAGTTCTTTCAAATATTAACAGCTAAGCATTTATGCAGTGCTTGTTCCAAGCTGGGCGCTTTGCAGGAAACTTCCCACAGCTTGGTGGAAACAGGAATATTCCACTTCACATCGGGGTACACTGAGGCCACTGGGGACTAAGCCACAGAGCTGGGATCTGAGCCCCAGCAGCCTGGCTCCAGCTCCAACATGCTCAACGTCCAGTTTCAAAAATGCCCACACTGGAAACCCCTTGTGATCTCCCAGACATGCTGGAGGCTCGGAGGAGAAAGAATTGAGAAGGCAGCAGAGGGGGCTTTGTCAGAACGCAAGGGTCAGGGGCATCTGAGGGGTTGTTGAGACACCACCCACAGCACTGGAATCTTCCAGGTACAGGTGGTCTGGCCAGGTGCTTCCTTTAGTTGGTCCCTCACTGCGCACCCAGCCCCTCCACTCTCTCCCTCTCCTTCCCAGCTTCCCCTCCACCTGTTTCCCCATTCTTGCGGGGCAGCAGTGGGGTCCTGAATCCTTTCTTTATGTGTTCTCCCTCTGGCCTGGCCCATGCCCCGCCTTCGTGCCTGGCCACTGGCTCTGGGCTCCCTAGTAAAGTCTGTGCACTGCCCCTGGGTCAGGCATGGAAAAGCCTTCCAGGCCCAAGCTGGCAGAGTGGAGGAGTGTGGGAGTGTGGGGGTGGGGGCACCCCTGTCTGCACTGTCGCCCCGGCGACAGGCGGAGTGTGGGAGAGATGTGTGCTTCACAGCCGGGTGGAGACCTGCTGACACTGCACTTTCTACTTCTGTGCAGTGGCACGGAGACGATTTTATTCACGACAATGCCAGCGAGCCCGGGCCACACAGACAGGGCTGGTCACGGCTGCTTGAGTCATTAGGCCCCACAGACACAGGGGCTGCGCGTCTTGAAATAGTTTACAGAATGTGTGAGGCCAGGAGGAGCTACAGATTTCAACAAAGGACAAGTAAATCATAAAATAAAAATAAACGTCTGGTTACATGCCTACAAAGCTGCACAGTGTATCATCTGGTCAGCTGCAAGTGAACTTGCGTGTAAACACTACTGAACGTGGAATGCGGTGGGTTTAGCATGATTTAACATGCATGGTCGCCGAGCAAGCCGCTGGGGTGGCAGGATCCCACGTGCTGCCAGATTTGCATGGAGGAGAGGCACCATCAACCCGTAAGGGGCAGAATGAGACAAAGGAGGGGTACCCACGTGTTCCCCAATGACACCCACGTGTTCCCCAAAATGGGCCCCTCCCCACAAATCTTCTTGAAAAGCCTTATTTTATTTACTTGAAAGGCAGAGTGACAGAGAGAGACAGAGACAAAGATACCTTCTATCTGCTCTTTCACTCCCCAAATGGTCAGGGCTGGGCCAAGCTGGAGCCAAGAGCCTGGAGCCCCAACCTGGACTCATACATGGGTGGCAGGAACCTGAGTACTTGAGTCATCTTCCGCTACCTTCCCAGGCACCATGGGAAGCAGAGCAGCCACCTCTTGAACCAGTGCTCTGGTGTGGGATGCCAACGTCACAGGTAGTGGCTTAACTCACTGTGCCACAGTGTCAACCCTGGGCCCACAAATCTTGAGTAAAATCCCCAAAAATTGCGATCTTGATGCAACTGAATTTCTCACAGAAGCCAGGAAGGGGAGTCGGTAGGGGACTGAGGATGGAGGTTTGCTTCTCTCTCAGCATCTCTGAAACTGAACACATCTCCACCTGCTTCTAGCTGCACGTCCAACATCTTGTATGAGGGTACTAAAATAAATTCCCCCAGGGGAGTGGGCGTTTAGCCTAGGAGTTAAGACACCCACATCCCCCATCACAGGGTCTAGGCGCGATCCCTGACTCTGGCTCCAGACTCCAGCCTCAGCTGCTGCGATCCTGGGAGGCAGTGGGGATGGTTCAAGGGGTTTGGGTTCCTGCCACCCAGGTGAGACCCAGACTGAGTTCCATGACCATGGAGGATATTTGGGGATGAAACCAGGGCATGAGATTCTCCCTGCCCCCTCTCTCTCTGTCTGTATCTCCCTACCTCTCAAAAAGAGAGAGAGACAAAGGAAAGGAGGAGAGAGGGAAGAAGGGGGAGAGGAAGGAAGGAGGGAGTGAGGGAGGGAGGGAGGGAGGAGAAAGTTTTTGGAAAAGAGAATTAAAAGCTAATTTATTTTGGTGCAAACTTCATTTGCCATCTGGGGCAGGTGCTGTGGCACAGCAGGTGAAGTGACTGCTCGTGACACCCACACCCCATGCAGAGTATCTGGGTCAAGGCCTGCGTCTGCTTCTGGTGCAGCTTCCTGGGCATGCGCACCCTGGGGGCAGCAGCTATGACGCAAGTACTGGGGTCCTTGCCATCCGCGTGGGTAGGAGAACCCAGGGGAGGTCCTGGCTCCTGGCTCAGCCTGGCTCAGCTCCAGGAAATAGTGGATAAGGGAGTAAACCAGCAGATAGAAGACCCTGCTTTTAAGTAAAAATAAACTTAATTTTTTTTGAAATTGTAGGAATCTTCAAAAAATTGGTGAAACATGCATATTATGGGAAAACTATGCATGGATTTCCATGTTTTTGGCACCAAAATAAACTTATCTTTTCATTTACTTTCTCATGAACTTTTTGAAGTCCATCCTAGTTCAAATGGCCACTCTCTGTCCCCTGGACAATACGTGAGCCTCCCATAGGTCTCCTGCTTCTGGTACTGCTTCTGCACAACCTGCTCTCCACAAAACAGAAGCAGTGGCCTTTTATAACCGGAAGCCAGACGCTACTTGGAATAAGCTGGCACCGCCTCCTCTTCACTTAAAGCCCCCAGTGACCTGGCCCCTGCTGGCCGCTCATCCTCCATTGCCAACCTTTTTCTCCTGCATGCAACCAACCCCTCAGCCAGACCTCACAGCCTCCGCCCTGGAAGCTTCCTTTTCCTGGACACACTGCCTCTCCTGACCCCAGATCCAGGCCACCAAGCTGGGGGCCATGCAAGGGGCCCTACGCCAGGGGACTTCCCCAACATGGCAGGATCGCCCATGGCTGTGTTTCATCTCCTTCTTCAAGCTCATCACCACTGGAAGGTATCTTTGCGCTGTTTGATCCTTTCACTCTTGCTTGTTTGCCTGCCTGCCCCCACCCTCAGCCCCACTGGAAGGTAAGTCCCTCCAGAACAGGAACTTGCCTGTGGTTCTCACTGTTGTGTTCCTGCTGCCTGCACTAACGCCTGGGGTGTAGCAGGTGGTCAACAAATACCTGTAGAAACAATAAGTGAGAAAATGAACCAATGGGCCTGAACCAATGGGCACTGATCACTGGGGGTGCTTTGAGGTCCCGAGGGTAGGGGTGCACTAGTTTTTATGCAATCTTCAAGGAGTTTCCAAGTAACATCTGGCTTGTGCATGTATTTTATCATATCTCATTGTAAAAGAATTTGGAGGCATTTTCGAAGATATATGTAGTGTAATAAAGTTTTTAAAAAGGAAATAGTGGATAAGGGAAAGAAATAGAGTGTTGAAAAAAAAATAAGATGAAATGGGGCAGGATGAGCAATTAAGATAGTATCGCGAAGTCAGTTCCTTCCACCTTGCCAGAAGTGGACTGCAAATTTGATTCTGAACTCAACAGCCAGTGACAGCTTATCTACACTGAAGTCCTTGCAAAAGAGAAGTGTGTTAGGGCCTCCTTATTGAATTGTGACCTTTTTGCTGTGAGGCGTAACAACTAGGCAGCATACGCTCCCAATGAATGCTCCTAGTCTTGGTTTTAGCGCTGAGCTGGGTGTGTCCATCAATTAATATTTGCTGAGCATTGCACTCGAAGGGCTTCCACCTCCCAGCAGACTCCTGTACTTTTCTCAAGTAACCTGGCGATATTCTGATTCCACAAAGGTTGCGTGAGGAGCTCAGTCTGACCAGGGAATAGGTGGTGAGCCTGCGGGGTGCTGTGGGTCTGAGACAGCTGACCTCTCAACAGTAGAAAACTTGAACTTGGGTATCACTTATAGGCTCCTTAAGAATAACACGGTTTGTTCTCTTGATGTTGTCATCTCAACCCTCTTTCCTAGAATAAAGGCCCTCCATTGGCTTAAGGTTTTCTAAAACGTCCATGCTTTCCAAGACTGGTCATCTTTGTTTTTCTCTTTGAAGATTTCCTATTCTCTCTCTCTCTCTCTCTCTCTCTCTCTCTCTCTCTCACACACACACACACACACATACACTCACTCACACATACACACACACACATTTTTGAAAGGCAGTTTGTAGCAAAATGTTCAAAGCAGGGACCATGGAATATTGACTGTGTTGCTTGCTAGTTTTGAGCTTCAGTTTCCTATTGCAGTTGGAGGTGATAATTGCACTGACCTCCTAGGGTGACTGTGATGAGAATTAAATGCATTTGTATACATAAAGCGCTTAGAAGAGAGCCTGGCACACCGCAAGCACTGTGTGAGCTTTAACAATCATTTGCTTGCACACCATTCCCCTTTAAAATGATTCCCTGCCCCATTTCCAGGATCTGTGTGCCTTGGCAGGAGCTGTGTCGATCCCTGCTGTCTCCTATCTCCATGTCTCTGAACATGCTGGGAATTTCTTCATGTTCTTTGCTTGAAGAACTCCTACTCATCCTTCACAGCTAGTCTCAGATGTTCCCTCCAAGGGCTCAGCCCCTCCTCTGGGCTCTCTGAGCATCACAGCACTCAGAATACCCTGAGATTCGATCTGCCTACCTGGCTGTCTCTGTGAAAGACTGTCAGAACAAGGACCAGGACCTGAATCTCTGTGTTGCAATGTCTAACACATTGCTTGCTTCACACTGGGTACTTGGTTCAATGCTGGTTAAACAGAATACGGGCCAGATCCCATGGAGAAAAATCAGCCAACAGAACGACATGTCTATTCCTTAGACGTCTGTTACTTAACCAATCTCACTTAAACATGCTTGCTTTTCAAGTTAGAACTAAAGAACCTGTTTTCATTCTTTATCATTTAAATAAATTGAGATATAGCTCACCTTCATAAGAAACACCCTATTTTCCTTGCAAAAACATTTGGGGAAAGCAGCGCGAAGTGTTGGACAGTGCCTGTGACCGCTCACAGGATTTAAGTCCCACTTGTGGTCCTCCGACCTCTGAGATTTGGAGCAAATTAGTTAATCCTCCTGGACTTCAGTGTCCCTATCCATAAAATGGGCATTATGATAAGTGGCTTGTCTCCCCCTTGGATGTCTTGCGAAGATCAAGCATGCTGACATGAGGTAATATAGTGTCCGGGGGAGAAATCCTGGTGCATGGATTTAGACATCTCTCTAGATAAGGCGTGGGACAGTATCTGGCTACACAGTTAACTGATGGACATGCTATTCCCTTTGAATCAAAATTCACGTACAAAGAAGTGGCACATTTATATTTTTGATCATTCCATTTCATGAGATGTTAAGAGATGCTCCAATATCATTTACATGAATAGCATTGCTTCGGGAAGTAGGGTGGTGGGACAGCCCAGACCCAGTCTATGTCTGCACAGCATGTTGGGTGTCCTAGAGGAGAGGATGACTATGGAACTTCATCAAGGGAAGGTGGGGGCAGGGCTGGACAGTGTGCCCACTCCAAACGCCGGGCTGAACAAAGTACGACTACTTCTACACAGCAACTTGTCAGCTAGGAGAGGGCCTACATACCAGTCCTCTAATTTTCCTTCGCTGCTTTCTAATTTTGCTGTGATAACAGAAGGAAACCACAGCACGTCCATCAGAAATCAGAGCATGCCCATGAATAACTAACAGACTGCATACAGTTTTCCCAGCGAATTTTCAAAGCCAAACGTGGGGTGGCTTTTGTATAAAAATTGCCAGTGCGCTTTTTCTGATCTGGTGGGAGCTCTCCGAAGGGAACATTACAGCTCTGATGAACAACGGACCTTCTAAAGAAGCTGGCGTGAAGCACACACTGCATGCCACTGAGCGGAACACCACGCCTGTCGCCAAATGTTGCCGCTCTCCCACCATTAAATAAATATATGCATGTGTCATTGGCTTTATTTCCAAGTCTTAGGCTCTATAGAAACCACGCTCTTGATTACTATTAATAATACTGTAGTTAAAATAGATGTAGAGCCAACGAATGGTGCTTTGTCCATAGATAATGCTTTTGACTAAATTTCCCACTGTCTGTTACTTATTATCGACAACACTCTCATTTCTTTTTTGAAAGATTTATTTATGTATCTGAAAGTCAGCATTATAGAGAGAGAGGGAGAGACAGAGAGAGGGAGCGAGTTTCTATCTGCTGTTTACTTCCCAGATGACCGAAATGGCCGAAGCCTGGAGCCAAGAGCTTCTTCCTGGTCTTCCATGCGGGTGCAGGGGCCCAAGCACTTGGGTCATCTTCCACTGCTTTTGCCAGGCCACAGCAGGGAGCTGGATCAGAAGTGGAGCAGCTGGGACGTGAACCGGCCCCCATATGGGATGCTGGTGGTACAAGCAGCAATTTACTTGCTACGCCACAATGCTGGCCCCAACACTTTGATTTCTCTACCAATAAAATAAATTAAATAAATGGGGGCCAGTACCGTGGTGCAGTAGGTTAATCCTCCAACCACGGCACTGGTATTCCATATGGGTGCCGATTTGTGTCCTGGCTTCTCCTCTCCAATCCAGCTCTCTGCTGTGGCTTGGGAAAGCAGAACATGGCCCAAGTGCTTGGGCACCTGCACCCATGTGGGAGACCTGGAAGAAGCTCCTGGTTCCTGGCTTCGAATCAGCGCAGCTCTGGTGTTTGTGGCCACTTGGGGAGTGAACCAACGGAAGGAAGACCTTTCTCTGTCTCTCCCTCTCACTGTAACTCTACCTCTCAAATAAAAAGAATAAAATAAATGATAACAATCTTTTCTATAAAAGTTAGCTTTATGCAGCCAGTATTTTAATCAATGAATCAATAAAAATAATGACATCTACTCATAGACCAGGATATTAATAACTGACATTTATTATGTGATCAGCATTTTTCTAAGTATTGTTGTCCCCATTTTATACATGAGGGAGGTGAAGTTCAGAGAGGTTAAGTGGCTTCTCTAACATGGTATAGCTAGAATTTGTATCCAGACAACTGTGTTCTAATGCTTCCCCATCTATGCAAAGATCTTGCTCAATAAATTTTATTTTCTTAAACAATGACACAATCATGACTATTTTGTTTTAGAGAGAACACTCACTAGTGGCTCCCAATAATTATAATCAGAATTTTTATTGCTTTTTCTTTTTAAAAAAATATTTATTTTATTGATTTGCAAGACAGGATTAGAGAGAGAGAGAAAGAGGGAGAGAGAGAGAGAGAGAGAGAGAGAGAATCTACCATCTGCTGGTTCACTCCCTAAATGGCTGCAATGGCCATAGTTGGGCCAATCCCAAGCCAAGAGCTTCTTCTGGGTCCTACATGGGTGTAGAAGCCCAAGCACCTGGGCCATCCTCCATTGCTTTCCCAGATGCATTAGCTTGGAGCTGGATTGGAAGCTCCAAGCCAGGATTTGAACCGGTGCCCATATGAGTGTAATGGATTAAGCTGCCACCTGTATGCAGTGTGTTTGTTAGTTATTCACAATATGCTCTGATTTCTGATGGAAGTGCTCCAGTTCTGTTATTTTTAAATTTTTAAAATGTAATTATGCTTGTATTTATTTGAGAAGCAGAGAGACAAAATTCACTGGTTCACTCCCCAAAGGCTTTTGCAAGTACTAGGGCTGAGACGAGGAATTCAAGACAGGTCTCCCATGAGGATGGTGGGGACCTAACCACGTGAGCCATCACCTGCTGCTGTCCAGGATGAGCCTGAGCAGGAATCGGGAGTGGAGTCCAGACTCAGATCAGGCGCTCTGGTCAGGGGTCTGGGCCTCCCAGTGTGTGTACCGCTAGGCCAAATGCCCGCCTCCGGCTCCGGCTCCCGAGTCAAACTCTCTGCTGGTGTGGAACCTGGGAGGCAGCAGTGCCGGCTCAAGTAATCGTTCCTGCCCCTCGCATGGGAGACCTGGATTGAGTTCCTGGCTCCTGGCTGCAGCTCCCTCTAGGCCATTGCAGACTTCTGGGGAGTGAACCAGAAGCTAGGATCTCTCACTCTCTGGAATAAATAAGCAATTTTTTTAGAACCCTCAGTATATTATTTAGAACCAAACAAGAGACTGTGGAGGCAATTATCCGGTTTTCCAGTTTAAAAATTGTACCTGCTGTAAGTCTTTCAGATGACGTCACTCGGCCCTGGGGTCATTCCTATAAACCTGAATGTGTTTTGCTGACTCCACTCCTCCCGCTCTCACCACTAACCTGCAGCCACACTGGACCTATTGTCTGTGGAATCAGATCCGGTTCCTCGAGTTAGCCGCCCATTCATGGAGCTCCGTCCTACTTACCCATTCTTCCTTTCCACGGCTCGTCGTTTACCCTCCCGTCAGACGCACCTTCCTTACTCCTGCTGATTCCACACCTTGGATCCTGCGGCATTCGCACCCCCAACAGGTGAGGAGCCTTCCACGCCCATTGCTTCCTGAAGCCCACTCTTCTGGCTCACCTCCATCTTACATTCCCCTGACCTGCTTTCCATTCGAAACACACTTATGCATGGGTAGTTCCGCTATCAGTTATTCCTTAATTCTCAGCAGGCAACATGTAGGGGCCACCAACTACCCCGTCAGCTTCTTAGAGATAAGTCTCACCTTCTGTGTCCCTGGCACCCTCTGGAAGATTCAGCACAATGGCGAATGTGCTGAAATAGTCAAACTTGAACTTTGAGATCTTAGGTTTCTAATTTCTACACTCAAAAATTTTATAATTTCATGCTTAGAATGTTCTAAAACACATCCACACAATGGAATACTATGCAGCCATGTAAAGTTGTTCTTGAGGAAATATTATGATGCCAAATGATTTGTAATACATTAGGAAGTTCTAAAAAGTTATAGAATGTATACACAGACTATCCCTAGTTGGTGAATAAAAACTCCAATATTAACAGGGTATTTTTAAAAATTTTTTTACAGGCAGAGTGGACAGTGAGAGAGAGAGAGAGAGAAAGGTCTCCCTTTGCCATTGGTTCACCCTCCAATGGCTGCCGCGGCCAGCGCGCTGATGTCAGGGCACCACACTGATCCGAAGGCAGGAGCTAGGTACTTATCCTGGTCTCCCATGGGGTGCAGGGCCCAAGGACTTGGGCCATCCTCCACTGCACTCCCTGGCCACAGCAGAGAGCTGGCCTGCAAGAGGGGCAACCGGGACTGCATCCAGCACCCCGACCGGAACTAGAACCACGGTGTGCCGGTGCCGCTAGGTGGAGGATTAGCCTATTGAGCCTCGGCGCTGGCCATGAACAGAGTATTAAAAAGTATTAACCTTAAAGGAAAAAACTGGGAAGTTGGACTTTATAAAAAACTTTAAGCCATCAATATATACCATTAACAGAGTGTTGAGCAAGCTTGATAGAGGACTTATATCTAGGCAATAAAAAAGAATTTCTACATAGCAATAAGAAAAAAGAAGACATCTAAAAGATGGGCAAGAAGTGGACATTTGATCTAGAGTTAGGATAGTGGTTAGTGGCTGAGCTGCTGCTTGCGATGCCCTCATCCCATATGGGAGTGTGTGGGTCCCCACCTTGGCCCCACTCAAGACTCCAGCTTCCTGTTAAAGAGCACCCTGGGAAGCAGCAGGTGATGATTCAAGTAGGTGGGTTCCTGCCACCCACATGAGAGGCCTGGATGGAGTTCCCGGTTCCTGATTGCAGTCTCACATAGCCCCAGATGCTACAGGCATTTGGCAAGTGGACCAGCAGATAGGAGCTCTACTGGTCTACCTATGGCTCTCTCTCTCTCCCTCTCTCCCTCACAAATAAAAATATTAAATTTAAAAAATTTAAAAAAAGATGGGCAAATTCTTAGATAGGCAAGAAGATACTCAAATGATCAGTGAGCAAAAAAAAAAAAAAAGGTGCACAACATCAGTAGTCATCAGAAAAATGCATATAAAAACCACAGTGAGACACCAGTGTATACCCATCAGATTTGTAAAAACAGAATAAAATAAAACCGACAGTATCAAGGGTTGACAAGGATGTGGAACAAGTTCCCGAGACTTCTCATCACCATTCTCTTGGGATTCTTAGTTACTTTTTTTTTTTTTTTAAGATTTATTTATTTATTTGAAAGTCAGAGTTAGAGACAAGGAGAGGCAGAGAGAGAGAGAGAGAGAGAGGTCTTCCGCCTACTAGTTCACTCCTCAATTGGCCACAACAGCCGGAGTTGTGCCAATCCGAAGCCAGGAGCCAAGAACTTCTTCCTGGTCTCCCACATGGGTGCAGGGTCCAAAGGACTTGGGCCATCTTCTACTGCTTTCCTAGGCTATAGCAGAGAGCTGGATCGGAAGTGGAGCAGCCAGGACTCAAACTGGCACACATGTGAGATGCCAGCACTGCAGGCGACGGCCCTACCTGCTACGCCACAGCTCCGGCCCTGTTACTTTGATTGAATGGCTTTTTATTTCTTAGTTCATTTCTATACTTTGCTGGTATATGAATTCTTTGATACTTTCCTAAGAAAGATTGACTAATAGTTAAACTGTTGAGTCTCTTGGGATTCTGATGGAATTCCTTCAGTGTCTAGTGTTGCTGTGGAGAACGCTGAGCCATTTTGAATCCTCGTCCACTGAAGGAGAACTTGGGAGAAATCATCACCAGATGATCTTTTCTTATCCCTGCTATCTTAGAATTCTTAATGATTTTTCTTTTTCGTTTCTTTTTTTTAAGGTTTATTTTATTTATTTGAAAGAGTTAGAGAGAGAGGTCTTCCATGTTCTGGTTCATTCCCCAAATGATAGCAATGGCCGGAGCTGATCTGATCCAAAACCAGGAACCAGGAGCTTCTTCTGGGTCCCCCAAGTGGGTGCAGGGGCCCAAGCACTTGGGCCATCCTCCGCTGCCTTCCCAGGCGCGTTAACAGAGAGCAGGATCAGAATTGGAGCAGCTGGGACTTGAACTGACACCTGTATGGGGTGCTGGTGCTGCAGGCCTGAGCTTTAACCTGCTTTGCCACAGCGTCCACCTCTTAAATGGTTTTTCTTAGTTTGAATTGTTTTTTCCCCCTTTTCACATTATGATGGACCTCCTAGGGCCTAATGCTTTCCATCTGAAACTCACATCCTTCAGTTCTGGAAAATTTCTGTACAACTTCCTCCATGTCTCCTTCACACAGCCCTTGTTCTCTCTGGTTCAGAGGTGCTTGTTGACCTTGTCGGCTATTTCTTTCCTCTCTTTTATTTTCCATGTCTTTGTTGCTTTTCATTCCACTGACAGTAGATTTCTTTGTCTTTATTATCCCGTCCTTGACTTTTTCTTTTCAGTAATAAAAATCACTGACATTTTATTTTGATGAATACAGTTTTAATTTCTTTTTTTTCTTTTCTTTTTTTTTTTTTTTTTTTTTTTTTTTTTGACAGGCAGAGTTAGACAGTGAGAGAGAGAGACAGAGAGAAAGGTTTTCCTTCCATTGGTTTACCCCCCCAAAATGGCTGCTACAGCCAGGGCGCTGCGCTGGTCCAAAGCCAGGAGCCAGGTGCTTCCTCCTGGTCTCCCACGCGGGTGCAGGGCCCAAGCACTTGGGCCATCTTCCACTGCCTTCCTGGGCCACAGCAGAGAGCTGGACTGGAAGAAGAGCAACCAGGACTAGAACCCGGTGCCCCAACTGGGACTAGAACCCGGGGTGCCAGCTCTGCAGGCGGGGGATTAGCCTAGTGAGCCACTGCGCTGGCCATACAGTTTTAATTTCTATGAGCTCTTCCTTTTTATTCGATTGTATCTTTTCTCCTAGGTTTGGTTCATTCTCTTGTTTGCCAGAGGATATGAACTCTCATGGCTTAAATGTTTTCTTCTTCTTCTTCTTCTTTTTTTTTTTTTTTTTAAGATTTTGTTTATTTGAGAGGTAGAGTTACAGACAGAGAGAGAGGTCTTCCATCCTCTGGTTCACTCCTCAAATGGCTGCAATGGCCGGAGCTGTGCTGATCGAAGCCAGGAGCCAGGAGCTTCTTCCAGGTCTTCCACGCAGGTGCAGGATCCCAAGGACCTGGGCCATCTTCTATAGCTTTCCCAGGCCACAGCAGAGAGCTGGATCAGAGGAGGAGCAGCTGGCACTCAAACCACCAGTGCCCACATGGGATGCCAGTGCCACAGGCGGAGGCTTAGCTTAATATGACACAGTGCTATCGCTTCTGTTTTTTTTTTTTCCCCTTCATAATCTCTCATCCATCCACATTCCTTAGTTTGCATATTTGTTTTGGGTCATTTGGAGGACATTTTAATGTTGGTGACCTTTGGCCTCTGTTCATATTTTAGAGGAGAGAATTAAAATGTCTAAAAGCTCTGAGTGGACACACGGCACCCACTTAGTGGACTTCTCTGCAGAATTACCAAGTAGAAAAAGTGGCAAGTTTTATTTAAAACAATGCCCTGGAGTGATTTTTAAGAAAAAAAGTAACCCATTCAATACCAAAAGTTCGTGAATAATAACATTTTGCTCATGAAAAGAATGAGTGGGCAGATGCAGAGGGAAATGATTAAATTCTAGAGTGCAGTTGAACTGTACGCTCAGAGAGAACGTGGAAACCACAGCTCCGCAGTTGATAGCAAAGTATAATAGCTGTGCTGCTTCTGAGCACATTAACAGAGCTCCCTTTAAAGCCGTTGTTTGGAAAATGAATGGGACAGAGTATTTAAAAATTCATTGGTGCCTCATGGAGAAGTTTGAAAAACACTGTAATTCAGAGACAATGTGGTTCACAGAGCGCACGCTTCCTCACGGTTTCCTTCTCTGCTTTGCTTTAACCATCCTACAGACGTTGGCCTTTAAAAGCACCCGGGCAGCTTATGGGTTCTGTGGGCTGTAGGTTTTCTTCCGTTTCACCTCCTGGTGTCATTCACTAAATCAGAAAGAGGAGAGTGAGAATAATATTTCTCAAGGTTGTAGTTCTTGTCTTGTTAGCAGAAAGTCTTCAGAACATGATTTTTCAGATTTTTTAGGAGACACTGAATTCATTGAGATACTCAAGGGAAAGGAAGCCTGCAAATGCCAGAGATTCACTTTCATGCACAGTTTTTCCGATTAAATCATTTTGTCATGAGGGCCCCATTAACTCATCATCCTTGCCTTTTTTTTTTTTTTTTTTTTTTGCCTCCTTTCCTATTCTCTGATCATTAGTTACCAGTGACCCCAATACATAAAAATACCTTTGGTCTTTGTCACTTGCCAGCTTTCCTGCCTGATTTATTTGGGGGATGGGAGGGGCCTGCCACAGAGGGCGGCTGCGGGGCCTTACACAGGTGCCTGGTGATTAATGAGGGTCTCATTTTGAAGGAATTTCTCAGCTGGTTTTTTTTTTTTTTTTTTTTTTTTTTTCACAGCTTGGCTCGCTGCCCAATGAGGTAATGGCAAAAAGTTCACTCGCCTGAAGAGAGTTCCGTGTGTATTATCTCAGAAAGGCGCTGAGGGCTGCAGCTTCACTCGTGAGATACCGTTTAAGATTAAAATCGAGAAAGTGCCGCCGGATGACGGACGCAAGTGGCTTCGGGAGTGAAGTCCGGCTGTAGACAGAGTCATCCCGGTTAGCAGAGCGCAGCGGTTCTCGCTCTTAGCTGCACCGGAGGCGGGCTCCATCCCAGCCCAACTGAAACAGAATCACTGCCTGTGAGGCCCAAGACCCTGCCCAAGACCCCTGCATATTTGAAAGCTCCCTGGAGGGTCCTGATGCACGCGCTGTGGAGATGAAAGACCACTGGTGTGGGACAAGAAGGTGCATCACACGTGAGGGGAGTAATGATGCTCTCTGCTTCCCAGCTGTGGAACAGACACATCCTAGAAGAAGATGCCAAGACGTGGGGTGTGTGGCTTCCAGGGGGGTTGGCAGTCTATCTGAGAGGCAAGATCAACGCAAGCGAGGACGATGGGGGTGGGGGTGGGGGTGGAGGTGGGGGCCGCACAAAGCGGTATATAATGAGGTGGCGCTGAGCCTCCACTGTCGGTGAGCGATAGAAGAGACAGTGTTGACTCGGGGATGAGAGGGGTGGGAGGAAGGCGTTCTCTCTGCAAGCGAGCTCGGGAAGGGGTGTGCTCGGCGGTATGGGGAACAGTGTGCAGACTGTGCAGGGACTGTGGCCTGGGGTTGGCCGACGCCGCTGTCACCATCACCCTCTGCCACGTTCCTCACAGGCACGCCTCAGAGGAACGTCATTGCGGGTGCACACAGGGGCCTCTGAGATGCACGGAAGTTGCTCCAGTCTAGGCCCCTCTTCTGAGCGAACCCGGGTTGGGCGATCAGGTGACCTGGTTTGCGGGACCAAGGTGTGAGGCGGGAATAATCATGGTCTGTGACTGCGGTGTGGGCTGGGGAAGAGGGGGAGGGTGCGCGGTCCGGGGGTTGGGGGATGGGAAGCAGCAGCAGCAAACTGGCCTCTAATGTCGAGCAACTGAAGGCCTGGTCAGGAGCCCAGGTGAGGATCAGGAGGCTCAGAGGCCAAGGCCTCCAGACCCGGAGCAGGAGATCGGGAGTTGTCCCGATTGACGCTGGGGACGGAGGCCCCTGCTCTAGTCGGGATTTCCGTGCTCCCAGGGCAAGCTTGCGTGTGAAGCAGGAAGCTCTGCCGTGGGCCTCTGGATGCTGTAATCTTTGAAAAGTGAGCGCTCTCTGGTCGTTGGTTTTATTGTTGCAGAAAGCAAGGTATCAAGCAACACACACCTCTGCCTGCCTCGCCCTGTGTGTGACGCCCAGGGCTGACGGGAGACATTTTGGCACCTGGGGCAAACAACAGGCGATGTTCTCCTCCAAATCACTTTTATAATTCATGATAGGGCTCACAGATGGGCATTATTAACAGCACACACCATCTGGCAGCTTCCCACTTTAAATCATTATTCTTGCTAAATAGCTGCTAAGCTTTCAAATCATTGTTCACCATTTTGGTGTCTTCTTGAAATCTTAGTGCCTTAGGTCCAGTCTCCTGCCTGTGCCTGGCCTCTTCGCCACCCTCACTGCAGCCAGGGCTTGGGTGCAGCTCGGGCATGGGGTGAGGTGGCGTGAGTATGTTGTGCACGCATATTGGGATGGGAACAACTAAGTGTCGTGGTTTATTTCTGGATTCATGCCATGATGTAAAAGTGTGAATGTTCATGGCATCCAAGAGGCCGTGTCCACACAGTGCGAGCCCTTCCTGAGAGGTGTTGAGTCTCCTTCAGGGATGCCCGGAGTGCCAGACGTCTGGTGGAATCCAAGCCACCAAGTAGCACGGATGTGTTTTGAACTCAGGCCGTGTGACTCCATAGCTGAGCAGCTCTCTCCACCCTAGTATACCCTGCTTACTCCAACACCATGTATACTGCAAAGGAGCCTCAGCTATGGTGCCGGCCTTCCAGGAGCTTTCCGTTTAGCTGACAGGGGTGGAATATAGAAGGGCAATAACAATTCATTGGTGGCATCAGATCAAAGCCAAACAACATGGGCCAGTGCTGTGGTGTAGTGGGCTAAGCTTCTGCCTGCAGAGCCAGCATCCCATATGGGCACCAGCTGCTCCACTTCAGACCCAGCTCTCTGCTGTGGCCTGGGAAAGCAATGGAAGATGGCCCAAGTGCTTGGACCCTGCACCCATGTGGGAGACCCGGAAGAAGCTCCTGGCCCCTGGCTTCGGATTGGCCCAGCTCCATCGTTGTGGCCATTTGAAGAGTGAACCAGCAGATGGAAGACCTTTCTCTCTGTCTCTCCCTCTGTCTGTAACTGCCTCTCAAATAAATAAATAAATCTTTAAAAAAAAAAGCCAAAAAACATGAAGGGACATGAGGTGCTGAAGTAAAGCACTTTTCCGTTGCTTGTCTTTGGAACTTGCTGTTCTAGATTACTCAAGATTGAATTTGCATTTCTATGATTTTTTGCTTACATTTGCATTTTTTGAACAGATAACACAAGCATATGGTGAAACCCTTTCACAATACAAAAGCTTATACAGCAAACTGTTAAGTGTCTCACCCCTCTCAGTTGGGCTCCTGGCAGAAAATAAAACTCACCTGCAAAAGGTTCACATTCAGGGACGGCTTACAGAGGTGTGGGCAGGCTTAACAAGAAAGGCATGCGGAGACCCGGGGACTAGCAAGAGCCTAGAGAAGGAAACAGTGGTAGGGAGCCTAGCGAGAGCTGGCACCTCTGAACAGGAGCTGGCTGCAGAGAGATGCAGCTAATCCAAGCACACTGCACCAGATCAGAGAGGCAACATGGCACACACAGCCAGTCTTTCTCTCTTCCCACTCTCCGATCTCCTGCTGGGGCCTCCCACAGCCAAACCCGAGAGGAAGTCTCCCATCAGGGGAGACAGGGTGATGATGGCTGTGGAGGACTCTCTCTGAAGAGCAGAGAAGGCAGCAAAATGATCTGGGCAGTGTTGGGGTTGGGACAGGACCCACAGAATCACCAACATTACCCTCAGTCCCCTGGGACCACAATGATCAGCATATTCTTTATAACCATCCAGATTGCCATGCACATAGAAGAACTATGTCGGCTCATGGTCTTTCATTTTAAAGATTTGTTTATTTATTTATTTGAATGATAGAGTTCCAGAGAGAGAGAGAGACAGAGACAGAGAGACAAAAAGAGATCCTTCATCTGCTGTTTTACTTCTCAAATGGCTGCAATGGCTGGAGCTGATTCAGGCCAAAGCTAGGAGCCCAGAGCTTCATCCAAGTCTCCCACGTGGGTGGCAGGACCCAAGCTCTTGGAGCATTTTCCTACTGTTTCCCCAGGACACTAGCAGGGAGCTGGATAGGAGGCAGAGCAGGCGCTCTGATACAGGGTGCCAGTGTCACAAAGCGGCCGGCCCCAGTCAACCTACTTTCTGCACAAAGATTAGTAAGCACTGCCCCCACCTTTGCCTTTCTGTCACTTAGCAGGGTGTCCTGGACTAGGGCTTCTCCTCCCCCGCCCCACACAGCTGAGGATCCCAAAGGCGTGGCCCCAGGGGGATGCCATTAGCACCCTCCTGGGGCTTGTTAAAAATTCAGAGGAATTCAGAACTCTGTGGGTGAGCCCCAGCCATCTGTGCTCTGCAAAATCTCTGGGTCATCCTGATGCACAGTCAGTCCTGGGAACCCGAGTTCCAGACTTTGTGAAGGAGACGGGGTCCCACCTGCTGCTGGGAGCTGGCAGCTCGAGCATTGTGTGTTGATGTTCCCGAGAGATCCGCCGACCCAGGCTCTCATGGCCATGCCCTTCCATAGTGCCTACTGGGCAGGAAGAGCCGAAAGCAGTAAGGATTGATTCAGCTTCTGATATCAGCTCTCAATGCAAATCAGAACCTGAGAGCCATAGGAGAAGGAAGGGCTCGCTGCCTTCCTCCTGACACGTCCCCGTTTCTCGCTGTCTTTTCGTATATTTAGTTCTTTGGACACAGACACTGTGTTTTAATATGTTGGGCTGAGCGTGTGACGCAATCCAAGCTAAATATAGTCGAGAAGATGCAGACTCACCACATGCTTGGGGCTGGCATCTGCTTGGAGCTCACAACCAGGAGACTCGCTGCCTACCCTGGTTCTGCAAGCCCTGACTCCCTCCGAGCGCCCTACCAGGCACCGCTCACCCTTGTTTACGGTGGCTCAAACACCTGCTGCATGTAAGCCAACAACCTGCACAGGAAACAGATGCTTTGTCCTCTGGGAGCTTGCAAAACGGCCGCAGCCTGGGAGTCGCTCATTTGCTTTGTGACCTCAGGATTGTCTATGGGCCTTGCTTTCCCCATCTGTCAAATGGCATTGATGGAAATGTCAGGGCCACGGGCTCCCACAGCTCTGGAGAGCCTGATCAGGTTGGGTATTCAAACCGTGTGAGTAGCGGCCACTGAAGGGTGAGAGTTGAATGACTGATTAAATGTAAATCTTCCTGGGGCCTGCCCTTCCCTGGGCTGCACACTACCTACCGCTGCGCAGTGAGGAGGTGCTCGCTGAGTGGCAGTCAGAGGGCGAGCGCAGGTCTCCTCTCTTCCTTGCAACCTTGTGACTCAGGCGACCTCATGCAGCCGGAGCAGTGCCTCCCACAGTACAGGCGTGCAGTCCTATTGGCTGGAAAAAATGAATGTGCATTCATGAGTCTCAGTTTCTTACTCTGTGTAGTGGGGACAATGATATAATTTGCCTCTTAGGGATAAATTAGGATTCATGGAGAGGGCATCGTTTAAGAGACCTGGCCCCGTAGCAGGAACTCATTATGCTACAGTTACAGTAAACATGGACGGATGGACGAGGGGATAACTGAAATAATATTACAAAGTGTTTGGACCCAGGGTAGCATGTCCTGAGCCAGACTCCAGGCATGGAGTCAGCTTAGGCACAGAATTTAGGGCCTCTACAAAGAGGCAAAAACAAGGAAAAGAGGGAGAAATATTCATGGCGCTGGGTACACAACCCTGGTTGTATATTAGGTTCATATAGGGATTTTTAAAAAATTGACAATTAAGTCTCATCTCTGGGTCATTAGTCCTGAGCACGGGTAGTTTGTAAGAGTGCCCTGGAGGGTCCTCCACTGCAGCCAGGAGCGAGAGCCGTGACTTCTGGGCAGCTGTGACACGCCGAGCATCATGGTCCACGTCGGACAAGTATGATCTCCTTTACTCCTCACAGCAACTTTATGCATTGCATGTTTCATCCCCATTTCACAGAAGATAAAATCTAGGCTCAGAGAGTCAAGTAACACCTCCAGGGTCGCAAATCGATACACTGGGTCCTAGTAGGGAAACCTAGGACAGTCTGGTTTTGAAACCAGTGCGGCTTTCACTGCCTCATGCCACATTCCAGAAGTGTCCTGGAGGGAGAGCATCAAAAGAGAGCATCCTGCCCAGAAGGCCCCGGGGACCTGCGGAAACTCAGGCGGGCAGCATTAGCAGAGCAGAGCCGTGCGGTCCGTTGTTGCCAGCTCACCTTCCACGGGGCTGAGATGGCCTGTTGGTGGGCTTAGCAGCCTCAGTTGTCCTGTGGGGGCCCAGGGAAGGTCACAGAACATGTGCCTATGCTTCCTGGTGTGACAACTCATGGCAGAAAGGGCTGTAAATAAATTTGGGGGAGTGGGGAGTATAATAACAAAGAAATTCCTGGAAGTATCAGAGATGGGATTTCTAAGTCTTATTTCTAGCCAAGAAAGATTGGCTTTGTGGTGATAATTGACAGCTGGCAATGTGAACCAAATCCACACCACTAATCATCAAGGAAATGCAAATCAAAACCACAATGAGATTCCACCTCACATCTGTGAGGATGGCTGTAATCAAAAAGACAAAAGATAACAAATGTTGGCAAGGACATGGAGAAGAGGAATCCTTGCACGCCATTGGTGGGAATGTAAATTAGTACAGCCATTATGGAAAACAATTTGGAGGTTCCTCAGAAAATTAAAAACAGAGCTACCATGGGATCCAGCAATCCTTTTTCTGAGTATATATACCCAAAGAAAATGAAATGAGTATTTCAAAGGGATACGGGCACACGCATGTTCATCAAAGCATTGTTCACAATAGCCAGGAAATAGAAACAACCCAAGTATCTGTAGATAGATGAGTGAATAAGAAAAATGTGGAAGGCCGACGCTGTGGCGCAGCGGGTTAAGGCCCTGGCCTAAAGCGCCGGCATCTTGTATGGGCACCGGTTCAAGTCCCGGCTGCTTCTCTTCCGATCCAGCTCTCTGCTATGGCCTGGGAAAGCAGTAGAGGATGGACCAAGTGCTTGGGCCCCTGTACTCGCATGGGAGACCTGGAAGAGGCTCCTGGCTTCGGATCGGCGCAGCTCCAGCTGTTGCGGCCATCTGGGGAGTGGACCAGTGGATGGAAGACCTCTTTCTGTAACTCAGTCTTTCAAATAAATAAAATAAATCTTTTAAAAAAAGAAAAATATGGTATATACAAGGCATCTTCAAAAAAATTCGTGGAAAATGCATGTTGTGAGAAAGCTGCCTGGATCTCAAATTTCTTTGCACTGAAGTTAACTTACACTGTCCTTTTTTCGTGAACTTCAGCAAGTGCCTTGTATGAGGAATGGAGCATAAATGAGAGAGATTGAAGGAAGAAGGAAGTGCTGCCATGGAGCCAGCAGGGTGGACCACAGAGGGCAGAATGCTGGGTGAAAGGAGCCAGACACACAGAGAAAAGTGGATTCCTTTAGGTGTGGAATCTGAAAGGGTCAAATTTATGGAAGCAGAGAGTAGACTGGTGGTTAGCAGGGATGGATGAAGAATGCGAGGTGGGGAGATGTTGACCTAACAGTACAACGTTTTGCTAATGTAGGATGCATATGACTACAGTCAGCAACACTGTAAATGTATTGCATACTTGAAATTTGCTAAGAAAGCTGATCATAAGTGTTTTCACCACCCACGCACAAAAAGGTAAACGTATGAAGAGATGGATATGTTTATTAACTTGATTGCTGTAATCAGTTCACTAGTATATCAAACCATGATACTAAATACCTTAAATATACATTATTTTTATTAAAAATAAAAAATACTTAAAAATTTTTAAATGTTTACAAAACTCTAAACTTTGTGTTAAAGCCAACCCAGCCCTCTTGCAGCTTTGTGAATCTGACATGGCCTGGATTCTCTTCTAGTCTAGAGACTGAATTTTCACTTGGGAATACCATTGTCTTGTAACTAACTCTACAAATCGAGGGGCAGGTGTTTGGTGCAGTGTTTAAGATGTTGTAGGGATGTCCACATCCCATATCTGGGTACTACTTCGAGTCCCAGCTCTGCTTCTATGGTGACTGAAGTAGCTGAGTCCCTACCACCTGTGGGAAACCGGAATTGAGTTTCAGGTTCCTGGCTTTGGCTTGACCCAGGCCCAGCTGTTGCAGGCATTTAAGGAGTAAATCAGCAGGTGAAAAAGATTCTCTCTCTCTCTTTCTCTCTCTCTCTCTCTTTCTCTCCTTTTCTGCCTTTCAATTAAAATTAAAATTTACATATGTAAATATATAGTTGAAACACTTAGGACAGGCATTTGGTCTAGCATGTGAGACACTGATTACGATGCCCAAGTCTGAAATCAGAGGGCCTGTGCTCAGTAAGCGCCCCTGGCTCCTGCTCCAGCTTCCTGCTAATGCAGACCCTGGGAGGCAGCAGGCTATGGCTCAAGTGATTGGGTTCCTGCCACCCAATTGGGAGGCTGATGCAGTTTCCAGCTGCTCCCACTACAGGCATTTGGGGAGTGAAGCAGTAGATGAGAGTGCCCCCCCCCCCTTTTTCCTGCCTCAGGAATTTGAAAAAAAAAAAAAATTGAAACCCAGAGCTTGAATGGAGACAAATGCTATCTCTTTATTGGTCTCTGAAAGAATTACCTCTTTTCCTCTTAAAGCTGCCTTCAGAAGCAATTGGGAGGAAAATAGCACCTCTTTGGGTCATAAATTGAGTTGTCTGGTTCTGCTGGGCCCAAGGCACAAATCTGGTGATTCGGCCAGGGCGAATTTCAACCAGTTGAATACTCAGAGCGCTGGAATCAAATCCCTCCCTAGTCAGCTCAGGAATCACAGAAGAAGCTTGGAATACTCGAAGTCTGTGTAACTCACCACTGACCTTTCCCCAAGTCCTCCAGCCTCTTGGAGAGAGTTTCCTCCTCTGCTAAATGAAAGGGAATGAAGTGGAACTTGATGACATCCAGAGCCACGTTCAGTCCATAAATCCCACACTTCTCTGAAACTGTAAGTAAGGGATTGATGGTTCAGGGCAGAAGAATTTAAAGGGAGGTTGGGGCTTCCAAGTAGGACCTGAAATGCGATGTCGTGTATCACAAACAGCAGAGACTGCAGAGCCAGCCAGACTGGCTTCACATCCTGCCTGCTCTGCTACTTCCCTGGCGAGCCTACCCTTGAGCGCCCTCAGTGCAGCGGGAATAAATAATAGTGAAGTCGCAGGGCTGCTGTGAGGATTAAAAGAGACAGCACGTGAACAGTTGGGTTGTCCGTGGGAGGAGTCAGTATTGTTATCTGACTTCCTCACACCTAGGTCCTGCCTCTGGTATGCACTCCTTGCATTTTGAAAATAAACAACTAGGGGCCGGTGCTGTGGCGCTGTGGCATAGCAGGTAAAGCCACCACCTGCAGTGCTGGCATCCCATATAGGTGCCGGTTTTAGTCCTGGCTGCTCCACTCCCAATCCAGCTCTCTGCTATGGCCTGGGAAAGCAGTAGAAGATGGCCCAAGTGTGTGGGCCCCTGCACCTGTGTGGGAGACCCAGAATAAGCTCTTGACTCCTGGCCAAGATTGGCGCAGTTCTGGCCATAGTGGCCATCTGAGAAGTGAACCAGCGGATGGAAGACCTCTCTCTCTCTCTCTGCCTCTCCTCTCTCCGTGTAACTGTGACTTTCAAGTAAAATAAATACATCAAAAAAAAAAAAAAAAAAAAAAAGAAAAGAAAAAAGAAAGAAAGAAAGAAAGTAAACAGCTAGGTTGCTAGACACCAGAATCAGGATGCACCATAGGTTCCTTACATTGGAGAGTGGCACAGGGAAGTGATTGCTGGAGAAATGGTGAAGGTGACTATGAAAACTTAATCTAGAATAACCTGTACCTTTTCCGAATTTACCATTTCTTGTTGAGATTTAGGAGGTTAATAACCAACACCCCTTCCTCGCTCCCCCAAATGTGGAACCAATGGCGAGGTTGACACAATGTCACAAAGGTGGAGGTCAAAGTGACACCTCCTTACCGATAAAAGCTGGCTTGGAGGACATGAAGTAAGCATGCAGATACATATGGACTCCACCCAGTACAGGACTGCAAAGGGCTGAGTGCTTCACGCAGAGGTTAAGACACCCCTTGGGACACCTATCGCCCGATTCCAGCTTCCAGCTAGGCAGGCAGCAGCTGATGGCTCAAGGGTTTGATCCCTGACACCCATGTGGGAGACCCAAGATTGAGTTCCCAGTTCTCAGCTTCAGGCTGGTCCAGCCCTGGCTATTGTGGGCATTTTGAGAATGAATTAATGGATGGGCGATCTCTGCCTGTCTCTTAAACACACACACACACACACACACACACACACAACTCCCACGGGAGGGCCGGGCACCGCAGGGCCTTCCTGTCCTGAAGGAAGGTGTCAGCATTCCAGCGGAGTCACGGGACACAGAATCTGCCTTCCGTCTTGGTGGGACGACTGGACACAAACGAGCCGGCTGAGTTCCTTCTCCCAAGCGCACAGTTCAAGTGTGTGGGCCCACCCCAGTGTGGGAGTGAAGGGACATGAAGAAGCTCCTGGCAGGGAAATTCTCAAGCTATTTTCTCCCCTCTCTAGACTAGAAGGGGGCTAATCCATCGCTTCTCTGGAAACCCAAGAGGAGGTGGGGAGGAGGCATCCCCTCTCTAACACCTGTTTGTTGGACCTGCCTGCTGTATGCTTGTCTGAACCTGCTAGTGAGAGAGAATCTGATTCCTTTCTCTGTATCCCTACTATCGACCTTAGACTCGGGAATTTTATCTGGAGCTAGCATGTTCTATGCTCTTCCACCCTACCACATACACTAAATTGTCAACTGCAGCAAAACAAATGACCCGTAAGGCAGTGACTTGAAACAGCAATACAAATTGACTAGATTGTTTCCGCAGGTCAAGAATTCAGGGGTTGTGGCCAGCGCTGCGGCTCACTAGGCTAATCCTCCGCCTGCGGTGCCAGCATCCCGGGTTCTAGTCCTGGTCCGGGTGCTGGATTCTGTCCCGGTTGCCCCTCTTCCAGGCCAGCTCTCTGCTGTGGCCCAGGAGTGCAGTGGAGGATGGCCCAAGTCCTTGGGCCCTGCACCTGCATGGGAGACCAGGAGAAGTACCTGGCTCCTGGCTTCAGATCGGCAAGTGCGCTGGCCATAGCAGCCATTTGAGGGGTGAACCAACAGAAGAAATACCTTTTTTTTTTTTGACAGGCAGAGTGGACAGTGAGAGAGAGAGAGACAGACAGAAAGGTCTTCCTTTGCCGTTGGTTCACTCTCCAATGGGCGCCGCGGCCGGCTCACCGCACTGATCCTATGGCAGGAGCCAGGTGCTTCTCCTGGTCTCCCATGCGGGTGCAGGGCCCAAGCACTTGGGCCATCCTCCACTGCACTCCCGGGCCACAGCAGAGAGCTGGCCTGGAAGAGGGGCAACTGGGACAGAATCCAGCACCCGGACCAGGACTAGAACCCGGTGTGCCGGCACTGCAAGGCGGAGGATTAGCCTACTGAGCCGCGAAGCCGGCCCCACTGGCAATCTTAAGAGACATCAGTTATTCGGCTCCTGTCATCACTCGCTGAAGTGTAGGCTGAGAGAAGACGATGCCAGGCAGGCTGAGACACCCTCTAGAACACTGATGTAGCAAAGGGGGCGGTTCCGTGGGTGGAGCCGATGGCCCATTGCTCTTAGGCTATTATTTCCTGACCACTTACTTTGTGCTATGGTTTGCGTGGATGGGATTGCACATCTTTCTTGTATCAACCCGTGAGGGAGGCCTCTTTATCTTCAATTTGCAGATGTAGAAATTCAGGTTCAGAAAAGTGAGGTAACCTGCCTGAAGCCACACAGCAAACAGATGGTGGAGCTGGGATTTGATCTCAGATCAAACTAACACTTAACCTCACAGCAGTTCAGATCAGCGCTCCTTAAAGGAATCCACATTCCCCATCAGGAGGCCTGGGGTTGTGTTGAGGTTCTTCACCGGGAACAATCTCCCAGGTACTGCTGCTGAGGGCAGACTTCACAAGGAGGTTGTAGAACCACATGTAACAACTGTCGTGAGTGGTGAGGACTTCTAAGTAGGGCGCCTGACAGAACTAACTGTCCAACAAACATCAGAACTCTGCAGAGGGGAGCTGAGGGCCAGTGCCCCAACCCACTCCTGCAAGGAGGGACCTCACCTCCCTAAGGAGGGAGGCCCAGAAGAAAGAATGTGGTGGGCGGAACTCATTGCTCTAGGGAGAGTCAGGATTGCATTGAGAATGGCAGTAGTGTCTGGGAGGCCAAACCATGCTCTTTCTTTTTTTTTATTTTTTATTTTTTTTATTTTTTTGACAGGCAGAGTGGACAGTGAGAGAGAGAGACAGAGAGAAAGGTCTTCCTTTTGCCGTTGATTCACCCTCCAATGGCCGCCGCGGCTGGCGCGCTGCGGCCGGCGCACCTCGCTGATCCGATGGCAGGAGCCAGGAGCAAGGTGCTTTTCCTGGTCTCCCATGGGGTGCAGGGCCCAAGCACCTGGGCCATCCTCCACTGCACTCCCAGGCCACAGCAGAGAGCTGACCTGGAAGAGGGGCAACCGGGACAGAATCCGGTGCCCCAACCGGCACTAGAACCCGGTGTGCCGGCGCCGCTAGGCGGAGGATTAGCCTAGTGAGCCGCGGCGCCGGCCCAAACCATGCTCTTTCTGAGCTGCCCCCTTTCTCGTGGAGCCAGACTCCCTTCCTGTGCCATCACTCACCTTTGGGGTCACCCATCAAAATCAGCTGCTTTTAGGCAGCTCTCTCAGTGGATGCTCACAAGTTGGTATAAAGGGCTGGGCATGATGGAGTCTGCGTGTGGTTGTAGGGGGAGCTGAAGGGATATCGCCAAGTGGGCTTGGGAGCTCCGTTCTCTCACCCTTGTTCGTCCCCTGCAACTGTGGCAGAACACCAGGGCCTCTCAGTGTGTGCGTATTGCTTTGTAGACTCTCCTAGAGAGACAAGATAATGAGTATTTTTCTTAGCTCATCCATGAAGTGAACGTATAATACATTCTTAATTGCATTTAGAAGCATTTGTTCCACCAAGTATAACTAGTAATTTCAGAAAATGCCCAATAATCCCAATGTTACGGCACATTTGGAGTGCTTTGCTCTCGAAGCGTCGAGTATTTCCCTGGTTTGGCTTTGGGGACACTTGTTCCAGAAGCCTCTAATTTCTGCAGACTGTGCATCAGCCCTCATTGCCCTTTGGTTGTCTGAAGCTAGGACCTAGGTTTTTCCTTTCTTTTGTCTCCAGATCGCTTCAGCCACCCACAGAGAGCCCTGAGCAGGAAAGTGGGGGACAGTTGTGTGAGCCACTCCCCATTTTGTGGGGGAGTCTCCCCTCTTTCCACCCACACAAAGCCCAGAGCCAGGGAAAAACAAGAATGGAAAAGCAGATTGGCCCTCCCCAGGGCTTGCCGGCCGGGGCACAGCAGGAAAACAATGCTGCCTCCAAGCAGCTCCCAGTCTCTCTAGAAATCAAAGATGCTGCACCCCTTGGTTTGGCAAGGAAGAGGCTGGGTACCAAACTCTTGAGTGATTTGAGAAAACAACCTGAACGGGGTCAGAAAAGTGGGAAGGAAATGGCAAGCAGCCTATGTTGATGCGCAAGTCAGCCACAGCCCCATGAACAGGAAGTCTTCACAGAGGAAGACCCCCAGCCTTTCTGATGGTTGCGTGCATGTGAGTCCTCCAGAGAGTTCCTAGAAATATACAATTAAAAGTTTACTAGGGTGCAAAAAACGTGAAATCCATGCTTTGACTTTCCATAATACACATTTTCCATGAACATTTTGAAGACCCTGTGGTACATGTTGATCTCAAAACTATACCAAAATACAATTATCATTTAATTCCATCTTCCATGAACATTTTGAAGTGTGCGCCAATGTGTTTATCAATGCATCTCTGTGCTATGGTTTGAAAGTCTGTGTCTCCTCCTGAGGCCATATTGGTGGGAGGTTCATTGGCCAGGAGAGCTCTGCTCTGTGTATGGAATTAGTGCCTATTAAAGGGTTGGAGGCAACTAACCGGATCCCTTTTTTGCTCTTCCACTGTTCTGCCATGTGAGGACACAATGTTTGTCATTCCCCTCCCCACCCCCCAGGACACAGAGTTCAAGGCAACATCTTGGAAGCAGAGACTGGACCATCTCCAAACACTAAACATGCTGGTCCTGCAATCTTGGACTTTGCAGCCTCCAGAACTGTGAGCAATAAATGTATGCTGTTTATAAATTACCCAATTGGTAGTATTTTGTTATAGCAGCAGGAATGGACTACAACACTCTGATACCTGTGTGTTGATCCATAAGCTTCATAGGTACTAATATATAAATCATAAGACATACATATCATAGGAATTATAAAGAACAGAGTTTAAGTAATCCTCAATGAAAGTTCTACTCTTTTAAAAAAAAAGATTATTTATTTATTTATTTATTTGAGAGGCAGAGTTACAGAGAGGGAGAGAGACAGAGAGAAAGGTCTTCCACTCACTGGGTCACTCCTCAAATGGCTGCAATGGATTTATTTGAGAGGCAGAGTTACAGAGAGAGGGAGAGACAGAGAGAAAGGTCTTCCATCTGCTGGTTCACTCCCGACATGGTCACAACAGCCAGAACTGGGCCGATCTGAAGCCAAGAGCCAGTTGCTTTTCCGGGTCTCCTGTGTGGGTGCAGGGGCCCAAGCATTTGGGCCATCTTCTACTGGTTTCCAAGGCCATAAACAGAGGGCTGGATCAGAAGAGGAGCAGCCAGGACTCGAATTGGTGCCCGTATGGGATGTCAGCACCACCTACTATGCCACAGCACCAGCCCTGAAAGTTCTACTCTTTTTCCTTATATATAACACATCAGCTCCCTGCTATGGAGACTACTGTCTGGTATTAGGCCTGACATAGAGAATTAAGCCTGAGGCTGGGCATTGCTACTTTATTTCCCTTATAGCCTCAGGGAAATAACCTTGCTAAACTTTATAAGGCTCAACTACAAAAGCAAATAATGATAGTTGTGAGAATTCAAAGAGATACTGTGTGCACAGCATTTAGCACAACGCTGGTGGATGGTAAATGCTCAGTACTTGTTAATACAGGCATCCCTCAGAGATGCTGCAGGTTCAGTTCCAGACCACCTCCACAAAGTAAATGTTGCAATAAAGTGAGTCGCTTAGTTTCCCAGGGCATAAATGTTCACGTTAGACTGTAGTCTATTAAGTGTGTAACAGCATTAGATCTTAAAAAGTGATGAGACACACCTTAATTTTAAAATACTTTATTGCTAAAAAATACTAATGATCTAAGAATAATTGTGTGTTAATTAAAGAGTTTAACCAATGGTTGTGGGGAGCAACTCAGACTAGACTAAGTTACTGGAATTAAGACTTATTCTATGCATCTGCTCTCCCACAATATGGCGCTGAGAAGGGAGTAACAACTTCTACGCAGCTGCCTCTCGCCAACTTGAGTGATGACCTGCAGGAGCTGATCCTGCTCCTGATTGGAGGAGAGCAGCATACTCGGCGTGTGGGTAGCAGAGCTGGGATTGGTGGAAGAGGACTATAAAGGAGGAGAGAGACAACATGCACCAGGAACATCTATCTGAGGGAACACCTGTGCAGCCCCTGAGAGAGCCAGCCGGCGGTGTGCCGCTCCCCTGCGGAAGTGGGGAAAGTGGCAGGGGGCCCGCCCCTCCACGGAGGTGGAGGGACGGTAGCCAACCCGGGAAGAACCAGCAGCAAACCCGGGGAGGGCCGAGCAGACAAAAGAACAGCGCAGGGTCCTGTGTCGTTCCTCCACGAAGAGGGGGAGCGACATAATGGTGCCGTGACTCGGATATGAAGCCTAGGCAGGGTTTAGTGTCGTTCCTCCATAAAGAGGGGGAGCGACAAATGGTATTAAATAGAACAAAAAAGTCCTAAGAGGAATAAAGTAGTAAGTTGTTCCTTGACAGTCAGGACAAGGGCTGATCAAGTCATTGTTTCTCATAGTGTCCATTTCACTTCAACAGGTTTCCTTTTAGGTGCTCAGTTAGTTGTCACCGAGCAGGGAGAACATATGATATTTGTCCCTTTGGGACTGGCTTATTTTTACTCAGCATATTTTCCAGATTTCTCCATTTTGTTTCAAATGACCAGATTTTATTTTATTTTTTACTGCTTTATAGTATTCTATAGAGTACATATCCCATAATTATTCTTAGGTGTTTAAATTTAACTGAAAAGTGATCCCTGTTAAATATAAGAGTGGGAATAAGAGAGGGAGGAGATGTATAGTTTGGCACATGCTCAATCGGACTTACCCTAAAGGTAGAGTTAGAAAAGTGCCAGGGGATTCCAATTCAATCCCATCAAGGTGGCATGTACCAATGCCATCTCACTAGTCCAAGTGATCAGTTTCAGTTCATAATTGATCATAATGATAGGATTAAGTGTCAAAGGGATCACATAAACAAGACTAGTGTCTGCTAATACTAACTGACAGAATCAAAAAGGGAGAGAACGATCCAACATTGGAAGTGGGATACACAGCAGACTCATAGAATGTCAGATGTCCTAAAGAGCACTCTGGCCTCAGAATCAGCCCTTAAGGCATTCAGATCTGGCTAGAAAGCCCATGAGAGTATTTTAGGCATGGAAAGCCAAGACACTCTGGCAAAAAAAAACAAACAAACAAACAAAAAAACACCTAAATGAAAGATCTCTGTGAGTGATATCCCAGTGGAAATGGAAAGAACGGGCCATCAAAGAAGGAGGTACCTTTCTCTGAAGGGAGGAGGGAACTTCCACTTTGACTATGGCCTTGTCTAAATAAGCTCAGAGCTGGTGAACTCAAGAGGCTTCCATAGCCTTGGAAACTCATGACAAGAGCCTAGGGTGATTACTGACAACATAAATAAGAGTGTCAATTGTTAAATCAACAAGAGGAGTCACTGTGCACTTACTCCCCATGTAGGATCTCTGTCCTTAATGTGTTGTACTATGTGAATTAACAGTATAACTAGTACTCAAACAGTACTTTATACTTTGTGTTTCTGTGTGGGTGCAAACTGTTGAAATCTTTACTTAGTATATATTAAATTGATCTTCTGTATATAAAGATAATTGAAAATGAATCTTGATATGAATGGGATGGGAGAGGGAGTTGGAGAGGTGATGGTTGCAGGTGGGAGGGAGGTTATGGGGGAAAAAGCCACTATAATACAAAAGTTGTACTTTAGAAATTTATGTTTATTAAATAAAAGTTAAAAAAATACTAATGATCATCAGAGCCTTCGGTGAGTTGTAATTTTTTTGGGGGGGCCTCTATGTTTCTGGCTTTTGACTGATCTAGGTGGTGATTGCCGAAGCTTGGGGTGGTTGTGGAAATTATTTATTTTAAGACAATAATTTAGTTTGTCCCACTGACTGACTCTTCCTTCCATGAGAGATCTTTCTGCGGTGTGCACTGCTGTTTGATACTGCATTCTACTCACAGTAGGACTTCATTCAAAATGAGTTAATCCTTTTAAGCCCAGCTGTTGCTCTGTCAACTTGTGTATGCAACATTCTAAATCCTTTGTTGTCCTGTCAACCATGTTTGCAGCATCTTTACCAGGATAGATTTCAGCTCAAGAAACCATTTTGTTTGCTCATCCATAAGAAGCAACTCCTAATTGGTTTTATCTTGAGACACCAGCAATTCAGTCACCCCCTCCCTCAAGCCCCACTTCTAATTCTGGCTCTCTTGTGATTTCCATCGCATCTACAGCTACTACTTCTTCCACTAAAGTTTCCAACCCCTCAAAGTCACACAAGCCAGGAGGTGGCCTGCAAGAGAGGTAGACTCAAGAAACTGTCACAGTCAAGTCCTTTAAGCACATTTTTGGGGCAAAAAACCAGAACAGCAGCTAACAATCAATTGGAGGGTGGGGGAAAAATCATCAAAAGGCCAGAATTGTAATCCTGTCTAGCTTGCTCTTGAGAAAATAATTGGCACTCTTATCTTGCCAAAGGCAGCTTTTGGGGAGCAGCATCCATTTTGCTCCCTCCTTTCCTCATTCTGACTGGGACCCAACCTAATTGCCTATTAGACCATCTACCTTCTCACAGAATCACTAGCTATGGCAGTGTCAGCCTTCATAAATGTATCTCTGAAGTAATCAGCCTTGAAAGTTGAAATTACCCCTTAATCCATGAGCTACAGAGTGGATGTCTTGTTAGCAGGCGTGAACGTAATATTAATCCTATTGTGTATCTCCACCAGAGCTCTTGGATGGCTAGGAACATTGTTAATAAATGGTAATATTTTACAAGGTTTCAAACAGTGGGTTTACAATATTTAGTAAGCCATGTTGTAAACAGATGTGCTGTCGTCCAACCTTTGTTTTTGCATGTGTGGAGCCCAGGCAGAATAGATTGAGTGTAATTCTTAAGGGTCCTAGGATTTTCGGTGGGAAATGAGCGGTGGCTTCAATGTAAAGTCACCAGCTGCACTAGCCCTTAACAAGAGAGTCAGCCTTCGAAGCTGTGGAGCCTGGCATTGGCTTTTCCTATGGAAGTCCTGGATGGCATCTTTGTCCTGTGCAAAGCAGTTGTGCTTACGTTGAAAGTCCATCATTTGGAGGGCCCGCCTGTGCTGTGTTGATGAGATCTTCTGGATAACTTGCTGAAGCTTCTGCCTCAAGCACTTGCCACCTCCCTTTGCATAACCTAATGTGATGGAGACGTATTCTTTTTATAAACATCAAGAACCAATCTCTGCTAATTTCAAAATTTTCTTCTGTAGAGTCCTCTTCTCTCTCAGCCTTCATAGAATTGAAGAAAACTGGGGCCTTGCTCTGGGTGAGACGTGGTTTAAGGGAATGTTGTGGTTGGCTTGATCTTTACTCCATATCCCTAAACTTTCACCACATCAGCCATCAGGCTGGTGTGCTTTCTCATCAGTCATGAGTTCAATGGAGTAGCACTTTTAAACTCCTTCAAGAACTTTTGACTGTTTGACATAAGAGCCCTACCTTTTGGCCTATCTCAGCTTCTGATTTGTCTTCCTCACTATGCTGTGGTATAGAAGGTGCACTGTGGAGATGCCTGCAGTTCTGGCATCCCACGTGGACACCAGTTTGAGTCCTGGCTGCTCCACTTCTGATCCAACTGCCTGCTAATGAGTCTCGGAAAGCGGCGCAAGATGGCCCAACTGCTTGGGCCCCTGCCACCCACAAGGGAGACCTGGAAGAAGCTCCTGGCTCCTGGCTTTGGATGAGCCCAGATCTGGTCATTGTGGCCATTTGAGGAGTGAACCGGGGGATGAAAGACCTCTCTGTCTCCCTCTCTCTGTAACTCTGCCTTTCAAATAAATGAATATTTTTTAAAAATCTAAAAAAAAGAAGAAATGTGAGACTCTTTTTTTCACTTGAACACTCAGATGCCATTATGGAATTGATAATTGGCCTAATTTCATGGCCCTTCCCTCCCTCCCTCCCTCCTTCCTTCCCTCCCTCCCTCCCTCCTTCCTTCCCTCCTTCCCTTCCTCTCTTCCTCCCTTCCTTATATTTCTTTATTTGAAAGGCAGAGTTAGAGAGAGAGAGAGAGAGAGAGAGATATCTTCCATCCGCTGGTACATTCTCCAGTTGGCCACAACAGCCAAGCCCATTAGCAGAGAGCTGGGTTGGAGGTAGAGCGGCCAGGGCAGGAACCGGCACTCACATGGGATGCCAGCATCACGGGCAGCGACACAACCCGCTACGCAGCCGTGCAGACCCTGGTCTAATTTCAACAGTGTTCTGTCTCAAGAACTAGAGAGACTAGAGGAGGGGGGAGAGATGGGGAAGTGGCCAGTCAGTGGAACAGTGAGAGTACACAACATTTATTAAGTTTCAGGTCTACTCTGGGTGTGGTTGATAGCACCTTGAAATAATTACGGTAGGAAGAGCAGAGAGCACAGATCACCCTCACAGCCTTAGTAATGGGGAACAAATTTGAAATGTGGGGTGTGACCCAGACACAAAGCAAGCACGTACTGTCAGAAAAAATGACAGTGACAGTCTTATTTGACACAAAGTTGCCACAAAACTTCAATTTTTAAAAAAACTATCTGCAAAGCATAGCAAAAGCAAGCCTATATTGGATAATTGGTTACTTGAGTTTCCCAGTACAGAAACATTATGAAAACTTCTAAAGTAAGGCAAGAGGCTGGATGACTGTGTGTCTTTTGTTGACATCCTGGAGAACTGTCCTTTTGGTCATGTGACAATGTAGGCAGCAACAACGGCTCCCAATTCTATTGATTAGGGCCCAGTTTCCTTAAAGTTAGATGTGACCTAATTCAGTTGTGTATGATTTTTGCCTAATAGAGATGCAAATCACTTCTATTCTAGCAAAATAGAAAACCTTAGAGAGGATAGCTGTGTCATTTTGTTTTCCTTGTTTTGTATCTAATTCAGCAATTTGATCTCGCATCCTGTCTTACTGGCCATGGCTCCTCCTCACTTTTCTTCCTTTAAGTGAGCTTTACCCTCCTGCTGGCTCCCTCATTACTTAAATAAGTCATCTATGCGCATTGCATGTTGGGTAAGAGGCTCATGTGTTTAGCTTTTGAAAATTATACTTCAACACAAGTTAATTCAACTTTTAGACTTAGTTGCACTCTTTCCTAAAACCAAAATAATATTGACTAGGAAGGCATATCTGTAATATCATAGTTATCCTGTCCCTCTTATTCCAACTTGCCCAGCAAACTCCCAGCTACCAGGTGCCTTAACCCATCCTGAACTATGCTCCAGGATGAAAATTACCAAACTTATTTGGATACCCAAGTCCTACTTTCCTTTAAGTCAAGTTAATGTTTTATTTTCAATGTTTAAGTCAAGAAGTATTAACTGAGAAAATAAAATGCTGCTTTTATGTTTACTTGTTATTTATTTGTCTTTACTTTATTTGAAAGGCAGAGAGAGAGAGAGAGACAGAGAGATCATTCACTGGTTCATTCCCCAAATTCCAGCAACAGTCAGGGCTGAGCCAGGCCAAAGCCAGGAGCCTGGAACTCCATTTGGGTCTCCCACATGAGTGGCAGGGACCCCAGGTACTTGAGACTTACTCTTCTGTCATCCAAGGGTGCCCATTAGCAGAAAACTGCATCAGAAGTGGAGGACCTGGGACTGGAACCAGGCACTATAGATGGGATGTGAGCATCCTGAGTAATGTCTCCACAGCCGCACCAAATGCCCATCCCCTGTAATTGCTTTTAAGAGGTGAGAATCTCAATAATTTTTCCCCATCTCCCACTTTACATATTTTCTACATTAATGATATGTTATTCTCATAATGAAAAGAGATAAAAGATGTTAATTTTTTAAAAAGGAAGCAATTACTATATTCATGCCACTGGGGAAGACCCAGCAGGGAACACAGTGTTGAATAATTCACTGCTCCTGCGTTTGATAATATAACAATGTAAGTATAGCCATAAAAATGGGACAGAATGTAAATGCAAACAGAGAAATAACTAAGCTATCCTGCTGATGGTGCAAAGGCTGAGGGGCTGGAACGGAAGGACCCACCCTGGAGGAGTAGCATTTGATAGCACAGTCAATTGCTAACAGCAAGCATTTACCTTATGAATGTTACATACCAAGAATCTTCCCAAATCCTTCACATGCATCACATGTAACTTTGCTCATTTGTTAAGTTGTGGTTTAAAAAAAGATACAACAAGACTTAGCACCTTACCCATTTGTGAGTTCAGTAGGTTGGAGTCATGCTGTGAGTCCCGTCTCCAAAACTCTGGCACCTTGCAAACCTGAACGCTCTACCCACTGAATACAGCCTCCTGTTCTTCCTGCTCCCAGGAATCTCCATTCTACTTTGCTGTTGTGAATTCGATGACTTTCAGTGCCTCCTGTAAGTGGAATCCTATGGCATTTGTCCTTTTTGTGAAAGGCTTATGTCACTTAGTATAATGTCCTCAAGTTCATCCATGCTGTAACATATAACAAGACTTCTGTAGATAGGAAGGTACTTCAAAAATTTCACAGAAAAGTGAAATTAAATGTACGAATAGATGTTTTTATAATATGCATTTTCTATTACATTTTGGAGATCCTTTGTATGCATGAATTTCAATTTTTTTGCACCAAAACAATCTTGTCATTTAATTCCATTTTTTGACCAACTTTTTGAAGTACCCTCATATATGTCTCTCTTTTTTTTTTATCTGTCCATTCATCAATCCATGAATGACATTTGGGTTGCTTTCCTCTTTGGGCTTTTGTGAATAATGTTACTAAGAACATGGGTGTGGAATTCTTTGGGAGACATACTCTGAAATGAGATCTCTGGAGAGGAGAGGATGGAGGAATATTGGCTGATGGGTACAAAATTACAATCAGATAAGAAATAAGTTCTGATGTTCTATTGTATATGCAGTGGCCATATTTAGCAATATTATCTTGTGTATTTCGAAATAACTAAAAGAGAAGAGTTAGAATAGTTTCCCCAAAGACAAATGGTAAACGTTTTAGGTGATAACTATGCTAAGCATTCTGATTTGATCACTGCATGCTGTCTACATTTATGAAAACATCATGCTATACCCCATAAATATGTACAGTTGCTGATGCGCCAATGGAAACCAAAATAAAACAAAAAAGGAGGGACCAGCACTGTGGTATAGTGGGTTAGCACCCGGGCCTGAAGCGCTGGCATCCCATATGGGCACCAGTTCAAGACCTGGGGCTCCACTTCCCATCCAGCTCTCTGCTACAGCCTGGGAAAGCAGTAGAAGATGGCCCAAGTCCTTGGGCCCCTGCGCCCGCATGGGAGACCCGGAAGAAGCTCCTGGCTCTTGGCTTCAGATTGGTGCAGCTCCAGCTTTTGCGACCAATTGAGGAGTGAACCATCAGATGGAAGACTTTCTCTCTCTCTCTCTCTCTCTCTCTCTCTCCCCCTCTCCTCTCTCTGTGTAACTTTGACTTTCAAATAAATAAATACATCCTTAAAAAAAAAAAAACAAAAAAGGAAATGGAATTGCTGTATGACAACAATAGCTCTATTTTAATTTTTTGGCAGCCGCCATCCTGTTTTCCATAGTGGTTGCACCATTTTACATTCCCACCAACAGCATTCATGACTTTCAATTTCCCCACATACTCATCAACAACCGTTATTTTCTGGTTTTTTAACTATTACAATGGATGTGGAATGATATCTCCTTGTATTTTTTTTCAAGATTTATTCATTTTTTACTTGAGAGTCAGAGTTACACATACAGAGGAAAGAGAGAGAGAGCAAGAGAGAGAGAGAGAGAGAGAGAGAGGTCTTGCATCTGATGGTTCACTTCCCAATTGGCTGCTATGGCCGGCACTGCGCCGATCCGAAGCCAGGAGCCAGGAGCCAGGAGCCAGGAGCTTTCTCCATGCAGGTCTCCCACGTGGGTGCAGGGGCCTAAGGACTTGGGCCATCTTCTACTGCTTTCCCAGGCCATAGCAGAGAGCTGCATCAGAAGAGTAGCAGCTGGGACTCGAACTGGTGCCCATATGGAATGCCAGCGCTTCAGGCCAAGGCTTTAACCTGCTGAGCCACAGCGAGGGCCCCCTGCAACCTCATTCTTTTGCATGCAAATATCCTATTTACCCAGCAGCTTTGTTGAAGAGATTTTCATTTTTCTTTTAAGAATCTTGACACCCTTATTGGAGATCATTTGGTCATATACATTAGGGTTTCTACGTCTCAAAAATATGCCATTTGGGATATTTATAGGGATTATACTTAATCTGTCAATTACTTTGGATAGTGTTAGACCCTCGGAGTGAGGATGCTAACACGTCGAGAGGCACACCCCAAAGACTCAGACTCCAGACCAGCTGATGCAAAAGCAAGAGGATTTATTCAGCATCTGCGCAGACAGGCCTCCTGAACTTGGGAGTCCAGAGAGCGCCCCCAGTACAAAGCCACACGGTTTATATACCCGCAGTGACCAATTAAAAGCACTGTAGAGTCCATGCACACAGCAGTCCAATCCGCGAGCTGATCATGTGAAAGGCATGCGTCTTCTATCCAATCAGCTACGGGATCACATGGGAGGCATGCACCTCGTCGCCATTTTGTTGTTTACTTCTTTAGTAGTTCCTTTCCCTGCCAGCACCATCTTGGTCACCCTGGGGTGGGGGGGACGTCTCGCTCCCTTCGTTGCCCTGGAGGGAGAGCGGCATCCCGCTTCCCACACCATTATTTGCGTATTAGGAGGCATACAAACTGGGTTAGGTCTTAGCACAGCCAGGCACAAGTGTTGCAGCTAGCTAAGCATAGGGTCCCTTATTTTTATAGCTGCACCAAATTTTAGCTTTGGGGGAAAAAGTTTAGGGCTGTAATTTTTTTTTTTTTTTTTGACAGGCAGAGTGGACAGTGAAAGAGAGAGACAGAGAGAAAGGTCTTCCTTTTGCCATTGGTTCACCCTCCAATGGCTGCCGTGGCCGGCGCGCTGTGGCCGGCGCACTGCGCCGATCCGATGGCAGGAGCCAGGTGCTTTTCCTGGTCTCCCATGGGGTGCAGGGCCCAAGCACCTGGGCCATCCTCCACTGCACTCCCTGGCCACAGCAGAGGGCTGGCCTGGAAGAGGGGCAACCGGGACAGAATCCGGCGCCCCGACCGGGACTAGAACCCGGTGTGCCGGTGCCGCTAGGCGGAGGATTAGCCTAGTGAGCCGCGGCGCCGGCAGGGCTGTAATTTTTAAACTTTAATTTTTATTTGGGGCAAAGGTGACTTCTTGTTTTTAATGGTATTGGCTTAGGTCACTCCGTCTTGGTTTGATTTTTAAGGTTCTTCAGAAAGTATAACATCTTATTAATACTAAATCTTCCAATCAGTGAGTTCACAATATCTTTCCATTATTTATGTCTTCTTTAGTTTATTTTAGCAATATTTTGTTATTTTTACTGTATAAGTCTTTTTGCTACCTTGGTTAGGTTTATTCCTCAGTATTCTTTGATGCTTCTGTAAATGGAATTGCTTTCTTAATTTCTTTTTGGGTTGTTCACAGTTAATGTATAGAAATGCAACCGTTGTGTGTTGATTTCTGTATCCTTGCAACCTTACTGAGTTATGTTACTATTTCTAGCAGGATTTGTGTATGTGTGTGTGTGTGTGTGTGCACATGTGTAATCTTTAGGTCTTTGTACAGAAAAGATCATGCCATCTTCAAGCAGAGATAGTTTGACTTCCTCTTGTCCAATTTGGATGCCTTTTATTTCTTTTTCTTGCCTAATTGCTCTGGCTTTAATTGCCTTTGTTGTAGTCATTAGGACACTGAGTGTTAGGGAAGTTGATTAGCCTGTCTGCAGCATCATAGCTAAGTGTCAGAGTCAGAATAAAATGTGACTTTTGAACTCAATATCCAGAAGTTTACTGAGTAGCGTTGAATGAGATTTTATCTGGTTGGCATGGAAAGCATGGGTCACTCTGAACACATAAATCCTGACTTCTTAACTTTGTCCCTCTAGGTCTTTTAGTGATTGCCCCATTTCAAGTCACAAATAGCTTCAAACATGCTTAAAGCAAAACTGTGCTGAGTATTATTTCATCTTTTTTAATATTTAGATGACAATATTTGCTCCAGGTCAATTTGAACAGCAATTGGAACTGAAATCAGTTTGTGCCAACAATGAGCCTACTATAAAAGCTGTTTTTGTGAACATATCCTTGATAGTCAGTTGCGTTATTACAGTTTTTGTTTTTATTGTTTTTTTTTAACACATGGAGTCAAACTTGCAGAGCTGAAAAAGACCTTATAGAGATCGGAAGGTGGACTAATGGAGAGTTAAGTCCTCCCTGCTGCTTCCTCCGCTCCCCCGCCTCCCTGCCTTTGTTCCTTTCCCCCTTCCTTCCTTCCTGTCCCAGGAGTAGTGCGCGCAGCTTATTAGCTGATTATTAAGGAGCACACTTTAAAGGGAGCGTCTTCTTCTCCTTGCCCTGTCCTCCATCTCCACCACACATCTGCCCAGCAGGAAAAGCACGTTTTCAGTGTGTTCAGTCTCCATCCAGGCTTACTTCCTTTCCTTAGACATGCACCATTTGCATAAACAGCTGCAGTGTTATTTTGTGTTTTTTTTTTTTTCTTTTTTAACAAATTAATGACAATAACAAAATGGTACCAGGAGTCTGCCCTTGCCTTTGGCTCACTATGAAAAGGCACAAATTCCCCATATGACTTAAGCAAATTTCATAGCCCTAGACCTGCAGCCACCCTGGCTCTGGGATGCATGAGACTCCATGGGGACACAGCGCACAGCACATCATCAGCTCCCAGCAAGCACGCACTTGAAGCTTACTGCCAAACACATTTAAAGTTCCCATTTCCTGCAACTCCCATTTTCCCCACACTACACACACACACACACACACACACACACACTTATCTCCCCAGGGAATCAGCAGAAGGGTTGTCTTTGTCCCAGTGTGGTTCCAAGCTCTCTCCCAGTACAGTCTTTAGTGGAAGACTAAGGCCCAGAAGAGAGGAAAGTTCTGGGAAGAAGAAAGTCCATTCTTGTTGAAAAAAAAAAAAAGCTGCCAACCGTTTTCTGAGGTCTCCTCTCCCTATGTTCTCTTTAGAGGAGCTATTCTTTTAAAATCATTCATCTCCAAAACCCTGTTCTCCAAGGATTGCATACCCTCATCACCAATGTATGGCAATTTAAAAACTTGTGTTAAAATGTCATGATTACACTGTGCCAGATATAATGCTAATATGGTCATGTCAACTACTTACACACCAAGTGATGTCAACCAGCACTGGGTGTTGTCACTATTTCGTAGATCAGGAAATGGAGGCTTAGGGAACTTTTGTGTCTCACTCAAAACCACAGAGCCTGTGAGTGATGGACCCAGCGTTCAAAGCCAGGCAGCCTTGCTCCTACCTTGTAAGTGAGCTTGCAAATGAGTTCCCAGATGCACCGTCAGGGTGCATGTAGATGTTTTGGTTGCCGGGATTTCCTTCAGTCTGGTTCCTTCAGAGAGTCATGTTCAGTTGTTTGGAAGTCAATTGGTTTTGAAACAGGAACAAGCCCTTGATGGCCATATGGAGATTTGTTATTCAGCCTACACTTTAAATTAACCTTATTGATAGATTTCCTGCCAAGCTGGGTTTCATTTATTATGCATGTTCCTTTTGGTAGGTGGGAGAAAAAAAGGTGTGAGAATTATCCTCTAAATAAAGCAATGTATAAGCCAGGCTCATACATTTTCTGAAGTTTATTTTTATTTGCAAGGCTTTTCTGTATTTGATGGGGGTAACGGTGTTTATTAAATAAAAAGAAAAAGCAGTGTCTCGAAGTAAGGCTATTTTAGTAGCACACAACCTGAAGTGGATCTGCTTTCTCTTTCATTTGTCACTGTCAGTTGAGGACATTCTCAGCCAGCAGCCAGGGGTGAGATGGCGTCGAGACGGGCGAGGCAGTTCATAGTTTATTTCTGAGCTTAGAGAGTATCAGCCTGGAATCTCACCTGTCTGGATTCTGTGGCATCAGGCAGATATGCTGGACTAGTTGGTCCTAGACGCATGCAGGGCTGCCAAGCAGGGTCCGGCCTCCTGGGTGTGATGTGGGGAATGAGCACTCGGTGGGGCACACTCATCTTGGGCTAAAAAGCTCTGAATCAGGGCAGAAGAAATGAGAGGAAGTCTCTTCATTTAATCTTTTCTGACATGACCTAGGCTGGCCAGACAATGCGGTTAGTCTGGAACAATCTTGGCTCTTGATGATCTTGGGGGAAGATATTACAAAAAAAAAAAAAAAAAAAAAGCTTGGGTCCGTGGCACTCATCAATAGCTGTTTTGGAATGGTTCTATCTGAACGGATGGAGCTGAGGGGCCCCGTTCCCAAAACAATTCACAGCTTAGTGGCTGCTCGAAATAGCTTGGAGCTCTGGAACTTTCTGTCTGACTGGGAGAAATAATGACCCAGCTCATCAGTTACATATGTGGGCTTTGTTCAGAGAATTTCTGGTGGAATCTGTGATTCCAAACCCTGCCAGACCCTGTGCTCCATTTCAGAACAAATATTTGAACACCTCTTTTGCTGTCCTGAAATGAAATTTATTTATGTCACATTTTATATATATATATATATATACACACACACACACACACATATATAACATCCTGTTATAAGAGGAGAACTAAAAGGAAAGTAATTTTCAATAAGATAAAGGTCTCAATTTGCAAATGCCCAGACAAGACTACTTTTAAAAGATAATTTATACAAAAGATAAAATAATGACACTCACTCAGATATAAAAATGAGCATATGTTATAGATTTTAATTAGCTCACAATGAGGAACGAGGCAAATGCTATAACCTATTCAAGAGAGAAACCACAGAATGGACACATTTATAGATTAGGAATATTGCAATGAATGTACAAATGGAGTCACACCAATTTCTTCAACAGTGGAAGAGAGAGGCCAGTGGATCCTTTACCACATAGGGCAAAATTTGCACATCTACAAACATTGCTTCACACTGCGTCAGTCATCTGCTTTTTGTAGAGGTAGACTGTGTCCCATGAGATCAGATTCAGGTAACAGAGGGAGGTGTGCTATCAGCGGTTCAGTCGCAATGGTAGTGCAGGTTTTTCCCTGGATTGTCCTCATGAAATAGTCAGAGTTGCAACTACAGGTGAAAGCATCCTGAACGGGGCAGGTGTTTGGTGTTAGGGTTAAGACACTGCTTGTGATCACGCATCCCACGATCGAGTGCCTGGGTTTGAGTCCTGGCCCTGCTTTGAGTCCAACTTTCTGCTAAGGTGCACCCTGGGGAGCAGCAGGTCCTGCTTTGAGTCCAACTTTCTGCTAAGGTGCACCCTGGGGAGCAGCAGGTGTGGTTCAGCTAGTTGGGTCCCTGACAACCACGTGGGAGACCAGGATAGAGGTCTTAGCTCCTGACTTCGGCCTGGCCCAGCCCCAGATGTTGCAGGCATTTGGGGAGTAAATCAATGGATAAGAATTTCTCTCTTTCTCTCACTTTCCTCTTTCTCTCTCCATTTTTCAGATAAACAAAACATAATTAAAAAAAGAACAAAAGCAAAAACCCTAAACGAGGCAGCTATCCAGGCAAGCTGACACAATCGGTTGAATTGTCCCCAGTACAGGGACAGTGATGTTTTCAGATAGTTTCTTGCTAAATATCTGAATTAAAAAACTATTCTCTTTCCTCATTTGACCCCACATCTGAATCCCTGGAAAATCCAGTACTTATTGAAACAGTTTGAAAACACATTGTATAATGGGGTTCTGGGTTAAGGTATCTCTGTGTTGTGGTTAGGATAATAGTTTGGATGTTTCCCAAAGGCCTATGGATGGAGAGTTGGCTCCCTAAAGCCTTCTGTTAATGGTTAATGTGCTTTGTTAATGGACTAAGAATGCGGACGTGATACAATTCTGGAGTTTGGGAGGTGAGCCTCGTGGGAGGTCTTTGGGTCACTAAGGATTTGCCCGTAGGCTGGGCCAGCTGCAGCCATTCGCCTGCTTCCTGGCTCACCCGTGGCTGCTGCTGCACGCAGGCTCTGCTGTTGCTGGCCCCCATGAGGGATCAGACTCACAGGAAGACTATGAGCCTCCAAACTCGGAGCCAAAGCGGACCTTCTTCCCTCATAAGTAGCTTCTCGCAGGTTTTTCCAAAATAAAAAAAGCTGACTAATATACCATAAATAAGTTTTCCAGATAATTACAAGAAATTTGACTATCTGGCAGGATGTCTAAAAGTTGCTGGGGATGGAGAAAATCCTTTACTGTGGAGAGTTTCCTCTACGTGGGTCCTGGTGCGCTGTAACCAGGCAGCTCGTTTAGGTCTGAGTGAGCTGGAAGTCCCCACAGGCCCCCGATGTAGTGCTATCTCTGCCTGCCAATCAAAACACTCCCTTTCCCAGGATACACCTGTTTCATCCGGCATTCTGCCTGTGGGGCAGCCCACATTCCCGCATGTCTGTGTGTTCACTTTCTCACCGTTTGAATGAATCCTGCTGTCACTTTCTGCACATTACATTACATTAGCAATCTGATCTTGGTGGGAGACAGGGGCTGGAAAAAGATGAGAATACACGCATGCCCACAACAGTCTTACCCTCCAAATGCAAGTGATGCCCACTCCCCACCCCCCAGTCTTTACGACAACCAAAATGAACTTCTGAGAAGTTCACAGCTCATTCTTCGGATGTGGACTTGCCGAAGCTCTTGGAAGACTCCTTGTAGAAGTTCTGTCGTAGCTGAAACACGCCCTGGAACCATCACTCCATTCCCACCCTGCCACTCTTCACCCCCACCTGCAGCAGCCTCTGCTCACCAGGCAACTGTGGAAAAACACCCAGCGCCTTCTTGCTCAGAGCTACGCCAACCAAATTCTCAGTTTAAAGATTTTACTCATCCCCCCGGAGTCCTGCTTTTCCAGGTTTAACCTTCCTACAGGTGGGAGATAAAAGAGGTCCTTCACTGAACAGAACTACAGTCTATTAGAACTGCCGTTGACTTCTACTTTTCTCAAGGGCTCCTGCCATAAGACCAGCGGCATAGGTTGGAGTAGGAGGTGGGGATATGCAGACAGAAAATGGTACACGTGACTGTGGGACAGGGAGCAGCCTGCTCATGAAATAAGCAACATCGCCTTGGAAGTGGCGGGACTGTGTGCACCTGCTGTGATTCAAGGGCATCGCTGCCACACGGACTCAGCCCAGTGATGCCAGGGCTTCTGTTATTTTCAAGAGAATAAGAGAGAGAGAGGAGATGTACAATTTGGGACATGCTCAATCGGACTTGCCCCAAATGGTGGAGTTAGAAATGTGCCAGGGGATTCCATTACAATCCCATCAAGATTGCATGCACCAATGCCATCTCACTAGTCCAAGTGATCAATTTCAGTTCATAATTGATCATAATGATAGGATTAAGTGTCAAAGGGATCACATATACAAGACTAGTGTCTGCTAATACTAACTGATAGAATCAAAAAGGGAGAGAATGATCCAACATTGGAAGTGGGATACACAGCAGACTCATAGAGTGGCAGATATCCTAAATAGCACTCTGGCCTCAGAATCAGCCCTTGAGGCATTCGGATCTGGCTGAAGAGCCTATGAGAGTATTTTAGGCATGGAGAGCCAAGACACTCTGGAAAAAACAAACAAACAAACAAACAAACAAACAAAACAAAAAAAAACCCCACCTAAATGAAAGATCTCTGCGAGTGAGATCCCAGTAGAAAGAACAGGCCATCAAAGAAGGAGGTACCTTTCTCTGAAGGGAGGAGAGAACTTCCACTTTGACTATGACCTTGTCTAAATAAGATCGAAGTCAGTGAACTCAAGAGGCTCCTATAGCCTTGGAAACTCATGACTAGAGCCTAGGGAGATTTCTGACGCATAAACAAGAGGGGCGAATTGTTAAGTCAACAACAGGAGTCACTGTGTACTTACTCCTCATGTGGAATCTCTGTCCTTAATGTGTTGTCCAATGTGAATTAATGCTATAACTAGTACTCAAACAGTATTTTACACTTTATGTTCTGTGTGGGTGCAAACTGATGAAATCTTTACTTAATATATACTAAATCGATCTTCTGTATATAAAGACAATTGAAAATGAAAAAAAAAAAAGAGAAACTGGAAATCTGTATGCAATTTTTCAGTTCCTAAATGTTGGCTAATATGTATAGTGAGCATACTCCAAAAAGTTCACGGAAAATGGAATTTAAAAAGGAGCTTGTTGCTAAAAAAATTTTGAAATTCATTTTGTTATTCCTGATGTTTATATTCATTTGAGAGGCAGAGAATGAACGAGAGAACTCCTGTCCACTGGATCACACCCAGTTGCCTGCAGCACCACCTGCCCTGGGCCAAATCCCAGAGCTGTGAGCCAGGAATTCAATGTAGGTCTTCCTTATGGGTAGCAGGAACACAATTGAACCGTCACCCTTGCCTCCGAGGGTGTGTATTAGCAGAAACCTGGAGTCGGGGCCAGAGTCAGGTATCCAACCTCGGCACTCTGATGTGGGACGCAGGCATCTTCACTGGCATCCTAACCACTAGGCTAAACGCCCCTCCCCTGTAGATTTTTTTTTCATGCCACACATTCTCCACCTCGTACACAGACCTCTCGTGTGTGTGTGTGTGTGTGTGTGTAAGATGGATAAATACATTCATTCATCATGCATACATACTGCTCCCTATAGTTAGGCCCATGAATAAAAGAGACACTACTCCTCTTAGGTACTGAGTAGGTCCCCTCCTTTGAATGATAATGAGAATTATGAGAAACATACTAAGATCTCCATTTCAGAGATGATGGGATGGGTGCATAGAGAAGTTAAGCAACTTACCCAGAGTCTCATGGTAAGTTACTAGGCTGAGATTTTTATTTTTTAAAGATGTATTTTTTATTTTATTTGAAAGAGTTAGAGAAAGAGGTAGAGAGAGAGAGAGAGAGTCCTTCCATCCATTGGTTCACTCCCCAAATGGCCATAACAGTTGGAGCTGAGCCAATCCAAAGCCAAAAGCCAGGAGCTTCTTCCAGGTCTCCTACGTGGGTGCTGGGGTCCAAGGACTTGGCCCATCTACCACTGCTTTCTCAGGCACATTAGCAGGGAGCTGGATTGGAAGTGCAGCAGCCGGGACTTGAACCGGCGCCCATATGGGATGCCGGCGCTGCAGGCTGGGGATTTCTGGGGTGAAATTTTCATCGAGTCCATTCTGCTTCCTGAGACCAGGTTAGGGCCCAGTTTATGAGGAAACCTCAGGACATTGTAATGATTCAAAGACAAAAAATGCCAGCAACAGGAGCAATGGCTACTGAAAATAGCAATTTTGCATTTATTTAAGTAAAATCAACTTTTCTGGGAGCCTCTTGACCTGTGTTCCTGCCAGGAGCGTCTGGGGCTTTCTGGAAGGAAGAGCGTCCGGGTTACGGTGGTGTCTGCAGTGAGCGGGGTGAGTCATTTGCGGGGCTAGCTTGCCATCCATCAAAACCCATGATGAGAATGAATCCCCAGGAGTTGCTTGTGAAAAACGTTAAAAGCTTTAATTGAAAGGATTTCCAGCACAGGCCACAAGTGATCTTCCCTTTGTGAATTCTGTCTTGCCCCCCTGCCAGGGCCAGGCTGTTCTGATGTACTTAAGCCATGAGCCTCTGGCAAGCCTTTGGTGCTGCTTGGCCTGAGAGCCTGCACAGCCCCCAAGGGGGAGGGACGCACTGCAAGCCGTGTCATCTGGGTCTGCAAATTAGACCAGCCTTATGGAAAGTGGGGAGCCTTAATATTTAATACATCCTAATTGAAATGCTGTATGATGAAAAAGCTGGGCCTAGCCGTTGGAAAGGGCACGTGTTGTAGAAAAGGCAGCAGGCTCGCCACCAGAAGCTTTTCATGAGCTTTGTGACCACCCTCTGCCACCCTCCATCCCTTTGTCTCTGTAGCATCCAGCCAGCCATCACCCACCCATCCATTGCCCCCATGCAGTTCAAAGTGCGACCCAGGCTGACATCCTATTCAAATCAGCAAGCGTGTCTTCGTCTAGAGTGACTATGCTACTGGCAATGTGTCTGTAGGGTTCTCCAGGCACCAAAGGGCATCCCAGGGAAAAGTCTTAAGAATTCCCGAGTTAGAGCCCCTCCTCTGCAACCTTGTCAGACACCCACACACATACACATATCCTGGTCATTAAAAATGTCTTTGTCGCGTCCATAATACGTGCTTATTAGTGACGAAGTAGGGAAAAGAGAAATAAAAAGAAAACAACACAACAATCTTTATTGTCCTGCTTTTTGAAGCAAATGTGCTAAAACGTTCAGGCTAAGCTGCGAGAGTAGGCCCCAGGGTCAATGGAATAATCTCTGAACCTAAGGAGACGTTAGGCAAGAATTGGCTACGTTCTCTTGTTGTTGTATTTTTAACGATTTTTGAAATTTACATAAGGTGAACAAATTTCTTGTATTTATATACACAGATCAAGGTGCATGGTGATACTTCCCACCCTCCCCTCCCCTCTACTCCTGTTCTCACCCTCCCTTCGTCTTTCTTTCCTTTGAGTTTTACAATGACATACTTTCAGTTGATTTTATAATCATGAGATGAGTCCTCCACTAAGTAAAGAATTCAACAAACAGTAAGAAGACAAGAGCACCGCCCCTCCACAGTAGAGACCAGGGCTGAAGCGAGCCTGGCAGGAGACGGTCATTTGGTTCCCAAATCTCCCTGTGGGTAACGTTTCTTTTGTTGGTAGATAAGACTGGTAAAGCAGTTAGTATTTGTATTTAGAATAACATATAAATAGCTTAACAATTACTCACCAATATATACTCTGAGCTGAAAATCCAAAACAATTTAGGACCAGGTATATTGTCAGTCATGTATCATTCTATGGAGCCCTTAGTATGCTTAGGAAGGGAGGCAGAGAATACAAATGTGGGAATGAATTCAGGGTAGCACAAATTGTGTAAATGAAATCTAGACTGTTTCTGGGAACATAATTTCATGAATAAAGATGATCCAGCATCTCCGAACTATGTATTTTCAGATTAATATTTCTCAATAGTACTTGTCAAAGTGAGTGGCAGTAGAATCCATAATAAGTACTTTATTGAATTATATTTAGTTTAAATATAAATGTGAAAAGGTGCCATGAATTCTCATGTCAAATTATGTCACCCAAAAGCTAATTAGTTGTACCAGGATTCAAAAAAAAGAATTATTTTTTAATTTGGCAAAATACAGGTTTGTGTTTCTAACTTTCAACTCAATCAAAGACACCATTTTTTATTAGTCAAATTTATTTTTTAGTGCAGTTTTAGGTTTATAGCAAAGCTGAGTGGGAAGTACAGAGAGTTTCCAATACCTTCTGGCCCCAGACAGGCACCGCAGCCCCCACTGAGGCACATGTGTTACACTGATGCACGCACCCTCACTCATCGTTATCACGCCACATCCACAGCTTACCTTAGGGTTCACTCTCTGTTGTACTCTCAATGGGTTTTGACAAGGATGAAATGACATTTATCAGTGTCTACCATTGTAATATTATACAGCTACTCAAAATCCTCTGAGCTCTGCCTATGTATTCCTTCCTAATTCCCTGCAACCACTTTTTTTTAAAACTGTCTTTGGACTTGTTTTTACCAGGATTTCCTACAGTTGCAATTATACAGCATGTGGCCTTTCAGATGGACTTCTGTCATTAATCAGCACACACTCAGCTTGCTAAATCATTTCTTTTTAGTGATGAATAGGATTCCTTCATCATGATGCATGTGTGTATTTTAATATTTGTATCATTTACCTACTGAAGAACATCTTGGTTGTTTCCAACTTTTGGAGAGTACTAATAAAGCTGCTATAAACATTTGCATATTATGGCATAGAGTTGTCAGTCCCTTTAGGCATATACCAAGGAGCACCATTGTTGGTTTATATGGTAAGAGTTTGTTTGGTTTTGTAGGAAATGGCCAAGCTGTCTGTTCCAAAGTGGCCAGGCCATTTTGCATTTCTGCCAGCAAGGAATGAGAACGCCTGTGTGCCACATCCTTGCCAGCATTTGGTGTTGTCAGCACTTTGGTATTTTGGCTGCTCTAATACTTGCTTGAATTTGCAACTTCCTAATAAAATATGATGACAGCATCTTTTTGTATGATTATTCACACCTGCATATCTTCTTTGGCGTGGTATCTGTTTAGGTTTTTATCCACGCTTCAATTGGGTGATTAGTTTTCTTATTGTTATGTTTTAAGAGTTCTTTGTACAGTTCGTATAAGAGTTTTTTATTAGATATTTCTTATTTTCACATATACAAGGGGTCTTTTAAAAATTCATGGAAAATGTGTATAATGAGAAAACACTGCATTGATTTAAAAAAAAATGGTGCACAAAAGTAACTTTTCTTTCATTCCATTGAAGTACTCTCATATACAGTCAATGCTATAAATTTTTTTTCTAAGCACTGCTTTACTGAACCCTACATTTCACTAATTTGTATTTTCATTCAGTTTGAAAATTTCTTTAAAAATTTCTTTGAAGATTTCTTCTTTGTATTGTTTACAAGTGTGTTGTTTAATCTCCAAGTGTTTGGATTTTCCAGTTATCTTTCTGTCATTGATATCTAGTTTAAATCCACTGTGGTCTGAGAGTATGACTTCTCTTTGAAATTTGTGAGGGTGTGTCTCATGTCCCAGAGTGTGGTCTATCTTCGGGAATGTTCCATGTGGATTTGAGAAGAATGCCTGTTATTCTTAACTGAAGTAGGCTACAGATTTCAATTATGTCGTATTGATTGATAGTATGTGTTGAGCTGATTTTCTCTCTGTTGGATCTTTTTTTTTTAAAGCAGAGAGAGAGAGAGAGAGATGGAGAGAGATCCTCCAATCTAAAGCCAGAAGCCAGGAACTTCATCTGGTTCTTCTACATGGCTGCCAAGACCAAGCCCCTGGGGCATCCTCTGCTGCCTTCCCAGAACACACCAGCAGACAGCTGGGCCAGAAGCAGAGTGGCTGGGACTCCAAGTGGCGCTCCGATGTGGGACGCCACTAGGTTACAAGAGCGACTCAAGGTGCTGCACCACAGTGCCCAGCCTGGCGATCTGTTCACTTTTAATAGAGGTGCTAAAGTCGCTTAGTACAAGATCCATCTGTTTCTTCTTGCAGTTCCATTGGTTTTTGCCTCAGGCATTTTGATGCTCAGTTGTTAACCAAATGCACATTTAGGCCTGTTATGTCTTCTTAGGGTGTTGGTTCCTTCATTGTTGTCTACTGCCCCTTTTTAGCCCCAAATTCTTTCCCTGCTCTGAAGTCTGCTCTGTCTGAAATTAACTTAGCAAGTCTGCATTTTGGTATCAGTGTTACCACGCTGACTCTTTCACTATCCATTTATTTCTATTTCCATGTATCTTTATATTTAAAGTTTGTTTCTATCAGACAACATGGGCTATTCTGATCATCTTTGCTTTTTAATTGATATATTTAGATCATTGACTTTTTAATTTGATTTTCTCTTATTTATTTATTTTTAAATTTTGATTAACATGTAGTATTTCTTTTTTAGAAAACTTTAATAAATATAAATTTCAAAAGTACAACTTTCAGATTATAAAGTACAACTTTTGGACATTTAAAGTGATTATAGGGGCCGGTGCTTTGGCATAGCAGGTAAAGCTGCCACCTGCAGTGCCGGCATCCCATATGGAAACCAGTTCAAGTCCTGGCTGCTCCACTCCCAATCCAGCTCTCTGCTATGGCCTGGGAAAGCAGTAGAAGATGGTCCAAGGCTGGGGCCACGGTTCAATAGGCTAATCCTCCACCTAGTGGCGCCGGCACACCGGCGGTCGGGATGCCGGATTCTTTCCCAGTTGCCCCTCTTCCAGGCCAGCTCTCTGCTGTGGCCCGGGAAGGCAGTGGAGGGTGGCCCAAGTGCTTGGGCCCTGCACCCCATGGGAGACCAGGAGAAGCACCTGGCTCCTGCCTTCGGATTAGCACGGTGCGCCGGCTGTAGCACACCAGCCGCGGCGGCCATTGGAGGGTGAACCAACGGCAAAAGGAAGACCTTTCTCTCTGTCTCTCTCTCTCACTGTCCACTCTGCCTGTCAAAAATAAAAAAAAAAAAAAAAAAAAAAAAAAAAAAAAAAAAGGAAGACCTTTCTCTCTGTCTCTTTCTCTCACTATCTACTCTGCCTGTCAAAAAAAAAAAAAAAAAAAAAAAAAAAAAAGAAGAAGAAGATGGTCCAAGTCCTTGGGCCCCTGCACCTATGTGGGAGACCTGGAAGAAGCTCCTGATTCCTGGGTTTGGATGGGCGCAGCTCTGGTGTTGCGGCCATTCAGGGAGTGAACCAGCAGATGGAAGACTTCTCTCTCTTTGTCTCACCCTCTCACTGCCTGAAACTCTACCTCTCAAATAAATAAATAAATAAATAATAAAAATTGAGCAAATTATTTGCTATGTCAATTATTTCAATAGAGCTGGTTAAAATTAAAATATTTTTACTGATTTCTATTCATTGTCTTTGTTCCTATTTTTGTCTTCCTCTCTTTCCCTACTTTGTGTGGTTTTAACTGAGCATTTAATAGTATTTCACTTTATTTCTAGCCTTAGTGTATGGATTATACATTTTTTAAATCTTTTTAAGTGGTTGTTCTAGGGTCCCTACTATACATTTACAACTAATCCAACTCCATTTCAAATCACACTGCACCAATTCATTGGCAGTATGAATTTCTTATAAGAACAAAATGTTTGCACTTCCTCTTTCCTGTCCCTGTGTCATTGCTATCATTTGAGTGTGTGATTATACATACATATGTGCATACATATATGTTTGTACACACACAATCACAGGAGGGGCTTAAGAATGTCTGTGGAAGAGCTGAGCTAAAAAGTATCGTTGGGGCTGGTGCTGTGATGGAGTAGGCTAAGCCTCCGCCCACAGCGCTGGCAACCCATATGGGCACTGGTTTGTGCCCCAGCCGTTACTCTTCCAATCCAGCTCTGTGCTATGGCCTGGGAAAGCAGTGAAAGTTGGCCCAAGTCCTTGGGTCCCTGCACCTCCGTGGGAGACCGGAAGAAGCTCCTGGCTCCTGGTTTTGGATTGGCCCAGCCCTGGTCATTGTGGACATTTGGAGAGTGAACCAGAGGATAGAAGACCTTTTTCTCTATCTCTGCCTCTCTATTACTCTACCTCTTAAATAAATAAATAAATCTTTTAAAAAAGGTTACTTCCCATGAAATTTTTGAAGACCCCTTATATCTGCATATATAATTGAATACATTATTGTTATTATTTTGAACTGTTACCTGTTAGATAAATTAAGAATGAAAAAATAAATGATTTTGTTTTATTGACACTTGCTTCTTCTCTGATGTTCTTCCTTTCTTTACGTTGACCATGTCTGATCTGTATGATTTCCCATCCTGGTGAAAAAGTTCCTTTAACATTTATTGCATGGCAGATCTATTAGCAATAAATTCCCTCAGTTTAGTTTGTCTAAGAAAGCTTTTATTTCTTGTTCAGCTCTGAAAAATAATTTCACAGCTCTTCTTTTCTCTCAATACTTCAAATATTTTCACCTTCCTCTCTCCTCGCTCGCACGATTTCTAAGGAAAATAACCATTTTCTTGGGTGTAATTCTTATTTTTGCTCCTCTCTAGGTAAACACAGTTCCTTCCAACTTCTTTCCAGATTCACCTGATCTTTGCTGCTTGCAGCTTGGATGTGTGGTTTGTTTTGGCTTGGCTTTGGTGTTCTCTGAGCTTCCTGGTATCTGACGCTATTTTGAGGAAATTCTCAGTCACTGTTATGTCAAATATTTCTTCTGTTCCTCTCTCTCTTCCTTCTCTTTTCTTTTTTTTTTTTTAAGATTTATTTATTTACTTGAAAGTCAGAGTTACACAGAGAGAGAAGGAGAGGCAGAGAGAGGGAGAGAGAGAGAGAGAGAGAAGTCTTCTATCCGATGGTTCACTCCCCAGTTGGCTGCAACGGTTGGAGCTGCACCAATCCGAAGCCAGGAGCCAGGAGCTTCTTCCAGGTCTCTCACTCGGGTGCAGGGGCTCAAGGACTTGGGCCATCCTCTTCTTTCCCAGGCCACAGCAGAGAGCTGGATCAGAAGTGAAGCAACCAGGACTCGAACCGATGCCCATATAGGATGCCTGCACTGCAGGCAGTGGCTTTACCTGCTACGTCACAACGCTGACCCCATCCTTCTCTCTTCTGATACTCACATTGTTCAGATGCTTTACCTGTTGTTGTGGTCCCATAGTTCTTGGATATTCCGGTTATTTTTCAGCCTTAATTCCCTTTGCCTTTTCAGTTTTGGAAGTTCCTATTAAGATATCCTAAGGACCAAAGACTCTTTATTCAGCCGTGTACAGTCTACTCATGATTCCACTGAAAGCATTATTTACTTCTGCTACAATGTTTTTGATCTCTAGCATTTCTTTTTTAGCTATTAGAATTCACTTCTCTCTTTTTGTATTATCCATCCATTCTCACATGTTGTATAACTTTATCCTTAGCATATTAATCATGGCTTTTTAAATCTCCAGGTCTGACAGTTCCAACATTCTTGCTATGCCTGAGTTGGTTTTACTGTGTGTTCGGTCTCTTCAAAAAAAATTTTTTTTTGCTCTTTATTATGCCTTGTAATTGATTGAGGGGTGAACCTGATACACAGGATAAAAGAAACTTCTGTGAACAGCATTTAGTAGTGATGGTAAGGTGCAGAACGGGCAGTGTTCACAGTCCAAAAATTAGGCCTGTGATCCTGGACTGTGAGCCTACAAGTCCCTGGTTTTTCCCCTCATTAGGTGGGACAGGATAGTTCCTTTCCCAAACTTGGAGGAAGTTGGATTCCAGACATGGAAGCTAGGAGGAGCTGCACTTGGGTGTCTCCCTTCCCTTGGGGGATGAGGCGCAGATAGAACTGCAGCTGGGTAGGCTCTGATAAAGCAGTTTCTCTTGAGGTCAGGATTTGTTGGAAAGAGCAGAACCATCTAGAATATTTTGAAAATGGTTATCTTCCTCTCCTTCTGCTGGAAGCAAGAGGGGATAGTGAAAACAAGACCGTGCTGGAGTTCCTGGAAGCAAAGCTGAGAAAGTCGTGGGACCCCTAGACCGTCTTCCCCTGGGGCGTCTACGGTGCAGACTTGACCACATTGAGCTGCCACGAGTTTTTCGGTTATAGTTATAATTGTTTTCCCACCTCAGAATTGGTACTGTGGATTTCTGCTCTAGCAAGTTGTGATTTTTTTGTATCCGCCTCTCTTTCCAATTTTGGGCACAGCAATTTGCTCCATGTCCCGGCTTGTCTGATGGAGTTAAGAACAGGTGTTCAGTTTGTACTTGCTAGAATAGACCAACAAGTTCACAGCGCCTTACCTACCAGACTGAAAAAGCAAAAGTCCTTTAACATTACTTTTAAACTTTTAGGCACTCAAGTACCACGGTCAAAAGTTCTTGAGTATATACAGCTCAGTCTCTTCTTCATAAATTCTCATCGCTATGGGCAAACCCATTTTTAGGGAAGCAATTTTTCTTTCCTTTTCTGAAGCTTCCCATTAGTGCTCACTGAATATTATTTATTAGGCAAGGCAAGAAAATACACTTTTGCTGTGGTTCTTGGGTCAAAAATCTACTTAGCTGTTGTAACCTGTATTTATATATTTCTGTGTATTGTTTCCTTTTATGCCTATTTCAAACCCATGTCCATCAACCCAGAATACGAACACACAAAGACAATGTCATCAAAATTACCCTCCTCTCAATCCTCCTTAGGAGACATAATTTTTAGTAAGTATACTCTTTTCAGCAAATAAAAAATATAATCTGTTGAAAACCAAATGACAGATTATTTATTTATTTATTTATTTATTATTTTTTTTTTTTGACAGGCAGAGTAGACAGTGAGAGAGAGAGACAGAGAGAAAGGGCTTCCTTTTGCTGTTGGTTCATCCTCCAATGGCTGCCGCGGCCGGCGTGCTGTGGCCGGTGCACCGTGATGATCCGATAGCAGGAGCCAGGTGCTTCTCCTGGTCTGCCATGGGGTGCAAGGCCCAAGCACTTGGGCCATCCTCCACTGCACTCCTGGGCCACAGCAAAGAGCTGGACAGGAAGAGGAGCAACCAGGACAGAATCTGGCACCCTGACCGGGATTAGAACCCGATGTGCCGGCGCCGCATTAGCCTATTGAGCCGCGACGCCGGCCAAATGACAGATTTTTTACCACAGCGGTACACTGTGATATGCATGTTGATGAGGTTTAAATTCACGTCCCCCCACGTCCCTCCCCCTAACCTGTGGACATTCTATGAGAGGCTGTGGCCCTCAGTATTTCTCTACTTGTAGGTGTCTGTTAGCCTCTCTGGAGCACCAGACCAACATACAGGCAGACTAGACGCACAAGAGAAGGAACACGCTGTCGTGCACTGCACAACCAGTGAGGGTGCCAGTTCCTCCCCTCCAGCAGGGTGCCTCTGAGCAGGTTCCACCAAGACTCTCAGGGCCCCACCGGGCTGAGCTCCAGCTGCTCAGAGCAGTAACCTGCTCATTGCAACATTCCTTTCTGGTTTTGCTCCTTCCTGGTCTCACTTCCTACTCTCTCACAGCATCTCCTGGGATCCCCTCCCAAATGAATCCTTAGACCCAAATCCTTACTCAGGGTCTGTTTTTAGGAGCAACTTGGGAGCTGGCATATGATAAGAGAGGTGTGAACTGTGGGGTGCAGGAATGCAAAGCAGGAGCAGATTAATTCTAGCCGGGAGGTGTGGGGTGTTAGCAGTGGTTCTGTGGAGGAGGAGGTGCTTGGGGCTGATGAAACAAAGGCTCACAGGTGCTGAACACAGCATGCCCCAGGAGCTGGAAGCCATGGGCTCTGGCAGGAAGCTGGGCCAAGGGGTGTCTCGGCCTCTCCTGGAAAATGCTCTGCCCCCAGGATCCAGCAAGGGGGCAGGTCTCTTCTGCCTTGGTCATCTGAAACCCAGCTCAAGCTACTCATCCTCCTTATAGCAGGGGTGCTCTGAAATGCCCAACCCATCTCCTTTCAGTAGGAAAAACCAAATATAGAAGAGGCCACAGCCACACGTAACCTGGAAAAGAGCAGCTTTATGGTAACCGCAGACCAGCCCCGTGTCTTTGCCAGCATGGCTCTTTCTTTTTTTTGTCTCTAGATCTTGATTCACATTTTCCAGGCTCCCATGACGTGCTGTGCACTTGTATTTTGCTATCTGTCAGAGCTGATGGTCTTTCCAAACAGTGTCCACACCTCAGTCCAGACGGGGATTTTTCCTGCCTTCTGTTGGAGACTAACCTTATAGTTACAATAAAAGGAGTAGTGTATCAGAGTCAAAGCAGATGACCCAAGCTACCTCTGCTTTCGAACTCTGTTAGTTCATACGCAAGTGCCTTGCACACATGTAGTCCTGCTCGTTGTCTCCGCCCACGCTGGGGACATGATTTCTCACTAACGAGATGGTCTTCCAGGTCATTCTGTCTCCAGCAAACACTCAGTTATAGCTTCTTGCCATGATCAACAACTGCTAAATTGGTTGTAAACCCAGAATGGGAGCTGAAAACCAGAAACACAGAGGTGTGGCAGGAAGACAAGAGCAATATAGCTTGGTTCATTTTCCCAGCAGAGGAAAGCCAGTTTAGGAAAGACAAAATGAGTACTTCCCGAAGGGGTATGCAATATTGAAAAATAACAGAGAAATTAAAGAAGTTATTAAAGCTTGCAAGAGAAATTGGTGAGAACACTACTCATTTCAGCTCAGCGAGAGCCAGTTTGCGTTATTATGTTTTGCTCTATACTTAGCCTTGGAGAAAGCCACAAATTACAATGGTTAAAGAAAGCTTTCAAAAATGGAAAATAGCAACTTTGCAAGTACAGAACACAACCAGGGTAGGGCACCCTCCAAACCATCCCCAAACAGGGATAGCTATGGTGAATTTACAAAATTCCTCCCTTCCTCCTTCCCTCCCTCTGTCGTCTCCAGAAAATCCAGCCATGATCTTCATGAATGTCTATTACTATAATATTGTTGGGGTGATAAATACCACTTTGCTTTTTTTTTTTTAACTGGGAGCTTCAATCCAAGCTTCGTAGAGCAAGAAAGCTACTGGAGTATTTGCAGGTTGAGTATTTGGAGAGGAGGCTCATTGATGACCTACTTGGATCCAGAAAGAATGGCAGTAATAACATTTACTGAGTTCTTTGTCCAAGGCACTTCCCTATAGGTAGATTACATCTATTCAGCAATTTGTCCTCATAACAACTTTATGAGATAGTACTATTCCTAACCCATTTTATAGATAAGGAGACTAGGGCACCAAATCTGCCAAGCAATTGTCCCTGGTCAAAGGCAGGACCACGGCTTAGTCTGGTTCCGGTGCCTATGCTGTGCTTCAAAGACAAAGCTTTCAACTAGATGTGTCTCCAAATCCATAAGTAGAAGCACTACTGCCCAGTGCGACAGCGTTTGAAGGCAGGGTCTTTCTGAGATAAGTAGGTTTAGACGAAGCCATGGAGGCAGAGTTCTCAAGATGAGGGGAGTGTCCTTGCAAAAAGAGAAAGAAGAGCCCTCTGGCTGCCATGGGAAACCACACCAGCCAGGTGAGGATGGCCAGCTGCAAAGCAGCAGGAGGGCCCTCACCAGGAACCAGATGTGCAGGTGCCCTAAGACTGGATGTCCAGACTCCAGAGCTGGGAGAAATGCTTATTTGCTATATGAGCCACCCAATCAAGGGTGGTTTGTTACAGCAGCTCTCGCAGGCTGGGACAGGCCCCAGGCTGTTCCACAGGCAGAGAGGGAAACTGTTGGCAGCAGAGTTTCAGCTCCCAGATGTGAGACGACAGGTCAGACTGCCATAAAAACTGGGTAAACTCAAGCATGGTAACTGCCCAGTTCCTAGTGGGCCAGTCTAACTGGGTGGAATGAACTCCTGCATAAAGCAGCAGCCAAGAGCTAAACATGCAGCAATTTGAATGTGGACAGGGCTTGGAGTCCAGAGGGGCAAGCCAGTGATACTAAGAAAAGCCCCTCACTCTTCCTTCCTTGAGAGATGGCAAAAATCAAAATCCCTGGGACCTATGAAGGGAGTCCTATGTGAGGTGTCTCTCGTATCCCTCTCAGGTTCTGCCAGAGTCCCAGGTCCAGTGGTTTGTTATTGACCGGTTTAGGTTAAGTTTAAGTTATTGACTGCATGAATGGCCTAAATGCAGCACAATGTACGCCACTCTTCCTCTGTTGAAAGATTCTTGCTTTGTACCAAATTTTTGCCATAAAGAAAAATGCTGTCATATTCTTGCCATGCATACACAGGAGTCCCTTGGTATTCATGGGGGATTGATTGCATGACCCCTGCATATATCAAAAGTCAAGGATGCTCAAGACCCTTATATAAAACATATTTTATATATGCAAAATAGTATTGCACACAACCTATGCGGATTCTCCTGTGTACTTTAAATCATCTCTAGACTACTCATAATACCTGTCACGACGCACATGCTAGGTAACTAGATGTTGTGCTATATTGTTGAGGAAATGATAACAAGAAAAAGCTTGTACATGCTCAGTGAAACACAATTATTTTTTTCGAGTATGTTCTATCCCTAGTTGAGTGAATCACTGATGTGGAACCCCGGATGTGGAAGGTCAGCTGCACACTCTAATGCTTGGGGAATTACATTTCTGGAGAATGGATTCCAAGCAGTGGAGTTTTCGGGAAGGCTATTTCTAATTTGAAAGGTGTTTCCAAGGTTCACTTTCTAAATGGGCTCTGGTAAGTCGCTGTGCGTGGTCTCTGCAGGGTGGATTTGAAACACCCTTCCTCGGGAATTCTGAGGCAATCTTGTCAAGGAGAGGCCAGAGACTCAGCGACCCGGCTGAGCCCTGCTATTCAGACGCCGTAAAACTGCACGGACTCCAGCCTGCTGAGGTGTCTGTAGATGCTTCCAGCTTCTGGACACAGCAGTGCTGGCTGAGCTTCGTTCTGGAAACTTCGCTGCTCTAACACAGAACCGTGTTGCCTCTCCTCTTGAGTTCAGCGCGACCTCTTGCTGGGGCAGCCGCAAGGAACTTGCAAGGGGACTCCCAGGCCCCAGAGTGAAGAGAGTCCACCTCCTACCCTGCAGCTTCCTGCTGGGGCTAAAACTCAGATTTGACTATGTTACCGTCTTATTTTTAAAATGCTTCGTCCCGCCCCCTTTGCACCCAGGGTAAAGTTTTTCCTTTTTAGCCTGGCCCACAGACCCTCCCCAGCCACACCTGCCTCCTCCCTTCACAACCTACTCTCCAATCAGATTGCACATCTTTCAGTTCCTGGATTGTCTCCCGCCCTTTTGCAAACACTATACTCTCTGTTGCATTACCAGAACATCCCATCATTCTACTTCTCTGTTTCCCATGAAGCTTCTTGAAGGCAGGAGTGATGCTAATTTTGGTCCCTGTTGCATATGTGAATGCCAACGTACAGCACGCTGCCTGGCACACAGGAAGTAACAGATATGACAGCTAGATACTACATTGCCAGCCATTTACTCATGGGAGAGCTGAAGTTCAGAGTCTGTTTTCCTAAAGCTGTGAAGCTAGTTAATAGTGTGCCCGGGAGGCTGGCACTGGGGCATAGCAGGTTAAACTGCCGCCTGAGATGCCGGCATCCCATATGGGTGCCAGTTTGTATCTCAGCTGCTCCACTTCTGATCCAACTCCCTACTAATGCACCTGGGAAAATTAGCAGAAGATGGTCCTAGTGTCTGGGCCCCTGCACCCATGTGGGAGACCTGGATGAAGCTTCTGGCTCCTGGCTTCCACTTGGCCCAGCCTTGGCCATTGCAGCCATTTGGGGAGTAAACCAGCAGATAGAATCTCTCTCTTTCTCTCTCTCTGCCTTTCAAATAAATAAGTAAACCTACAAAAATTAGTGGACTGGGGATTAGAACACAAGTCTCTGCAGAGATTCAGTGGTATTTCAAAAAGTTTGTGGAATAACAGAATTTAAATCTAACATTATTTGGATGCAAAATATTTGAAATGCATGCATAGTTTTTTCATGATATGCATATTCCATAAATATTTGAACACTTCTTTTATTCTCAACTATGCTTCATTGCACCTTCAAATGCAATTTAACACTCTCCCAGGCTTAATAAACACAATTATGATGTGCAAAGACTCTGCAAGGCAGTTTTCTCAACCTCTCACTATTGACACTTGGGCTGGGTAGTTCTTTGCTATGGGCTGCCCTGTGCATTGGAAGATGTTTAGCTGCATCCCTGGCCTCTACCCACTGGATGCCAGTAGTATCTTCTCTCCTCCACTTGTCTCCAGACATTGTCAAATGTCCCTGATAAGAACCAGCACTCTAAGAGCACAAGGCACCATTTGAAAAATCCCTACAGCTTTTGGGTTGAGGATAGAAATCTTAGCACAGGCATATTCCAGGTGGGAAGAGGAAAGACAGGTGCAGACCTGCCTAACACTAACTTTGCATCTTATAAGCCACACTGAGCTTCTGCAAAACGGGGAGCATAATGCTGGAAGTTATAGAAAGGAGTAGAAAGAATGCATAGGAAGGACTTACCACTTTATGAGAATTTAACCACATAACTTCTCTCTTTCGACCCACAGCTAGTGGGGTAACTCACCAAAGCAAGCCTGAAGAAAAATGTAACTCAAGAGGGCAGCTGGAAACGCAGGTTGAAAAGGGATGAGTTTGAGGACAAAGGCTTTTGCATTGTGGGAGACAGAAAAAAATAAAGCCCCACATTTCAGGAACAAAGCAGGTATGACATTTGAACTGACAAGCTTACATGTGTGTGGTCTATTATTTCTTCTCTCCTCATTTCATGGTTTCATGGAGAAAAGGAAAAGAAAAAGCCATGCTTAAGGATCAATTGGCATTTTTTAACATGATTACACAGCCTCAATTGGAGGACGGGAACATGCTTCAAGAGCTATCGAAAATGGAGCCGGGTGGCTTGGCACTTGCTCACTCTCCCTCTCTTTTATGAATTTTCATGCAATTTTCATCTTGTGTTTGACATATTGTGTTTGTTTACAGGAGTCCTTCCGTTTTGAATAGCAGCTCTAGAAAAAGTATTTTCTTTCTGTGTGTCTACCATCTTTGCAGACTTTCTACTTTGACACAACAATGCTGTTCCAGAAAACAGCCCGTCCTGGGAATTCCACGTAGAGTTGCAGCCCACGGGTCCAAAGCAGTGAGCTACAGGGACAGTGGCATGCCAAGCCAGGGCTGTTAGATCTGATGCACTCAACCTTCTAACTCCACAGAATTTCATTCCTTCTTTCTGGCAGAGCAAGTCCCATGACCACTCCCAACCTCCTGTGGGCGGGGAAACGCAATCCCACGTGTGTGGCATATTTGGGAATAGCTCCAAGGACCATCTCAAAACTGTCCTTGTGAGAGTCCTGTAGTCCATGCGTGTTACCATTACTCACTCTGATCTATACTGTTTAGAAGACAGGGTGGAGTGAGGATGAACTCTGCAGAAAGTAAAACAGAGACAGAAAAGGCAGCATTGACAGGTGTAACTAAAGCTCTTCCAACCCTAATTGAAAGCATTTTTATGAAAGGCACAAAGTGGTTGCATCTGGCTCTCTGCAAATAGCCTCGTGGCCAGAATGATCAATGTTCCTTTAAGGTGCCAGAAGCTGCTACAGTTTTGACCAAAGGCATCTACATCAGTGAATCGTCCTTTGAGACTGGAACACTGAACCTTTTAAATGAAGGCAACTTACATGGATGCAATCAAACACATCCCTGGTGGTCACTGTAAGCATTAAACATCAATCAAGAGTGCTGTTGAATAAGGTTAAAAAAATCCATTTTGTTGAGGCTCTACGCTCTAATGTTAAACAGAGGAAAAACTAATTTGACAGGATAATGTTTTGCAAGGCTTTTTTCTTTTTTTCCCCCTCTTTTAACACAAACATAACCATGCAACCATCGACTCTCATAAATGAAAGAGAGATGTGTCAGGACTTGCATCTCAGGCCCTGAAGATTGTCACTTTCTCTCCTGAGTTTCAAAGGGTACTGTGGTGGGTATGTAACAAAAAAAAATTAAAAGTTAAATAAACCTAGTTAAGACATGTATTTCAATGGATCCTGTCAAAAAGCAATACAGAAATAAAGGTAACCATCTATTGAAACACACACACACATACTCAGGCAACTTGGCTGATCAGCAGAGCCAGTGCTGGGTTCTGTCGGGAATTAAGCATCCGGTTTATGTGCTATCACACTTCAGACACTTGTTTTACCATTTGAAATAAGGTTATAGAATACATTCTTCTGGTACCTCTATAAGTCAGAATACTGTTGATGCTCTACAGTCATATTGGTTAGGTTCTATATCCAAGGGTTAGTTTATCATGGTGTAAGACTGTATATGGGCCGGAGCCGTGGCTCAATAGGCTAATCCTCCACCTTGCAGCGCCGGCACACCAGGTTCTAGTCCCGGTCGGGGCGCCGGATTCTGTCCCGGTTGCCCCTCTTCCAGGCCAGCTCTCTGCTGTGGCCCAGGAGTGCAGTGGAGGATGGCCCAAGTGCTTGGGCCCTGCACCCACATGGGAGACCAGGAGAAGCACCTGGCTTCTGGCTTCAGATCAGTACAGTGCGCCGGCCGCAGTGCGCTGGCTGCGGCGGCCATTGGAGGGTGAACCAACGGCAAAAAGTAAGACCTTTCTCTCTGTCTCTCTCTCTCACTGTCCACTCTGCAAAAATTAGCCACACCCATGTGCTTAGTCCTTCCCATTCTGGATGTCAACCTCATTCCCCTAGGAACAATCTACTAGGAAGCCACCATCTTGCCTGTTGGCCTGATGTAGGCTTCCAGGGGAGATCTCCATGTTTGCATTTGTTAACTCAGTACCTGATCTTGGCACACATGGGTGGTTGGTAAATATTTGTTGAACAAATGGTGTTGAATGAAACCATGAGCAGGATGGGGAGATGGGCAGAATGATAGGGCACATTCTCCATCTGACGATCCAGTCATCTCCAACCGCTGGTTCATTGCTGGTGCAGCACCAGAGCCATCCTACAAACCTGCTCAGTGCAACAGTCACCTTACAGAGCTGCAGAAGGTTTGTTCCATCTTTTGCCTGGGTTTCTTCCATGTTGTGAGCGTTCTGTGACATTTCACCTGTAGTTCTTATGTGGGAATTCAACCATCTTTACTAATATTCATGTATGCTACAAGGTAGGTGGATTAACAATGTCAACAGTCCCATGACACCAAAGGAAGATGAATGATGGTACTAAGAAAAATATATGTGGAAGAATCATGTACACAGGGGATCAGCAGCTCCTCATGGCTGCATTTACCTTGATATTGACAAGTGAAAAATGAGGTATTTCATTGTGTAAATACCATAGGCAGCCATGTATGAATATGTGGCCTTTCTCATGACCGGAACAATGCTTTCATGTGGAAAACAGCATAACTCCGGTATCTCAGGGACGATCCTCATTTTCTCAGCTAAGTCTGCAGCAGATGAATCTCTGACATTTGAAGCTGGACACCCTGGGGTTAATATTTTTATATTGAGGAAAAATATAATAACAAAATGAACATTAATTTTTAAATAGTTTACTCTCAGCCCACTTTTTCCCCAAAAAAACACATATCAAAAACATCCCAACCTAAAATGAATTTTTTCTTTCCTTTATAACTATCCTTGTACATTTCTTGTGAGACCAGAGTTGGGAAACAGTAGTTCAAAGATGTTGTGGTCAGTTGAGATAATGCTCTTGTCCCCTTTGGTCTCTGTCATCAGTGCACATCTGTGTGTTCTTCTTCACTGGACTAATAGTGGATAACGGCATAATTCAAGTTTTGATTTCTGGGATAGCAAGATCTCTAGACATCCCAAACTGAACTCAAGCTACCGTTAAACTTTCAATTTCCAAAGTATTCTTCACATCCTTAGTGGTGAGTCCCACCTTGGCTGGACATTGGAAAACCCCATGAAGCTTTTAGAAACCACTGACAGGGTAGGTGTTATGGTTCAGTGGGAAAAGCAGCCCTGGTTATTGTAGGTATTTGGGGAGAGAACCAGCAATGGGAAATCTCTCTGTCTCTGTTTCTCCATGTATGTCACAGCCTGGCTTCTAAGGAGAAACCTGGGAGACTGCAAGCACATGGCACCCTATTGTTAGCACAGGAATGGCCAGGGAGATGATGAGGCAGATGAGCCATGGGTCCTGACATCCTGATACCCTGGCTGATGCAAGTGGAGGACTGAGAGTGTCTGTGTTCCTGGGAGGGGACCATGGTGCAGTGGGAGAGACCTCCTTTTGGGGTAGGAGGAGGTGGCATATACACACCAGATTGCCTAAGGCCACACGGTTACCATGGGGACAAGGTGATTCCCAAGAGCTGGTGGTGCCAGTTACACTCCAGAGGAGATTATGAGAGCCAGCAGGTAACTGAGGACACACTTGCACCCACCTGGAGGCTTCACCTGGGCTCACAGGCCACTCTGGGAGACCCCAGGGAGAAGCAGGAAGCCCACAGTGATAGCATAGTTGCTAAGAGCAAACAGTTTTAAGCCAGAAGGACTAATTTTCCCTGAAGTGATGAGATGAAGTCTTCTGTTAATGAAGAGAAACAGGGAAGTGGGAGCCACTTACATTCAGTCCCAGAAAGTAGGGACCAGCGTTGTGGTGCAGTGGATTCAGCTGCCACTTAAAATACCAGCATCCCCTATCAGAGTGCTGGTTCAAAGTCCCAGCTCCTCCACTTCCAAACCAGCTTCCTGCTAATGCACCTGGGAAAGCAGCAGAAGATGACCCAGGAACTTGCATCTCTGTCACCCACAGGGAAAACCCGGATGGAGCTCCTGGCTTCTGGCTTCAGCCTGGCCCAGCCCCAGCTATTGTGGCGGCCTGCTGGCGAATGAACCAAGAGATGGAAGAACTCTCTCTCTCTTTCTCTCTCTCCTCTCCCTCCCTCTCTGCTTTTCATATAAATAAACTAAAATCTTAAAAGAAAGCAAAGAAATTTATAAATTGCATTTGCAAGCTGTGTAGACTATTCACTTCATCTAGGCTATCCATGAAAATGTTACATTTTGATAAAATTATTTCACTTTTTGGAATCTTGTTTTAAAAGTAGAAAAGAAGGGGCTGATGCAGTGGCTCAGCCGGTTAAAGTCCTGGCCTGAAGCACTGGCATCCCATAAGGGCGCTGGTTCGAGTCCTGGCATTTTGATCCACTTACGATCCAGCTCTCTGCTATGGCCTGGGAAAGCAGTAGAAGATGGCCCAAGTCCTTGTGCCCCTGCACCTGCGTGGAAGCTCCTGACTCCTGGAAGAAGCTCCTGACTCCTGGCTTCAGATAGGCTCAGCTCTGGCCTTTGTGGCCATCTAGGAAGTGAACCAGCAGATGAAAGACCCCCCACCCCCCGCCTCTCCTTCTCTCTTTGTGTAACTCTGACTTTCAAATAAATAAATAAATCTTTTTAAAAAGTAGAAAAAAAAACTTTGCAAAAGAATTTATTTCCATGTCATTTAGAAGCATGCAGTGAAATAAATGCCCAGTAGTAGGGGAAGAGTTAGGTAAATGGTAAGACATTGCTTTCATGGCATACATGGCTACTAACAGCAACATCTTCACTAAGAGGCTATCATATATAACATGTGTCTCTTAATCTAGGTAGTGGAAGAAGCAAATAAAAACACTGGGTGCAGGGTTTCTCAGACTTTCTGAGCAAAGCCTGGAGTGATCAGTTCATTTCGTGTTGACCAGGACTCCCGTGCACACCTTGTTCCTGAAGCGACACTGCATAAAACACTGCCCGCCTGCCCTGGGCACAGCGAGTGGCCATGTTCCCTGTGCTCCTCCCTTCCGTCCTTTGCAGTGCTGGCTGGACCCACTGCATGGGTTCCGTCACCACCGAGGGACCACGGCTCTCCTGGATGGAGCACCCTCCCCATAGTGAAAAAACAAATGACAAAAATGCGCCTCTAGAAAAATGAGCTTGGAGAAGCTGTGCCAAAATACCAGGAGGACTGGGACTCCTGGGCATGCATTCATATTTGCCACTTCTTCTCTAAGAGACATACACTATATCTTACAATGGAAAGAATATTGCCATACCAATTTTTAAGTTGTTCTCAAGGCTTCCCTGCTCCAGGCTAAGTAACTCCACTTCCGTGTATCGGGTGAATTCACCCTATACCTCCTGATAAACTCTGGAGACCAAAGACAGGGCTTGGGCAGTCAGGGCTACAAGGCAGCGGCAGAGCCCACAGTGCGTGCTCGGCAGCCCTAGCACCTCCTGACTCACAGCCTCCACGTGGGCACCGCTGAGTGAGGCACACTTGAACGGGGACAAGGATGTCTCACTTCCCCGCATGCTTGACCTCCCCTTTCTGTCTTCTTCCCTCTCCAACGCATTTTATTGAGTGCTCGTTATGTTCTGAATACTATTCTGCAAACCAGGTGGAAAAAAGAGATTTTATGTTCTCTAAATTTTCTATAATGAGCCTGATTTTTCATAATCGGAGAAAATACAGTTGGTTTTTTTTTTTTTTAAAGATGGCTGTAAGACACGTCGTTTGCCTCCCAACCTAGGTTAGAAGCAGGCACCTTGACAGATATGGGACCTTTCAGCCCCTTACTCATCTCTTACCCAGAAAGTGGCTCCTCCAAATGGCTTTCAGCTGATAGAGGCCAAGGTGTGTGTCCCTCTCCTTTTCCAGGGCACCAGCCCATGTGTGTGACACCCACCTCTGCCCCCAGCTCTGCATTACTTTCATTTACTATAGAGGAGGAGAAGTGGAGGGGCCGGGGGAGGCTGGAGAGGCTGAGTGGCAGCTACTCCGGAAGTGGCTCAGAGACGTTGGGTTTACCAATGTCTGTGCCTTGGCCATACACAGGACTGAGGTTCATGCCGAGGGCATCCTGGGGCGCACACAACACTGTTTAGCTGCAGCCCTCCTGAGATGGAATGGTATAGAACATAAGGGGACAGCCTGGTCCCACGGAGTTCGTGTCCCTGGCTCCTTAAGTGTGTCACAGATGGCCTGACCTGTGGCTTCCAGAGGAATGAGACGGCAGGAGAACGCTCTCTATGGGTCTGGCCTCAATGACTGCAGTCGGATCTTTCTGATTACTTGCAGGTGATCTCGGCTAATGACTAAGGCTCTGACAGTAGCGTCTCTAATACATTAACTTTTGCTCCTGGTATTTTCCCAAAGTGGATTGAACGAGCTGGCAGACAACAAGCCAGGTAAGTCACCGGAGACAAATCACATCACACTCCTCAGGTGGGGTCTCAGTGGCCATGGCTCCTGGGGAATGATTGGTTTTCATCACCTTGTTGAAGACAGTATCTATTTGTTTTCCAAATCATGGGTGGCACATCAAATTGTAACATAATGTGAGGGAGTCGTAGAAGCAGAGGGGAGAATGTGGCTTGGCAGAGCCTAAGGAAGAGTTCAGAGGAGGGCAGGATGGAGAGGGGATGGTTAACAGGTCGAGGGGTGCAGCTGGACAGGAGGAATAACTTGGTTTTTTTTATTTTTTTATTTTTTGACAGGCAGAGTGGATAGTGAGAGAGAGAGACAGAGAGAAAGGTCTTCCTTTTGCCGTTGGTTTACCCTCCAATGGCCGCCGTGGCCGGCGCGCTATGGCCGGCGCACCGCGCTGATCCGATGGCAGGAGCCAGGTGCTTCTCCTGGTCTCCCATGGGGTGCAGGGCCCAAGGACTTGGGCCATCCTCCACTGCACTCCCTGGCCACAGCAGAGAGCTGGCCTGGAAGAGGGGCAACTGGGACAGAATCCGGCGCCCTGACCGGGACTAGAACCCGGTATGCTGGCGCCGCTAGGTGGAGGATTAGCCTATTGAGCTGCGGCGCCGGCCTCAGGAGGAATAACTTGTAACGTTCTCTAGCAAACAGGAAAACTATGGCTGATAGCAGTTGTGTATTTCAAAACAGGGAGGAGCATTTTGGATGTTTCTAGCACAAAGAAATGATAGATGCTTGAGGTGACAGATATGCCAATTACCCAGATATAGTCATTCACATTGTACACGTATATTGAAATGTCACACTGTACCCCATAATTGGGAGAAAAAGTTCATGTAGCATGGAATTAGGAGATAATTTTATTTGGGTGCAAAAACAACTTTTTCTTAATACATATTTTTCACCAACTCTTTGAAGACTCCTCGTAGGTATGGATTTCAAAAAAAGTCTACACCAAAATAAAATCATCTTTTAATTCCATGTTACATGGACATCTTTAAGAACCCTCGTATGTTCAATTACTGTGTGTCAATTAAAAGTAGAAAATGTGTTTAACAATTCAATGCTGGAGGCAAATTCAGTCAGGGGTATTTTAGCTCAGTGATTCCTTAATCTCTTGAACTCTTGCCATCCCCTGTAATCAGACAGCTGTGCCCTCAGCATATTCGTTTCAACCCGCCTCAGGAGCAGCTGGGAGGATTCCGATACTCTCAGGCTTGCTGGACTTCCCAGGCTCTTTCCACGGCCGCGTGCGTCTCCCTCGGGGTCCCCTGTGCTCCTGAAACGTGCTCTTCCGACGTGCACAGGGCTGCAGGGGACAACCGGAGGTGGCCTAGGGGGTCGGGAGACTTGTCTCAGAGTTCTGGGAAACCTCGTGAAAAACACTTCTCCCCCCGGGCCTCTTTGTTGGCACCTCATGATAAACGCTCCTGTGGCAGTTTTATAAACAGACTGCTAAAATGGCACCTCCTGAGAAGTGGGACAGGGCTGTGGGAGAGGAGGCTGGAGTCAGGCAGGTCAGGTGCAAGGACACCTGCCTTGGCCTGTGCTGGCGATTTGACAACGAGCAGATGATTTGACTGCAGAGTTGGCCCAGCTTGAAAAATGTTAAGGTGTTTTCCTTATGCAGGCAAAAAAAAATAAATAAATAAAATGGCATTGCTGATCCTCTGCAAGTCACACAGGGGTTTCTATGTCCGTCTGTGTAAATGCTTCCCGTGCCAATCTGGGAATAGCATGAGACAGTGCAGCACAGGAAGTGAAGGTGGTCAGAACAGGGCACTGGGCCCAGGGATTAAACCTGTATCGGGAATGCCTGCAGCCCACATCGGAGTGCCCAGGTGCAGCCTCAGCTGCTCTTCCAATTCCAGCCTCCGGCTACTGTGCACCCTGGGAGGCAGCAGATGATGGCTCAAGTGCTTGGATTCCTGCCACCCACGTGGGAGACTCAGAGGGAGTTCTGGGTTCCTGGTTGTGGTCTAGCAGAAGCCTGGCTGTGGTGGGCATCTGGCGAGCGAATGAGCAGATGAAAGATTGCTCTCTGTCTCTCTCTTCCTCTCTCTGCCTTTCACATAACCAAGATAACTACATTTTTAAATAGAAGGAGAAGCCGGCTGGCTGTCGGTGGGAGTCACCCTACTCATCCACCCTTTGTGTGTGTGTCTTAGGTGCACCAACTCTAGCTCACAAAATGGGGCACAGACAATCGAACACCAAGTCTGCAGAGCGAGAATGAACTAGGGCATCTTCACAGTGCACTTGTGAACCCCAGAAGCCCAGTGCAGTGTGTGGCAAAGGAACGTGTCATTTGAATTCATTCTAGATTTAGACAGAAACCAGTTAGTCTAGGTTCAGGCCCATCCACCCCACAGAGCAGGTGGAGTTGTCTGCTTTGCTCATCACCATGCCGTTGGTGGAATTCCACTTGAATACCAGGGGTTCCCAAGAGACTCACAGGACAAGCCTTGGTCATTACACAAGACGCGTGGAAATGGCAAAAACAGTCTCAGTAAGTGAAGTGAGGACAATACTACACACCAGAGGACAGGAAAATGCCCAAGGCGTCCTGGCTGCTCCTGGGGCAGAACGCCTGCTCCAGTTCCCTGGCCCTCAAGGCCTTCGCCCCGAAGCGGGATGCAGAGTCTCCCCCCTCAACAGTGTGGTTCCTACTGGCAAACAACCCTGCCTCCTCAGCTGAAGATTACCGTTATAGTCACCACCTTTGGGAATGAAGGATTTAAGAACTGCGCTGTCCAGTGCAGTCGCCAGCGGCCATAAGGGCATGAAAGGTGGCCCGTCCAAAGGCGCATGTGCCGGTGGAGGGCAAAACACACTGTGTTTCAAGATTTAGCACTGAAAAGCAATGTCAGATAGCTCAGTGATTAAATATGATTACATGTTGAAATGATCATGTTTGCAATAGAGGGAATTAACTGTTCTATTAAGATTGATTTCAGGAGGGCGGGTATGGTGGGGAGAATCACTATATTCCTAAAGTTGTACTTAGGAAATTTGTACTCATTAAATAAAGGCTTTCTTTGGGGAAAAAAAAGATTGATTCCACATGAGGTGCTTTTCTTTTTTTTTTTTTTTTAACTCTTTATTGAGACTCCTAGAAAATATAAATATACACGTGCTATGATCAGACAGAGCTGTGCTAGAATTTCATTTCAAGTGTGAAGTCTCTAGTTCCCAGTCCCATCCTTTTCCCAAAAAAATCAACTTCTCTTGGACTAATTCTGAAGTCCTTTCAGAGAGACATTAACCATTTTGTTGCTGTTGTTGCCATGAACTTTAAAATCCCAATGATTTTTAAATGGGCAGCGACTACTCAGTAGCTTTGTATCAGGGCAGCTCAGCAAGACACACTGGTCCCAGGGCCAATCTCACAAAGAGGTTTCACGTTGACGCATTACAATTTCTTCAACAGCCTCTTCCCATTTCTACCACCTCCTATCACCCCAGCAACGCACACAGCGCAGGTTGTTCTGAGCCCCACCGCACAGGCCGTGTAGGAACACAGCATTGTCTAAGAGTCAAGTCACCTGAATTTTACACATCCGCATTGCATGGGTGGATTTCTAGCAGACGTAAACTACCCTGAGTGAGAGGGATGCAGCAGTCAGAGAAAGGGACCCTCGCTGTGGCTGTAGAAGGATGAGAGACCCACGGTGTCAGTGCCCTGCCACTCCCGGCCACTTCTCACTAAGGGACAGAGCGAGTGCGGAAGAATGGTCGGAGTCCACAGTTTCTGCGCCAATGCATTCATTGCAATGCTCTTTACATTTTTCATACATTCACGATAAATACTAAGTTCTCTGGCCCTGGCCTCCTGCGACTTCAGTTGGCTAATACTTCCCATCGTTAGCACCCTTCCACTCACTGTGCTATACTAAAATGTGAATGACTGATCATAGATGCTTTCTTGAGGTCAAGTGAAGGTTTTAAGTTAGCATTTTAAAGTAGTGGCACTTGAGAGCAATTTCCCTCAGATCTGGAACAAGACAAGGCTGTCCACTTTCATCACTCTTATTCAATATAGTACTGGAAGTCTTCGCAAGAGTAATTTAGGAGGAAGAAATGAAAGGCATCACAATTAGAAAAGAGGAAGTCAAGTTATCCATGTTTGCAAATGAGATGATGTTGTACATGGAAAAACTTAAACAATCCACCAACAAGCTGTTAGAATTCATAAACCAAATCAGTAAAGTTGCAGGTTACAAAGAAAAAAAAAAAGTAGCTTTTTACGTGCTACTCACTGAAGTAGAAATCAAGAAAGAAACCCTTTTCACAAGAAATATATTTCTATTATATAATATATTTTATCTATAAATATGATACTATAAGATCATCATGATCTCAATGAGATACTTTTCTGACATCTCTGTTTAATTAAAACTCATGTAATTCTAAATTGACTAAATGGTTTTAATTTGTATATTTTACACAGATCTACACTGGCATTTTATTGGGATAACATTTTTTAAATTTACATTATAGTCAAAGGCTTAATGCTCCACTAAATAAAGAATTCAACAAATCAGGCTGGTGCCATGGCTCACTAGGCTAATCCTCAGGCTGTGGCACCGGTACCCCAGGTACTCGTCCCAGTCACTCCTCTTCCAGTCCAGCTCTCTGCTGTGACCCGGGAGGATGTGGCCCGGGAGGATGACCCAAGTGCTTGGGCCCTGCACCCACATGGGAGAACAGGAGGAAGCACCTGGCTCCTGGCTTCGGATCGGCGCAGCACACTGGCCATAGCGGCCATTTGGGGGGTAAACCAACGGAAGGAAGACCTTCCTCTCTCTCTCTCTCTCTCTCTCTCTCTCTCTCACTAACTCTGCCTGTCAAAAAAATAAAAATAAAAAAAAAAGAATTCAACAAACAAAAGTTAAAAAGACCATAGCTGAGCAGAAAAAGAGGCAAGATCTGTAAACAATAATCAAATGAAAAGATGTCCAACTTCATTCATAAAAAGTCAATTTTAAAATAGTCACAAAATCACTAGCACTGTGGTATAGTGGGCTAAGCCTCCTCCTGCAGCACCAGCAGCCTATGTGGGTACCTGTTCTAGCCTCTGCTGCTCCTCTTCTGAGCCAGCTCTCTGCTATGGCCTGGGAAAGCAGTGGAAGATGGCCCAAGTGCTTGTCCCTGCACACTCATGGGAGGCCTGGAAGAAGCTCTTGGCTCTTGGCTTTGGATTGGCCCAGCTCCAGACATTGCAGCCATTTGGGGAGTGAACCAGCAGATGGAAGACCTCTCTGTCTCTCCCTCTCTCAGTCTACAGTTCTATCTCTCAAATAAGTAAATAAAATATTTGTAAAAAATCATTAATAGTATATAATTGTTAGTAGTATGTAATGCTTCATAATTTGACAAAGATTTAAAACAAAGTTTGACAAAACACTGCTATTTGCAGCAAAACTGATACACACAGGCATTTCTTTCATTTTTTTGTTTTTGTTTTTTGATTTTTTTCCTTTGCAATTGTAACACTCAAATATAAGAGAGAACATGGTATTTGTCTTTCTGTGTCCAGCTTATCTCACTCAACTTGTTATCCTTTGGTTCCAACCATTTTGATGTAAATGATAGAATTTCATTTTTTATAGCTGAAAATACTTCATTCATATATATATATATATTCATATATATATTTTCCTCATTCATTTGCTGATGGACATCTTGGTTGAGTTCATATTTCGGTTATTATGAACAGTGCTGCTATAAATATTGTGGTACAGGGATCTCTTTGATACAATGTGTTCATGTCTTGCTGGATCATATGGCAACTCTGTTCCAGTTTTTTAAGAAATCTCCATACTGTTTTCCACAGTGGCTGCAACAATTTACATTCCCATCAGTGACCCCTAACCAATAGCTCCACCAATAATGTTCTCTTTGGCCACATCCCTGCCAGCATTAGTTGCTCTCTATCTTATGGACAACATCCATTCTGACAGGTGAGGCGATATCTCATTGTGGTTTTGATTTGCGTTTCCCTGATGGCTAGTGCTGTTGAGATTTTTTCATATATTTGTTGGCCATTTGTATTTTTTCTTTTGAAAATGGTCTATTCATTATCCTACACGGAGGATCTCTGTGAGACCTCAGGGGAAAGAAAGGGTCATCAAAGAAGGATGTACCCTTCTCTGAAGGGAGGAGAGAACATCCACTTTGCTTATGGCCGTGTCCAAATGCCGATGGAGTCTATGGTCACAAAAGGCTTCCATAGCCTTGACAGCCCATGGCAAGAGCCTCTGATGATCACTGACGTCATAAATAACAATGTTAATTGTTAAAGGAGCAGCAGTAGTCAATGTGCACTTGCTCACCATGTAGGACCTCTGTCCCTAATGAATTGTAATATGAGAATCAACTGCAAATTTTCTCCCCAAACAGTACTCTATATGTTGTGTGTGTGCACGGGTGCAAATTGTTGAAGTCTATGCTTAACATGGAGTTGGTCCTCTGTATATAAAGTCATACTAAAAATGAACCATAATGAAGAAGGAGATGGGAGAGGGAGAGGGAGGTGGGTTGGGGGTGGGGTGGGGGGAGGTTTAGGGGGAAAGAACCACTATATTCCTAAAGTTGTATCCATGAAAAATGCATTCATTAAATAAAAACAAACAAAAAATGGTCTATTCAAGTCATTTGCCCATTTATTAATTGGTGTCACCCACAAGGAACACATCGATTGAGTTACCAGTGTCTGGCTTTTGCTTGGTGCAGCCCTACCTGATGCAGGCATTTGGAGGATAAACTAGTGGATGGAAGATCTCTCTCTTTCTCTCTGCTTTTCAAATAAATAAAACTTTTAAAAAATGTGTTTGAAAAGGTAATGTGGGGCCAGGGCTGTGGTGCACTAGATTAATCCTCCGCCTGCAATGCTGGCATCCCATATGGGCGCTGGTTCTAGTCCCGGTTGCTCCTCTTCCAGGCCAGCTCTCTGCTGTGGCCTGGGAAGGCAGTGGAGGATGGCCCAAGTGCTTGGGCCCTGCACCCGCATGGGAGACCTGGAGGAGGCACTTGGCTCCTGGCTTTGGATCAGCATAGCTCCGGCAGTTGCAGCCATTTGGGGAGTGAACCAATGGAAAGAAGACCTTTCTCTCTGTCTCTCTCTCTCTCACTGTCTGTAACTCTACCTGTCAAATAAATAAATGAAAATCTTTTTTTAAAAAAAGGTAACCTGTGCTGGAAGCAACTCCAAGTGTTGGCCATGGGTTGGACAGTGGTTCCCAGTAGATGCGCTCTATGGAACCAGCCCTGGAATTGAGGCCAGAAACTTCTGTTGTTCCTTTCAATCTCTGAGCAGAGTTTATACTTAACATAGTCAACAGTTTACCTTAAAGCCAGAGGCCTAGCTGTTGTGTCAACAGTGGCTTCTGTCTGAAGACAAAAGCCACACGTCCTAAGCAGTATTTGGGGCAGGTCTGGATTGTGTTCCCTTAAACTACAGGTGGAGGGACACGGCCTGTTTATGTAGAACAGCGAGTCTCAACAGCACTTTAGAATCACCTGGAGGACTTGTTGAACCACAGGTGGCTGGGTTCCAACCCCAGGATTTCTGATTCACAGGGACTGGCGTGGGACCAGAGAGCTTGCACTTCTAACAGGTTCTTAGATGAAGCATAGGCTCTGGTCTCACGACCCCACTCTGAAGACCACCAGTTCAGAGCACTGGCTCTCGGTGCTGTGGCCTCCCGGGTGAGGCCGGTGAAGCTCCCCAGGCGATTGTAATGGACAAAAAGGCAGGTTGAGAGTGCTGAGTTACAGCATGAACCCAGCTTGGGAAAAGCACCTGGGGTGGTTGATTTCTCCCTCTCTTCAACCAGTGCGTGTTTACTTGCCCTATTTGGACATTCAGTTTCCAAGAAACAGTTCATTATGTGCGCTACATCTATGGTGTCTGTGAGCCATTGCCTTATTTGACTTCGTGATTACCCTCCCCGCCACCAGATCATCATAGAGTGTGCTGGAGGGAAACTGTGGCATTTGTTTGTCTGAAAAGACCTGTTTGGATGGAGTTGCAATTTACAGACATTGGGAAATGTGGCATATTTCATTTCATTAATGGGAGTGACACGGTTCATTAAGCCTCTCCAGTAGGTTTCTACTTGAAAAACTTCCTAATGTCCTGGTGAGGCTTGGAGGCGCTTTGTATACTTGAAAAAAACACATTTCACTCTGTGGAACTTACCATCTGGAGCCCACAGATCCGACTTCTAGACTGTGCGTGAAGGAGCCAATAACCAGGACAAAATGCTGCACGGTGCTTTTTTGCACTCGGGAAGTCATTGTTGCCTTCTCATTTCTCAGTTGACTTATACTTAGCTAATGACTGCTCTGCTGCTGGCCAGTTGCAGCTCCTTCTCTAAGTTCCGTGATTCTGGAAGTTTTTATTTGTGGCCAAGTTAATAATGAGGCCCTTTCTGTGTTCTTATATCCAAAATACATTAAACAAACATCAAGAGTTAGCCCCAGATTCTGCAGCATCTGAAAAACAAAACAAAACAAAAAAAGCAAACATTGCAACCTATAAAAGCTGTTTGTGGTACTGTTTAAGGGTATGGATTTTGGAGTCTGATTATCAAGGTACTACTCCTAGATAAAGCACTGTACTTTAAAAGTATATTTCCCCAAGCTTTAATTTCCTCATCTATGAAGCAGGAATATTCAGTCACCTGGTTTAACTACCTCACAGGTGGTTGCATCGAAAGACACAAGGCTTGGGAATGCTCTCCGTAAACTTAAATAAAACATAAATGTAGCTTATCCCAACCACAACGCTTTCATGATATAAAATTCTGGACTTTCAGGGATAATTGAGGCTTCAGTGTTAATATTTTTTATTTCAAAATTAAAATGGAAGCAAAACAAATAACTTAGCTACATACTCTAGTAAATCCTTATCCCTGGAGGATATGACAGAACGAGTTATAGGACTGACTTGCCTGGAGCAATGACCTGCTCATCCATATGCACCTGCAGACCCTCTCCTCACCCTGCCCCACCACCTGAAGCTGTAGTGTTGTAATCTCTGTCCAGGCCCAGCCTCCCGCCTCGCAAGCCTTGCCATGAAATCACCCATTCCAAGGACAGAGGCTTAACCTAGCAGTTAAGATGCCTGTGTTCCATGTCTGAGGACCTGGGTTCAATACCCACGTCTTCCCTCCCGACTCCAGCTTCCTGCTAGCGCAGACCTGGAGAGACAGTACTAACAGCTCAAGAGATCCAGTTCCTGCCACCCACAGGAGAAACCTGGATTGAGTTCCTGGCTTTTGTCCCAGGGCTCCTTATAGGGCATTTGGGGAGTAAAAAAGTATATAGCAGCTCTCCCTCTGCCTCTCTAATTAATTAATTAATTACTTAAACCATCCATCGAAGGCCTTGAGAGACAGTAAATATCCTCTCCCAACTTCTGTCTTTTGAGACACAACAAAGATGGTCGAGGTACTGTTTTCTCTTACTGCACAATAAGGCTGAGAAGCTTAGCTTGGCTTGATCAACAAGTTTTTTTCTGGTGATTTCTTGGGAAGCAAACACAATCTTGTAGAAAATCCTTCCAGAATGTAGTATTCTCTCCACCTTTCTTCCATTGCAGAACAGCTTAGTATGAAAAACACAAGCTAATCTTAGCTATGAGGAGTCTTCAAAAACCTCATAGAACATGCATAATATGAAAGAACTCTGCATAGATTTAATGAACCAGTGGATGAAGGACCTCTCTCTCTCTCTCTCTCTCTCTCTGTGCTTCTCCGTAACTCTGCCTTTCAAATAAATAAATCTTTAAAAAAATAGTTTTGCACCAAAATAAATTTCACTTTTGATTTCATTTTCCACAAACTTTTTGAAGTCTCCTTGTATTTCCAGATGTTACTCAGTACCTTAGGGGATCTCTAGAATATTGATTTTCATCCAAATCGACAAGGAACTTCAAAAAGTTCATAGAACATGAAATTGAAAGTTTATTTTGCTGTGAAAAAGTTTTGAAATCCATGCAGAGTATTTTTCCTATTATGCATTTCCCACGAACTTTGTAAAGGCCTCTCGTGTTCAGTAGTTTCCAAATTTTGTTGCACCAAAATAAGCTTATCATTTAATTCCATGTTCCATGAGCTTTTTGACATATCCTCATGTGGTTCACCGAAGTTCCAATTGCAAACCTCTGGATGGTTGCGTCTTGGTGAGGAGGGAGTGGAGTGCAGTGGAGTGGTCCTCCAAGCTCCCGCCTCGGAATCTCGGGTTGGGCCCAAGCAGAGGGGAAGTTACTTTCCACGGGAGCTCCCGATGCTCGGCCAAGGGCTGAGTCCTCTGGCCTGGTGTGCTGTGAGTTATGCAGAGTTGAGCTTCTCAGGCTTCAGTGTGAGCAAGGAAATCCTCAGAGCAGCTTCCTGGAAACGCAGACCTCAGAGCCGCAACGTGGAGCCCGGGTCCACATTGTGATCCTGGAGCCCCAGGTCCACATTGTGATCAAGCATCCTGTAGTCTTCTCAGACCACTGATTGAAGTGGGGGAAGGAAGAAACTCTTAGCTGCAGGAAACTGAACACTTTAGATAATAGCTAATAATGAGGCCCAATTTCCTAAAATAATGCTGTTTACTCTGGACTTCAGTTACCCCGTTTGCCCAATAGGATTGCTAAGCTTTATTAACCACAGAGATACTCCACCCCCCCCCCCAGGACCCTGATTAAACTGCGTAATGAAAGAACAATTGACGAATTATTAAGATCTTACTTGAATTGAATTGTTAATATCGCTTAACTGCTTTAAATTCAATGTGTCACCTTGAATAGAATCCTCATTCTCTAGGAATAAGTCAAAGCATGTGTGGGTTTCTCAAAGAGATTTCAGTGTTTCTCATCTTGAAATTTCAGTGTAGCCAATATTTTCATGTGTTTACAATATAATCAGAACGCGAAGCCTGTTGAAGTTGGCAGATAAAATATTGACCTCTTAGATGTGCCAGGTGCTATAGGATAAGAATAGGGGAAATGTGACAGGGATGTAATGATTATAACACAAGGCATTGAGATAAACAAAATGTATGGCTGTAAGAGGTAAGGAAACAAATCCATGAGATGACACAATTTTAAAGATATTTTTATGGGGGGGGGTAGAGGGAGAGGGAGAGGGAATCTTCCATCCACTGGTTTATTCCCTAAATGGTCACAACTGCCAGGGCTGGGCCAGGCTGAAGCCAAGGACCAGGAGCTTTATTCAGGTCTCCCTTGAGGGTAGCAGGGGCCCAGGTACTTGAGACAACATCCACTGTTTTCCCAGGTGTGTTAGCTGGGGTCAGAAGTGGTGTAGCCAGGACTCAAACCAGCGGTCATATGGAATACCGGCATCACAGCTGGTGGTTTAACTCATTACGCTGCAACATTGGCCCCAAGATGATAACAATTCTAAGATGAAATCTATACTATTTGGTTTGTATTTTAATAAATCCATTATTAAAATTATTATTAAAATTGTGTACTTGTGGGCTGGCGTGATAGCATAGTGGATCAAGCTGCTGCTTGCAGTGCCAGCATCCCATATGAGTGCTAGTTCCAGTCCTTGCTGCTCCACTTCCAACCCAGCTCCCCAGTAATTTGCCTGGAAAAGCAGCAAAAGCTGTGCTTGGGCCCCTGCCACCCATCCAGGTGGAGTTGTAGGCACATGGCTTTGCCCTGGCCCTGCTCCAGCCATTGTGGTCAGATGAGGATGGAAGATGTCTGTTTCTCTTTCTCCCTATTTCTCTATAACTCTGCCTTTCAAACGAAATAAATCTTTCAAAGAATAAAATTGTGTTTTTGAAAAAATGAAATCAAATGAGATGGAAATGTATTTCTTTCACATATTAAAGAAATCTTAGTCCATTTTCTGTTGCTATAACAAAATGCTATATATAACATTGTGTGTGTGTATGTGTGTGTGTATAAACATGGGGTAATTTATAGAGAATAGAAGTTTATTTGGTACACGGTGGTTCTGCAGACTGGGAAAGCCAAGGGCATGGTGCCAACCTCCATTCTGTGTCTGGTGAGGGCCTTCCTGCGGCATCACACACGACATGCATGCATCCCCAGTGTCCCTGCTCTGGTCTTTCTTCCCCTCCTTAGGAAGCCACTGCTCCCACAATGGGTATCCCAGCCCTATGACCTCATCCATTCCTGGTTACCTTCCCAAGGTCCCACCGCTAAATACCACTAACATTCCAATACCTGAACTCCTGAAGAACATGGTCAAAGCATAGTGATGTCCTAAATCATCCATTCAGGACTGATGTGGTGCTCCACAGGGTAGGAAAACCAGGCTCCTCTTACACCGTCGCTCTGTCATTCTCAGCATGATCTTGTGATCTTACTCAGCGGCTGTCAGTTCCGCATTCCAGGGAGCCAGGAGGAAGAAGGGAGGGAGAGCAAAAGGCGTTGATCTTGCCCAGGGCACTTCCCAGATGTTTTGTTTATCACTTCTGCTTAATTCTCATACGTGGAATTAAGTCACGTGGCCACAGCTAACTAAAAGGGAGGCTTGGAAATGTAGTTCTTATTCAGAGCAGCCCATGTGTCTGGCTAACATTCAGCAGAGGAAAGAGTTGCTATATTGGCCGGCGCTGTGGCATAGTGGGTAAAGCTGCCGCCTGCAGTGCCAGCATCCTATATGGGTGCCAGTTTGAGTCCCAGATGCACCACTTCCTATCCAGCTCTCTGCTATGGCCTGGGAAAGCAATAGAAGATGGCCCAAGTCCTTGGGTCCCTGCACCTGTGTAGAAGGCCTGGGAGAAGCTCCTGGCTCCTGGCTTCAGACTGGTGCTGCTCCAGCCATTGCAGCCAACTGGAGAGTGAACCAGTGGATGGAAGACCTCTCTCTCTGTCTCTCCTTCTCTCTCTGTGTAACTCTGACTTTCAAATAAAGAAATAAAGAAATAAATCTTAAAAAATAGCTATACTAAGGATGACAGAGAGAAGAAATTAGGGTTCTCTGCTACATGGATATTACTAAGGAACCTTGAATATCATGTTGGAATAGTTTGTATTTAGTTCATCAGGGAATTTGGAGACAGGAAATTATTTTGATGTGACAATTATTTTTGGAATATACTCCATCTGGCAAGTGTAGGATGGAATGGAATGAAAAAAATTTGAAGTAGGGAGGCCAAATAGGTGGTCACAGCAGACAAGGCCAGAAGAAATCGGGACAGAGTCGAGAGAGCAGCCATGGGATTAGAGAGGAGACACTCAACTGAAAAGATGGAACTAAGAATTTGGCAACTGAATTTCTGGGGCAAATGAGCGAGTTTCCATCATGACCTGCCTGGCTGGAGTTCCAGGAGCCCAAACATCTACAGGGCCTGGTAGATAAGTAATTTGTGCAAGCTGGGCTTCCATCCCCGGCAACAGGAAGGCAGGCAGCTTCTGGGGGCCTGGCAACAGGAAAGCTGCCCAGGCCCACGAGGCATCTGCTCAGACTCTGAACACCACTGGCACAGGCTGGGGAAAATGTCATTTCTTCTGAGGCTCTTATCACAGGGGAAATAGAACACTTATCAAAATCTCATGTTTAGAAAGTCTCAAATCACACTGTTCGATGAGTACCAAATGCTGTCCAGACTAGGGGTAGATAGCCACATTCATCCTCAGACCCCAAGATGGGCAACGATCATAAAATAAAACCAGCATGTCTACGTGCCCTAACACGGAAGGACTAACATTTATAACATTTATATAAAATGTTTTGTGGTTGTTTAAGGTCGTTTACAAAATAAATAAACTCATTTAGTTCACCAATCCCTTACATGCACGTTACGCTTGAGGAAGCGCAGAACCATACATGTTGAGTCATCCCCCTATTGCTGGGAAGAGAGGGAGCTGCGACCCCAACTCATGCTTTCCTGCTCTGTAATCCCAAGATCTCCACCACTGCTAAATAGAGGCGGTTATTTCTAGAGTGTGTGTGTGTGTGTGTGTGTGTGTGCGGGTGTGCGTGCTGTGCATTTTGGCTATTGCAAAGAGCCAGGGATCTGGAAATCACAATTAACATGTCACCTCGAGAAAAACTGCTTCTGTGTGGGTGAGCAGCCAGTGTTCCTGCGAGAGGAGGGTTTCCTTTTCTCTCCAGCTGGGACACCGAGAACCGGCGATGTTTCTGGCTTCCCTGAATCCCTGGGTTGGTGTGGCAACTGCTCCTCCTGTTGCTCGCCAAGCATACTGAGGCTTCTGGGCTGGTGCACGATCCACAACGCATCTACACTCACAAACACACGGACCCTGCTGCAGCCTCCGTCGGAGAAGTAAAACTGCTAACCTGAAACAAAACCTGGCCGATAAGTAATGAAAAGATGAAGTGTCCTGCAGTGGTAACACGAGGGATCTGGAGACAGCCCAGATATCTCCTTGGAGCGCTTTATGTGCCCTGTTTGTCTATCGTCATGAGTAAATAATGATAGAGCTGCTCAATGAACTGTTGTTCATTCATTGACAAATGGTGGTTATCATTATCCCATTATATGATGAGGGAGGAGGTGCACTCAAGAAATTGAATGTGTCCTGTGGCTTTTATCACTCTAAACAAAAAGGGAATTGACAGAAAGGAAATACACCCAGAGGATAACACTGGTTATGTAACATATAGCGCATGAAAACCCAAGCGTCTTGTCAAAGCAGCGCTGTGTAAGAACTGCAAATCAGCTTCCACTGTTCTAAGTAAGTTTGATTCAGACGCTGATCAATAATAGCAGGAGGGGTTCTTTTTTGTAAGACTCAATGATGAGAGCAGAACTTGATGAGGATAATTGAATCCATGCTATGAAGTAAGAATTTTACACAGGTTTACAACAAGGGTAATAAAGGCAAGAAAAAAAATCAGGATCTGCGGTCAGACTATTTCCTTGGCTTTGGACAAGTTCCTCCATCTCTTTGTGGCACACTTTCCTCTTCTTGAAATGATGTCACGCCGGCGCCGTGGCTCACTAGGCTAATCCTCTGCCTGCGGTGCTGGCATCCCATATGGGTGCCGGGTTCTAGTCCTGGTTGCTCCTCTTCCAGTCCAGCTCTCTGCTGTGGCCCGGGAGGGCAGTGGAGGATGGCCCAAGTGCTTGGGTCCTGCATCTGCATGGGAGACCAGGAAGAAGCATCTGGCTCCTGGCTGTGGATCGGCACAGCTCGCCGGCTGTAGCAGCCATTTGGGGGGTGAACCAACGGAAGGAAGACCTTTCTCTCTGTCTTTCTCTCTCTAACTCTGCCTGTCCAAAAAATAAAAAATAAAAATGATGTCACTGTTGTTGAGGATGAAATAATACTGCCAGGTGTACAGTAAATACTAAAAAAAAACAGTTTCTAAAAGCATTCTGGTGTTGATTCTCCCCGCTTGCTAAGAAATGTTGACAATAAGCATTAGCCGGAGCTGGCACTGTGGTGTAGGGGGTAAAGCCACTGCCTGCAGTGCCGACATCCCTTGTGGGCACTAGTTAGAGTCCAGGCTGCTCCACTTCCAACCCAGCTCTCTGTCATGGCCCGGGGAGGCAGTAGAGGATGGTCCAAGTGCTTGGGTCCCTGCACCCACATGGGAAGACCCAGAAGGAATCCCCTGGCTCCTGGCTTCAGATCTGCACAGCTCTGGCCATTGTGACCAATTGGGGAGTGACCCAGGGGATGGAAGACCTCTCTCTCTCTCTGTCTCTGTCTCTCTACCTCTCCTTCTCTCTCTGTGTAACTCTTTCAAATAAATAAACAAGTCTTTTAAAAATAATAATACCAAGCACTAGCCAAGGGTATCAAAAGCATGACTGTGCCCTCAGTACAGAGGGTTTGGTCGATTTCTTGGGCCCTCCATCTGCTTGGTTACCAAAGATGTCTCCCTGGTCAGTGCAAACCTGAATGCTTCTCTCTGTCTGATCTGGGAGCCCTGTGGTCTTTCCTTGGGTGGAAAATTAAGTCCATGTATGGGATCCAAAATGAGTTCCACAAGAGGGAGGGAAGACACACACCACACTTCCCATGTCCTCCTCCCAACTCTGCGGCTCACCAGGGTTGCTCCGGCTTGCGTGTGCAGCCAGCATTGTGTGAAGCAAGACAGTGGGCAGCATGGGAGGGCCAAGGGAGAGTCAGCTGCAGTGGGGAGGAATGCCACCAGGAGGGTGCAATAGGATAGTAAACTCACAGTCATGCTCTCCACCGACCTGGCTTTGTGACACTGGGCACAGTAGATTCATGATGACTTTTAGCTCCTTCCCAGGTAAAATGAGGGCCGGAGCTGGGTAGATGCCCACAGCACTAACATTGTGTGACTCTAGGCGGCCGTCCCAGCCACCACCTCCCCTAGAAACACAGGACACCCTGCGGTGCTCCCAGCACTCTGCTGGCTCTCAGCATCTCGGGCCCCTTAGAGAGCCCCCAAGCCCTTTCCTCATAAGGAAAGCGTCCGCAGCATCAGGCTAACTATACAAGGCTATTTAGCAGGAGTCCTGCGGGGGGTTGTGGGTAAAGGAGGTAAACTCTGGGCCTGTGCAGGCCGGGGCTCTGCATTCACAGGTTGTCACTGGCACCCAGGGCTAGTGCCACGTCATCTTTGAGAAAACCCTTTTTTATGCACTGTTTCTCTGTCCCTCCCTCTCACCCTGCCCCGCCCTCTTTCCCCGCACCCTCCTGAATTATGCCAGCAGATTTCTCCCTTCTCTCTTGAGAAGTTCAGTTTCCTTTTGGCTTTCACTTGGAGCTTTGGTGATGAAAGAGAGGAGATCATGTTTCCTCTCGTCAGAGCTATATTTTCAGAACACAGCTGCCTGCATCCACTAGAAATAAAACGGGAGAAAATATGAGGTCATGGACGAATCCCACCAGGCTCCCTGCTGCAGGGAGAACAAACAACCCAGTGACAACCTCATCTCTGGAGGGCCCAGCCCTACCAGACCTGTGTGATGGACGCTGGTGCCTGGTGCCGGGGGCACAACTGCCCACGGATTGAAGGGAGAGCTCTCTTCTGGGTTCTGGACGGAGCCAGCTCCAATTCCTTTCTCTACTCTGGGGTTCTCCTAGCGTCCCAAGGTCCAGGAGAGAGGCTTTTATCTTTGACCCATGGAATGTTGCAATCAGAGAATCCCCAAGGGCTTCGTGCAGTGACTCTGATGCCCTGTTAGATGCTCCCACCTGAAAAGCCATAACAAATAGGGCTGGCGCAGAACCCACTGCGGGAGCCCATCTAGTTGAATTGTGAAGATTGTAATTTCATATTCATGTTATGTGTGTGTGTGACCCATCACCCTTGCAGACTTGTGTGCGAAGCAGGAGACTGGGGAATGAATGGCCTGTTTGCCAAGGCGTTTGAAATATGCACTCCAGGGAAGCAAACAGCTCTCAGTGAGCCCAGGTCTTATGATCTGGTAATAATATCTATGCATATACAGTATTTATTGAGCTTTTATGAAATGCCTCATACTATCCTAAGATAGATTGGGGCCAAGGCTATTCACATTTTATAGATGGGAAAATAGAGGCTTAGAAAATATAAATAACATTTGTCAAGTCACAGAGCTGCTAATAGTGAAAATAGAAATTAAATAAAAAGAGTCAATCCATACAACCTGTGTATCTATCAAGCAAATGATGCTACCTCTGCACCTGTGATCTCTGTCCCAATGACTGTTCCTTTTACAATGACTATCACCCAGGGGAGGTTAAGAACCAGGATTTTGGAGCTCTACTGCCTGGGTGCAAATCCCAGTTCTACCATCTATTGATTGTGATAACCCTGGCAAGCTGCTTAACCTCTGAGGGTATCTTTCCTCTTCTACAAATGGGCATAGCCATAGTGTCCATCTCCTACGGTTGCTGTTAAGATAAAATAAGACAATGCGCGTAAGATCTTAGAACACTGTGATACGAGCCCTTCTTATCACGCTATTATTAATAGGAAACATTTACCTGTTCTCTACTCTATGCCAGACACTAGGTTCATAGATGAAGGCAGAGGAGACAGACAACACATAGGATTAATAAGAAAAGTAATGTGGAGAGGACAGAATTCAGGCCAATCATAACACAAAGTACCACCATCTATAGTGGATCATCAAGGAGGAGTGACAGGCAGGAATGACAGCTGGAAAGGGAAGTTTAAGGCTGAACGTGGAAAGACAAGGAAACTGTGTGGTGAAGAGTTGGTGCGTCATCCTGTGTAGGCACCCAAGGAGCTGGGGTGTTCTGTTTTTGCAGGGGTGGCAGATCATTCCAGGGCTTCACTAACCTCTGTAACTCCATTTCCTCAGAGGTGAACCTAAGGAAAGATCTAAGAGGAAAGGAATGATCCTTACAAAAACACTTCTGCCAGATTTCTCAAAATTCTGTTTGCAAGCTGATCTGTAGGATTTATATAACATAAACATATTCTCTGCACCAAAAAAGGACTTCAAATCATTTTATATCCTGATCCCATATGCATTGTGCAAGAGACTGTCATTGATTTAATACATCTGGCACCCTCCAGCATGTATAAAACATGTTTTATAAATAGTAACATAGCCCGCGCTGCCAGGGGCTCCTCTTGACTCCTGCAGGGATGACTGTGTGGTCTCATAAGAGTGCAAGATAGGGCGTGAGGCAGTTCTCACTATTACGCCACAAAAGGTTGGAGCTGGGGTATGCGCTCCAGAGAGCAGGAACAGTCTTAAGAGTCAAAGCTAGGGGTGGCTGGTTTTTATAGCAGGGAACTGAACCCGTTCCACCAGTTCCACTGTGCAGGGCTGTTTAAGTGATGGTGAGCAGCCAGGTGCCTGCGACGGATGCCTGGCTGAGACACAGAGGGAGACGCAGGAAGTGGAAAAACCCAGTTTACCAAGGAAAGAGCCAAGGACGTGTGCACAGCCTTAGCACAGAATGTTCAGCATGCGTTGGTTACAATTCTAAGAAGGCACAGAGATTGGCAAAGTGTTTAAAGATATTATGGAACATCTGTGAGACTCGCTGCTTCATAGTTATTAAAAAGGATGATGTAGAAGGCAATGTAATGACAACTCAAGGGACTGTACTGTATGATTGTGTTTAAAAAATAAACCCCTACTATGGTGCATACAATAAAACCTTCTGTAAGAAGAAAATATGGCTCATCTATTACTAGCTATTATTTCTAGGTAGTGAGATTATAGGGTTTTTTTTTTCTGTTTGTTGGCTTATATATACTAGTAAAGCTTTTTATAGCAAAGATCTAATAATTTTAATTGAAAGTTAATTTAAAACAAACAGAGAACTCATGCTCCCTCTGTCTTCCTGGGTGCTGCCTACAGAGGGAAATTCATCTCATTCAAGGCATCACAGCTGCTCACAGACCCCAGAAAGCCCAGAGTTGTCAAAAGTGGACCAAGACATTTGCCCAACACCACTTGGACTAATATTTCTTTTTTTAAAGGTTTATTTTATTTATTTATTTATTTGAAAGGCAGAGCAATAGAGAGAGAAGAGACAGAGAGAGAGAACTATCTTTCACCCATTAGTTCACTCCCCAAATGGCTTAAGCCAGGATCCAGGAGCATCTGCCAAGTCTCCCAAGTGGGTGCAAGGGCCCAAGCACTGGGGCCATCTTCTGCTGTTTTCCCAGACCATAGCAGGGAGCTGGACCAGAAGTGGAGCAGCTGGGTTTAGAACCAGAGCCCAAATGGGAAACTGATGCTGCAGGTTGTGGCCTCACCTGCTACACCACAGTGCCAGCCCCTCAGACTAACATTTCAAAATCGAGTGCTACTAGGAGAAATCCAGAGACGTTGACAGCAGGGTGCAGAGCAGAATCAAGATGTCCAGCCTGTGTTATTGGAACAACAAGACATTAAGCACATCTGCCAGGGGCTCACAAATGTTCCTGGTCCACACCATGAGAGAGCTAGGACGCTGCCTCAGTGTGGCAAATCTTACGGCGCGCAGAGTGCTCAGGAGTTCTCTTTAAGAACAGGTCAACCATGGTGGAAGGAGGGGCCCCTCTGGCCATCAGAATCCCCAGTCCCAAAGCCAGGCTCCGCCGCAGGAGAATGAACAGGCAGCACGTGGGCTCACGTTATTCCTGTCAAATACGACCATAAATCCTCTGCATCTGGCATCCACCTCCCTGCCCTGCAAACAGCCACAAACACAAAACCAAAAATAAAAATCAAGAAATTCTGAATAAAGTGAGAAGAGAAAAATATTTGCGGGTGCTTCCTATGTGACGCTTCTCTGTTTCTCACAACAACCCAATGGGCTGGTATGGCTGAAACCACCAGGGCTCCCCAAATCCTGTGTTTCCCAGCACTCCCAGCCCCCAGCCCTGCCATTAGGCTGGTTGTGCAACAGACTTTGACAGATGGAATATGGGCATGCAGTATGCACCTCCTTCCAGCCCATCCATAAAATATTCCATGGTCGTTTCTGCTCTCTCTCTCTCTCTCTCTCTCTCTCTCTCCTTTCTGTACATAATGGAAAGCAAAAGACTCCAACTTAGGGTCCAAATAAAGCAGCCCAGATGTTCAGAGAGAGCAAGCCACCCATCTGCATCCACCTATGGACAAGAAGTAAATCTTTAGACTTCCAGTTTCCAATCCAGCAAGTAAGAAGCTGGAAGTCACCAAGCAGTCTTAGCCATGAGTTTGAAGTTGAACAATCAGTAACTCTTCTTAGATCTTTCAGAAAGACAGGGGTCCCAGAACAAATCGTTGTCCCTAAAATTGGAGAGACCCACAGGTGAATGAAGAGACCCATGGTTTGCTGAAGGAAAAACCGTGTTGCGAAAATCCCTGGGGGAACCTGTGCCAGGGTAGGGAAACCTGAACTGTAACTGACGAGGCCCAGCCTGCACTTAAGAGAGAAAAAGCGCAGGCGGACACAGGCATTGAAGGAAACCCATGTTTTGGAGTTTTACTTCCAGGATTCTGTCCTGTCTCACCGGGACTATTGTAGAAGCAATCACATACTTTGTGCCGGGGCGGGAGAAGGGAGCCATTATGAACTATGCCAGTGCATTCCGTTTTTATTAACAAGGTCTACCATAAGGAGAAATGTTTAGTCAGAGCCTAATCTCTTTGGGGTACATCAAAGCCTATGTGAACCAGTTCCAGCCCACTCTAGCTGTTCTAGAAGTTCACAATCCAAGTCATAGGCTCCCTGAAAGCCGGTAGAACACTTCCCCTCTCCCCATACCTTAGCACCACATTGCAAAAGGCCTACTTACAGAAGTTCTTTCTAAATTTATTTGAGAACCAGCGAGAGAGAGGGAGAGAGAGCAACTCCCTCTTACCAGTTCACTTCCCAAATGCCTGCACGGACTCATGGCTGGGCCCAAACCCAAGAGCCAGGAACTCACACCAGGTCTTGAATGTGGATGGCAAGAACCCCATCACCTGAGCCATTACTGCTGCTTCTCGGGGTCTTCATTAGCAGGGAGCTGGATCCAGGAGCAGAGCCAGGATTGGAACCCAGACAATCCAATGTGGGTTCCAGGTGTACTAGCTGGCTAGGCTAAATGCCCATCCCTAGAAGTTCCTTTTAATGATACATCTGTTTGGCCATCAAAAGAAGTTAAAAGAGATACTAAAAGGTAAGCAGCAAGGTTTTAGGAGACAGAGCAAGCATCAGAGCAGACTAATATGCGGCAGGGTAATTGGAAGTATTAGAGTGAGAATTTTAAATGATGCCTAAGATGCTAAGGATTGCAATGGAAAAAGCAGACAACATGAAAAACTAAAGGATAAAGTAAGCAGAGAAGTGGAAGTTCTAAGGAAAGACCAAAAAGAAATGCTGGAGAACAAAAATGCTGTAACAGAAATAAAGAATGCTTTTGATAGTTAAAAAAGGCATTTATAACATGACTTTTTAGAGCACAATGGAATTAAACTACAAATGCATAACAGAAAAATAGCTGGGGAATGTCAAAATACTTGACGATTTAACGACACACTTCCAGGTAACACATAGACCATAGAAGAAATCTCAAGATGAATTTAAAATTTGAACTAAATGAAAACAAAACCATAACATCAAAATCTTGGAAATGTAACAAAAGCAATGCTTAGAGGGAAGTTTATAGCATTGAATACATTTATTAGATCAGAAGAAAGATCTACAATCAACATTATAAACTTCCACCTTAGGAAACCGGGAAAAATAAGAACTATTTAAATCCAATGTAAGCAGAAAAAAAGAAATAACAAGAAATTAGAGAAGTCAATAAATTAAAAACATGAATGAATAGAGAAAATCAACAAATTCAAAAACTTGTTCTCTGAAAATAGCAATAAAATTGAGAAGTCTCTATCCAGGATTAGGAAAAAAGAAGGTGGACACAAATTACTGATACCAAAAATGAAGGAAAGGTTATCAATATAGCTCATGTAGACATTAGAAGGAGAATAGGCCGGCGCTGCGGCTCACTAGGCTAATCCTCCGCCTTGCGGCACCGGCACACCGGGTTCTAATCCCGGTCGGGGTGCCGGATTCTGTACCCGTTGCCCCTCTTCCAGGCCAGCTGTCTGCTGTGGCCAGGGAGTGCAGTGGAGGATGGCCCAAGTACTTGGGCCCTGCACCCCATGGGAGACCAGGATAAGTACCTGGCTCCTGCCATAGGATCAGCGCGGTGTGCCGGCCGCAGCGCGCTGGCCGCGGCTGCCATTGGAGGGTGAACCAATGGCAAAGGAAGACCTTTCTCTCTGTCTCTCTCTCTCACTGTCCACTCTGCCTGTCAAAAAAAAAAAAAAAAAAAAGAAGGAAAATAAAAAAATATTATAGACAATTCTATGCCCACAGGTTTTATGCCCTAAATCAATGATTTGACGCAATATGCATACACACGCACACACACGAAGAAATACACATTCTGAATAGGCCTATCTGTACTAAGGAAACTGAATTGTGATAACAGCATCCCAATAGAGAAAGCACCAGGCCCATATGGGTTCATTGGTCAATTCTACCAAAAATGTAAGGAGAAATTATAACAATCCTCTACAACTTTTCCCAGACTATAAAAGCCAAAGAAATACATCCTAATTCATTCTATGAGGACAACTTTACCTTAAAGTCAAACACAGGCAAAGATAAAACAGGAAAAAAAAATTGCAGGCCAATGTCTCTCATGAACATAAATACAAAAATCTACAACACCTTAGCAAACTGGACCCAACAATGCATAAAAAGAACTATATGCCAAAGTCAAGTGGGATTTATCCCAGGTAGGCAAGGCTGGCTCAACATCATCAAGGGACTGAAGAAAGAAAAATTATACAATCATAGCAATAGAAGCAGAGAAAGTATTTGACAAAAGTCAGCATCCATTGAAGATAAACATCCTTAGTAAACTAGAAATAGAGGAAAACTTCCTCAAATTGATTTTTAAAATCTGCAAAAACTTACAACGAACAATTCTATTACATTTAAGGGTGAGAAACACAAAGCTTTCCTGCCAAGACCAAGAACAAGGCAAGAATGCACTGTTTCACCCCTGTTTTTCAGCATCCTGCTAGAAGTCCTAGCCAGTACAATATGATGAGAAAAATAAATAAAATGTTTAAATGCTGCTAAGGAAGAAATACAACTGTCCTTTTTTAAAAAAAAAAGATTTATTTATTTATTTGAAAGGCAGAGTAACAGAGAGGCCGAAGCAGAGAGGGAGAGAAAGAAGTCTTCCATCCTCTGGTTCACTCCCCAAATGGCCCCAATGGCTGGAGCTGGGCCAATCCGAAGGTAGGAGCCAGGAGCCAGAAGCCAGGAGCCAGGAGCCAGGAGCCAGGAGCTTTTTCCAGGTCTCCCACACAGGTGCAGGGCCCAAAGACTTGGGCCATCTTGTACTGCTTTCCCAGGCCATAGCAGGGAGCAGGATTAGGAGTGGAGTAGCCGGGACTCAAACTGGCACTCAAATGGGATGCCAGCACCGCACCACAGGCAGTAACTTTACCCTCTATGCCATAGTGCCAGCTCCAACTGTCCTTTTTTTTGACAGCCCATGCAATGGCCTATGTAGAAAGTCTGAGAGAACTGACAATAAACCTCAAACTAAAAAGTGATTATAGCTGGCTGGCGCCATGCCTCGCTAGGCTAATCCTCCACCTTGCGGCACCGGCACACCAGGTTCTAGTCCCGGTCGGGGCACCGGATTCTTTCCCGGTTGCCCCTCTTCCAGGCCAGCTCTTTGCTGTGGCCAGGGAGTGCAGTGGAGGATGGCCCAAGTGCTTGGGCCCTGCACCCCATGGGAGACCAGGAGAAGCACCTGGCTCCTGCCTTTGGATCAGCGCGGTGCGCCGGCCGCAGCACGCCGGCCGCGGTGGCCATTGGAGGGTGAACCAACGGCAAAGGAAGACCTTTCTCTCTGTCTCTCTCTCTCACTGTCCACTCTGCCTGTCAAAAAAAAAAAAAAAGTGATTATAGCATCTTGCTGAGTACAAGTTTAATAATTACTTGGGGCTGGCATTGAGATGCTGTGGGTTAGGCAACTGTCTGCAACATTGGAATCCCATATTAGCATGGGTTCAATTCTTGGCTTCTTTTTTATTTTTATTTATTTATTTATTTATTTTACAGGCAGAGTGGACAGTGTGAGAGAGAGACAGAGAGAAAGGTCTTCCTTTGCTGTTGGTTCACCCTCCAATGGCCGCCGCGGCCGGCGTGCTGCGGCCGGCGCACCGCGCTGATCCAATGGCAGGAGCCAGGAGCCAGGTGCTTTTCCTGGTCTCCCATGGGGTGCAGGGCCCAAGCACTTGGGCCATCCTCCACTGCACTTCCTGGCCACAGCAGAGAGCTGGCCTGGAAGAGGGGCAACCGGGACAGAATCCGGCGCCCCAACCGGGACTAGAACCCGGTGTGCCGGCGCCGCTAGGCGGAGGATTAGCCTAGTGAGCCGCGGCGCCGGCCTTGGCTTCTGATCCAGCTCTCTACTAATACACCTGGGAAAGCAGCAGAAGATGGCCAAGTACTTGGCTCCTGCCCCCAACATGGGAGACCCACATGAAGCTCTTGGCTTCTGGCTTCAGCCTGTCCCAGCCTAAACTGCTGTGCCCATTTGGGGAGTGAACCAGTGGATAGAAGACTTCTCTCTCTCTCTCTCTCTCTCTGCCTCTCTCTTTCTCTCTGAAAATCTGCCTTTCAAATAAATCTAAAAAAAAAAGTCAATTACTTTCCTGTAAACCAACATTAAGCACGTATAATTTGAAACAAAAACACATTAATACCCCCAAAAATTAAATACATGAGTGTAAATTTGACAAAATGTATACAGGAACTACGTGTGAAAAACTATAAAACTTTAACAAATAGAAGCAAGGAAGAGTTAAAGAAGTGGAGAAATATCCCATACTCATATGGATAGGAAAAATCAACATTGAAAAGATGTCAATGTCGGTTCTTCCCAAGTTGATCTATAGATTTAATGCTATCCCATTAACATTCTAGCAAGTTATTATGTGACTACTAAAAAATTGATTTTAAAGTTGATGTGAAAAAGCAAAAGATTCAACATATGCAATTCAATACCAAGGAGGAAAACAAGTCAGGGATTCACATTACCCAACTTCAGAGTCACTACAGAGCTCAAATAATCAAGACAGTGTGGTCTTAGCACAAGAATACACAAGTGCATCACTTGCATAGAATGGAGAGCCCAGAGACAGATTCGCATAAACGTAGTCAGCTGATCCTTAACCAAGGAGCAAAGGCAATAAAACAGAGAAAAATTTTTTTCAACAACTGATGGTGCTGGAACAACTGGACACTCACATGCAGAAAATGTTTCCAGACATTGGTGGTATACCCTGCACAAAAAATGAACTCAAAATGGATTATAGACCTAAATGTATAAGACTACATCAAAGGGCTCATGGGAAGATGAAATTAAAAGTATGGATTTATTTTGGTGCAAAAACCCCCTAGAAGTCTCTGCATAGTTTTATCATAAAGTTCATTTTCCAGGTATTATGAAAAGAATTTTCGCACCAAAAAAAAACTTTCACAATCAAATAAACTCATAATTTTAGTTCTATATTCTCACAAGCTCTTTAAAGTACCCTAATATAATAAAACTATAAAACTCCTACAAGATAACATAGGTGGGGCCCATGTTGTGGCACAGTAGGTTAAGCCAATGCCTATAATGCCATCATTCCATCCTGGAGCACTGGTTCAAGTCCTGGTTGCTCCCTGCTAATGCTCTAGAGAAAGCAGCAGAAGACAGCCCAAGTACTTGGGTTCCTGCCCCTCGTGTAAATCAGGAGTTTCATGATCCTGGCTTTGGCCTGACCCAGCCTGGGGTTCTTGTGGCCATTTGGGGAGTGAAACAGGGGAAGGAAGATTTCTCTCTCTCTCTCTCTCTCTTTCTCTGTCACTCTGCCTTTCAAATAAATAAAATAAAAGTTCTTTTTTAAAAAAAGACAGAAGATAACATAGGTGAAAATCTAGATGAACTTGGATTTGGTTATGACTTTTTATTTGCAACACCAAAGGCAGAATTCACAAAAAAAAGAATGTGATAAGCAGGTCTTTTTTCAGTTTTTGGGTTTCTTTCTTTCTTTCTTTCTTTCTTTCTTTCTTTCTTTCTTTCTTTCTTTCTTTCTTTCTTTCTTTCTTTCCTTCTTTCTTTCTTTCTTTCCTTTTTTTAAATTTTTTTGGAAAGGTAGAGTTACAAAGAGGCAGAGGCAGAGAGAGAGGTCTTCCTTCCACCTGCTGGTTCACTCCCCAAATGGCAGCAATGGCAAGAGCTGAGGTGATCCTAAGCCAGGAGCCAGGAACTTCTTCCGGGTCTCCCTATGGGGGTAGGGGCCCAAAGACTTGGGCCATCTTCCTCTGCTTTCCCAAGTGCATTAGCAGGGAGCTCCATCCGAAGTGGAGCAGCTGGGACTCAAACTGGCACCCATATGGGATGCTGGCCACAGCTTTACCCACTATACCACAGAGCTAGCCCTGATAAGCAGATCTCTTTTTTTTTAATTTTTATTTATTTATTTATTTATTGGCAGGCAGAGTGGACAGTGAGAGAGAGACAGAGAGAAAGGTCTTCCTTTTTGCCGTTGGTTCACTCTCCAATGGCCGCGCTGATCCGATGGCAGGAGCCAGGTGCTTCTCCTGGTCTCCCATGGGGTGCAGGGCCCAAGCACTTGGGCCATCCTCCACTGCACTCCCTGGCCACAGCAGAGAGCTGGCCTGGAAGAGGGGCAACTGGGACAGAATCCGGCGCCCGACCGGGACTAGAACCTGGTGTGCCGGGGCCGCAAGGCGGAGGATTAGCCTAGTGAGCCACGGCGCCGGCCAATAAGCAGATCTTTAAAATTAAAAACCTCTGCTTTGTGAAAGACATTGTCAAAAGAATGAGAAAAGTAAAGGCTATAGACTGGAAGAAAACATTTGCAAAAGACACGTTAAATAAAGGACTCTTAAATAGATAAGGAACTCTAAAATTTCAGCATTGTAACTCACAATCCAATGAACCAAAGACCTTAACAGCCTCATCAAAAAAAAAGATACACAGATACCAAATAAGCATATTAAAATGTCTTCCACATCACATATCATCACAGTAATGCAAATTAAAATAATATTGAGAAATCTCTACATACCAATTAGAATGGCCAAAGTCCAGCAAACTGATAATACTAAATGCTAACAAGGATTTGGAGCTACAGAAACTCTCATTCATTACTTCTGGGAATACCAAGTGGTACAGCCACTTTGGAAGACAGGTCAGTAGTTGCTGATGAAACTAGTAAGTTGCACTAATTGATATTTATCCAGGAGTTGAAACATGTCCACAGGGGGGAAAAAAAAACTGTATCAGTGTTTATAGCCGCTTCATTCATAACTGACAAAATCTAGAAGTAATCATGATGTCCTTCGGTGAGTGAATGAAAAAATAAACTGTGGTGCATCCAGAGAATGGGATATTATTCAGTGCTAAAGTTGTCTGTGCTGTCAAGTTGTAGAAGACATGGAGGAGTCTTACATGCATGTTACTAAGTGATGGAGGTCAGCCTGGAAAGGCCGCTGCTGTGAGTCAAACAGGAAGTGGCTCATGAACGCATGCAGACATTTAGACCCCAGAGTTGTAAGTTAATGGTACTAGGAGGATGGACCCTGCACCCCACCATGGCGTGAAGCAGCAGATGGAAGACTCTGTCTGTCTCTACCTCTCTCGGTAATGCTGTCTTTCAAATAAATAAAATTAACAAACCTCTCTTTCCTTTGTAAGTAACTTGTTTCAGGTATTTTGTTACAGTGATGGAAAGCTGACATACAGCTCCATACTGTATGATTTCAACTACAGGACACTCTGGAAAAGGCAATGGCATAGACAAAGTAGAAATTTCAGTGGTTCCTAGTGGTTATGGAGGAGGGAGAAGACAAACAGGTGAAGCACAGTGGACATTTGGGCCGAGAAACTATTTCGTATGCTACAGTATGAGTGCATGTCCTTCAAACCAGCAGGATATGTATCACCAGGAGTGAATGCATGCAAACTCTGGATCTGGGAGATAATGAAGTGTCAATGCAGTTTCATTAATTGCAGCAAAAACACCATTCTGATACCAGACATTTAATTGGGAAGACTGTGCATGGTGGGGTGGGGGCATGGGCAGGAGTACATGGCAAATATTTATATCTTCCAAGTAGTTTTGCTTTGAACCTAAAACTGCCTTTAAAAAAGAAGTCTTCCTGCAGCACCAGCATCCCATATGGGCTCCAGTTCAAGTCCCAGCTGCTCCGCTTCTGATCCAGCTCCTTGCTAATGTGCCTGGGAAAGCATCAGAAGATGGCCCAATGGGAGACCTGGACAATGCTCCTGGCTCCTGGCTTTGGCCTGGCCCAGCCTCAGTCATTGTGGCCATTTGGGGAGTGAATAGCAGATGGAAGATCTCTGTTTCTCTCTCTCTCTCTCTTTCCTTCTCCCTCTATATCTCTGCCTTTCAAACAATTTTTTTTTTTGTATTTTAAAAGGAAATCTCTTTTCAAAAGAGAAACAGATAAACATTTATTAAAACTTCAGTTTGCTACAGCAACGTAGCCTGTCCTATCTAAACTAATACAGGTGGTGAAATTTTGTTTTCCCAGAAGAAGCATTAAGGTACAGGGAGATGGAGACTTTTTCTAAAATTGCAGAGCTATACAGGATATAGGGACTAAACCAATGCCTGCCACATTCTAAATTCTTGGGCTGTGTAGCCTTCTATAGGGAGTGAGGCTTTATGTCCCACATGCCTGGATAGAAAGACAACAACACTTTTAACATGTTCTGGTTTTCAGAGTGCTTGTCAGGTACACCCATGAGCTGATGGGGACTTTGGGGACTTTAGCAAAGCTTGACATACGTAAAATGGCAGTTTCTTTCTTTCTTTCTTTCTTTCTTTCTTTCTTTCTTTCTTTCTTTCTTTTTTTTTTTTGTTTTTTTTTTTTGTTTGTTTGTTTGTTTGTTTGGTTTTTTTTTTTGACAGGCAGAGTGGACAGTGAGAGAGAGAGAGACAGAGAGAAAGGTCTTCCTTTTGCCATTGGTTCACCCTCCAATGGCCACAGCGGCCGGTGCTCTGCGGCCGGCGCACCGCACTGATCCGAAGGCAGGAGCCAGGTGCTTCTCCTGGTCTCCCATGGGGTGCAGGGCCCAAGCACTTGGGCCATCCTCCACTGCCCTCCAGGGCCACAGCAGAGAGCTGGCCTGGAAGAGGGGCAACCAGGACAGAATCTGGCGCCCCGACCGGGACTAGAACCCGGTGTGCCGGCGCCGCAAGGCGGAGGATTAGCCTAGTGAGCCGCGGCGCCAGCAAAATGCCAGTTTCGAGACCCCATTGTTACAGATTCTGATTCACTTCTCAGAAGAAGAGACCTGGAATCTGCATTTTATACATTTTTTTTGTAAAGATTTTTTTTTAATTAAAAGTCAGAGAAAGAGAAAAAGACAGAGATTTTCCTTTGGCTGGTTTACTTCCTAGATGGCTGCAAGAGCCGGGACTGGGACAGGCCAAAACCTGTCCTCTGGACAGGAGCTTCCTCTGGATCTCCCACATGGGTGCAGGGGCCTAAGCACTTGTAGGATCTTCCACTGCTTTCCCAGGCACATTAGCAGGGAGATGAATTGGAAGTAGAGCAGCCAGGACACAAACCCGCGCCCACGAGAGATACTGGCATCGGCTTTACTGATTATACATACTACAACACTAGCCCTGGGATCTGCATTTTAAGCACTGAAGAATACACTTGTGCCATAAATTTAAGAGGTCGCTGACTTCACTGGCAGACATGTGCGGTCTCTCTAGCTCCCTCTCCAATGTCTGGAGAAATTCCCTCTTCTTTCGAGCCAAGGAGTAGCACAGAGCCTACCATTACCGCAGAAGATGAGAATCACACGCTTCTGCAGGTTTCAAGTGATTGAACTGGGCTTGATTTTTCTGACGCAGCTACCCCAAACGTGGAACCAAATTTAGTGAAGGGAGATGGGCATTAGCATAGCACTGCCCACCTGGGACGGCACGTACTACATGGGAGAGCCTGGCATTGCGTCCTGGCTCCATTTTCAATTCCAGTTCCTGCTAAGGTGCATCGTGGGAGGCAGCAGGCGATGGCTCAAGTACTTGGGTCCCTGCCACTCATGTGGGAGACCTGGGTTGCATTTTGGCTCCTGGTATCAGCGAGACCCAGCCTTGGCTGTTGGAGGCATTTGGGGAGGGAACTAGTGGATGAAGTGTCCCTCTCTCACTGTCCCTCTCTCTCTTTCTGTGTGCATGTGTATGGGTGTCTGCCTTTCAAATAAATAAATATTCAAAGTCAGTGGAAAAAAAGAAGACCTGAGAGGAAGTGATGTCAGAGGTACAGGTGGCAGTGTTGGCGGCATCCTCATCACAGCTGAGGCTTGGGGATCATCATGGAGACAGGTATTATATATAAATGACTATATATATATATATATCTATAATCTCCAAACCCACTAATCCTGTTTTCCCAACATTTCTGTGAGCTACCACCAACCTCTCCTGCTTTGTTTAAGATTTACTTATTTACTTGAAAGGCAGAATTACACACACACACACACACAGAGAGAGAGAGAGAGAGAGAGAGAGAGAGAGAGGAAAGACAGAGAACTCTTCCATCTGTTGGTTCACTCCCCAAATGGCCGAAACAGCCAGGCCTGGGCCAGGCTGAAGCCAGGAGCCAGGAGCTTCTTCCGGGTCTCTCACATGGGTGCAGGAGCACAGGCACTTAGCCATCCTCCCCTGCTTTCCCAGGAGTATTAGCGGGGAGCTGGCCAGAAGTGGAGCAGCTGGGACACTGCCATACTGCAGACAGCAGCTTAACTTCATTCACACCTTGCAAACCCTCCCAGCCCCATTTAGGACGACAACAGGACTGCTTCTTTTACTTTCCCCCTTGCCTCAAGTCTGCTGTAGAAAAACTTCCAGAAAGCATAAGCGTCTTTCTCTCTATCTCTCTCTCTTCGTCTCTCCATCTCTCCCTCTCAAGATTTTATTCATTTATTTGAGAGGCAGAGTTACAGAGAGAGAGAGAGAGAGCGAGAGCGAGAGAGAGAGAGAGAGAGAGCTGTTCCATCTGCTGGTTCACTACCCAGCTATTGCCAAAGCTGGGCCGATCCGAAGCCAGGAGCCAGAAGCCAGGAGCCTCTTCCGAGTCAGGGGCCCAAGGGCTTGGCCATCTTCCACTGCTTTCTCAGGCCATAGCAGAGAGCTGGCTCAGAAGAGTAGCTGAGACTCAAACTGGCACCCATTTAGGACGCTGGTGCTGCAGGTGGAAACTTAGCCCACTATGCACAGCACCAGCCCCAGAGAGGCTTTCTTGCAAGGGCAGAACGCTCTCAAGAGGCACTAGAATGCTTAACAGGCAAAGGCAGAATTCACAAAGGCTTGGGGGAGGAAATCTGAGTGTTCTCATACATTTACATGTTTCTTGTTATCACGTTTCCTAAAAATGAGTGAGTCCACTTTGGCCATTCTTATCACTACACCATGCCTTACAGTTGGAAGGGATTTTGCACAGGGAAACCTAGAGTCTCCAGATAGCCTCGTTGTGCTGTTTATGAGAAATGACTATGAGAGATTTGGACTACATGAAACACATGAGATCTATAAACCTCAGCACGCGTTCCCAATTGTGCAGGATGCGCAATTTTCTCTGTTTTTCTTTAACCACCATGTTCGTATTCCAGCTTTCATCTTGCCTAGTAGAAGAAATTTAATCTCAGTCAATACGGGATTCCCCTTACTCCCTGGGTTTGTATCTAAACTCCTGGAGGCTTACATGGTGTCGTGGCTTTGGGAAGGGATATCTAGCTCTTGTAACCATCTCCAAGGCTGGTATCTGTTAAGAGGCCCAGTAGCAGGTAAGGCAGCTGCCTGTGGCACCTGTACCCCATATGGGTGCAGAGTTGAGTCCTGACTGCTCCACTTCAAATCCAGCTCCCTGCTAAAGCACCTGGGAAAGCAGTGGAAGATGGCCCAAGTGCTTGGGCTCCTGCACCCACATGGGAGACCCAGAAGAAGCTCCTGGCTCCTGGCTTCAGATCAGCCCAGCTCTGTCCATTGTAGCCATTTGGGGAGTGAACCAGCAGATGGAAGATCTTTTCTTCCTCTCTGTAACTCTGACCTTCAAATAAATAAATAAATAAATCTTAAAAAAAAAAAAAGGCTAACAAGTACTAAAAATTGTTTCTTTAAAAAAAAAACCACAGGCATAGCCTTTCCCCCGTTAATCCACAGGTGTAGTTCCTTAATTTTTTAATTTTTTTTTTTGACAGGCAGAGTGGACAGTGAGAGAGAGAGAGAGAGAGAGAGAGGAAGGTCTTCCTTTGCCGTTGGTTCACCCTCCAATGGCTGCCACGGCCGGCGCGCTGCCACCAACACACTGCGCTGATCCGATGGCAGGAGCCAGGTGCTTCTCCTGGTCTGCCATGGGGTGCAGGGCCCAAGCACTTGGGCCATCCTCCACTGCACTCCCTGGCCACAGCAGAGAGCTGGCCTGGAAGAGGGGCAACCGGGACAGAATCCGGCGCCCCTGACCGGGACTAGAACCCAGGCGCCGGCCACACAGGTGTAGTTCTTTCATCGTCATCCCTGACCTCAGGGCTTCTTCAAGGATGACACTTCCTGCTCCTCTCGGCCCACTTTGGGGTCTGCTTCTTGGTGTATCTCCACTCTCTACTTGGGAGCAGGTGAGAATTCTAGGAGGCTACTCGGGCCCAGCACCCAAAAACCCCAGATAGCTGGCTTTATTTATTGCTCTTGCTTGCTGCCAAGGGCACGATCAATTGGTATGGCTTTTCGGGTCCCATCTGGAAACAATAGATGCCCCCCGCCCTTGGAGTCCCTCATGTCCATCCTCCAGCCCCAGGGCACAGCCCAGGAAAGGCAGGCACCAGGCACCACTGGGGGGCCCAGGTGTTCCTGCTTCCCCTCTCGTCCTCTTCTCGGATCAATCCAGGGAATTTTGTAAAGCTGGTTTTGAGCGTGGGAAACCTGCTGAGTTATCGTGTGTTCCTGCGATTCTTTCATCCTATGCCCTGCACTCTTTCTGGTCCCTGCTAGGGGTTGGCATTGCAAACCAAAAAGGCTTCTCTTCCTCTCTGCTGTGGCGTTCCTGCTCTGAGGCGAAGCACACTGAGCTCCCTCCAAGCTCAAGTGGGGGGAAGACCCTTAGGAAAATCCTGGGGCCTGAGTCAGGGGTCCAGTGGTTACTATCATAAAATATTATTCCACCATAGGCCCCTGATATAAAATGATATAAAATGCTGAGGGCATTTTTTGTCTTAATGAACTTCCAAAAACATTATGCTCCTACTCAGTCTTCCCAATTAAATAGTGATTAAATTATAAGGCGCTGTGTTTCAGGTGATCAGTGTAATTGATTCTTGTGATTCATCCATTTATTCAAAGAGCAGCGACTGGGGCCGGTGCTGTGGCGTAGAGGATAAAGCTGCTGCCGGTAATCCCATATGGGCGCCGGTTCTAGTCCTAGCTGCTCCACTTCTGACCCAGCTCTCTGCTGGGGCCTGGGAAAGCAGTAGAAGATGGCCCAAGTCTTTGGGCCCCTGCACCCACGTGGGAGACCCAAAAGAAGCTCCTGGCTTCAGATGAGCGCAGCTCCAGCCATTGCGACCATTTGGGGAGTGAACCAGTGAATGGAAGACCTTTTTCTCTCTCTGTCTGCTTCTGCCTCTCTGTAACTCTGCCTTTCAAGTAAATAAACAAATCTTAAAAAAAAAAAAAAAGAGATTGTTTCATCATCATGTAATATCCAAATATAATATAATTTTTGTGTAAATTTGGGATGAATTGCAATTACTTTCCTATGAATAGAATCATGCTGTAGGTACCCTACTATGTCTGGATTCTGTCGCTTAAGCTTAACATTTTTTTTTTTTTTTTGACAGGCAGAGTGGACAGTGAGAGAGAGAGAGACAGAGAGAAAGGTCTTCCTTTGCCGTTGGTTCACCCTCCAATGGCCACCGCGCTGATCCGATGGCAGGAGCCAGGAGCCAGGTGCTTTTCCTGGTCTCCCATGGGGTGCAGGGCCCAAGCACCTGGGCCATCCTCCACTGCACTCCCTGGCCACAGCAGAGAGCTGGCCTGGAAGAGGGGCAACCGGGACAGAATCCGGCGCCCCAACCGGGACTAGAACCCGGTGTGCCGGCGCCGCAAGGTGGAGGATTAGCCTAGTGAGCCGCGGCGCCGGCCAAGCTTAACATTTCTAAGATTCACTGGCATCATTTTGGTGTTTTCTATTATTGTGTAGTATTCCATTGTATAAGTAGGCCAGACTTTATTTACCTAGTCTCTTACTGATGGACATTTGGGTCATTCTCACTTTTGGTTTACTACCAAAAAACCTGTCATGAATATTCTTGTCTTCTAGTAGACTCAGCTTCATCTCTCTTGGGTATATACTTAGCAGTGGGATTTCTGGGTCAGAGAACACTTACATATCTAGGGTTAGTATATAATGCAAATAGCTTTCCAGGACTTCAGGAATTTATGAGAGCTCCAGTTGCTTGCCATCCTAACCAATGAGATTGTGCCATCCGTGTTTAAATGGGGGGCTTATCGTAATCTCATCATAGCTTTTTTATCTTCCTGCTGAGTAATAATGCTAACATTTCGCTTTATGCTCCTTATGACACTTTTCATAGGCTCCTTTGTGATGTGTCCGTGCAAGTCTTTTTGCCCATTTTTACGTAGGCGTTTGTGCTTTGGGTATTGATCCGTAGGAGTCCTTTATGCTTCTGGGTACAAGTAAGGTTGGATGCGTGCACTGCAGATCTTCTCCCAGTCCACCACACCCACAGGTGTCTGACTTTCAATAAGCAGATGCCCCAAATTTAAATGATATTCAATGTATTAACTTTTAGTTAGTATTTCTTGTGTCTTGTTTAGTTCATCTTTATATAATGCTTCTTGATGAAGATACTCTTCTATGTTTTTTCCACAATTTTTATTGTTTCTCCCTTCACAGGTAGATTTCCTGTCAATCTCAAAAGAATATTTTACACTGGACATGCGGTAAGAGGCAGTGTTCATTTCTCTTTTGTACGGATACGTGATCGCTACAACACCATTACTGGGAAGATTCTGCTTTTGCCTGTGTGTTATATTGTTGCCTCCCACGCTCCCAGGTATTACGTGGGTGTACTTTTAGGTTCTCTGGTTTATTTTATGGGTGTATCTGCTTGTCCTAGGAATGCCACACTTCTCTGAATCACTGCAGCTATACGATGGAACTTGGTATTTAGTATCGCAAATCCACTAACTTGGAGATCTTCTGTTTTTCTTCAGGTTTGTCTTGGCTAGTCTATGCCATTTGCATGCCATATAAATATTAAGAGTTTCTACCAAAAAATCTACTGGAATTTTTTATTTAAAAAAAAGATTTGTTTGTGGGGCCAACATTGTGGCATAGCGAATAAAGCCAACACCTGCAGTGCTGGTATCCCATAAGGGCACTGGTTCAAGTCCTGGCTGCTCTTCTGATCCAGCTCTCTGCTGTGGCCTGGGAAAGCAGTGGAAGATGACCCAAGTCCTTGGGCCCCTGCACCTGTGTGGGAGACCCATAAGAAGCTTCTGGCTTCTGGCTTCGGATCAGCGAAGCTCCGGCCATTGTGGCCATCTGGGGAGTGAACCAGTGGATGGAAGACCTCTCTCTCTCTGCCTTTCCTTCTCTCTGTGTGTAACTTTGACTTTCAAATAAATAAATAAATCTTAAAAAAAAAAGATTTGTTTGAAAATCAGAGTTACAGAAACATAGAGGGAGAGACAGAGAAAGATCTATCTGCTGGTTCACTCTCCAGACAACCACAATGGCCAGAGCTGGGCCAGGCCAAAGCCAGGAGACAGGAGCTTATTCCAGGTCTCCTACATGGATGTGATACTGATTTGCTTATTAATATTTTCTATATTAATAAGCTGTCTGGGTTCTTGCCATGAATTCAGGGAAGAATTCTGAATACTGGCTCAAATAGACCAGACAACACGATAAGTTTTTAAGCTTTTTATTCAGTGAGAGAAATGCATAGGAGAGTGAGGGCTCTATCTAAAGGAGAAAGGGAAATCTAGATCCATGCTGACCCCGGAGTAGAACAAAATCCACGTGCAGCAAGCACTGGGTTAGGAGCCGCTATTAGCAACTTATCCTGGGCAGCTAAGCGAAGGCAGAGAGCGCAGGCGGCCCGAAGGCACAGGGCGACAAAGGTCCATAATGGCAAAAAAGGGAAAAAAGGGGCCGGGCCCATGTATTTCAGGCCTTTTATCCACTTCCAAAGGGGTGAGGTTCCGTAGCCTGATGGGCAGGTGGGCATTCAGGTGTGGGCAGGTAGGCAGATGAGATCACACAGGGGCGTGGTGAAGGCGTGGTCTTCCAGCTCACAAACCTAATCAATGTTATCCCATCCTCCTGCCTCCATCAGGTGGCAGAGGCCCAAACACTTGGTCATCTGCTGCTGCTTTTCCCAGACCATTAGCAGGGAGCTGGACTGGAAGCAGAGCAGCTGGAACAGGAGCCGGCGCCCACATGGGATGCTGGATGCTGGCAAGGCAGGCAGCAGCTTTACCTGCTGTGCCACAGCGCCGGGCCCTGCAATTCTTATTCTGATTCCAGAATCTGTGTGTCAATGACAATACTGAATGTTCTAATCTCACAAGTTAGCAATATTACTAAATAAATCTATGTACAGAGGACCATATTATCCGTGAATACGTGTCACTCCTTCATTTCCTAATTTATATCTTTAGTTTTTTTTTCTGGCCTTAATGCACTAGCTAATTCCTCCAATACCGTGTGGAATACAAGTTGGGATCATGGGCATCTTTGCCTTATTTCTGGCCTCAGGGATAAAGAACTCAACATTTTGAGTTAACATCTACTTGACATCATAATAGTTATAGATATTTTATAGCTACTCTTTGTTACTCTTTGAGGAAGTTTCCTTCTAATCCTATCTTTTTTTTTTAATTTATTTATTTATTTATTTATTTTTTGACAGGCAGAGTGGACAGTGAGAGAGAGAGACAGAGAGAAAGGTCTTCCTTTGCCGTTGGTTCACCTTCCAATGGCCGCCGCGGCCGGCGCGCTGCGGCTGGTGCACCGCGCTGATCCGATGGCAGGAGCCAGGAGCCAGGTGCTTTTCCTGGTCTCCCATGGGGTGCAGGGCCCAAGCACCTGGGCCATCCTCCACTGCACTCCCTGGCCACAGCAGAGAGCTGGCCTGGAAGAGGGGCAACCGGGACAGAATCCGGCGCCCCAACCGGGACTAGAACCCGGTGTGCCGGCGCCGCAAGGCGGAGGATTAGCCTAGTGAGCCACGGCGCCGGCCTCTAATCCTATCTTTTTTAAAAAAAGATTTATTCGTCTATCTATCTATTTATTTGAAAGACAGAGCGACAGAGAGAGAGGCAGACAGAGAGAGATCTTCCCTCTGCTGGTTCACAGGGCTGGGCCAGGCTGGAGCCAGGAGCCCATAACTCCATCCTTGTCTCCCACACAGTGGCAGGGACCAAAGTACTTGAGACATCTCATGCTGCCTTCCCAGGCACATCAGCAGGGAGCTGGATCAGAAGCAGAGTAGCTGAGACTTGAGCAAGCGGTCTGATATGGGATGCCCATGTTGCAAGCTGTGCCTTAGCCTGCTGTGCCAAAATGCCAGCCCCTTTAATCCTACCTTGCCAAGAGATTTCATCATGAGAAACTGCTGAATTTTGTCAAATACTTTTTCTGCATGTATTAGGGTGTTCCTATGATTTTTCTGTGTTATACTGTCAATTTGGTGAATTATATTGATTTTTGAGTAACAAGTAAACCTGGTCATTTGTAAAACTTTATTTGGTCATAATGTATAATCTCTTTTATTTATAACTAGATTCAATTTACTAATATTATGACTTTAGAATTTTAATGTCTTTACTCTTAAAACATAGTGGCCTGTAGTATTCCTTTCTTATAACCTTGGCAGCTTTTATATCAATGTTATGCTCATCTCATAAAACTTGAAAATTCGGAAATAGTTCCTATTTCTTCTTGAAAAGTACACGAATTTTCCCTGAATGTTAATTTTACCAAGAAAGCCATCTGAGCCTGCAATTTTGCTTTGTTTTGTTTTCTTACTTTGCATGAAGTTGTTAACATCATTCTCTTAAACTTTACTAAGATGTAAGATTTGTAGTTACGTCCGTCTTTTTTCTTGATATTGATTATTTGTGATTTTTTTCTTCTTCATCCATTCTCAGGGTTTAGCAATTTTATTGATCTGTTCAAAGAACAAATTTCTGTTTTTATTTCTGTTTCTACTTCTAGTTGATTTCTAGAGTGAATGAGTGATTGATTTCTTCTCTTTATTTTCTCAGTTTGCTTGTTTGTTTCATTTGCTTTTATTTTTCTAGCTTCTCAGCATAGAAGCTGAGATCATTGATTTTCAACCTTTCTTTAAAAAATTATTTATTTATGTGAAAGTCAGAGTTACAAAGAGAAAAAAGACAGATTTTCCGTATGTTGATTCATTTCTCAGATGACCCCAAAGACCAGGGCTAAGCCAGGCTGGAGCCCGGAGCTTCATCCAGGCCTCTCACATGGGTGACAAGGGCCCAGGGACTGGGCCATCTTCCACTGCTTTCCCAGGTGCATTAGCAGGGGACTGGATAAGAAGTAGAGCAACTGGGACGTGAATAGGAACCCATATGGGATGCCAGCTTTGCAGATAACGGCTCTACCAGCTAGCTACAGCACCACTTGGCCCCAGCCTTACTTCTTTTAAAGCCAAAAATTTTGGGGCCAGCACTGGTATAGTGGGCTAAGCCTGTACTTGTGGCACTGGCATCCCATAGGGGCGCTGGTTCAAGTCCCGGCTAGGGGCGCTGGTTCAAGTCCCGGCTGCCCCACTTCCTATCCAGCTCTCTGCTATGGCCTGGGAAAGCAGTAGAAGATAATCCCTTGCACCCACGTGGGAGACCCAGAAGAAGTTCCTGCCTCCTGTGGCCATCTGGGAAGTGAACCAGCAGATGGAAGATTTTCTGCTAGTTCAGCCCCTAAATGGTTGCAATGGCCAAGAGCCAGGAGCAGGAGCTTTATCTTGCTCTCTCACATGGGTGCAGGGGCCAAAGCACTTGAGCCATCTTCTGCTGCTTTCCCGGACACATTAGCAGGGAGCTGGATAGGAGATGGAGCAGCCTGGACTTGAACCAGAACTCACATGTGATGCCAGCGCCACAGGCAGTGGCTTAACCTGCTGTGCCTTAACCAGCTGTGCCACAGCGCCAGCCACAAAAGAGCACTTGAATGACTACGTTTGGGATGCACAGCTTCATGCTATTGTGAGCGCTCATTACTAGCCACAATCTGTTCCAGATTGCATCGTTCTAGAGCCGTCTTGGCCTTTGATAACAGAAACCGGGGCTCAGTTCTCTGCAAAGCTGTACCAGGTTCTAAGATAGCATCTTCTCCCTTGGGCATTTCTTCAAGTACACAGCACACAGTCTAAGCCAACATTATTTTTGGTAATTTGTTTTTGTCTTATTTTAGAGGTTTTAATAACAGACAAGTCTTTTTCTTTTCTTTTTTGGAAAAAACACATCCACCCTCTCTATCCTTGTCAATGATACTTAAACAAAACAATCCTTATGTTTCCTTCCTTTGTGTTCTTATAAACCTTAAAATTGTACTTTGGTGGGGAGGGGAGGGGATGAGGAGAGTTGGCACTGAAGTTCTTACCAGACACAGTAACCCCAAGTGGGATGGCCAAAAAAAAAAATACCTTATTTGATTTCTTGTTTTGTCAGATAAATCTTCTTAATAAGTAGCATGTGAGGCAAAAGGCAAAACCAGTGTTCAAAAATCCAGAATCGGTGAAGAGATGTACAATGAAGCCAACAGTGAGATGTTAGCTGCACAGTCTAGGTGGCTCACGGTCAATGTCCTCCAGCCTTTATATAAGACTGAAAATTTGCATCACAAGAGGTTGGGGGAAAATCCCAAAGAGGTCCGTTTAGTGCTTCCTGCAGGATGTCCCAGGAAGCAGGCCTGGGAGTCCTTGCAGGTGTGAGGGAATGATGGGGCGGGGAGGGGGGGGGGGCAGGCAGTGCTCTGCACACACAGCCTGTGGCTTCCTCAGAAGCTGCCTGCTCTGCACACTTGCAAAGCTTGCTTGGGATTTCAAAGTCCGTCACATTCACAGTGCGCTGACCCGCCTTCCACCTGTGACCCCACCTGCACGGCTGCCAGGACACGGCTGCACACCACCATTATCCTCTTTCTGGAAGTAAAGAAACTAAGGCTCCCAATGAGGCCGCTGATGACCTGGGGGCGGAGCCAGGGCCCTGACACTGCCCCTTTCTCAGTTCTCTTCATTCCCAATCAGAATCTTCATCACCCCCTCTTCCTCCCCCTCCCCGCCCCCCACCCTCGTGCTGCTCTGAATTACCAGACAGACAAAAAGGACCTGATAAATAAATTCAAGGAATCTGGTGAGCTAAGGTGTTGGTGATGCAAAGTGCTACATATGCCTCTCTTCCCAAGGGTGTTGGCATTAAAAAAAAGACAACTTGAGCAATAACTAAGCCCCCGAAAGGACTGGGCAGCATGAGCCTGTGTTGGGGAAGGCTGGGGAACAGCAGACAGGAGAGGGCACAGCTGGCCAGCTGTCAGTCACACACCGTCAGCCACCAGCTTCTCCATCTGCACACAAAGCCAGCATCGTTGAAACAAACCGCCAGCCAAGGACTTTCCATACTGCAACAGATCAATTCAACTGCAGACGTAGAGGATCAATTATAGTTACTCTTTAAAAAAATTTTTTTAATGGTGACAAAGTCCAACTTGCCAGTTTCTGCTTTTTTAAAATATTTATTTATTCTAAAGGCAGAGTCACAGAGAGGCAGAGGCAGAAAGAAAGAGATCTTCCATCCGCTGGTTCACTCCCCTAAGTGGCCACCATGGCCGGAGCTGCACTGATCTGAAGCCAGGAGCCAGGAGCTTCTTCCAGGTCTCCCACACAGGTGCAGGGGTCCAAGGACTTGGGCCATCTTCTACTGCTTTCCCAGGCCATAGCAGAAAGCTGGATCAGAAGTGGAGCAGCCGGGACTTAAACTGGCATCCACATGGGATGCCAGCATTGTAGGCAGCTTTACCCACTACACCACAGATCTGGTCCCCATAGTTATGTTTTAAAGTTTGTATCTGTCTTTCTGTCGCTGGGCTTTACTCTCCAGATGTCCAGGACTCGAGGGGAACTGAAGCGTTACAAGCCAAACAGGGAAAGTCAATGGACCTGAGCAGCCCGGCTTCTTAAACCTAGCAGGCTTGTCACTGCAGCATGACTGGCAGTTCTAGGGTACACTCTGTCACAGCAGCACATGGAGTGCCCACTTCATTACGTTTGGTTCAGAGAGTTTCCCGAAGTTTCACAAGCTATCCGGAAAAAAAAAAAAAAAACAACCTGTATTTTAACACACTCAAAAAAATCCAGAATGAGATTGCTTTAAATATAGAGATATCACCAAGACCTGAGAGACCATATAATGAAGAGTAGGGTTTCCCACCAGAGAGAAAGGGAAACATATACGCCCAAGAAAGGCAAAGAACTACCACTCAGATGGAGGCACCTGAGTGGAAGGCTTTCTCAGGACGGGCTCCCCTATGGGGCTGGCATTGTGACATAGCTGCTTAAGCTGCTACCTGTGATGCCAGCATCCCATATGGCTGCTGGTTCAGGAGTCTGAGCTGAGCTGCTCCACTTCTGACCCAGCTCCCTGCTAATGAGCCTGGGAAAGCAGCTGAAGATGGCCACGTGCTGGGGTACCTGTACCCATGTCATAGACAGAGACCTCTGGCACCAGACTGGCCCAGCCCCAGCTGTTGCAGCTATGGCAGATAGAAGATCTCTCTCTCTCTCTCTCTCTCTCTGTGTGTGTGTGTGTGTGTGTGTGTAACTCTACCTTTCAAATAAATATTAAAACAAAACCAAAAAGGACATGCTCCCTGCCCCCTCCACCCCTTGGGATTTTTATTAGCTTTGAGATGTAATTCACATATAAAATTCACTCACTTACTGTACAGTTCAGTGCTTTTCCATATGTTCACAGACCTGTGCATCTTTTCACTGTTATATAATTTTAGGACATTCTCATCACCCTAAAAGAAACTCTTAGTAGCCATGCCCTGTTCCATCTCCGCTCAGCCTCTGGCAACCATTAAGCTGCCTCTGTCTCTACGAATTTGCGCACTCTGGGTCTTTCATATAAATGGAATGAATCGTACAATGCGACTGGCTTCTTTCACTTAGATGTTCTCAAGGTTCATCCACATTGGATAATGCATCAGTAACTCCTTCCTTTTGGTTGGTGAACAATATTTTTTTCTATGGATTTTCCACATTTTTTAATCCATTCATCAGTTGGGGGACATCTGGGTCGCTCCCTACGCTGGCTATTAGGAATTAATGTGGCTGTGAGCATTTCTGTACAGCACAGGCTTACTTGTGCACATATATCTTTATTTCTCTTGAGTATGTACCTAGGAGTGGAACTGGTCAGCCTCACAGTAACTCTGTGTTTAATATTCTGAGGCATTCCTGTTTGTTTTCCAAAATGGCTGTGTGATTGTATATTACCATCGTAATGTATGGCAACCCAAGCAATTCTTTGGAAAGGAACTGAAATTGAACTCAGAGATCAGCGCTAGCAAGACTGGAAGGTATAGTGTGGGTTCTGAAAGTTCTGAGTCCAGAGACCCCAGATGGCCAACCACTGCCATGTTAAGCCCTATGGATTCCCAATATATTCAGAGCATGGCCCAAGGCTGCGCTGTGGCACAGTGGGTTAAGCTGTCGTCTGTAGCACGGCCATCCTGTATGGGCACTGGTTTGAGTCCTGACTGCTCCACTTCCGATCCAGCTCCCTGGTAACGCACCTGAGAAAGCACCTGAGGATGGCCCAAATGCTGGGGCCCCTGCATCCATGTGGGACCCTGGGTGAATCTCCCAGCTCCTGGCTTTGGATTGACCCAGCTGTGGCAGTTGTGGTTATTTGGGGAGTGAACCAGTGGATGGGAAGACCTTTCTCTCTGTCTCTCCCTCTCACTGTCTGTAACCCTACCTCTCAAATAAATAAAATCTGAAAGAGAGAGAGAGAGAGAGAGGAAGGGAGAAAGAGAGAAAGGGAGGAAGGGAGAAAGGGAGGAAGGGAGGAAGGGAGGAAAGAAAGTGTATTGCAGAAGGCCTACCTAGGTCCTGTGGGGAGCAACTCGGACTATACTGTTACTGGAATTAAGACTTATTCTATGCATCTGCTCTCCCACAATGTGGCGCTGGGAGAGGAGCGTACAGCTTCTACCCAGCTGCCCCTTACCAACTTGATAAGCTGCAAGAGCCGCTCCTGATTGGAGGAGAGCGGTGCGCTCGGCATGTGGGTAGCAGAGCACGGATTGGTGGAGAGGACTATATAGGAGGAGAGAGACGGCATGGTGGTGTGGGTTGGTTGGAGAGTGCGTTGGAGAGTTCGCGGGGAAGTTCGTTACTTCGTTCTTTCTCACTTCTCTCTACTCATTCTTGCTTTGGGAGTTTGCTGTTTACTTATTCTTACTTTACTATAGAAAGGACTTGTGAAAAAAGGGAACAACAAGCGTCCGGTCCGGTGCGGCTCCTCCGCGTGCGGAGGAGCAGCAGGTCCCTGGCCAGATAGGGCTGATGGGTGTTCAAGACTGGCTCAGAAGGAAAATGCCACACCAGCAAATTCATCTCTAGTCTCCTGGGCCAGCCTGCCTTGATCTGAATTCTTTCTTTTTATACTTTGGGTTCCCCTTCTTTACTCTGTATTTTTTCATAGCCAGCACCTTTTGTCTGACCGCTCTATTATAGTACAAAGTGTTCTTTGCAGTATCCCAATTGCCCTCGCTCCACAAGAAACTGAAGCACAAAGGCGTCCAGGATTTATGTTTTCTGTCCAATTAAGAAATGAGAAGACTGACATCATTCGACAAGAAATGAAGTGACTGGGATGCCAAGGCTCCTTCCAAGCCCTGAAATGACACCAACCATCATCATCTTTTTTTTTTCTTTTTAAAGATTTATTTATTTATTTGAAAGAGTTACAGAGAGAGAAGGAGAGACAGAGAGAGATCTATCCATTGATCTGCTCCCCAGATGGCTGCAATGGCTGAGGCTGGGCCAGGCCAAAGCCAGGAGCCTGGAGCTTCTTCCAGGTCTCCCAGGTGGGTCGCAGAGGCCCACACACATGGACCATCTTCCACTGCTTCTCCCAGGCCACTAGAAGGGACCTGGACTGGCAGTGGAGCCGCCAGGACTCGGCACTCATATGGGATGCCGCCACTGCAGGCGGTGACTTTACCCACTACTTCAACACTGGCCCCAGCCACGGACCATCTTTATAATTTATATTCTGCATCTTGCATAGAACAGGTTAGAGAATAAGGTTAGGAAAAAAGCACTAGAGAAAGGGTTTGTGTACCAAAGTGGTGCCATCTTACTAAAAACAGGTTGGACACTTGCATCTGAGCTTCTTAGCAGCCATTTAAAACGGGCAGATACTGTGAGTTATCTATTCAACGTCCATAATACAAAAACCAGTTGCTCAGGAATTGTCTAACCATTCTTAGTATTGAGAGTAAAGAGAATTTTCCTCTTCAGTCCTCAAATTTCCAGGGAAGAGCAGTCATAGCCAAATACCTGGACCCTCAGTGAGTTTATGTTCTCTTAAGAAAATAAAGGACTTGGGGCAGGCATTTGGCAGCTTTAGTGGCCCCTTGGGGAACCTGTTTCCTGTACTGGAATGCTCATTTGAGTCCCAGCTACACTGTTCCTGATACAGCTTCCTGCCAATGGGTACCCTGGGAAGCAGCAAACAATGGCTTAGGTAGTTGAATGCCTGCCACCCACTGGGGAGACCCGGATGGAGTTCCAGGCCCCTGGCTTCAGCCTGGCCCAACAGCCTTGGCTGTTGACAGCATTTGGGTAGAGAACCAACGGATGGAAGATCTTTGTCCCTCTGCCTTTAAATAAAGTGAAAATAAATAATAAATAAATAATTGAAGAAAAAAGAAAGAAAACCAAAGACTCTAATGCGAGTACCTTGGATCAGTAAAGGGATGAACCAGAGTGTCTGAGGCTGGGCCTGGCACCCGAGACCACTCTCACAAGCCCACATGCAGGTGGCTGAGGCTTCAAGGCTTTATGCCATATAGACAAAATGTACCAAGTGGGTGCCCCTGGAAGGGGCTCATCTAATGAGCTCATATTTGTATCTGTCTCTTTTTCTTCCTCCAATGTTACCTACAGCAGAAACTCTTAAGATCTCGACCACTGGGTCAAGACATCTATCCTCATTTACCTAACAGGCTACCTGGCCTTTGCTTTCCTAGCTCAGATCACCTAAGAATACAGAGAATGACAGGGATCTTGTAAATCATCTGGGTTATTTTCCACACATCCCCAGGCCAGAAAGCCCTGGACATTGGCTGCTTCCACGGAACAGTCATCTCAGACTCTGCTACGGCAAAAATGCTGATGTCACGCATGATACTGGCACTTGGCTGCCAAGTAGTTAAAAGAGGCCAATCTAGTGAAAGCTTGGTATAATGCAAAGAGCTCTGGGCTTGGATTCACTGTGTGACCTCAGGGGTGTCATTCATCTCCCTGGGCTTCCTTCAGCTGTGATAAATAATCAAAGCAGTTAGCACTTACTGGGTTCTTAGTACAGTATGTGAACTGCTTATGTTGAAGCTTCACAACACTGTGTAAGATCGGGTCTGCTATTTTTGCCATTTTACAGATGAGAAAACAGAGGGTATAAGGAGGTTATGTCACTTGCCCCAGGCCATTCGGCTGAATTCAGGTGATCTCACTCCAGAATCTGAGCTCTGTTCACTAAAGGGTTGGAATAAGTGAATTCTTAGCACCCTTTCCGCTTCCACTGCTAATTTTCTCTCCTGTTAAATTGGGATAATAATAGAGTTGTTGTGACTATTATGGGATAACACAGGTTAAGTGCTTAGGACAAGGCCTGGAGCATAAGTGTGCAACACATGTCAGCTATTACTACTGTTATCATTCTTACTATTACTGTTAGCATTTTATGGAACAAATCACTTCTGTCGTCTCCTCAACAGCTGCCCGAGTGCACAGTCAGTCCGACAGAACTGATTAATAAATTTGAACAATGGGTCAATTCAGTCATAAAATCAAGCAAGCATGAATTGATGCTGGAGTGAATTGCCCAGTTAGCTTAAGCAGCGCCATCCAATAGAACTCTCTGTGAGGTGGGAATGTCTATTTCTGTGCTGCCCAATATAGCAGCCACTGGCCCCATGTGCTGAAGTGAGCACTTGCAATAAGACTTGGGGGCACTGGAGGACAGGATATGTCATTTGTAGAATTTTACTTAGTTTAAATCTGCATGTTGGTAGGCACATGTGACCAATAGCTACCATATTGAACAGATAGGCAAAAGCCTATTTGGCTGCCAAGAACCTTTTTTTGAAAGGACAGGAAGGTGTCAGGCATAAGAAGGGAAGTTGGAAGCACTGCTGGCAGCAACCCAGTCTTATTACAGGTGCTTTAAAGAACCATGGATACTAGGATGCACGGGCTTTGGAAGGTGCTGCCACCTGCTACGTGGGGATGTGTACACTGGGGGCAGGGGAAGGAAGACCACAATTCCACTTTCCTTACTGCCATGCCCTCAATAGATTCTCAGTAGTCTTGGGATCCTTACTGCTGTGAAATATGTTTGGGAGGGGTGGCAGGGAATAGATAGTTCGCAGCTAGGCAATGTGACAACATCGTGGCATTCCATCTTGCAAACGTTAGGTATTTTGCTGTGTGCAAACACTAAAAGGTGACTTCAAGTCATGACTTGAGTGTTTAATTAGGAAGATGATCCAATGGGGGACCAAGGCCTCATGGATCTGGAGGGGGCTGTCTCAGGACCGTGGCTGTGAGTTGGTAACTTGAGGAGGCCACACATGAATCTATAGGACACAAGTGTGACACTGTCTTGCTTTCTGGGCTTTTGGCAGTCAGTGAGGGGGTGACGGTGCAGCCCTTAGCTCTTGGCCTGATTCTCCAAGGATCCTGAACTTTTTTCTTTAACAGAAGAATTTCCTGTTAATAGGAGGATATCAGCAAAAACATTTGGGCCTAAGCATGCGACTGCTATCCCTGTGCAAATGATGAGGCCTTGCGTCTTATTCTGGTTCTAAATATTTTGAGCAATGAAAACACCCCCTGCCCCGACTCGTTACCATGCCCCCCAACATTGCTTGCATGACTAATTTAATGGCTGCTAAAACTTGCAGAAAACAAAGCTGAAATATAAACAGACTTGCTTGTGTTAAAGCAACTTTGAAATGATAATAATTAAGGGAGTTTCCTTATAGGAAAGGCTTTGTTGAGATAGAAACATTAAAAGCCCCCACCAGGAACATAAGGGCCTTATGCATAAAGGATTCTTTTTGCTGCCTCAAAGTCACACTGGCCAGTGTTTAATGAGTGAATGCTAACCCCGTGGCCTGCCCTGATGTCCACCCCGCTCTGCCACCGTCCTGTCGAGTTCACCTCCGAGGATGCCTCGCGCCAGGGCTGCGGCCTCTCAGACGGACCGCAAACAGATACCAGGCCATCTGCCCTCTCGCCTTCCACCCAAACACAGCTGCTGGGCTCCAGCCCAGCTCCAGCCATCTGGAGGAGGAACAAAGACCGCCTCTCCTACCCTCCCCCTGGCTGCTGAGGGGCGGCTGGGGAATCTTGGCGCCCTCTTAGCCTCAGTGAGGACAGGAAAATAGAATAAGCACAAGATGCACTATGCATGGCAGGCAGCTCCTCCCTCTCTGGTTATTGGGGTCAATGGTGCCTTCATTCACTCCCCAAATGTGCATGAGCTCTTGCAAGCGCCAAGCCCTGGGATCAGGTTCTGGAGCCTGGAGGAGGAGACTCAGCCCTGGCCTCCAGCAGCTTACACTCTAGGGAGGACGATGGAACCTGTGCAAAGCCGAGGCCACTGCAAGGCATGCTTGGTCCAGCCTGAGGGGTCAGAAAAGTCATCCCACCGGAGGTGACATTGGGCCTAACACCTGAAACCAAGTCTATACTGGGTGCAGAAAAATCAACTGGAGAAAGGCTAAGCTGTGTGGGGGGAGGAGGAACGGGAAGACGAGGTGATGAGGAGGAAGGCTGGCGAGGAAAAGCCAGCTTGGAAGGGCCTTGCTGCCCAGCAGAGGACAGAGGGCTGGCAGCATGAGGCTGAGGGCATGGGAGGGTCACCGTCAGACTGAGGGCGTGCATTCTTCGTGGTAGGGAGGAGGAGCAAAGGGAGGCACTTAGACCAATCAAGAGCAGTCACGGTGATCCAGAAGGGAGAAATCATGGTGGCTGAAGAGGGTGACGTTGGAGACAAACAGATGAATTGGAGGAGAAAATCTGTACTAGATTCTATGAGCCCGCCAGGCCAGATCCTAGATAAGTTTGCACTCACAGGAAGTCCTGCAAGGAGGAATTCTAGACAGGAAAGAAATAGACTGAGCAGACCCGAGAGCCAAGTGGCAGCCACAGATGGTATGACGTGGCATGTCAAGCTCCTGTCAAAAAGGAACTTTGCAGGAGGCGTCTCACTTCCTGAAGCGGCTTCAATCCCAGCCCTAGCACTTGCCTCTGATCCTCCTTCCACTGAGGTCTTCAGAGGCACCAGAAGGGGCCGTCTCTCCAGATGCAGGGTGCTCAGCTGGTTGCAGTCAGGCCTGGCTGGGGGAAGTCCCAGGGCATTGGAGGGCAGAGTCAAGGAAAAGAGGTGTGCCAGCCACTGCCTCTTCCCCGCCTCTCCTTCCACAGGTGCACGTGCTGCCCACAAGGCCCTCCAAAGGGCTGTTAGTTTCTCTCTTCCATCAAGGGCAATGTGGGCTGCTGTGGTTGGGATGTTTGGATCCCCACTAAATTTCAAGCTGAAACTTAATCCCAATGCAATTGTATTCTGAAACAGAGTTTTTAGGAGGTGATCAGGCCATGAGGGCTTTTTGGTCATGAATGCGATTAAGGCCCTTTCTGCCTTCCGTTTCCACCTCGCCACGGAGACACAGTATTCGGGGCTCCATCTTGGAAACAGAGGCTGGACCCTCACCAGACACCAAACTGGTCTGCACACTGATCCTGGGCTTCCCAGCCTCTAGAACTGCAAGAAATAACTGTCTGATGTTTATAAACCTCAGATTTTGTCACAGCAGCAGGACTAGATCGAGTAAAGGCAAAGGCCCTTTCTGTGCCAAGGCCCTCCATCCCTGGCTACTGCAGGGTGCGTGAGCTCATCACGTCAACAGCACCCGTAGAGAATCAGGAGCCAAGTGTCCGTGACAATCTGATTCAGACAGAAGAGGAAGAAAAGGATTCTGGAGTTCCATCCCTTCGAGCCACACAACGCTCATAATGACCGAGAGAGAGAGAGAGAGAGAGAGAGAGGGAGGGAGGGAGGGAGGGAGAGAGAGAGAGAGAGAGCCCTGCCTCACTCTTTAGCTGGGTTTTGAATCACAAAAAGTGCTGTCAAAGCATTTTCCTATTGGCAGATTTTGTCATTTTGGAATATATGAGATGTGGAGAACTACAGTAGATAATGGATCTGGCTTTAAACCATCTTAAAGTCATTGAAAACCCACACCATTTTTTCTCCCTCAGTGATGAACCTTAAATTTACTTTTAGCACAAAAATCAAAACATTACAATTACTAATAATAATCATGAATCAACTTTTGATTCCTTTTCTTTAGTTTTTCAGGCTCTTGTATTGTATCTTCTAAGGAGGGTTGTTTGTATTTATTTGCTAAGTTTTTTTTTTAAGTTTATTTATTTATTTGAAAGGCAAAGTTACAGAGAGGCAGAGACAGAGAGAGAGAGAGAGAGAGAGAGAGAGAGATTTTCTATCTGCTGGTTCACTCCCCAGTTGGCCACAACAGCCAGAGCTGCGCCGATCCAAAGCCAGGACCTTCTTCCAGGTCTCCCACACAGGTGCAGGGGCCCAAGAACTTGGGCCATCTTCTACTGCTTTCCCAGGCCATAGCAGACAGCTGGATTGGAAGTGGAGCTGCCGGGATTTGAACTGGCACCCATATGGGATGGAGGCACTGCAGGTGGCAGCTTTATCCACTATGCCACAGTGCCAGCCCCTATTTGCTAAGTTTTTGAAATATGTGTTTTCTGGGGTAAGTGTTCACACCGCAGTTGAAGTGTTGGTGCTTGGATGCTTACACCTCGGGTTGAAGTGCCTGGGTTCGAGTCTTGGCTCCACTTCCAATTTCTATTTCCTGTAAATATATGAGGCGATGATTCAAGTACTTGAGTTGCTGCCACTCAGTGGGTGAGTTATAGGCTCCTGGCTTCAGCCTGGCCCAGTCCTGGCTGTTGTGGGCATTTGGGGAACAAACCAACAGGTGGAAGCTCTCTCTCGTGTGCGTGTGTGCTCTTGCACTCTCTCTGTGTCTCTATTTTTCAAGTAAGTAAAAGTTAAAAATCAAAACAAATTTTAAAAACTAAACTAAAATATATTTTATTGTTTAATTCTCATGTTTTGAGCATCTGTATTAATTAGACCTTGAAAGAACAGAGGGGTTGATGTTGTGGTGCAGTAGATTGGCCCGCCACCTCCAATGCCCAGCATCCCACGTGAGCACCATGTGTGAGTCCCAACTGCTCCACTTACGATCCAGCTCCCTACAGGTGCACCTGGGAAGGCAGCAGAAGATGGCCCAAGTAGAAGGGCTCTTGCCATCCATGTGGGGGACCTGTATGGAATTTCAGCTCCTGGCTTTGGCCTGGCTCTGCCCTGGCCACTGCAGTCATTTTGGGAGTGAATCAGCTGATAGGGAATCTCTCTCTCTCTCTCTCTCTTTCTCTCTCTCTCCCTCTCATTCTCTCTGTCTCTCCTTCTCTTTGTAACTCTGCCTTTCAAATAAATAAATAAATAAATCCTTTTGTAAAAAAAAAATAAGAACAACAGAGGTAGACTAGTTAGTTCAGCTGATTCATAATTTCTCACATAAAAGCTATCAGCAGTTTTAGAAGACATGATAAATTAATGCTATAACCTTCAGAACAGATTGCTGAGGCATCCAAGAATTACCACTCGGTGCTTTCTTCGGAAATTTTTTTGGTGTTATTCTTATATTTAAGAGGGTACGGGGTATTTATTTATTTATTTATTTATTCTTAGTGTCAGCACTGTTTCTGAAACTCCTCTGCTTTCCACTGTCAACACCTCATCCCCAGGCACACTGACCTTTGTGAAGTCCCTCACTTCTAAGAGCCTGGAGTCTTCGTCTGTGACAGGAAGCAGGAGCAAACCCCAGAGTGCTTGTGTTTACAGTTTGGTCGTCAAAAATGCTTTTCGCCATCCCGTGTAATCGGATCCACTCTCTGCCCCGCGTGGTTCCTGAGTACTCGCAAGCTTGCGCTCCCTGACGCCCATTGCACTGCCGTGCCCCGGGGCTTGCGCTCCGTCACCAGGGGCCCTTGACTGAGATCCTTTCAGACAGAGCGCCCTCCACAGCTTGCCTCTGCGAACCCACACACGGTTGCCGAACCAGAAGGGCAAGTCATGTGACTTCCCCTCTGCTGCCTGGAGGTCGCTCTTTACAAGATTCCTCAGCATTTCTTCCACTTCATTTATTCCAGACCCTCCAGATCCCACTGTGTTCCCACGCTCAGGGTTTCAGCAGATGGTCTTCCGACAAGAACAGCATGATGTATTGTTCAGTTCGCCGCCTGTATCCCTCGCTCACCTGTCCTTGAAGTCTTCAAAGCGTCTATGTACTGTGTGATTTTTCCTTTTGAAGTACAATGATCGCTGTCACCACAATTTCTTACTCTTTCTTGCTTGAAACATAAACTCCTGCCTCCCAAGATAAACTTTGCAGGCAGCATCAGTCTGCACCTTCAAACAAGTGCTGAGGTTTTCATTATGACCGTTTTCTCCTAAAACAAAGAGGTTTTGAGAATATTGAAGCCCAGTTTTGCTGGGAACAAAGCAAAGAAGCGCCACATCAAGGTATGCTAGAGGAAGTGGAGTCCGTTGAGATGATTCCATGGAGTATCTTGAGCTTTTGGAAAAGAAACAGTGTAGACTTGGGAGGTTCAAAGCCATATCCAAACCCAGAAGCAGAGAGAGCCACCTCCCAGGTCAATCTCTACCTCAGTCTCTTCAACTGTAAAGTTCAAAGAGTAGCCCATGTGTGAGGGAAGAAGTCAGTCCACGAGTGTGTTGTAAGCAATAAGCGAGCAGACACTCGTATGTGTAAGTGCCTAGAACAGGGTGCAGCGCCGTTACAGTGCCATAGATGTTGTTCTTCTGCGCAAGGGTACTGATACTCTACACTGTAGGCAAAGGATGCCCTACATTCTCGTTGTATGCAGTTTGTCAAAACTTCTGCTGTATAAACTGTATCTTAAAATATCTTCCTCTACTTTCATTCTGCAGTATTTTTTGTTTTCCATCCTATTTCCCTCAGGAAAATAATTAGGGCCTCCTAGAATTATAAAATGGTCACGTATTTGAAAGTGATGGTATTTTTCTATAACCCAAGAATACTATCTGTTCAGCAAATGAGCATCTTTCTTTTTAGTTACATGCTTTGTTCCCTTATCCCTCTGAAATTTTCATTCTTAAGAGTGAGTAGACATGGGATGGTGGTGAGAAATCTTCAAGCAGGAATGATTTAAAATAAAAGATTCTAAAATGTCAATGTGTCAATATACTTAAAATCTAATTTTTACAGGAAAGAAATAGGAGCAGGAGAAAGATGAAAATAACTAAGTTATTTGCAAAGTGGTTGAAAATGTGATATATATATTTAGAATTCCCTTTCAAGTGTCAAGCTTTTTAAAGTATAGCCATTTTACATATGCAACTAATTGATTTACTATTCTTAAGAACGAAAGATTAATTCTGGAGTAATCTGGGACTGATAGAAGTACTACACTGTGCATATGTGTTTATTTTCCTTTTGATCATATAACCTGGTCATTTCCTCTGAATCAAAAAACAAAAACAAAAACCCAGAGGAAGACATTTTGTACAACTAGTAAAATGCCAATTGAGGTTCCTGCATGTCATATCGGGGTTCCTGAGTTTGAGCCCCAGTTTTGCTCCCAATTCCATCTTCCTGCTACTGCACATCCTGGGAGCAACAGGTGATGGCTCAAGTGGCTGGGTCCCTGCCACCCACGTGGGAGAGCTGGATTGAATTCTGGGCTTCTGGCTTCAAACTTGCCCAGCCCTGGCTTTTAGGAATATTTGGAGTGTGAACTAGTGGATGAAAGAGCCCTTTCTGTCTTGGTCTCTCTCTCTTTCCCTCTCTCTCTCCCTCTTCTTCTCCCTCTCCCTCTCCCTCTCTTAAGCTCTGTCTCCCTTTCTGCTTATAAATTAATCACTTAATTCTTAGTAGAGGAAGAATTACAAATGATGTCTCTCCTTTGCTGAGAGAAGGTGTATGGGATGGGGTAGGCCAGTGGTTGCAGGAGGTGAAACAGCATAGTGCGCAGCTCAGGAGACTGACTGACAGGAAGAAGGAGCTCTTGGAGCTGGATGCGTATTGTGGCCAAAGCCTGGGCCTAGACTTCTCCCAACATGGTCTCCTTATGTCCTCATGACTAATCTGTAAGGTGCATACCACGATTCCCATTTCCAGATAACATTAAGGATCTGTAAACTTTAGCAAATTACCCAAGATGACTCAGCCAGTAAAGGATATCCACTGAAATGGGAAGGCATGAAATAAAAGGAAAAAGTATTGCCAGGGGTTGGCTGATGGGTCGTGAGGGTAATTGTCCCTGACTCATGGTCAAGCTTGCTGTGGGTGAGGCTGGGGCAGCGAACAAGTCAGGAGAGGGGCTGGCAGCTGAGATGGCACAAAGGAGCAACTGCTCTCCTATGGATGCCTCAGTCGACAGGGTACCTGGCACTGCAAAACCATGAAGGGATGGAGGTGAGGACAATATGGGAGAAATAGCATTTCTTCTGATGCATGAGAGACTTCTCTGGCCTTAATGAGGGTGACCACAGACTGGTTCTCTGGGCTTATTGTCAGTAGCCAAAGTAGAAGAATGCAGGGATCTTAAAAGTCTCTTCATGTGACCTTTCTCCCTGAGTCACTCATTGGCTGCTAGGATATGAGGTTGACATTCATCTTGCACACGTTGAGCTAATCCATTCCAAAGGAAGACGCAGTATTCATTTAGGCCAAATAACCACCACCTTGCTAGAGAAGCTAAAGCTTGTTAGTGCATGATGAAAAAAATGAGAAGTTATTTTTCCATCCCCCAAATAGGGGAGTTCCTAGGAAATAGAGAAACAAGAACAGATGCCTTCGTACACACACACACACACACACACACATATACACTCAAGACACACACACATTTACTTCAGCATGAACACCTTAGTTGGAATCAGGAGAGGTTATTTTTATTTTAGTCCTTATTCCAAGTGGAGTTCTCTGGGCATTCCGAGGTTAAGGTTGATGTGCAAGAAGTTTACCCAGCAGTTCCCTTGGTGGGAGAAAAACATATGAGGAACCAACGCCCAGAATAGATCTACTGACCACCTGACAGCCTTGTCCAACCCTGCAGGGAGCTCTGGAGATAAAATGGCCCATCAAGGCATCCCGCATCAGGTCAAAGGCCTTTCTACTCTTCCCTCGAGCGGTCACTGAATGAACCTGTATCTGGATGAGGCTATCTGTAGTTCTAAGGAGGCCAACAACAGAAGGCTGCCTGCCAACTGCCCACCAGCAGCAGGGGTAACGGTCCATCCTTTAAGAAAGATTTGGGCCCATCCCTGAAACCACCACAAATCTATTCCTAACCAGCTGTATGTACTTGGGCAGATTACTTTACCTCTCTGCATTTTTACTTTACCCCCTACAAGAGGGCTGGTTGGATTAGGTAATCTGAATTTGAGTCCTGACCCTGCTCCCAATTCTGGCTCCCTACTAAAACACATCCTGGGAGGCAGCAGGTGACGACATTAGTACTTGGATTGCTTGGGAGATCTGTGTTGAATTCCTGGCTCCTGGTTTCAGCCTAGTCCAACCCTGGATTGTTGCAGGCATTTGGAGAGTGAACCTTAAGAAGAGCTCTCTCTCTTTTCTCTCTCTCCCTTCCTCCCCCCTTCTCTCTTTCTGTCTTCAAAAAATTAAAAATCTAGACTTTAAAAATCAAATTAATCATAGTCTGACTTCTAAAATAATCATACGCCCACACACACAGGTGTTTAGCCTAGCAGTTAAGATGTTACTTGGAACACCCACAGCCCATATCAGAGAATCTGACTTTAAGTCCAACAATACTGATTTCAGCTTCCCGGAAGCAGATGATGGCTCAGGTAGTTAAGTTCCTGCCACCCAAGTGGGAGACTTGGATTGACTTCCTGACTCCCAGCATTTGGAGGAGGAATGAACCAGTGAACAGGTCTCTCTCTCTCTCTCTCTCTCCCTTTCAGATAGAGAGAGATAGATAGATAGATAGATATTAGAATGACATACACATGCATATATATAGTGGAAAGTCATCTTGTTCCTTTTGTCACACCAGGAGGAGTTTGGCCAGAAATCACGAGCAAGAGGAAAAATTGAGAGTGATTAGATAAGAACTTCATTCTTGGGCATCTCTGATGAGTTACGCAACTACCCATACAATGTGTGTGTCTCTAGAATGTATAATATAAAAATAGCTGACTTCTTAAGTCTTTAGATGTTCCAGATTCTCCACCTAGAAGTGATAGTTCTCTTTCAATTGATGGTGATTATATTCAATTGTAGGAACCTTAATGGAGAAAAAAAAAATCTCTTTCTCATTTCTTCCTTTATCAACCAACCCACAGGATCTTCCACCTCCTCCCCTGCTGGATTTTTTCAAGGCTCATGTGGGCATCTGCAGCATGGAAACCAGCTGGCAGATTTCTTGAATCTGTTTGTTCTACTTTAACAGCCTCTTTACAAAAAGTTCCCCCGGAAGAGCCTGCTGCAGGTCGGGTCAGCATGAGAAAACAGCAGAATCAAAATTATCTGAGAGTCTAAGATGCCCAAATACCAAATGGGTATGAAGACAACCAAAAGGCAAAACTCAGTGTGGAGACTTTCAAGCATCTATCTTTGGGTAAAGGGTGCAACTTGGTGAAACACATCCAGAAACACATTTCACTTATTTTTTTATTCGGCTTGTAGAAATGGTCACCCATTTGCAGGTTGGAGCCAAATGATTGGGGCAAGCTTTAATGTCTGGTGGAACACAGCATTTGCTAAAGACTTTGGGAGCGTATCTTTGTCTCATGGTGAGAGTCCCGGGTGGAGCAACTTTGTTACTGCTTTGGGGGGCTGAGAGAAAATGATTAGGGAAGCATGGATGTGGAAGGAAGAGGACATAAAGGATTGTGGGGTAAAGAAAGACAGAGTAGCCAGTCTGGAAGATGGGAATGAGCCGGCTGCTTCCAAATTGCTTGAGGAGCTTGTTAAAAATAGAGATTTAGAAAACCCAACCGCAGAAATTTTGAGATAGTAACAAATTCTCTTGCTTGATTCTGCTATACCCTGATAAGTTTAAGAACTACAGGAGTAGTTAAAATGTAAGACTTGGAAGATTGGAATTCATCCATTATTCAAATATATGGTTATTAAGCATCATCTTCAGAAAAAGTTGCTTGGTTGTTCTGTGGGGTTTATAAATATGTATGAGACATAGGCTGTCTCAAATCTCTTTGAACATGAGGACTTGCTAGGTAGGCAGGTAAGTGGCAGACAGAAGTGCTCTCAGACGCCAGTTTACGACTCAGTGGGATAGAGAAAAAGAATGGGATTGTGAGGCCTGGAGAAAGTAGACAGACGCTTTAAATCAAGTAGAGAAAGAAGGGGAGACGGTGTGGCAGATCTCTCAGGCATGTTCCACAGTTCAGATGACCAAAACTTGGAGAAGCCAAATATTAAATCAACCTCATGAGTTTGTAGAAAAAAATTCTGTGAAAGCCTACAAGTATTACTTAAAACACTGTGTGATAAATGTCAGGAAATGATAGATACAGGGGCTGGCACTGTGGCGCAGCGGGTTAACGGCATCCCATATGGGCGCTGGTTTGAGACCTGACTGCTCCACTTCTGATCCAACTCTGTGCTATGGCCTGGGAAAGCAGTAGTGGATGGCCCAGGTCCTTGAGCCCCTGCACCCACATGGGAGACCTGGAAGAAGCTCTTGGCTCCTGGCTTCGGATCAGCGCAGCTCCAGGCATTGCGGCCAATTGAAGAGTGAACCATTGGATGGAAGACCTCTCTCTCTCTCTCTCTCCCTCTCCCTGTCTCTCAAGGAAGGAGGGAAGGAAGAAGACAAGAAAGGAAGGAAAGAATGAAAGAAGGGGAGGGGAGGGAAATGTGGGGGAATAGGAGGGGCACTTGGTGCTTATTTTAACTTCATGGAGGGGGCAGAGAAGTAAAATAACAAAATCTGACAAGCAGGTGAAATTCTCGGCTGTGAAGGGGCGGGCAGTGCTGCCAGAGAGCACACTGACCTACCTCCGCCCTTCTGGGTTTGCTGAGAGAGGGTTCTTTACTTTGCCTGAGGCACTGATGGGATTTTAGTGGGCAAGTCTGAACTTTGGAGGTCAGGTAGGAAGTAAAACTGGGAAGAGTTATTCTGCCATAAAAGCATAAAAAATACTTGAAGAAAGGAAGAGAGACAGAAAGAGAAAAGTGACAGCAAGATCCGGAGATGCCAGAGGCGCTCATGGGGAGGGGGCTTTAGGCACGCTCTGGGGTGGGGGTGGGGCGCGGAGACTGTGGCATCCAGGACACACTAACTCTCTGGCCACCTAAACTATCTGATCAGCTCGCATGGAGTTCCTCTCTTTCTTCCTAAATTTTCCATGGAGATTTTCACACCCAGGACATCTTCTTGTGGGAGATTTTGCAGGGCCACGCAAGGATGGGCTGGAGTTCTGTGAGTGGGTGGAACAGGGCTAGCCTGCGGCGATCCTGCTCCAGACAGAGCTTAGACTTGTAGATGGCCATCCACTCCACAGACATCCTCTGCGTCTCTGTGTGTCCACGACTGTACCAGGGCAGGAGAACAATGCCTTGCACAGAATACACCAGATGCCTGGAAACTCAGCCTAGCAGGGTGCCAGTAACAACGGAACACACACAAAGATGAGAAAACAGAGTGAAAGATGGGACGCGTGGACAGAGGCCCTGCCTGGGAACGCATGCAGAATGCTGAAGCAAAGACCTCCTTCCCACACAAATTTACAACCCCCCGGGGTGGGTGGGGTCCTCCACGGAGTGGCCTCCGCACAGGTGGGCTACAGACTATCACGCGCTCATTTCTTTCTCCCACAGAGCCTCTGCCTTTGGCCCACGGTGATGTCACGCTGCGTGTCAGTGGATAATAAACGTGCACGGAGCCCTTCTTTGTGTGGCGAAACAGTTGCTACCCAGAAAGATAAAATCAAGCTTGTCGCCGCAGAGGGCATTCATGGAGTCTGCTTCCCTGCGGTCGCTAAGGAAGAAGCAGCGAACCGCGGTTTGAAATCATTCCATATCACTGCCCAAAGGCCAGGAAGAAGGGTGAGGGAGGCTTCCGGGAGCCCCCTCGCCGTCCTGAGGGAGAGACGCACTCCTCCCTCCCCCGGGCTGGTGGATGATGACGTCCTTGTCTTGCCGGCGGTGCAAGGGCACCAGCTCAGGGAGCCCACGCTGCCGCGCGGCCGAACCCAGGTGCAGGGAGGGAGAAGAAGGAGCTCCATCTAGCGTTGTAACGAAACCAGACCGAGGGCCTCCCGAACCACTGACTCCCTTCCGAAGGGCAGCTCTCAGATCACGAAGGAAGAATGGCTGAAAAAGCCGGAGCTGTGGGAACTAAGAGCAGGGCGGACCTCGCCTTTGGCTGGGGTCAGACGCGGGATCAGAAGGACCATGGAGCTGTCCTCAGAGCGTGCTCCTCCGTGACTGCGCCCAGATGTCCTCCCAGGAGAGCAGACGCCAGCCCTTCACGCACGCGCCTTCGACGCTGTTACATCAAGGTCTGGTGATGTCCAGAGGCATCTGGGGAGGCACACCAACGGGGTCCTAAGACTTTGAGGGCATCTGTGCCTGTGTAGGGCTCGCGTGTCCTTCAGCTTCTGTCCATCAGGACAAACTCTTCCAAAGAAGGCACCGCAATGCACTCTCAGCACTCCCTGAGGAGACCCTTTTCTCCCGATCACCTGCAAGACTTGACGTCGTAAGTAATTTCATTTTGTTGTTCTGATGGCTATGGTATGATAGCTTGTGGTGTTTCCTGGTTGTTAGTGAAGTCAGCATATTTCTGTGTACTCACCGCTGTTTGGGTATTCTCTTTTGTGAATTACCTCATTGAGCAAAACTGTTGGGCAGGAGCTGACACAGTGGCGCAGTGGGTTAAACCCCCGGCCTGCAGTGCCAGCATCCCATATGGGCTCCAGTTCGAGTCCCGGCTGCTCCACTTCCAATCCAAGGCCCCTGCACCTGAGTGGGAGACCAGAAGAAGCTCCTGGCTCCTGGCTTCCGATCAGCTCAGCTCTGGCCTTTGCAGTCATTTGGGGAGTGAACCAGTGGATGGAAGACTCACTCTCTCTCTCTCTCTCTCTCTCTCTCTCTCTCTCTCTTAGTTCAATCCCCAGTGGAACAGAGGCTCTTATTTGTGATAGGGTCCAACTTTTAAATCTTCTATGATTTGTGTTTTCTGTGTCATATTTTAAAGATATTTCCTTATCCTGGGAACAAGAAGATGTCATCTTGTATTGCTTTACCATTTAAAAAAAAAATTGTCTTTTGCATTTAGTTCTGAATCTCCAGAAACTAAAGGTGGCAGTCAATTTTTAATTTTTTTTGCACATGACTTTCCACTTGTCCCACTTCTGCTACGGGAAAGACAGTCCTCTTTCCCTTGTTTTAAAGTACTCTGCTTACCATAAATCAAGCCCATTGTGCGTGAGTCTGTTTTGGAATCCTCAGTTCTCTTCTGCTGCCCATCACGACTGTCCTAATCACCAGGACTGATGTGTCTGTGTATCCTGGACAGCACATCCTCTCATCTGGTTCTTCAAGATTACTTTGGCCATTCTTAAGCCTTTGCATTTCCATATAAAATTTAGAATGACATCTTTGTTATAAAACAGGAGCTGCAAGAGAATTGACGTCTTTATAACATGAAGTACGCAATCAGTAAACATGACATGTATTTCTATTTAAATAAATCTTATTTCATTTTTCTCAATAATGCTTCATTATTTCACAGAAGGATCTTGGACACCTTTTCTCAGATTTATTTCTAGGTATTTTTTTATGCTTCTGAAAATGTTTCTTTTTTATTTTATTTTTGGAAAGGTTTTAGGTTTACAGAAAAAGTAAGTGGCGATATGGAGATTTCCCTACCCTATCACACACACACACACACACACACACACACACATTCTCACCCGTATCAACATCCCCCACCACAGTGGTATACTTAATTAGCCAACATTGACACATCACTATGACACAAAGGCCACAGTTTACTCAGATTCACTCTTTTTTTGTTTAAAAAGATTTCTTTATTTGAAAGTCAGAGTTACACAGAGAGAGGAGGGGGCGGTCTTCCATTCGATCGTTCACTCCCCAGTTGGCCACAATGGCCGGAGCTGCTCCAATCTGAAACCAGGAGCCAGGAGCTTCCTCTGGGTCTCCCACGTGGGTGCAGGGGCCCAAGGACTCGGGCCGTCTTCCGCTGCTTTCACAGGCCACAGCAGAGAGCTGGATCAGAAGTGGAGCAGCCGGGACTCGAACTGGTGCCCATATGAGATGCTGGCGCTTCAGGCCAGGGCGTTAACCCACTGCGCCACAGCACCAGCCTCCAAATTCACTCTTGATGTGATATGTTCTACAGGTTTTGAAAAATGTACAATGACATGTATCCATCATTATAATTTAATGCAGAGTTATCTTCTCTGTCCTAAAACTCTTGTCCTGGGCAATCACACATCCTTTTACTGTCTCCACAGTTTTGTATGCTCTACACTGTCCTATAATTGGAATCATAAAAAATGGCTTCTTTTACTTAAAAATATGCATTTCAGGTTCCCCCATGGAAACTTTTCATGGTATGATGGATCATCTCTCAGCCCGGAACAATAGTCCATCATCTGGATGGACTACAGGTTGTTTATCCACTCCTGGACCAAAGGACATCTTGGTTGCTTCCCGGTGTGGGCAATATGGATAAAGCTGTTATAAATATCTGTCTGCAAATCTGTGTGTGGACAAAAGTTTTCGGCTCTTTTGTGTGAATATCAAGAAGCAGGATTGGAACTGCTCAATCCTATGGCAAGAGTAGGTTAAGTTGTATAAGAAACTGCCAAACTGTCTTCCAAAATGGCTGGACCATTTTGCATCTCTACCAGCGACAAATGAGTTTCTGCTGCTCCACAGTGTTAGCATTTGCTGCTGTCAGTGTCTTGGAGTTTACCCATTCCTGCAATTGTGTGCTGGTATCTTATTTTAATTTGCAATTCACTGATGACATAGGATGTTAAGCATCTTCTAATGTGCTTGTTTGCTACTTTTATATCTTCTTTGGTGAGGTGTATGTCCAAGTCTTTTGACTATTTTTTATTCAAGTTGTTTGTTTCATATTTTGAGTTTATGAGTTTTTTTTTTTTATTTGAAAGTCAGAGTTACACAGAGAGAGGAGAGGCAGAGAAGAAAGAGACAGAGAGCAAAAGAGAGAACTTCCATCTACTGATTCACTCCCCAAATGACTGCAACAGCCAGGGCTGAACCAGGCCAAAGCTGGAAGCCAGGAACTCCTGTGTCTCCCACTGGGCCTGAGTGCCTGGACCATCATTAGCTGTTTTCCCAGGCACATTATAAGGAAGCTGGGTGGGAAATGGAGCAGCTGAGACTGGAAGCAGAGCCCTGAGATGGGATGCAGCACCTCAAGCAGCATCTTACCCTGCCCCCTTTGCTTCTGCTTTTGTCCTCCATTCTTTTTCTACCTTTTGTGATTTTTTAAAGTTATTTATCTTAGATACAAGAGAGACAGTGACACACAGAGCTCTCACCAACTCCAAATGCCTGCAACAGCCATGTGGACCAGGGCTAGATCCAGAACCCAGAAACATAATCTAGGTCTCCCATGCAGGAGGTAGGAACCCAAATACTTGAATCCTCACTAAGATCTCCCAGAATCTGCATTGGTGAGAAGCTGTAGCCAGGAGCCAAGGCCAGGAATTGAATGTGGGCATTCCAGTGTGGCATGTGGACATCTTAACTGCTAGGCTAAATGCCTGCTCCCCTCTTATGGTTTTAATGGGACATTTTCTATTGTTTTATTTTCTCTGTTTTCTTATCTATTAATTGTACCTCTTCTTTTTTTAAAATTTATTTACATATTTGAAAGGTAAAGTTACAAAGGCAGAGGCGGAGAGATGTTTTCCATTCACTGGTTCACTCCCTAGTTGGCTGCAATGGCTGGAGCTGCGCCGATCCAAAGCCAGGAGCCAGGAGCCAGAAGCTGCCTCCAGGTCTCCCACATGGGTGCAGGGGCCCAAGAACTTGGGCCATCTTCTACTGCTTTCCCAGGCCATAGCAGAGAGCTGGATCGGAAGTGGAGCAGCCGGGACTCGAACCAGCTCCCATATGGGATGCCAGCACTGCAGCTTTCCCTGCTACGCCACAGCGCCAAGGCCCCAAATCCACTGTTAAATAACACTATCCCACTCCACAGTAAACAACTTATAACCATAAAATATTTGTAATTCCTCCTTGTCATCCCTTGAATATTATTGCTGTCATTCACTTCACTTATATGTAAGCATGTGTACAAATATATGTGTATGCATACAAAGTCAAGTATATTTTGTGTTATTACTTTTGAACGAATTGGTACCTGATCAACTAAGAATAAGAAAAATATAAAACTGGAAACTTTTTAAAAGAATAGAAAAAATAAGTTTTTACTTTGAACTCTCCTTATTCCTTCTCTGATGCCTCCTTTCTTTAAGGAGAGCCGTGCTCTGACCTATGCAATTTTCCTTCTGCCTGAGAAACCTCCTTTAGCATTTTTTGCACAGCAGGTCTACAGCAACAGATTCCCTCAGTTTCACAGGATGCATGATTCTAGCTGGGGTTTCATTTCTCTCAACTGTTTGAATGTTTCACCTCAATCTCTTCTTGCTTACAGTTTCTGAATAGAAATTGGGTGTAATTCTCTCTTTTGCTTGTCTACAGGTCAGGTGTTTTTTGATGCTTGCTTCTTCAAGATGTTTTATTTACCTTAGATTTTCTGCAGTTTGATTATGACCTGTCCAAGTGTTGAGCTTGGGTTTGTTTGTTTTGGCATTTGTGCTGCTTGACATTAATTCTGGAAATTCTTAGTGATTATCCCTTCCAATGTTTCCTCTGTTCTTTTCTCTCTTTCTTCTCCTTTTCATATCCCCATCAGTCTTGTGCTATGCCTGCTGATGTCATCAGTTCTCAGATATTCTGTCTTGGGTCCCCCTACTCTTTTTTTAAAAATTTGGATATTTCTATTAAGATAGTCTCAAGCTTAGAGATTTTTCTCTAACCTGTGGCCTGTCTACCAATGAGTCCATCAAAGTTATTCTTCATTCTGTTAGTGTCTTCACCTCCAGCAATTCTTTTTGATTATTCTTAGGATTCCTGTTTCTCTGCTTATGCCATCCATCTGTTCTTGCATGTTGTCTACTTTTTTCATTAAAGCCTCTGCCATATTAGTCATAGTTGTTTTAAATTCCCAATGTGATAATTCCAAAATCTGCAACCTATCTATGTCTGGTTCTGATGCTTGTTCTATCGCTTCAAGCTGTCTTTTCTTTTCTTTTTTTCCTTTTAGTATGCCTTGTGATTTTTCTTGATAGGTAAACATGCTGTAAGCAAAAGGAGCCTGACCTTGACACCCATGGAGCTTTCTGCCTGTGGGTTTTTGCTCTGATAAATTGTGATTTTCTATTATTTGTCTCTGTGACCTTCCAATTCCAAGGGCAACAGTTTTCCATGTGGTCTCATTTCTGACAGATCTAAAAAGAACTGATTTTGTGGTTTGTTCATCCTATTAGTTGCAATCTGGAATTTTTAAATGTTTATAGTTGTTATTACTGACATATATATGGGTGTTATCACATTAACTCTTTGTTCCAATTTTTCTTCTAGTGTTTTTTCTTGACTTCATTCAGATTAACTGAGATTCTCAGTAATTGTCCTAAATTTTTTGGCATTTGAATTTTTTTTCTTCTTCTTTTCGCTATATGTCTATATCTGTATTTCTATTTTTTTTTAACTTGGGATTCATTTGGATTCTTATTCTGTAGGTTCATTTGTTTCAGTGGTGTTGGATAATTCTCATTCATTATCTTCTGAAATATTGCTTTTAACCTACATTTCCTCTCAACTTCTAAATTAAATTTATTTAAATTCTACTTAAATTTAGTTAATTTAAATTTACTTAATTTTACTTAAATTTATTTAATTTACTGAAATTAGATTTTCTCAGCATGTCCTTTATGTTTCATCTTCATTTGTCATTACTCCATCCTTTTGTATCTTTCTAATTCATTCTTCACATTTTCTTCTAACATATTTCCAGTTCACCAGTTCTCTTTAGCCGTGTGTAATTGGATGTTAAAACAATTCAATTTACTGTTAATATTTTTCAGTTCTAGAATTTCTACTTAAAAAAATGTGTGCAGATTATAAAATTATACTTTAAACTGTTGGAGGTTAACACGTAATACCTGTACATTTTTATGGGATATGGTACAGTATTTCAACACATATATATATAAATGAACTGACAAAATTGAGCAACTTTTCTGTTCCCTTATTTTGTGTGTTTGCAGCCTCCCAGCACCATTCTTCCTGTTCGTTGTACAGTGTACAGTGCACTGTTGTGGACTGGAGTCACCCCACGGTGCAGGGGAGCTCTAGAACCTGTTAGTTCTACCTGACTGTGTTTTGGTACCAGTTCTCTAGCCTCCTCTTACCCTTCTCAGCTTTGACTGATCACTATTTTTATATCTGAGATTGGCTATTATAGGTTGAGACTGACTATTTTTTTATCTTCCACATATGAGTAAGAATTTGCAGTATTTCTTTTTCTGTGTACTTATTTACTGTTCCATCCATTTTGCCAAAAATGTCAACATTTCATTCTTTTTTGTGGCTGAATAATGTTGCATTATATAAACATACTGTGCTTTCTTTATCCATTCACCCACTAGACTTCCTGGGGTTTGCATCTTCTTATTCTTGATCTTATAATTCTAATTATATTTTCAAACATCATATTTATATGTAATTTTTTCCATTTTTTAACCAGCCTTTCTCAGTGAATGGACTGGTCTTATTTATCTAGTTTCCCATTTTGGATGTTGGAAGTCCACAATTATGGTTCTTTTAAGCTAATTGTTTTAAGGTATTTTTAAGGTGGAAATAAGGCTTAGAAAAAGAAAGAAATGATAGAATTCCATCTAAGTTCAAACGATAATCATATGAGTGGAAAATACTGGTTTGAATAATTGCCCTAAATAGTTAGCCTTATTAAATTGGCATAGCATATTAAATAGAAACATAATTAATTTTTTATCACTACAAATACAGTTTTAGTCTGCTTGAGTATTGGCTCACTTGGATAAAGTTGGACATCATGGGACCAGTCTGGTTTTGCTAGACAGACCTTGGTCTGGCTTGGTTTTTAAGTCTAAAAACTATAAATCTACTAGCAGATATGACAATATTGTCTTCCATTAGTACCCCACCCTCACCCAAGTCATTTCCTAAAACAAAAGTATTTGATATATTTTTCTCTTATTTAGAAAACACTTAGATGGAGATATGCTCAAAAAAAATCACCCTATGGGTGTTGGTTTGAGTCCTGGCTGCTCCATTTCTGATCCATTTCCCTGCTAATGCACCTGGGAAAGCAGCAGAAGATGGCCCAAGTGCTTGGAGCCCTGCACATAAGTGGGAGACCCAGAAGAAGCTCCTGGCTCCTGGCTTCATATCAGCCCAGCTCAAATTGTTGTGACCATTTGGGGAGTGAGCCAGAGGATGGACGTTTCCTCTCTCTCTCTTTCTCTCTCTCTCTCTCCACCCCATAACTCTGCTGTTCAAATAAATAAATAACTCTTAAAGAAAAAAAAAAAAGACTACTATAAGTTCATTTTATGGTCTTGACTTTCCTACCCACTGATTAATTTATAGGCCAGGCAACGTGTGATATTTGTCATTCTAATGAATAAAACACAGCTTACTACCAGCAATTTCATTTGATATGAGGATCATTAATCTTGTAGTAGATATAAAAGTGGATTTTCACACTTTCTCTTTGTATACGTATATTTAGTGAAGGCAGATAGAAGAACAAAACCACTAACAGGACAAGGGAGAGTTGGCCTTTAGCCTTTATATTTTGTGAGTTATTCTTAAAGTTTAGGAAGTATAGTGTAGGGCAAGTTTTTTATGCTTACTGAGGATAATTTAAGATCCTGTATCTACATGCTAATTGTGTGTTTGAAAGGAAGTGTTTGGGCCGGTGCCGCGCTCACTAGGCTAATCCTTCGCCTTGCAGCGCCAGCACACTGGGTTCTAATCCCGGTTGGGGCACCGGATTCTGTCCCGGTTGCCCCTCTTCCAGGCCAGCTCTGCTGTGGCCAGGGAGTGCAGTGGAGGATGGCCCAAGTACTTGGGCCCTGCACCCCATGGGAGACCAGGATAAGTACCTGACTCCTGCCTTCGGATCAGCGCGGTGCGCCGGCCACAGCGCGCCAGTCGTGGCGGCCATTGGAGGGTGAACCAACGGCAAAGGAAGACCTTTCTCTCTGTCTCTCTCTCTCACTGTCCACTCTGCCTGTCAAAATAAATAAATAAATAAATAAATAAAAGGAAATGTTTGTGTCTTGTATTACCAGGACTCACCTGAATTTAAATCCATGTTAATAAAAATGAAAATGAAAGAGAAGGGATATACAACTTAAATTTAGATGAAATAAAATCTGTATTTTAAAATCTACAAAACAGTTCCTAGAATTAAAGTTAAATTGAGCAAGTCACAGGATACAAGACTAACAAGCAAAAGTCAATTATATTTTTATATACTTGAATGAATACATAGAAGCCAAAATTAAAAACACAATATTATTTATAATCACTGAAAAAAATTAGGTATAAATTTAATAAAACATATATGCTGAAAATGGAAAGTACTGATGGAAGAAACTTAAGAGTTTTTTTTAAAGATTTATTTGTTTATTTATTTGAAAGTCAGAGTTACACAGAGAGAGGAGAGGCAGAGAGAGAGAGGTCTTCCATCCGCTGGTTCACTCCCCAATTGGCTACAGTGGCTGGAGCCGTGCCAATCCGAAGCCAGGAGCCAGGAGCCTCCTCCGGGTCTCCCACGCGGTGCAGGGGCCCAAGGACTGGGCCATCCTCCACTGCTCTCTCAGGCCACAGCAGAGAGCTGGATCAGAAGAGGAGCAGCCGGGACTAGAATTGACACCCATATGGATGCCCGCGCTTCAGGCCAGGGCGTTAACCTGCTATGCCACAGCACCAGCCCCAGAAATTTAAGAGTTTTAAGATGGAGAGATGTATTATGTTCATGGACTAGAAGACCAACATAGTAAACACGCCAACCCTCCCCAAATCTAACTCTACTTTTTAAAAGTAATATTTGGGCCCCTGATTTTATTCTCCTTTCTTCAAAATCTTTATACAACATTCTAATAAGTAGCGAATTAAGATAAGTTATGTTTGTAAGTCTATTCTTCACAACTTGATAATAGGGACTCTACAAAATATCTGCAAAGCTCCCTAGCAGAGGAAGCGGGTGGGGGTGTGCAATTTGGGTTCAGATAGGAAGCATTGTGTACAACCATTCCTGAAAGTGGTATTTTTCTCAAAGTGTTTGTTTTTAAATGCTCTTAAGTCAACAGGAGTCAGAGATGCCAGGCAGGCTTAGAGACGGGATGCTTGCAAGTGAAGAGTAGAAAGAGGTCTCCTGGGAGCAATAAAGGAAAGTGAGGGTAACAGTGAAGAGTTCTGAATGGGAAGAATATGCTCAAAAGGCAAGGTGTGGGGAGGGTGGCTTACACTTCAAACTCAGTGGGTCCAAACAGGCAGCACTTGATAAAATTAGAGGGTATTTTATCTTCTTACCCAGCACACAGACATAGCTAATCTCTTTTGTAGTTTTCATGAATCTCTGAGTAGCATTTGTTGAGGTGAAAAAGAGCTCCATTGAATACAATGGATATTTACCATAGAATTCTTAAAGGGAAAATATCCTGTTTCAACAATGTAATTGCTGCCTGATTATCTTGTCTTTTGTTACCAAGTGAACAAAATACAAGTTATTTGTTTTCCAGTGTTCTATGGTGTTCTAACAATATTTGCACTATCCCCAAAGGGATAATTGGATAAAGACAAAAGTGGGAAAATCTTGGGCTTTGTCAACAGACAGGACTGGGTTGGAATTACAATGTGAAGACTCTACCTCCCAGAACTTGGGTGTTTCCAGGTGGAGACAATAAGATCTTCTGTAACTACTGTGGGGATAAGAACTACGTGTACAGAAGTTTCTAGCATAGTGTCTGACACACTGCTGGCATGTAAATACCCTAACTATTATATATTAGTATTTGGGGGATCCTTAGTGTCACAATGCTCATTATAAAATGTAAGTTTTTGGGTGCTTTGATCTTCTGGGCCAGTCAGTCCAACGGAGACTGGTTACTATCATGACTGACCTCAGCAAGAAGTCATCTCACTTCACAAAGCTGCATCCTGGAATGGAGCCCATATATATTTCCCAAAACAAACTGGAAACCTCACATAGTAATGATCCGTATTAAGATAAAGGAAGAAAAAATGCACTACAGAGGCCAGTGTTGTGGCACAGGTTAAGCCACCACCCATAATATTGGCATTCCAAGGTTTATTAGGGAAGGGACATCCATAAGAATGGATGGGGCCTGCGCCACTGCTCACTAGGCTAATCCTCCGCCTTGCGGCGCCGGCACACCGGGTTCTAGTCCCGGTTGGGGTGGGGGCACCGGATTCTGTCCCGGTTGCCCCTCTTCCAGGCCAGCTCTCTGCTGTGCCCGGGAGTACAGTGGAGGATGGCCCAAGTACTTGGGCCCTGCACCCTGTGGAAGACCAGGATAAGTACCTGGCTCCTGCCATCAGATTGGCGCGGTGCGCCGGCCGCGGCGGCCATTGGAGGGTGAACCAACGGCAAAAGGAAGACCTTTCTCTTTGTCCACTCTGCCGGTCAAAAAAAAAAAAAAAAAAAAAAAAAGAATGGATGGGCACCTCTCCAGACAGAACCTGAGAAGAAAGCCCAGTCGCTCAGACTTGGGGAGAGCGAGGTTACATGGTTGAGTGGAGAGATTACACCTGGGCAGGCCAGGTGGGTGGCTCAGCAGAGAGGCAGAGGGCTGAGCTGCAGTCTGGTTGAGGCCGGGGGTTTTTAAGGAGATGGGTCTTGCTTCCCCACCTCTGCTCCTCTTGGAACAAAGGACTCTTTTGGATGTTAATAGAAAAACTCCTATCTGAGTTTTCCCCCTGAAGTTATCAGACAGGAGGAAGCCTGGATGGCGCCACCCTGAGTTAGAGGAAGGGTGAGCAAGACCCCCTGGAGAATCAGGATGGGAGCAGGGTATTTGAAATGCAGATACTGGGCTGCATCTGGAAGGTTATCAGGCAGAAGGGGCAGGGACCCCCACCTGGCAGGTTATCCGGTAGAAGGGGGCACGGCAGGATGCAGATACTGGGCTGCCCCTGAAACGTTATCGGGGTGACTTTGAGATGCAGATGCATATGCTGGACATAGACGTCTTCTCTTTAGGCCTTTGTCACACACACATAAGCTCATATCTGACTTCCTACCTAACAGACTGAAAGTGAAGCAACCAGGACTCGAACACACACTCATATGGAATGCCAGCCTCACAGGCAGCAGCTTAACCTGCTGCTCCATACGAGCCCTAAATAAATAAGTAAATAAATCTTAAAACAAATACACTATGGAAACGTTTTCTTCTAGAAACCCAAATTTTGTTTATCCATGCAGCAGTCATAAAATAATCCTAGATTTGCTCAGAATACTGCAGGAAGTAATAGCAAAAGTCATACATATTGTTGTCCCTTAGAAATGGAGGTTTTTCCACTTACCAAATCCCCAAAACTTACCCTAGTGCTTTGAGTCACTTTAGTATTCCAGGACTTTACTAGACATCTCCAATTTTTGTGAGGTTAAAGGACACTTTATTACTAACAGTCTTTATGGTGGAAAGAAAGGAGTAGTTCCTTGAAGAGGTGCCGCTGGTGGTTCTCTCACCGCTGAGGCCAATATTATATTACCCTCCTAGCAATCAGCTGTTGGTCGTGCAGGGTCTCCTTTTGTTAACCAGATCCCGGTGTTCTCTCTCTGCAGCTCTTGTTCATGCACTTTGTTATTAAGACTTCTCTCAGGTTCCCATGGAGTTTGAGAACCCCGTGAACCCTGCAACATTTGGCCATACTGAGCCTGCTTGTCATGTTCCAGTGACAGTGGAAACACTTCGTATTACAATTTTAAAAAGAGAACAGCAGGGAAAGTTTAGAAAGAACAAGTTCTCAGGGAAATCCAATTAGCTGGGAAGATTTAATTTTCATAAAAATATTGCCTTTACCCCGTGTTCTCTCTGAGGACTGCTCTGTAAATGAACTATGCCTGTGGAAGACAAAAGCAGTGAAATTTGACTACAGAAAAGATCTGCTAGTTTTAGGAGTTAAGGAAAGAAACCGTGACTCCAGCTTTTTTCATGATCATAAATAGTGATTACCTAGGCCCATAAAACTTGACAGTGGAAGAGACCTTGGAGATCATAAAATCCAGTCCCTGCCTTTTTCTGAGGATGAAACAGAACCCTGTTGGTATAACCAGATTTTCCCATGGTCACAGAAATATTTAGTACCAAGCTGAAGACAAAAACACAGGAAGAGCCCTCATCTGTGGCCTGGGCTCTTTTTACCATTATAACAGCCACTTTGGGTCACCATATAGGTCCAAATATGAATTTTAATAGTAATCCCCTGTTGCATGTCCATTAAGAGATTTGTTAGGGCTCAGGACATACCACCCTAAAATATGACCAAAGGAGACCAGAATATGCCAACGCCAAAGTATATTTCTCTGGCATATTTCTTTCTTTCTTTCTTTCTTTTAAATCACAAAAACAAAGAGAGAAGAGAGAGAGAGAGAGAAACCTTCCATCAGCTGGTTTGCTCGTCAGATGGTCACAAGGACTGGGGCTTAGACAGGCCAAAGCCAGGAGCCAGGAGCTTCTTTTGAGTCTCCCACATGGGTGCAGGGGCCCAAGTACTTGGGCCATCTTCTGCTGCTTTCCCAGGAGCATTAGCAGGGAGCGGGATCGGAAGTGGAGCAGCCAGGACTTGAACCAGTGCCCACAAGGGATGCTGGCACTGCAGGTGGAGGCCTAACATTCTACATCACAGAACCAGCCCTTGGCATATTTCAAGATGGCTGTTCTGAGAACCTTCAGTAGCTCTGAAAAACTGTGCTTTTGCAAAAGAAATTTATATTTTTAAAGGAAATTTACACTAGCAAAGGTATCTCTATGGGGAAGAGGTTACTGTGACGTTTTATCTGCATAACAACACAATGTTTATTTACCATACAGTTCCTCCCTTCCCCATTGCATAACTTGTCTCCACCACCCCCCTAGAAGCCCCAAGTCCCTACTCTTTCTGGAGCTCAGAATGTTCTATATGTTTCCCTCATCTGACCCTTCTTCTGCAAGTCCCATATTTTGTGGAACTCTCATGCATATTATTAAATTACATTACATTTAACCTAAAGCTGCTTCTGTACAAATTTTAACCTTGACCTGAAGTTTTCCCCACACATAATGAACTACAACCAAACTTGATGTGTATAATCCACTCCTGAAACAAGTATTGGAGTCTCAGCCAGCCACAAGTGTTTCCACTGTTCAGATCAGTTCAAAAAAGACAGACATGAGCTATAAAAAATCAGGCTACCTGTGTACCTCCCTTGCATTTTCTGTATGTCATATCCTTTTCTCTAACTGTACATATATTCTCTATCCCTGTGGAAAGGTGGAACATTCTAGACTGCTGCATGATTGTAGAATTCCAAATAAAACCAATGAACAGCTACAAAAGTAGATGTCCTGTAATTTTCTCTTTTAATACTATGTACATAATTAAATATGGTTTTTCCTCTTGTTAATCTATCTTATGTCAATTTAATGCACAGACCAACCAAAGAACCTAGAAGGGTAGAGGGCAGCCATTTTTCCATCTCTTACAACCTCAAATTTTACCCGAGAGGACCTTATTGGTTTTTTTCACCATACAGTCCCAGTGTCCAGACAAGAGGGCACCTTGTAGACCATCTGTCTACCTGCAAGATGTCACAGAGAGTGGCTTACTGGGTCTACTCTGAGAAGTCTGACAATTGTAGGCCTGTAGCTCACTGCCCTAGTGGTGGATTTAAGATGGCCACAAATTCTTTGACAATGTTCCCACCGGGAGGAAGATCTGAGTTCCCTTGCCTCAAAATCTAGGTAAGTATGGGGGCCGGTGTTTTGGCACAGTGGGTTAAGCTATTACTTGGAACACTCTGACATCCCATATGGGAGTGTTGGTTTGAGTCCTGGCTACTCGTCTTCCAATACTGCTTCCTGTTATTGCATGTTCCTGGGAGAAAGCAGACAGTGGCTCAAGTGCTTGGACCTGCCAGCCACATGGGAGTCTTGGAGGGAGTTCTGGCTTCTGCTTCTACCTGGCCCAGCCCTGGCTGTTGTAGCCTTATTCTTTGTATTGGAAGTAAATCAACAGAGAGAAGATCGCTCTTTCTGTCTCTTCTTCTTTCTCTGTTGCTCTGCCTTTCAAATATATAAGTTATCAATGAACTCTTTAAAAAAAAGGAGTCTAGATAGGTTCTGTGACTACTTTGGCCAATTTAACACAGTGGGGGTGATATAATGCTTTTTTCTAGGCCCAGGTTTGGGAAACCAGAAACCTCTGTCTTTTTGGAACTTTTTCTGTCTGGGTGCCCTGAGGTCCCATGTAAATCTGACCGGCCTGAGGGTCATGCTGCAGGAGCCACAGGCAAGTGCTTCAGCTGACACACCCCCCTGAGCCCCAGCTCTGTCTTGCCCGTCTGTCACCAGCTGAGTACCACCCAGTGGCCTCACCCCATGCAGAAAAAAATGCCCAAATGAGGCTGCCTGAATCCCTGACCCCAAGGCCGAGAGATGTAATACAATCAGTGTTACCTTAAGTAACACTGGGAGTCACTTCTTGTACAGTAAGAGATAACCAGAATTCACTCCAGTCCGAAACAAACAAAAAGCCCTCTCTGTGCCAATACACAGAGTTCAATTAAAATACGTTTGCTGCAAATAACAGAAAACCCTATTTGGTATCTCAACCAGAAAAGCCCAGAGCTGGGCAATCGGAAGTGGTAGCTGTGGTTGAGCTGACGTCAGGGCTCAGGCTCCTTCCATCATCCTGCTCCATGCCCTCCCTGGATGACCAATGCACCTCTGCTAGGCAGGAAGTTAGAAAGTAGCCTATGTGTGTGCGAGAGGGGCCCGAGAGCGATGCAGCAGCATCTGCAGGAGCTCACCTTGGAGGCGGCATGGTATCTACCCTGCAAAGTCCTGCCCAGACCCCAGTAACTTTCCAGGTGGTCTCAGCCCTTCCCCTAGGCCTGATAACGTGGAGCAATAAATCCATTGCATCCTTCCACCCAGGCAGGCACCCTAAGGGAAGCTTCTCTGCCCAGTGCCAGGTGGGCAACCCCTTCTGATAGCATTGAGTAGTAAAAGCTGGGAGGAATTCTTTTTGTCCTGGAGGGGAAAGAGAAACCGGGGGAAGAACTGGACCCATCCCCTTAAAAACCCCAGTCTGAGCAAAGACTGCGCTCTCAGCTCTCTGCTGAGCCACCTTCCTGGCCTGCCAGGTGCGTTCTCTTCATGTGACCATGGAGCCTTGCTTTCCCCAGTCTGAGTGACTGGGCGCTCTCTCCCAGCTTCTGTCTAGAGAGGGGCTCATCCGTTCTCACCGATGCCCCACCCCATAAAACCTTGCCTTTTTTCTTCCCACTGCTCTCTGTCTCACCCCTGAAGTCTTCTTGCACGAAGACAAGAACCCACCAGCATCTCCAGCCATCGCAGCAGTGTTTCAGACAGTAAGAAGATACAAGGGTGAGGCAGGGCAGGGACAAGGCCCCGCAGGTGTCAGGCACACCTGAGTTCCTTGAGAAGTTTTCCGAAGGCTTCGTGCAGTGACTTCCCCTTGCAGTTTATGTGCAGGATTAGGGTCCCAGGCTTCACCTCTAGGTGCAAGGGAGAAGACCCATGCAGCTGTCACCCTCAGAGGCACCGAGATCCTGTTAGAAAGCAAGAGAGGGAGTTCTGGAAGCTTTAAGGGATTGTCACAGGAATCCTTCTGCTCCTGGTTGCTGCTAGAGCGTCTGACTCCCTACAGAGAAATGGTTCTGTGTGCAAATCTCCCTGGAAGGTAGGCGGAAGGATTTACGTTGATTGAGCTGTCATAGCAAGTTCACTGTCCTTTGCTGAAATTGGACCTTTGGTTGGGGTGGCCTAGGGGAGCCTCTGCAGCTTCTCCTTCCCCATTCCCCTGCCTAGCCCCCATTGGAGCTGGCGCTATCTTCTTAGGCACTGAAGCACCAACAGACATCACTACTGTAAGGACCGGTTTGAAATTAGCCCTTTACAAATGTAAAAGGCTTAATAACTAGGTCAACTGGTAACAATCATTTCTGTACGTCTTTGCATGACAAATGAACAAAGAAGCAAATCAACTCTCAATAGCACCCAAACACACAAAAACTCATTACCAAAATGGAGGCTTGTCATGTTTGGAACAAGACTTTAAAAAAAAAAAAACACCCTCATCTGAAATCCAAATACCTCCCAAGCACTTGAACGGGCACCATGGCCTAAATGTTAATGAAGCCATTCAGCTCACTCAGCAGGATGAGCAACAAAAGAAACGCTTTTCAAGACACAGCTGTCAACAATTACCCTTGGTGGGGTGGAGCTGGCTGGTACTCAGCATCTGAAAACTCATAGAAATGTGGAGTCTGTTTGCCCGAAAACCGTTCCAGGCTCCAGGGAAGACGGTAAACCCTGTTTGTTTGGCAGGCCTGGGATGGACTATTCTGGGTAGCTGGGTATCCCCACCCAGCCCAGAAATAAATGACAGGGGGTTTTGTTGTTTTTATAGATTCCAAATGATACAGAAAGCACTTAAGAATGATATAGGCCTGAACCTATCATTTTCTTGATGTCGCGATTCAGGGTCTGACAGGGCCTTGATGATTTCCTTGTCCGGGGCACTTGGTTTTTAACTTGAGCTTTCTGGTTACCTATGCTTTTGTAAGTGGAGGCTTATTTTACTACTTTCTGTCTGCTTAGAGCAGAGAGCCTCCTCTGGCTGAGGAGTGCCCTTTTGAGAATAACTCCTGCTACCTCGACACACGCAGACACACCAGGCACACACACAGAGGACGTGTTTGCACCAACAGGCTCCGTGACCAGGAGCAGTTGGAAGTGGGGGAAGCAGAAGTCCGAGGAGCTCTGCGCTCTGCACTTTCTACCAGTTTCCGTGAGCAGAGACCTTGAGAACTGGGTGTGTGTGTGTGTATGTGTGTGTGCAGGGAGTGGCCATCTTGACCTTGTACAAAGAGATGCCAAGGGCCAGGCTAAAAAAAAGAAGTAGGAGGAAGCTGTGCTGAGAAACCAGAGAGCCCCAGGAGGAGACCCCAGTGGGGCACCTTGAGTACCCAAGAGCCTCCAGCTTCAGGCTCTTGTCTCCCGAGGGGCCTGACTGCCTCCTGCCTCGGCTCCCTTAGGGATCCTGCCATGCACTGGTATGATCGGCTGCCAGGTGGCCCTCCAACCTGCATTCTCCCCTTTCTCCTCACTAACTGAAACCTGGCTTTATTCAGAGCAACTAAGACCACAATTCCCAGACCCCCTTACAACTGGGGTAGTCCATGAGAAGTAACTAATAGGTGGGATTTCCAAGAAGCTTCTTAGAGAAGGTAGACTCCATTAGGAAGCATGCCCTTTCGCCCTTCCCTTTTGCTCTTGTTGCCTGGAAAGCAGACGTGATGGCTGGAACTGCAGCTGCCATCTGTGGTCACGTGGCCACAGTGAGGATGAAAGCCAGTGCTAAGGATGGGGGGATAAAGAAATAGGAGCTAATTCCCTGGTAACAAGGTGAAGCCTTCATACAACCTCAAGACTGGCTCCTGAATTTGACATTGTGTGCAGATTTGCTTAGGCCACTGTCATTTTGAGTTTACATTGGCGCCAGGAAAATGCTAACAGATGGGTGTTAGGTCCTTGCAGCCAATCCTGAAGAATTTCACATGCCTAATTACAAAGTCTACTAGAGGTTTCTATGGATGGTCTGTGCAACATTTATTATGTGTAGGAAACAATCTACAGAGGTAAAGGGAAACAATGTGGAAATCGCAGTGTCTGTCCCATCTATACCTCTTAGTTCACTGCTGGTGGAGATGACCAGCTGGTGGAGAGGCCTAGCAGAGTTAGTCCTCCTCTTCTTTTGTCTTCCACCCTGGATGGAGTCCAGGTAGAAAAACACACAAAGCCAGGGTTAGACCAGGCCCAGGTTAATTCTTTGGATTAGAGCCAACATCTAGAGAAGCAAAACTTTCATCCTGAAGCTATTGAATACAGGACTTACAGATTACAAACTAATTTCGCTCTAGCCTCCCACCTCAATCAGACTTCAGAAACATCAGTGAGTGTCCATCTGCCTTCCCAGCCGGAGACGCCATCAGCCTCCGTCAGAGCACTCCTCAGCACAGTCAGCAGTGAACGCAGCCTTGCCTTACCAACAGGCTGTCGAAGATAAAGACCTAAAGGGAGTGGGCAAAGATGCAATACATCACTGAGTGACAATGTCATCTTTTTCATTGAAAGGCATCAGTTTGGGTACAACTGGAAAAAAATAACATTGGACGATTGTATGGAATCTTTTCTTTCATAAGTACAATTATGGCAGTTGGAGGAATGCTGAGGCACTCAGGAGTGAGCTCTCATGTCTGCAACTTACTTTCAAATCAACGAGAAGAAGAATACGTAAACCTGAGTTCATGCATGGGAAGAAAGAACTCATGAGCCTAAACAGAAAGAACGAGGGAAGGAAGGAGGGAGGCAGAGCAAACATGAAATATATACACATATCAGTACAGAGGGGTCTCCCAAACATTCACGAGAAAGGCACGTTGTGAAAAAACTATGTATGGGCTGGCCCTGTGGCTCAATAGACTAATCCTCCACCTTGCGGTGCCGGCACACCGGGTTCTAGTCCTGGTCGGGGCGCCTGATTCTGTCCCGGTTGCCCCTCTTCCAGGCCAGCTCTCTGCTGTGGCCAGGGAGTGCAGTGGAGGATGGCCCAAGTGCTTGGGCCCTGCACCCCATGGGAGACCAGGAGACGCACCTGGCTCCTGCCTTCGGATCAGCGCAGCACACCTGCCGCGGCGGCCATTGGAGGGTGAACCAACGGCAAAGGAAGACCTTTCTCTCTATCTCTCTCTCTCACTGTCCACTCTGCCTGTCAAAAAATAAAAATAAAATAAAAAAAACTATGCATGATTTTCAAAATTTTTGAACACAAATAAACTTACCTTTTAATTATATTTTCTGTGTGTTTTAAAAAGCATCCTTTACACAGAGAGTGCAAGCCAAAGAGAGGAAATGCAAATATGGCAATATGTTAACAAACTTTAAAAACTCAGTAGAACCTAGGGAGTTGTCGGTTCTACTGTTTTACCTTTTCCGTAAGTGTGAAAACATTGAGGAGATAAAACAGCTGAGGGAATAAGAGGTTGAGGGAAGGAAATTGGCTTTATTCTTCAAATGGAAACCAAATAATTTTATTAGTTAGTTTTAAAGCCAAAAAGATTGACCTTTTCTCCAACTAGAGATCAAATAACTTTGTTATTTATTTCTCTAGCCCTTTCTCATTAGTGGAGGTACTTGGAGTTAACCATTAAGAATACAAACGGTTTGTAATTATTTTAACTTTAACCAGAAAGATTTTTTATAACGAGCCTTTTTGGAGCTAGTATATAGCTACACAGTGTCCCAGGCAAGTAACTATCATTCACCCAGAGCTTGGGAAGATCACCCCGGAGCTGTGCAAGAAGAATGACCAGCTCATCCCACCTTGCCCTGGGTGGTCCTAATTTGAATACTGAGAGTCTCATCCTCACAACTGGTCCCCCTGTGTGCAATGAAGGGGCCCTGGCCATCTTTCATAGTGTTGGACGATAGCAAGGGAGGTAGTATCCATCCTTGACACTTACCAACCTCAACGAAGGTGCTGTTTTGTTGGTGGCTGATTCTAGCTCCACGCCACCCTACCCAGCCACACCTCCACATGCCAGCAAGTGCTTTCCACCCACAAAGGCCAGCCCAAAGGGTGACATCAAAAGCAGAGACACTCTTTAGGAACCATGACTTAAATTTTGTCGGACACAAGCTGAAGGCTTCTCAGTACAGACAGGACAAATGGCCAGCAACACCGGTCCACACTGAGACTTGACACTGCTGCCTAGCTATGTGGCTTCCTTGCTTATAAACTATTTCATTCTTCCCTCACTGACTTTCATGTCACCAACCCTGGTAACAATGCAGTAACAGTGCTTTGCCCAGGCACAAACTGGAGGTGATGTGATTTCTCTGAGGTCCCAGAGCCTTTAAGGACAAGAGCAGGATTCAATGCCAGGTTTGTCTGAGTTCCTGCTCCTAATCCCTTGGTCTCCTTCCAGCTCATCTTGTCCATGAGCAGGGAGTTCACCTCAATGGTTTTATGCTCCCAAAGACAGTTTGCTTGTTTACAGCTATTGATAGACGTGGAAACCCCTTTGGAATGCCAAGAAAGCAATGAAGGACTTGTAGAGGGGCTGTTTCCAACAGAACATTGCTTGGAAACTTCCAACCACAATTCTACTTGCAGCACAGCTAGTGTGGTGGAATGGTTGAGAATCGCACTTGGCAGGCGACAGATAGACTTGATTTTTTTTTTTAGATTTATTCACTTACTTGAAAGGCAGAGTTACAGAGACAGAGGGAAAGACAGAGGGAGAGATCGTCCACCTGCTGATTTACTCCCCAGATGGCCACAGCAGCTAGCACTGGGCAAGGCCAAAGCCAAGAGCCAGGAGCTTCTTCCAGGTCTCCCACATGGATTGCAGGGGCCCAAGCACTTGGGGCATCCCCTGCTGCTTTTCCCAGTCCATTTAACAGGGAGCTGGTTTGGAAATGGAGCAGCTGAGACACTAACCGGCGCCCACTTGGGATGCTGGCACCACAGGTGGCAGCCTTACCAGCTGTGTAATAACACCAGCTCTTATATTCAAGTTCAAAACCTGGGTCTAAACCACAGTGACTTTGGGCAAGATATTACAATCTCTTTAAGCCAAAATTCCCCCGTATATAAAACAGGGATAATCATAGTCCCTGTAGCATAAAGCTGTGGATTGAAAAAAATGGATGGTCCACTTGCAGCACTTACAGAAAAGCCTGGACCACGCTGAGGGGGTCTGTAAAAAACATTCTACCATGGCTACAATATGGAGTCAAAATCATGTGTTCCATTTTCTTCCTAAGACAAACTAACACGTTTAATGTATATGAACCTCATTGGAGCTACGTCTTACATGGTTCAAACTCAGAGTAAAGTTAATATTTTTTGAAAGACAGAGACAACAAAGATAAATCTTCCATTCACTAGTTTACTCTCAAAAATGCCCATGATGGTCAAGGCTAGGCCAGTTGGAAGCCAGGAGCCCGGAACTCAATTCAGGTCTCCCATGGAAGTGCAGGGCTCCACCTGCTTGAGCCATCACTGCTGGCTTCCAGGCTCTGCATGAGCAGAAAGCTGGTATCAGGAGCCAGAACCAGGTATTGAACCTGGGTACTTTGTTCCAGGACATGGGCATCTTAACCACCCAAGAAAATGCCTACTCCTAGAGTCATATATATTTTTTAAAGATTTATTTATCTATTTGAAAGTCAGAGTCACACAGAGAGAGAAGAAGCAGAGAGAGAGAGAGAAAGAGAGAGAGAGAGATAAGTCTTCCATCTACTGGTTCACTCCCCAATTGACCACAATAGCCAGAGCTGCGCCTATCCGAAGCCAGGAGCCAGGAGCTTCTTCTGGGTCTCTCACGCAGGTGCAGGGGCCCAAGGACTTGGGCCATCTTCTACTGCTTTCCCAGGCCATAGCAGAGAGCTGTATAGGAAGTAGCACAGCTGGGACTCGAACTAGCAATACAGTTTCAAAATGTGCTTCCAATGCCCATATAGGATGGTGGCACTGCAGGCAGTGGCTTTACCCTCTACACACAGCACCGTCCCCTAGAGTCATATTTTTAACATTTATCAAAAATCAGATTTTTAAAATTCAGCCTTCACTTAAATCTTTTGAAGAGTCTGTGGGTGATCAAATCTGATCCTTTATAATCTTCCCAGTATCCCCTTGTCTCTCCTTCCTGTTGTAATGAACCTTGGAGTCTCACTGCTTCTCATCTAGCTCACCCCAAATTCCCTTCTTATTCCCAACCCCCAGCTGATTTGCTCTCTCCCAGCCTTGATGGTTTAGATTTTGGCAGCCCCTCAGTCCCCTCCCCTCCCCTCCCCTTCCCACCCCTCCCCTCTCCTCTTCCCACCCTTCCCCTCTCCTCCTTTCCCCTCCCCTCCTCACCTCTCCCTTCTACTCCTCTCCCCTCTCCTCCCCACCTGTTCCTACCCCTTCTGTACCTCTTGCCCCTCCTCCTCCTGTTCTTTCCACTCCATCCTTCAGCGTCCATCCTTGGGTTTGAAAGCATCACAGTCTAGGAATTCTATATGTTTTCGAGAAATGCACTGAAGTACATGGGAGTGAAATAGCATGAAGCTTGGAATCTGTTTTAAAATACTTCGGGGTATGGGGCCGGCGTGGTGGCACACTAGGTTAATCCTCCGCCTGCAGCCCCTGCATCCCATATGGGCACCTGGTTCTAGCCCCGGATGCTCCTCTTCCAGTCCAGCTCTCTGCTGTGGCCCGGGAGTGCAGTGGAGGATGGCCCAAGTGCTTGGGCCCTGCACCCTCATGGGAGACCAGGAGAGAAGCTCCTGGCTCCTGGTTTCGGATTGGCGTAGCTCCAGCTGTGGCGGCCATTTGGGGAGTGAACCAACGGAGAGAAGACCTTTCTCTCTCTCTCTCTCTCTCTCTCACTGTCTGTAACTCTGTCAAATAAATAAATAAAAATCTTAAAAAAAATACTTCGGGGTAAAAAGAAAAAGGATCAATGAGATAAATGTGGCAAGATCTTGACAATGGTTACATCTGGGTACTGGGACCATGGCTGCTTTGTTTTTTTTTTTTGTTTGTTTGTTTTTTGTTTTTTTTTTGACAGGCAGAGTGGACAGTGAGAGAGAGAGACAGAGAGAAAGGTCTTCCTTTTGCCGTTGGTTCACCCTCCAATGGCCGCCGCGGCTGGCGCGCTGCGGCCGGCGCACTGCGCTGATCCGATGGCAGGAGCCAGGAGCCAGGTGCTTTTCCTGGTCTCCCATGGGGTGCAGGGCCCAAGCACCTGGGCCATCCTCCACTGCACTCCCTGGCCACAGCAGACAGCTGGCCTGGAAGAGGGGCAACCGGGAGAGAATCCGGCGCCCCGACCGGGACTAGAACCCTGTGTGCCGGTGCCGCTAGGCGGAGGATTAGCCTAGTGAGCCGCGGCGCCGGCCGGCTGCTTTGTTTTTAATTATTCTCTCCTTCTGTGGAGGTTAGAAAATGTTCACAACAAAAGAAAATGAAGTCTGGGAACCAACGTGCTATAGACTCTCCCAAGAGTGAGAGAGGCCAACGAGAGAGGCGTGGGGCAGGCGGGGAGCCTTTGGCTCAGCCATTGCCACGTGGCCTCAAATGCCTGGAGAGGTAGGACTTTTGTGACCATTCCCTCATTAACCCATTTTACCCGAGGGGACCTAGAAAATCTCCCCCTATTAGCTGTGGTTATCCCCGCAGAGCGAGTTGGAGTGAAGGAGGGAAGCTCTTGTTTTTTTCACTTTGAACAGCAAAGTGATGTTTGATTTTTTTATTAAAGAGCAATTAAAAGCAAAGCTTTCATTATGTCCTGAAATCTACCTCCCTGCCAGCTCTGTGCCTGTGGTCTAGTCCATCTTCAATCAAGAGCTCTTCAAGTAATTGAAGACTATTATGGAACCCCGAGTTGAATGAGGGGCATTTAATGAACACTTGAAGCCCAAGGACCTTGCTTTTAAATGCTCTCTGTGCTTTGTATGATGTCCACATTCAATAAATGCTTAAATGCAACCATTGCCTTTCTTGGGGAATATTTTTCCAGCTTGGTTGTTACCCTCTTAAAACACGGTTTCAAAATTGAATGTAACACTTTATGTTAATGACTGTCAATTGAGAGGGACTTTGCCTTCAGGAGGACTTTTGACAGTATCTGAAGGCATTTTTTAAGGTCATGATTTGAGCTGAAGAGAAAAACCACCAGCGAATAGAGGCCAGGGATGCTGCTGAACATTCTAGAAGGCACAGGACACCTCCACACCACAGGGCTGCCTGGAAAGTCAGTAGTGCCAGCGTTGTTCACTGCTGCTTCATAGTAATCTGTGCCCAGAGTCCTGAAAAACCACTGTATTTTAATATCTGGATACTTTCTAGGGCAGTGCTGTGGCACAGCAGGCTAAACAACCACTTCTGATGCCCGCATCCCATATTGGAGGGCTGGTTTGAGTCCCAGCTACTCTGCTTCCAATCTAGCTGCCTGCTAATGTGCCTTGGAAGGCAGCAGATGATGTCTCAAGTATTTGGGTCCCTGCCACCCACATAGGAAATCAGGATGGAGTTCTGGGCTCCTGGTTTGGCCTGGCCGAGTCTTGCCTGCATGGGCATTTGGAGAATGAAACAGTGCATGGAAGGTGTGTGTGTGTGTGTGTGTGTGTGTGTGTCACCCTCTGCATTCCAAATAAATAAATAAAATAAATCTTTAAAAGACCTGGAGGCTTTCTGAAATGCAATTCATTTTGCTACCCATTCTCATCACACTTTCACTTGTAAATTTCAGGGTAATTCATCTCTGTGGCTGCCTTGTCTATTTGTAGCTCCTTAGGAAATCCATGACTCTTAATTAGAAGACCTACCACTGTTCGATAACTATGAAAGAAAAAAAATTATGCCACCTAGTGCCGTAGTGCTAAGAGCTGTATGATGCCACGTCCTCACTGTATCTGGGGACTAAGGAACACAGGGTGGCTCCAGGAGGGAAGTGGAGCCGACACCGTCAGACCATCGTGTGAGTCCGAAGCCTACATTCCCAATTGTCTTGCTCTGCGTTCTTGTCACAGCGTCCACACTCCTGGAGTCGCTCTTTTTCTGGGTGGTGCTAATAGGAACAGAAATGTCGCTTGCACATCTCCATCCTCTGGGGAAAGGACTTGCTCAGCAAGGGAACTGCTGCCCAACAAATCTTCAACCCCTCTTGCTTTCTGGACAAGACAAGAAAAAAAAAAAAAGATGCTGTGAGATTGTGAGATTTGTCTGTGTCTAAAGTAGGGCCCTGGCCAGTCCTGCCTTGCAGCAGAAATGTTCCCTTGTAAGCAGGCTGCAGAAGAGCCAGTCCGGAAACCAGGGAGAAGCGGCAGGTGCGGACTGGGGACCCGCACGGAGCAGGAGCAGCTGCATGCTGCCCCCTCTTCAGGACAAGGTCATGCCGAGAAAGCAGCGGTACCCGCCACGTCAGAATCCAATCGACAGTAATGCCGAGGCGCTCTGTCCCAAGAGGGAATTGATCCGGGTGCCCCGGGCAAGCAGTGAAGATTCTTGCCCCGGCTTCCTCTAACCGCAGCTAAACAACAGCTCAGGACCCTGAGGCTTCCCGTGCTGAAGGAGCCGCTGAGTTCGCTGGGAGCTGCTTAGTCCCAGCCGCCCTGCAGAGGCGCCGAGGAAGCTGGGGTTCCCAGAGGGACGCTGACAGAGGCTTCGCTGGCAGGTGCTGGGAAGCCGGTTAACCTCTGAGCGGTTCTCATTCAGAGTCTCTCACAGAAAGATGAGTGAATGCTGTTTTGAGGGTCCACGTTGGGCCCAACGACCTTCCTTCCGTGATGGGAAGCTCCCCCCTACATGTAGCAAGTGGGAGCAGTCACGCTTCTGGGCCACATTTGAGATCCCGGTGCTGGCTACCAGCGCCTAGCACCACGGCGCTGGGAAACACGCTGCAATTCACCCTTCCACCTGTGGGGGCAGCAGAAGAAACCAGCGGCGTCGGAGCCTCGTCCAGTATCAGCTTGGGAACGGCCGGTGTGACCTTGTCCTCAGCAGCGCCATCAGCCACAGAAATCCGAAGCCAGGCAGCTTCCTCTGGCTTTCAGAGCTTCACGCTGCGCGGGTGGCCTGAGAATTGGGGGAGGGGAGGGTTTGTGGGGAGTGGGCGTGTCTCACAGCTTTGCCTCCGCCCTCCGGCTGGGACGCTGCCTGCAAGGTGCAAGGCCAGGGACCCTGCAGGGCTTGTTTCTCTGCCATCGCCACTGGGGGCTTTGTGTTTTAATTTCAGCATTGCCATCTTGCCAAACAAAAGGACCTCCACTGGAGGCGGCTGAAATGTTTGGCAGTGTACCTTTTTTCACTGTAACATTCCCCAAAGACAGAGAGAGCAGGCGGGGAGGGGCACCAGGATGTATGAATACCGCTGCCGCTAGCCAGCAGCACCCACCCCGGGGGCTCATGTTGGAAATCTGGGCGGAAACTGTGGAGTTTACCAGGACAAGGAAGGAGGCTTCCAGCCTTTCGTAGGTGGACCCCTGACCGTGTGTTTTCTGCATCCTGGATGACGGTGACAATGGACAAACCTCAATGTTATTATAATTATTTGCATATAAAACCTGAAGCAAAATATTTTTCATGAAGTTGTAAGTTATAGGAACACTTTGGGGAATATGACCAGCATACAAATAGACGAAAGAGTGTGTTTTGTTTTCTACGGAATTTCACCAGGAATTGTTCACTAGTTTGGAAAAAAATCACCTGTGTGTGAGGTGTTTGAGATGCTGGGTCAGTGAGTGTTTGTGCCTGTGACATTTCTGCTGGTGCTATGTGCAGGTGCAAACGTCAGGCTGTTTCATACATTTGCTGCTGGGATCATGCCTGGGTACTTACTCTCTGAAATGTGTATGTGGTGGATATAATCTCTGTCCTTTTACTTCTCCTTATCACAGGTAAAGCATTGCATTGATGTTTTTAAAGTATGTGTATAAGAAGATTATGTTGCCTATGAATTTTATTTTGAGATGGAAAAGAGAGTATTAACTTAAGATTGCCACATAACAAATTAGCATGAGTTCTGTGGCTTAGAACCACACAAATTCATTGTGTCCAGGTCCCTGGGCAGGAGTCCAGTGTCAAAGGTCAATGCCCATGTTTGCTGACTGTGTCTTCCCCGGCAGGCCCAGCAAGGACAAGAGCTGCCTCCAATCAGGATTCAGCTCTCCAGACCAGGAACTCAGGCCCTCGATTCCCCGCTGTCCCAGGCAGCTCTCAGCATCCGGACACCCCCAGCCCCTGGTGGGTAGCTTGCTCTGTTCTAGACAGAGGGGAGTGTCCAGTCCTTTGCCTTCTTCAGAGACTCACTCCACATGATCTTCTCTGCTAACTCACAGCCGGCTGGTTAGTAGCCGTATCGTGGGGTTGCCACTTCACCCTATTCGCTGGCCCTTAGCACACCTGAGGGGCAGGGCTTGCCGGGCCTGTGTATGAGCTGCCCCCTGGGTGAGACAACCAAGGCTCCAGGAGTGTTCCAGACATTTCCAAGGTGTCATGGCCACACTCCTGGGAAATGACCCCCAAAACCCGACCTCTGTCTCTCCACCGCCAGAGCCTATGTTCACATACCTGCCCCTTGCAGCTTTGTTCTTGGTTTTTTTTTTTTTTTTATTTTTACTTTTTCATTGTGGTTAAGTTTGCCACTTTAACCACCAATAAGGGTGTATTCGGAGGCATTAAACAGATGCACAGTGCGGTGCAACCTTCACCAGGGTCCATTTCCAAAGGTTTTGCAGCAACCTGAGCAGGAACACTAACTTCCCGCCGCTGCCTCCTCCAGCCCCTGGTCACCGCAGACCTACTTTCTGTCTCTCTGAATGTGCCTGTGCTCTGTATTTCGTGTGAGTGGAATCGTGCAATGTTTGTCCCTTTGTGAGTGGCTCATCTCACTTGGTGTTACGTTTTCAAAGCCCATCCGTGTTGTAGCAAGCATCCAGCCTTCACTCCTTTCCAGCTGCCTAATATTCCAATGTACGGAGGAGACAGAAAGGTCATTTAGGAGACTAAACTCCACTCCCTCCCCACCTGCTCCACCCAGAAGCCAGCAACTCTCCTCCAGTAAAGAAAACGCACACATCCTGCCTCTTCATGCTGTTGCTTTTCTCCCCAAGATGCGCCATTCATGTTCCACTGCCCCACAGCCCCCACACGGGGTCAGACAAGTGGCGGGGACCAGCGGTGGGGGGGTGCGGGGGTGGGGGCATGGCAGGGAGGACACCAGGGGACCCGCCGCGTGGGAGGACGTCTCCTTTCAGATGGGAGGCTGTGAAGCCCCCAAGGAGAAGACAGCTTTGGGGAGGAATGGGGCAGGAGAGGGGAGGGAAGAGGGGAAAGCTAGGAAGGTGGAGGAGGGGTAGGAAAACATCGTGACCCCTGGGGAGAACACGGCAGGCTGCACCGTGCAGTGAGCGGCCCGCCTAAGTTTACCTGCACCCGCTCCTCTTACTGCAGCCAGCAGCAAGCATTGCAGCGCCCCCTTATGTCCATTCTTCCGGCCACACTGGAGTCTAAGGTGAGAACACCAGTGCTGACTTGGGCTACAAGAAGGGAGCCAGGACACCTGACCTCAATTCACTATTGGGGGACAGGGCTGGGACAGAGGTGGTACAGAGAGGGCCAGTTCAGGGAGTGCCACACCACACCTGCTTTGTGGAAGAGACACGGGCTGACAGCCTGGCCAGGACACTGATCTAAATTTAGCTGTGCATGGGACCTCCGCCAAGCCTCAGTGCTGTGGGGGTGGGAGAGGGGAGAGGAGCAGGCTTCCAGTTCCTTCCACGGACCTTTCCCCCTTAAAGCTCACCGTCATCCCAAGAAGAGGGACCCTTCAAGTTGGGCATAGTCTCTGGCTTTTGTGCAGTCTCTGTTCCAGACAGCTGGTGGCATAGTAGGCAGGCTACCCTGGTGAGCCGGAAAAACGACATCAAGGCCCAAACCCTCCTGCAATGCACCTTGTGGCCTAAGGGTGGCTCCAGAGAACACGAAGGTGGCTGCATTTCCCCCACACTGTGCTCCTGCCCACCTGGGTCACCCCACCGCCTTGCCACCAGGCAGGTTCATGGAGGCAACGCGGGAGCATCTGCAAGAAAGCCGTGGGGTGGGTGAGACAGAACACAAGTTCCCATGCCCGAGAGGAGTTTCTAGGGAAGGGAAAGGCCCCACGGCTCACAGTTTGGAGGTTCACAACTTGGGACCAGGATGCCCCATTCGTCTGGCTTCTGGCCGTGGCAAACCGAGCACGAGGTGGCTATCACACGGTGAGCCGGGAAGCAGAGAGAGAAGCCAGGCCACACGCCTGAGAGCCGCCCATTAACAGCAAGCCCGCAGTGACCTCAGGAGCTGCCGCCAGACCCGCTTCCCAGACGGTACCATTGGACCCAGTCCCCGCCCTTAACATACGACTTCCTACTTCAGCAGGAAGTGGGGGAGCAGGGTGTGGCTCTATCCGTGACAAGCATGAAGATGCTGGCAAGAATCAAGTCACTCTCCTGTCGGAGAGGAATGGAGAAACCACTCACGGGCCTCAGAGAGGGGAGCAAGGGCGGGTGTTTGATGCGTGGTGGGTAGGGCCTGCCCTGGCCATGTCGGCTGGACTTCATGTCCCACTTCTGAGAAACACAAGGGTGCTTGGAAAAGTTCTGGGGAAAACGGAAGTAAAAGACATTTGTGTATGAGGTTATGAATCTAATCGCTTCTATCTTGGGGACTTTCGCTGTTTCTTCTCGCTTAGACCTGGGGGGAAGCCAGCTGTCCTAAGGAAAGAATCGTATGGCCAGGAACGTAGGGAAGACACCAGTCAAAAGCCGGCCAGAATGCGAGGGCCGCAGCCTCGGGAGCTAAAGCCAGCAACTACGTGAGTGAGCTCCGAAGACAACACTCCCGGGCGGAGTCTTCATTACGGACACAGCTCCCAGCCCGCGGCTCCACAGCAGCCTCCCAGGAGATGGTCAGCCAGGGATGCCCAGCTGAGCCACCTTTGAGTCCCGATGCACAGGAACTATGGGATGATCAGTATTTGTTATTTCAAGCTGCCATGTTTTGGTAATTAGTCACACAAATTACTGCGGGGGCAGTTTATAAACACAAGAGAGGTGGAAAGCCACCACTGGTTAAGCTTAGAAATCGCCCACTCATAATACTACTGTCATGCTGATTGACTTGGGCAATAAACAGTGCTTCTGCAATTCAGCAGAATTCTCCAGCAGTGGCTTCTGTCCCGGTTGCCCCTCTTCCTGTCCAGCTCTCTGCTGTGGCCCGGGAGTGCAGTGGAGGATGGCCCAAGTGCTTGGGCCCTGCACCCGCATGGGAGACCGGGAGAAGCACCTGGCTCCTGGAACCTGGCACCTGGCTCCTGGCTTCAGATCAGCGCGGTGCGCCGGCTGCAGCATGCTGGCCGCGGCGGCCATTGGAGGGTGAACCAATGGAAAAGAAGACCTTTCTCTCTGCTCTCTCGCTGTCCACTCTGCCTGTCCAAAAAAAGAAAAAAAAAAGAGGAATACATAGAAAGACAGGTACGCCAGCGTCTCTACTGCCCACCTTGACCTCTGTGGCACCAGGAAGTCTTCAGCGTGGTGCTGGCAGGTGGACATGGTGTGTCTGTGGAATGCCTCCTGAGGGGCCTGTCTAAAGCTGTTTGGCAGGTCACTTTCTCTCACAGGCATGTGGAAGGAGGGCACTGTGAAATGACGAGAATAAGTGTAATCTGGTAAATGCATAAGCTAGTAACCCAGCTAGTACCATAAGCTAGTAACCCATTGTCAGCACCCGGTACTGGGTCCTGTCCCCGCTGACAGCACAGTCGCTTTGTTTACACCACCATCACCAAAGCATGTCACTGGGTGACACCAGAGTTCTCCATCTCCGTTATCCTCTTAAGGGGTCACCTTCTAAACGTGGTCACTATAGGGCCGGCGCTGTGGCGTAGCAGGTTATGCTGCCATTTGCAGCCATTGCATAAGGGCGCTGGTTCAAGTCCTGGCTGTTCCACTTCCAATCTAGCTCCCTGCTAATGCTCCTGGGAAAGCAGTGGAAGATGGCCCAATTGCTTGGGCCCCTGCACCCACGTGGGAGACCAGGATGAAGCTTCTGGCTCCCGGTTTCAGCCTGGCCCAGCTCCTGCTGTTGTGGCCACTTGGGGAGTGAATCAGCAGATAGAAGACCTCTCTGTCTCTCTCTCTCTCTCTCTCTACCTCTGCCTTTCAAATAAATAAACAAATAAATATTTTTAAAAAAAGAAGATGAAAGAAAGGAAAGAAACATCACTAGGCAGCCCCGAATGTACGTAATCTGAAATGACCCACTGGACATGAAACCCATTCCCTTCCTCACAGGAAACATCAGCATCTCCTTTGTTAGAGGAGGAAGAACAGTTGTCCTCTCTCTCATTATAATTTCAAATGTTGTCAATTTCTGAGCGACTGTAAAACTGGTCTTAAAATGTTTATCACCCTCCAATGCAAACAGAGCCGGTGACTGTGACTACCCAAACCTTGAAGAGCTCTCGTTCGAAAGCCTTGAGGAATTGTTGCCAGCAGTCATTTCACCCATGAAACGGAAGGCCCAAACAAATTAGCACACTCAAGCTGCTCACTTAAAATATTAAAAGATGTATCTGGATATTTCAAGCAAATCCGTCACCTATGAAGGCAAATGCAATGAATTTTCCCACAATCTTTCCAGAAGGACGACCGCAGGTGCCTCCCAGGCCAGCCCTTTGGACCTGGTTTTTTTTTTTACACAGACATCAGCCCTTTGTGTGGCTCTGGGATTTTCACAAGGTTGGGAAGGCCCAGAGCCCCTTTCCCCAGGCACAAACCAGTTCAGCCCCAGCTTTGGGTGACACAGACAGGGAGCGGAGCCTGTGCCCAGGCAGTTCTCGCCACATCACCAGGGCAGCCAAAGCCCGAGAGCAGCAACCTCCTCCCTCCCCAGAAAGCTGCAGTCCCTGGCAGTCCCGGCAGCCTGTGCTGCCGTCCCTCACTCCTCCCTGGCACCGTGGCCTCTCTAATGGAGTGGGGAACCCTCACCCTCCAAGGGGGAATTAATTTCCAGAAAAGCTCTGCATCGGCCCCAGCTAAGTTCAAATGAATCAAAGACACTTTAACATAGCTAATAACATTTGGCGTTCCAAAGAGGCATGACAGAAATTGATTTCTGCTACTGTTGTATTTTTCCTAAATGGACTCAGAGGGTGATTTCCTAGGACAAATGCCTTGAGTATGCCTGTAAGAATCACTTCGGTTCCCGTGGTTTGCAGGAAAAGTGTCAATTCGATAGATGAGGTCTGAGATGTTTAATTAAAAGCATTCTCATTGCTTCACAGCCATGCCTCCCAGGACATACAACACAAACCCTCCTCGTGGAAACTCCATGAAGGCAGCTAAAATAGTCTGACTATTTTTTTTTTTTTACAGGCAGAGTGGACAGTGAGAGAGAGAGAGAGACAGAGACAAAGGTCTTCCTTTGCCGTTGGTTCACCCTCCAATGGCCGCCTCCGCCGGTGCGCTGCAGCCAGCGCACCACGCTGATCCGAAGGCAGGAGCCAGGTGCTTCTCCTGGTCTCCTATGCGGGTGCAGGGCCCAAGGACTTGGGCCATCCTCCACTGCACTCCCGGGCCATAGCAGAGAGCTGGCCTGGAAGAGTGGCAACCGGGACAGAATCTGGCGCCCCGACCGGGACTAGAACCTGGTGTGCCGGCGCCGCAAGGCAGAGGATTAGCCTATTGAGCTGCAGCACCGGCATGACTATTGTTTTAAATGAAGTTCAGGGAACTTCACAGCTCGTGGATGCCATCATTTAGGAGTTACCTTCAAGAAGAGGAAATGACATTTTTAAGAAAGATTCATTTATTTATTTGAAAGAGTTACACACACACACACACACGGAGAGAGAGAGAGAGAGAGAGAGAGAGAGAGAGAGAGAGAGATCTTCCATCCTCTGGTTCACTCCCCAGATGGCTGAAGCAGCCAAGGCTGGGCCAGGCCGAAGCCATGAGCCAGGAGCTTTCTCCAGGTCTCCCATGTGGGAACATGGAGAGCCATCTTCCGCTGCTTTCCCAGATGCATTAGCAGGGAGCTGGATTGGAAGTGCCCACATGGGATGCCGGCATTGCAGACAAGTGGCTTAACCCACTGGGCTACAGCTCCAGCCCGGGAAATGACATCTTATCAGCTTCAGTCTAGATCACTGCAAAATATGGCCACTCTGCTATTAATTCATCTCTATTCATTTACAGGGTAAAGGTAGCATGCTCAGTGGGACAATTAAACTTCATAGGAGAAAGATGATGTAAAAGGTGACATGGGCCATGAGTGCGCGTGTGGAGGTGTGGCGGCCACAGGCACGGAGCCAAAAGCCCAGGACGCCATAGGGCTGGGGATTTTTCCATTGTTTTGTTAGATTGTTCTATTTCCCCTACTGGTTTCTAATATATGTTCATGCTCTTTAATTATGGAAAATGAAGTTGGCTTGCCCCCTCCCAAATTCAGACCAAGGCAAAACAAAAGATGAAAGTGCACCACCCATTATTTTTCGTACGGAATGTGATGAATTAAAATGCTATCCCCTCTCGGTTTTACTCCACACTACGGGTTCTCCTCATTGCGTTCTGGGCCTGCGGTGCCCCTGCTCCGCTCCTTGGGCTCTCTGCCCGGTTCCTTTTGCGGGCGCCGCTGAGCCTCCGGGGGTCCTGCCTGAAACTGACGGCTCTTTCAGAGCGGGCTCACCGCGCCGCCGGCTCCCTCTTGTGGTGCTGCCAGGTCACTGCCACCTCTTCCAGGGGAGCGGAGATCCCGGGCGGCCGAGGAGTGCCAGCTCTGCCAAGGTGGGGAGACCTTAGGATCCTTCCTCCTGCCTCCAAAGCCCTGTCACTCCTCAGATATCAGGGGTGTGAGGATTTCCAAGAGGCGTCAAAAGGGTGTAGCCTATAGCATTGGAGAGAGAGAGGGAGACTGTGAGAGACACAGTACGTGAGAGACAAGAGTAGAGGTGTGAGAGACACACACACAGCCTGGGGGAGAACGCACACACGTGTGGAGTGCTTGAAAGTGTGTGTCCTTGCAAGTCTGTGCTGCGTGTGAGCACAGGCAAGAGGAGAGACAAGGAGAGCCTGGCTGACATGATGGAGACTGATGCGCCGCTTCCCATGACTGCCCGGGGAGACGCATCTGCTGCACCTGCAGATACCCAGCCCTGGGCACCTGCCAGCACTGGGGATGCCCGGATGTAGCGGCGTGCTCCTGCTGCCCAGCTGCGGTCTCCCACAGACGGTGTGGACGGGGCTCAGAAGGGCTGGGACTGAGCCTTCCCATCTTTCTCTCCATCTTTCATCACATCTGTAAAATGGCACAGAAACCCCGCCTTTGCCTGTTAGGAGGCTCGATCCAACTGAATGGTGCGCAATGCTCTGAAAACCCCGCGCAGATGCAAACTGGTGCTGTTAGGATTTTCTGTGTGAAAGATCTTCAAAAGGTTCATGGAAATGGGTTAATATGGAAAACTATGCATGGAATTCAAAAGCAAATTGGCACAAAAATAAATTCATCTTTTAATTCCATTTTTTTAGAAACCTCTCTTTTTAGTATATGTTCAATATAGTATTTTGAGGGGGTTCTTACAAAAAATCGTATCCAAAACGACTTTCCTAAGGCCTGTGACTTAAATTCCCACCTTTCCTGGGTCTTCTCTGGGGTGAAAGCACTGTTATGCTCTCTATCTCTCTCTCACTGTCTATCTGTCAAATAAAAAAAAAAAAAGCACTGTTATGGAGGATATAGGGTTAACCCACAGGAATCGGTTTGCAGGTTCACTTTTCCATGGGCCACTCCCCTGGGCATCATGGTGGGAACAGGCTAGAGACTTCCCACTGGGCAGCAGGCGTGCAACTCCCCAGCTGAAACCACAGTTCCTGAACTTGGTGCGGACCCACAGCTCCAACACCAAGGTCACTGGGCCTCCTCCACAGCTCTCTTTCCCCAACGACCTTCTAAGCCTTGTCCCTATTTGGGCCGAGTCTGCTCGGGACTTTCCCTCCCTCCTTCCCTTCCTCCCTTCTTCCCTTCCATCCTCCCTCCTCCCTTTTTTCCTCCCTCCCTCCCTCTCTGTCTTTTCAACACCCATGATGGGTGACGCTTAGCTCTGTTCCGTGGTACCCGTACCATACAGGGTTGTGGCAGAGGCTAACAATGCCCAGCCCATATCTAAATACCAATGGCTACTTATGTGAACCCAAGCTTTTTCTCTTGGGTTACTGCTGCCTGTGACCGCCCTCGGGCAATGGCAGGTAAGGGTAAGGTAAGGGTGAGTGGATAAATACACCAACTTCCTCATCCCTCAGGGCAGCTGATAACCCGGAGGAATGTTCTAGAGTGTTTCCATGTTTCCCAGGGGGATTAAGCCCAAGAGAGACCTGCCAGGGCCCCTGCTTGACAACACACCCTTTGGTTGGCTTCCTACCCTCCTTCGCCTCCACCAGGGCTTCCTGGAATCCGTTCACGTATGAACCACCACCACTCAAGTCTTCCTGGCCCTAACCTAGGACAGCTGCTGTGGGAGGCGGCCCCTGGGGCAATGGCTCCCTCACAAGCCCCCACCACTGGTGTCCAGTGGAGTTTTGAAACAGCTAGTCCGTTTGTCTTCTGATTCGCCCTGCAGCTAAGTTCTCTAAGACTCCCTAAGCAGTGACTAAAGATGACTCTGCTGGAGGGAGCCCCAGCCGCTTAGGCAACCTTTCCCCCTGTACCAGGGACAGCTGGCCAGAGACTCGAGTTGGTGAGCTGCTGTCAGCTGTGGTTGAAAGCCTGGAACGAAGACAATGAGAGAGCCAGATTGCTTGCACAGCAGCACTTACACTCCCCTGGACAGGAAATGGAATTCACAGCTCTGGTAGGCCTCCCGCAGGGAAGTGCAGGCCTTGTTAAGACAGGAGTAGGACCCTGACACTCAAGGGCACCTTCAACCCCAGATACCCAAGACCCCCGGACTGGCAGCAGTGGGCCACCAGGCCACTGGCCACTGCCTTCTCCTGGTTAGACAAAGCCCTCCCCCAGCTGGGTGCTTGCTGCCCTGAGGATCCGCCCTCTCTCGCTGCTAGACCAGTAATCACAGGCACATCCCCAGGACGCACGGGAGGAAGGGGATTATCCATGGAAATAGCCAGAGAGCCTGGCTGGTGAGTCCAGTCCAGCAGGAACTGGTAGGACAGGAATGGTGATGGGTCTTGGGCCGGTGGCATCCGCAGGAGCAGAAAGGACACGCTTGGCGACCTGGGGCGCTCGCTCGTGACTCAGGCTGCCTCTTGTAGGCCAAGAATGGCAGTAGGCCTAGGGGAGGCCCCGGATCTCATGTGGTCCCTGAGAAGGTAGAGGCGTGAGCGGCCCCTCGGTAAGTTCCCTGGGAGGCTGGGTGGCTTCCTCTGGCAGGAGGAGGGAAGAGCCAGCTGTTATTGGAGATAGACAGCCCAGACCCCCGCAATGTGCCCTTGACCCCAGCAACCTGGCCTCAGTCCCTGTCTTCCTGATTGGTTGTTAACCCTTACCTGCCCAGACCAATCAAAGGTGTGGATTTTCACGGCATTTTCTGCCCTGCTTACTGGACATCATTTCAACCCCATTAAAGTAGCCAAAGGGTGACACGCCCTTTCTGGCGCCATTCTGTGTGACCCAAGAGCCTTTGCTCACAAACTCCCATGAGCAACTCCTCCTTTGGAGCCTGCCTCCTGGCTGCTGAACAGGAGGCACCTTGCTTTCAATAAAACGTCTGCTTTGCTCGCTCTCTTTGTCCACGGGGAGATTCTTTTTGGGCACAGGCAGAGAGCTGATATGATCCTTCTCAGGAGCTGTAACGGTCCCAGTGCAAAGCCAGGCAGAAAGACAACCTGGGGGCCTTGGCCTGTGGGGCCCCCCGGCTGTGGCTGACGGAGCCGAGGGTGAGATCTTGGGCAGCCAGTGACAGTATTGCTTGATGTACAGAACCAGTGCACGTGGGAAGGCAGCGAGGGTGGCCCAAATGCTCGGGGCACCTGCCACCCTCTCCGGAGACCAGGATGGAGTTCCCGCCTCCTGGCCTCCCCCTGGCCCAGCCCCAACTGTTGCAGGCATTTGGGGAGTGAACCAGATCTCTCTCTCTCTCTCTCTGTCACTCTGTTTTTCTTTTCTTTTTTAAAGATTTATTTACTTATTTGAAAGTCAAAGTTACACAGAGAGGCAGAGAGAGAGGTCTTCCATCTGCTGGTTCACGCCCCAGATGGCTGCAACGGCTGGAGCTGCACCGATCCAAAGCCAGGAGCCAGGAGCTTCCTCCGGGTCTCCCACGTGGGTGCAGGGGCCCAAGGACTTGGGCCATCTTCTACTGCTTTCCCAGGCCATGCAGAGAGCTGGAACGGCATTGGAGCAGCAAGGACTCCAACTGGAGTGAGCAGGACTGCAGGACATGCACTTCTGCCTGGAGCAGTCTCTCAACAAACAGCACAAGCTGACGGAGGAGGCCCCGCCCTCCTCGACCCCGTTTGGACAGCCACTTTCACAAAGTCGTCGGGTTTCTTTGGGCCTGGTTCCGTCCGGTGATGGGGCTCCAGCGGGCGTCCTGGCTTTCACTTACAGTCTCAGATCACCTCCCCCTGGCGTCCCCACCTTCCCGACCCCCTCCTTTGCTCCTTCCACACCAGTCTCCCCTCCCTGGCCTCTGTCCTCTGTACACCGAGTCGAGGATTTCCGCCATGGCCACCACAGCCAAGGACAACAGCCTTCACGCTCTCAGGCTTTCCTAGTGTGTGATGTACAGCCTTTTCCAGAAACACAATTGCATCTAAAAATAGCAGCCGCCTGCATTCTCCCTTCATCTCCACACAATGACTCGGGGCCACTGCCACCGGCCTTGAACGAGGGCCAAACCCTTTGAAACCCAGAGGTTCGCTCTCAATGGAGGTGAAGGAGGCCGCTTCCCAGGGACGTCCAAGTGCGGCAGGCAGCTGTTTACTTGCTCCCCGTTCTTTTGTTCGGTTGTTTGATTTTGCCGGGAAAGCTTGGGGAGGAGGAAGGAAAGAGAGGAAGCGAGAGGCCCCTGGACCAAGGGGAAGGAATGGAGGGGAGGGGGCTCAGGAAGATTGGGGGGCGCTGGGGGTGTGGGGGGCCGCACAGGGGATGATTCCCAAGGGAGGGAAAGTGGCAGGAGGCTTGCAGGAGGAAGAAGCGTCCGCTGGAGAAGGAAGAGAGGGAGGGGAGATTCCAGTGTGATTTTCAGCCGTCTCAGGACAGCTGCGGGGGTCCCGACATCACAGCTGGCTCCAGGTTTCCGGAAGTGGAGACTGCCGGGAGCCAGCTGAACCTCAGGGCCAGGCCTGCAGCTGTTTATTTTCTTCTTGCAGCCCCCTGAGCAGCATCACTGCCTCTGGGAAGAGGAATCCTCACCTAGGGCTTCCTTCCCTGGGGTATGCAGGGGCGGGTGGGGAGGGCGGGTGATGGGGGGAGGCGGAAAGAGCTATCTTCAAAACTAGACAGTGCTGGGGTGTCCCACCCTTCCATCTGAGACCAGAGGACCTCAGCTGCAAGGAGGCATACGGAACTCAGTGCGGGTCGGTGGCGTCAGGCAAGGGTCCCAGGAGAAATCCCAGCCTCCACGTGGAGCTCTTGCCTGCATATTGCAGGAGACAATCCTGCAGGAGAAACGCAGATTCCAGGCGTGAGGCCAGGAGGAGGCAGTGGGAAGATCATTTACCAAAGTTATTTATTTATTTTAATTTGAGAGGCGGGAAAAAGAGCTGGGGCGGGGGGGTAGGGGGTGGTGGCTAGGAGGGGCAGACAGAGAGTGAGCTCCTATCCACCGGTTCAGTCCCCAAACACCCAGGAGACCCAGAGCTGGACCAGGCTCCACGTCTCCCACACGAGTGTCAGGGACTCAGCCCCTGGGGGCTATGACCTACTGCCTCCCAGGGTGTGCAATAGCAGGAAGCTCATCTGGAGAGCAGAGTGCAGACTCGAACCCAGGCCCTCTGCTAGGCAATGCAGGCATCTGAGCCACCAGGCCAAATGCCCACCCCGTGATAAATGCTTTTAGTGTCCTGGAATTCCAGAAGAAAACAGGGCACTGGTGGGAAGCCAGGAGGCATGAGCTGGAAGTCACAGAACAGAAACAAGCAGAAGACGGTGAGTCCTGCCGGGCAAGCCAGCACACGTGACTCAGCGGTGGGCAGCCTCAGGCTCCACTCCCGGCTCTTCCGTCACCAGTGGATGACCTGGAAAAACTCGTTTCACCTCCCCACACCTGAGGCTGCCCATCTACAAACCCCTGGCAACCGGGCCCTCCTCATGCCCTTTGCAAACAGTGTGTGTGAGGACGTCGTGAGACGTGAATGCTAAGTTCTCCACCCTCCCCCACCCCCCAGTTCTGTTCAGGGAAGTGATGGGCAGGGAAGAGGCAGGAAGCACTAAGAAAATACTTGTGATCTGAAGTCAGGCACTGGGCCAGAGAGAGAAAAGGAGAAAGGGGCGGCCAGGGGGCCGGAAGGAGAGAGAGTTCAGATCAGACCTACAACTAAAGACAAGGTGAAGGAGCAAAACGGGCTGGAATCTTAGTGCTCTCAAATAGGTGAGAAGATGGAAAATGGTGGCAATGGGGTAGGAGCCAGGTTGTGTTCTGCTTTAAGGATTTATTTATGTGAAAGGTAGGGTGGCAGAGAGAGAGGGAGAGACATAGGGAGAGCTTCCATTCGCTAGTTCATTCCCTAAATGGCTGCAGTGGCTGGGGCTGGCATGGGCTGATGTCAGGAACCTAGAACTCCATCCAGGGCTCCCATGCGGATGGCAGGGGCCCAAGTACTCAGGTCATCCTCTGCTCCTTTCCCAGGCACATTGGAAGGAGCTGGAAGGGAAGTGGAGCAGGTGGGACTCCAAGAGGAACTCAGTACGGGATGCAGGCATTGCAAGCAGTGGCTTAATCCTCTGTCGCAAGAGTGGCTCTGGGGCCAGGTTTGTGTGTGCATCGTCTCAGGACAACCAAAGTGTTTGAAGATGGACACGTTTTGAACATCACCTTTTGGCAACCCTCATAACTACCGGACCCAGCCACTGATCATTAGGTCAGTTATCAATTCTCTCTCTCCAGCCCCCAAACCCACCCTTCAGTACCTGCTCTGAGAAAATGGACTGAACTCAAAGCGTTTCTCCTCTGCTATGGGCACGATGGCAAGCTCTGTCAGTAGAGGGCGCTGGCGGGACACTGCCCGCCGAAAGGGGCTTTTCTTCCTGGTTCCAGAATCTTCGGCTTTGTTCTTACTAAGAATGAAGAATCTGTCAGCAGTGCACAAGCGGGGCATCAGCTTGTAGGTCTGATCAGCTCCAGCACGTGGGTAGGACCCGCAGTCCGTCAATGACTGCGGGGACCCAGCCCTTGTGATGGGGTCACGGTGCACGCCGGGCCTCATACCTGCAGTGGAGCCCCAGCGCCTCCCGGGCGCTGCCCTCCAGCACCGTGGGTCTACACCCGGGATAATGACGTCCTTCCAGTGTGAATGCAGCTCGACAGGCTCATTCTGCACACGCGAGACCCCGCCCACCAGCCGCAGCTCTCAAACACCCACTGGTCTCTTTTGGGCCATCCTGGTCGCGGTGAGCCAGCTCCGGCAGGGCAGCCCGGTGGGCTCAGCCGCGCTCTCGGCGTGCGTCCGTCTCGCTTCTTCTGGCTAAGTCGGAACCCCAGCCTCGGGGGAACCCACTTCCCGGTTTATTTTTCTTGAGTACCCTCCCCAGGTATAGGGTACCAGCTAGAGGTCTCCTGACGTCTTCGTCTTCTCATATCCTATCTTGTCAATACTTACGTTAAACTTCCCCTAGCTGTGCTGCTGTGTGGCTTCAGTTTCCTGCGTGTACCGGGAGAGACAGTCGGTCATGGCTGCCGACCTCACAGAAGGATGCGGAGAATTCGGCGGCCTTGTTGAAAGTACACAAGACAATCTTGCCAGTATCCCAGACAAAACATCAACCCTGGATCTGCTCACGCCTTGCAGCTACCTACAGGTGTGTGAGAAATATACCCTCCACCGGAACAGGTTAAATGATACAAGTTCGATGTCATCAGCAAAATTCAGGCTGTGGAAAACCAGGATAGAAATAACTAGAATTCTTCAACAAATGGGAGAATCTATAAATTAAAAGATACTTAAAAAGCACATTAACCAATTAAAAGTTATGGACCTTATTTGGATCCTGATGAAAGCAAATTCTTAAAACAGATTTATGAGATGACAGAGGAAATTTAAGCCCTGGATATTTGATGCTAATAAGGTAATTATTTCTGACATGTAAGAGCTCATAGAGGAAATATGAACTCCGGATATCTGTTGATGTTAAGAGAATTATCTTTCTTCTTATAAGTGTTGATGACATTGTGAGACTTTTGATCTTTTAGATTTACTGAATAAAATACTAGCAAATGAAATAATATGTTGGTGATTTGCTTCAAAATAATCTTGCCTGGGGTAAATGTAGATAGGAGAATGTATGGGCTGTGAGGGATAACCTTGAAACTGGGTGATGAATAAATGGGTTTTAACACTTCCACAAATTGATAAGGGAAATGGTTGGGTAAGTGGAAAATGAACACAGAGTATAAACAGGCAACCTATGAAAGAAATAGATGAAAAAGCCATATGTAAGAGTGCACAGCCTGGCTAGTAACAAAAAAAAATGTAAATATAAAAAACGATGAAAGATCAAGGAGAAAACGGGAAACAAGTATCCCCACTAACACTAACATATTGATGGGAAACTTTTCAAAATGAAAAATGTGCATTTCTGTAAATCCAACACTTTTGCTTCCAGACATCTTAGAGAAGTTGTAAAATACATGAACAAAAATAGGAGTTCATTGCAGCAATTTTTTTTTGCAATAGCAAAACACTAAAAGCGAAGTACATGTCCATCAACAGAAAAAAATGGTTAACAAAAATGTAAACACAGCACAGTGTGTCCACCCATGATCCTTTGCAGCAGTTAGACTCTGCCAGTCAACTCGATAGTGAACTCTGAGGTGCATTGCTCAGTAGAAAAGCACAGTACAGAATCACGTGTTCTATTCTATAGACATTAAACAGCTACAGTCAACCTCTCTAGAAAGAAGCAACCCTTTTGGGAACCCTATAGGCTGCCAAGAGCTTTCTCTGATTCTTTCAAAAACTTCCTTCTCTTTGCTCACCTTCCTTGAGAGAGAGAGAGAGAGAGAGAGAGAGATTTGTATACCAGTCTTCATGTACATATGTATGTATACAATACACCATATAATTCTACTCTGTTGATTTTTTTGTAAGTGTATATGCATTATGCTTTCATACTTACATTTCTTTTGTGTTATAAATGTTTACTGGATTTGACCCCAAAATATGATTCCTTAGTAATCTGATCAAGAGTGGTTTTTAAGGCATGGTGGGAGGCCAACTATGGCGGGTGGGAGCATGGTCAGAGCATATACCTGCCCCCCTCAACCTGCCTAGCCCCATGAGTGTATGAGGGTGTTTTTCAAAGTTGATGGAAAATGGAATTATGGTGCAAAATAATTTTGAAGTCCATGTATATAAGGGGTCTTCAAAAAGTTCATGAAAATGCGTATTACGAAAAACGACATATTTCAAAAAGAAATGCTCCAGAATGAACTTTTTAATTCCATTTTCCAAGAACTTTTTATATACCCGTGCATAGGTAACAGTCCAGGTGTTAAGATAAAGAGAACTCTACTGCATTTGTCAAATTTCCAGTGGTTTCCTCTAATGTATCCTGCATAGGATTCTAGGGGCAGAAGGATTCTTAGAGACCAGCTGGTGGTGTTTAAGGATAGGAAAGTTGAGGTTCAGAGAAGCTAAAAGAGTTGCCCAAGACCCCCAGACTATTTGACATTCTAGAAAGTTCTCTCACTAAGTAAATAGAAGAGCATGCACAGGCAACCTCTGAACGTTGGGAACTATGAGGAAGCAGCTAGGCTTGATGTGTTCAGGACAAACCTCCAGATTAGAATTCCTGCATACTTGCTGACAGCCACGTATGAGTGACTGGCATCCCGCGATAAATCACTCCCAGGATCAGGGGGTCAATCACCCCAGGCTTTGTTCTTTGTAGGGCAGCACATTTCTCTCCGGTCCTCTCTGTTCTATGTCAGGGGGTTGTTTCGACCGAGGTCACTGGGCTGAAGGACCCACTAAATTTGGCCTCATTCCCGTCTTGGCCGGCTGCCACGGCCAGGGTGTTTACAAGTGTCAGATCCCAGGCACATTTTCTTGTCTTGTCTGAGAAAGCCCAGAGTCAGAGCAGTAAAAGAGCACTGGATGAAGAGTCAGGCAGCCTGGGGTTTCGTCTTGGTTCTGTCCCCGTCTTACTGTGTGCACTTCAGTCTGAAGTGTTTTCAGAGTATGTTAGCTCAAGCAGAGTGAGAGAAAGAAGTACAAGGTTGTAACCATGACTGGTACAAAGCTGAAGCCAGATACTAAGGAAGAGAGAGGGTAAACATTGACAGAACTGCTCCAGCCAAAGAGAACCAGTAGATGCATCCTCGGATGTGGTGGCTACCTGGAGTACTGGATTTGAGCCACAGTGGAGCTCAGGGAAGAGAGTTCTGTGATCCATTAATGATGTCTGCCATGGTTGAGGAAGCAGGGAGGGGGTTGGCGGGGGAAAGAGGGTGCCAGGTTTTTGCTACCCTTGCAGCCAGTTATGATATTTAGCTTTCTATAGCCAGAAACTCGTGACCCCAAAACAAAGTAGGAAAGTGCACGTGATGAGATCTCTTTAGAGCCAGAAATCTGGCTCATTTAGGATATAATTAAGAGAGCAGGGAATCAGAAAGTCTGGATTCTATTCTTTGAACTGTCACTAAATAATATTCTTGAACAAATCAACACTGTGTTGGAATCCTCACATTTCTGGCTGTTATGGCCTGAGGCATGATAAGGAAGGCACTTTGCAAATAAGAGCGACACATGGACCAGCCCGAGTGGTCCTGCAGCCATAGCAAGAGACTCTCAGCGGCAGTTTGGCCCAGTTTTGTCTTGTTTTAATTAATGCTATAATTGTACAGAATTTTTAAAATGTAAAGTGAGTTACAAATTTTTCCAATGTGACCCATTAAAAATGGCAGAAAAAGTGATCAAAAGAAAAGTATTTGCATTCCTACCACTCAGGTTCCACCTTTGACATCTTGTACTTCTGGCTATTAAGAGAATGGGCTATAAATGTTTCCTTTAATAAGCAGTAGATTTACATTTTTTGCTCATGTTCAGGGAAATAAATCACACACCAGGAGCCAGCAACAGTGAGCTATATTTAAAATTCACAAAAATATTGTTTAATAAAATTAATCGGTAATAATTTTGTGTTGTTATTCCTATTACTAAAGGCACTGAGCATGAGCCAGGTTAAGGTGTGCACCTTATGCCATCCTCTCTTCTAAGTCTGCATGTGAAATTGAGGCAAATGAAGGCCCTTTCTGAAATAACATGCAAAAGTGAATAAGGACCAGAAAGCAGTATAAAAACAAAGAAGACATTTTTTAAAATGTGAATCCGTGTTACTAAGTCCCCTATTCAATAAGAAGAAGATAAAACCACTTGGCAGGCACCAAGGGAGGCTGTAGGTTTCTTTTCCAAGGGAAAGCCGGGGCAATGTGATATATGGGACTAGTTAAGGCCTGGAGCTTTGAAGTCAGTCTGGCTGGAATCCTGGCTCCGCAGTTAATGAGGATGTACTGCTCCCCACCTCATAGGATTGTAGTGGGAATTAGTTGAATTAACCCATGTAAAGTTCTTAGGACGATGTCTAACGCGCACACTAAAGCACTCCAGGAATCTTGGTATTAAGAGCCATCCTGTTGAGCCAAACATGATGAAGATCATTACAGCTGCATGGAGGGCGTCCTCAGAAGGTCTTTTATGGTGAGCACACGGTGAACAGTGTGGGCACTGTCACTAGGATTGCAAGGAGGGGTATCTTCTCTGGCTAACAAAAAAACTCTCCCACAACAGGGGCAGGCATAGAGCTTAGCAGTTAACACACCGGTAATGACACACACATCCCACATCCATCAGAAGACCTGGGGTCAGCTCCTAGTTCCAGCCTCTTGCTAACACAGACCCTGAGAGGCAGCGAGTGACGGCTCAAGTGACTGGGCTCCTGCCACCCACTTGGAAGACCTGGACTGAGTCCTTGGCTCCCAGCTTCAGCCAGCATTTGCTGAGTGAAACAGTGGATAGGAGTGTGCTCACTCGCTCTCTCTCGCTCTCAAATAAAATAGAATAGAATAATTTTTAAAAACACCTCTCCTACAACAAATCCCAGACATTTTTCAGGTTCAGAAGCTATGGAAGCTCATTCCAAGTCACCTCCTCTCTGATCTACCCTGCACCCCGCTGCCAGAGCACTCTCTTCAAAGCACTTCTGTAAATGCTCCCGGAGAGTGAGCTCAGTCATTTACCCCCCACACACTTAGTGATCCACGAGGCTCAGCCCTGGGGATGGGGCTGAATGAGAATTCCATGGGCCTATCACAGGAGCACACAGTCTAAAGAGAGAGTTGGGTACCCACACATAATGCACGCACCTGCCCAAGCACAGAGATAAGGCAGTGAAAACAAGGGCCATGATGCCCGGGGAGGGATCACACTGCAGCCCGCAACTGCCTTTACTTCTTCCCTCCTCATTCCAGCATGTTGCTCTGATTTAGGTAGGGGAATTAGGTGCAAATTCATTTATTTCATGAATATACAGGCTGAAATAGATTTTTTAAGTTTATGTATTTGAAAGGCAGAGCAAGAGAGAGACAAGGAGAGGGAGAGAGAACCTCCATCCACTGGTTCTCTCTCCAAATGCCCACACCAGCCAGAGCTGGGCCAGGACAAAGCCAGGAGCTGAGAACTCCATCTGGGTCTTCCACACGGGCAGTAGGAATTCAAGTACTTGAACCATCATCTGCTGCCTAGCAGGATGCACATTAGCAGGAAGTTGGATTGGAAGAAGAGCTGCTGGGGCTCAAACTGGGCACCCTGACATGGGAGGCAGGCGTCCCAGGTGGCAGCTCAACCACTGTGCTATGTTGCCCATCCCTCACAGAAGCCCTTCAAAAGAAATAAAAAATTGGGGCCCATGCTGTGGCACAGTGGGATAAACCGCAGCCTGCCGTGTGGAATTCCAAATGGGCTCCAGTTCGAGTCCTGGCTGCTCCACTTCCAATCCAGCTCCCTGTTAATGACCTGGGAAAGTAGTAGAAGATGGTCCAAGTTCTTGGGCTCCTGCATCCATGTGGGAGATCCGGATGAAGCTCCTGACTTCTGGCTTTGGCTTGTTCCAACCCCGGTCATTGCAGTCATTTGGGGAGTGAACCAGCAAGTAAATGATCTCTTTCTCTCTCTCTCTCTCTCTCTCCCCCCCCCCTTCTCTTTCTCTGTAACTCTGCCCTTCAAAGAAATAAGTAAATCCTTTAGGGAAAAAACCCCACAAGATTTATCTATTTGAAAGGCACAGTGACAGGACTCTTTCATCTGCTGTTTCACTCCGCAAATGTCTGCAACCCCATCAGCCAAAGCCAGGAACACCATCCAGGTCTCCCATGTGGATGGCAGGGACCCAAGCACTTGGACCTTGACCTTCTGCCTTCCAAGGCACATCAGCAAAATGGGATGGGACTTGAACCAGCACTCTGATGTGCAACCTGGATGTCCCAAGCAGCCACTGAAAACCCAGCACCATCATGCCTGCCCCTGTCCGAAGCCTACTGGGGTAGCTCGTTGAGAGTGGAGGAACCTGAGACTGGAGCATGAAATAATTTGCCTGGTAAAGGGGTACTTCAAAAGTTTCATGGAAAAAGGAATTAATAGTGAAGTTCATTTGGGTGCATAGTGTTTTGAAATCCATGCACAGTTTATTTCCTGATATGCATTTTTCATGAACTTTCTGAAGACAACTTGGGTATGTGGAGTTCAAAAGCTTTTGTACCAAAAGAAACCTAACTTTTAATTCCATTTCCCATGAACTTTTTGAGGTAGTCTCCTACTACCAAGAGCATGAGTCAGGGCTTGAACTTGGATCCATCTTCCTCTTCCTCTTCACGGCTCCTCCGTTTTCTCCCTTTCTCCCCCACCCTGGGCATTTCCAGGGCACACCCAGTCTGCCTTCAGCCCTGATGTTCCTCAGATGATCGCTGTTCCCTGCTGTTCATCCAAACACTTATATTTTCTGATCCTAAGTACAGTGGGAGCAGAGAGAAAGGAGCCACCCGCGAGGGCCAGAGTCACTAAGGAGCCAGGATATATTGAAGATGGACCTCAAAGGAGGTGTAGGCTAGGGATTGTCCAAGCACAATGTGGAGAAATAGGGCCTGGACTTGCAATGGCCCTGGGAGACGCAATGGATGCCTGCAATAACCAAAAATAGGTCTTTGAATTGTGAAAGGTGAGATGCTGACTTGGCAAGGCAAGCCAGGGTCTTGGTCTGGAAACACAAATGATGTTCCTGTCCTCAAGGAATGCTCTCTTAACTAGGGGTTCAGAAACCGAAAGCAATATTTCTCTTTCCCAATTCCTCATGTCCACACGCGGTGCTGGGCACAGTGTAAGTTTCCAAAACTCAACAGCAGACTAAGCGATGGACTCACCTTCTTCTTAGCCCAGGTGAGAGACGTCTGCAACCCTTTCTGTGTGCTGACTTCTTTGTGCACTAAGGACACGTTTTCCATCTGTCTTAAAGCAGTTCAACATTTTTGCTGCATTGCTGAGGCCATTTTAATTTATCACTTTGTTTTAAAGAACCGCACCATCCAAAAATAGCACCGAATTACTCATTCTGTTCCAGGGTAGATGGTACTGCAGCCTCTTGTGAGTCCTGGCATCTTGTGCCAGTGAGGCCAGGGTCAGCACAGGTCTGAATTTCTGAATTCTAACAGCCACGAATGAGAGCTGCTTGTTTTCTGAAGCAAATTTTGAGCTTTCTTTAAACCACCAAACCCACTGAAGAATGTCTGACCAGCCCCGGAGAGAGCTGGGTTCTAAATTCCTCCTTTGTGTCGATCCAGGCAGGCTGCAATGCATTAGGAAGACTTGTCTTACCAAGTCTTCTTTCTCCTGGCTCCTTACAGCGTCCTCTCGGACACCTGGTTTGAATGTTTCGTTTTACATAGGATTTCGCGTTTTCGGCCTATATAGAACTTATTTGAAGATTGCACTGCAGCCTCCTGCCTGATAACTTAAAGGGAGAATTTCTTAAGAAATAGAGATCAGGGCAGAAGGTTTGTTGGAATTATTTGTGATTACTCCTATTTCCATAATGAATGGAGTTCCCTCCCCATCTCTTCCTTGCCCCCTGCCCCCTTCTTGCCTGCATAAGACAGTCTCCTTTCCGTGGTCTGTCTTGAAACTCACCATAATGGAATATATATGAGGATTAGGCATCAACTTGTCAGGCCTTATTAAATCTCCGTAGTCAAGCTTGCTTTTGTGTTTCCCATTACCTCTGCAGTCAGGGAGACTCTCCAGAAAGGAAGAATTTCCCACCTCCTCTGGGAAATGCACCCCCTCCCCCAGTTTTGGCAGAGCTTTGCCTGGGGTCAGCGAGCATTGCAGACTGCAATGGTTTCCACTTTGGCTGACTTTGAAACGTGGCGTGTCACAGAAGACCTTTCGGAGGTGCATGCAGTCAAATTCGGTTAAAGAGGGAAAGGCCAAAAAAAAAAAAAAAAAAAAAAAAAGGAAAGGCCAGCTGTCAGTGGTGTTGTTCAATGCTCCGCAGAAGCCACGGAATCTGAGCGTTCATAACCCCCGTCCCCAGGGAGCCCAGATAGCTTGGGATGCAAGAACGTGAGGAGGGAGATGGACCAGGCTGCTTTCAACAAGTCTCCTAGCATTGCTTGCGGCTACTGCAGTGCCTTGATTGCCCCTTGTTTTTTCAAATAGGTGGAAATAAGGAGACTTGACAGGGTTAGGGGAGCCTACAAGAGTTGTTAAAGGTAGAGCCACTGGACTAGTCAGGGCTTGAAGGCAACATGGCTCTTGGAGCTAGGCAAGGCCTAGGACATCTGCTGCGAAGGAAGAAAGATGGGCACGAGGGCAAGTGGGTGATTCGGGTGACTGAGGAACCCAGACACGCTGGCCCAGGGTCCACCTTGCTGCAAAGCGAGCTCTCCCGACTTGTGCGCCCAGGAGAGCTGCTGCACCTCTCTCTGGCAGTCTTCCACGTCAAAGAAGTCATCCGCGGATCAGCAGAGACTGGTCGTCCTGCAGGCTGCCAAGAAGACGCAGGGTCACTGAGAGTTTATGTTGTAGGAACAGCCGGACCAGGGAGGGAACTCAACACCTTGTGGTCAGAGTGACCGTGAACGCTCTGAAAGGGAAAGGCCTGATGTCAGACCTGGGTCTGGGCAAACAGTGAACTCAGAGGCGTCATTGCCATTTGCCATCTGCCGACCCTTTGGAAAGCTGGAAATCTTTACACACACACACACACACACACACACACGGGCACACCCTTCCCGCTGGCGCTTATCAGCCCTTATCAAGTCACTTGGCTCCAGAGCTTTACAGAAAAGATTCAATGAATCCTTTGGGGCTCTGTTGCCTCTCCCTGAAGGTATTTGCGAGCATGAAAGAACCAGACTGAAACTGGTATTTTGTAGTGCAGATTGGCAAGGAAGGTGGAGGAGGCATTCATGGTGGCAGATCCTATCCCCAGAGGTGTGCCACATGACTGTGGTGCTGCCTGGAAACCTAAGGTCCTAGAAAAGTGCCAGAGCGGGATGCAGGAGGCCTGGGCTCTCCCCAGAGGCTACCCCCGGCTCCCAGCTAAGGGACGTGGGTGCTTCACCTCTGGGCTGTCCGTGTGCTGCTTGGTTGCTCGAAGGAAGACCAGGAAGAGGAAGGAGAGGACAGGCACTCCCTCCTCCTCTCCTCCTCCCTCTGCCTCCTTCCTCGCTGCTGGGACCACTGGGGAGATACCAGGCTGCAGAGGGACACTGCGGCCTGGGGCCGGTTTTCCCCAGAATTCCTCTACAGAGTGCACCTGGGAGCAGCTGTCCGGTGGAAGGCGGGGCGCATGTGCGGTGTGTGGGCCCTAAGATGGTGCTCATGGACCCCACGCTGCCTTTCTCTCCAGTCCTAACCAGCAGGTCCCCAAGATGTCCTGATTGTCTAGCTTCGGGAGTAAGAACGCTCTGTGGCCAGAGCAGAGGTTGCCACAGCTGAGCCCTCATCCAGCCCTTCCTGTGCTGTTTGCCTTCCCTCTGGGAAGGGGCCTAACTAAACTGGTTGTATCAGAGCGGCCTGAGAGAGATCAGGTAGGGCACAGGTGAAACTGTTAATAAAAATTAAAAGAAAAAAAATAGAACCTGCAAAACAGGTCTTGTTCTTTTTCAGTCTGCTGGTGCCTGCTGCCAAGATCAGAGTGGTCGCGGGAGATGTGATGAGTGTGAGGAAGGCCAGGGAAGCAACTGGCCAGGACTGCAGTTATTTCGGGAATACTACTCTCAATGCTGTGCCCCGTGCCCCGTGCTGGGATATTCCCTGGGGGATTCACGATCTGATGTTATAACCCCGTGATGAAGGTAACTGGGCCATGTGTAGGATACATGGAGAGCTGGTCACCAGGGTGCCCCCACCTCAAGTCCAGGCTGTCACTGGGCCCCTGTTGCATGCTGGACACTGAAGATCATGCATTTTTCCCACTCTTCGGGGCCCAGGGGGCTTAAACACATGGTGGAACTAGAGCAGGCGGTGGCGAGGTGGGGGCCTTGGGGAAATAAAGTGTGCGGTGCAGTTCCACGGAGGGAGTGGCCCAGGTACGGGAGGGGAGCCATCCCAGCAGAGGGAGCCCTCTGGGCGGGCATTGTGGGCATGAAGGAAGGTGGGAGGTGGGCTGGAGGTGATGGGGAAGGTGAGGGGTCACATCCCCTCCCTCTCTTAATCTCCCCACCCTTGCTCTTATTTCTGCAGAGAGAGAGAGAGAGAGAGAGAGAGAGAGAGAGAGAAGAAAAGAAAAACATTTAAGGCTGGGCTTTAGTAGCTTAAAGGAGGTAGAATAATATTAAGTGTGGTTTCTAATTCCAACAAATCAAGCCAAAATAAACCCAACCTGAGAACACCCTGAATGTCCATCCACAGGAAAATAGTTAAATACAAGACATCCATACTGGTCAGCGTGATGGAATAGTACTTAATCGTTAAAAAGAATAGGGTAACTCCAGAGTACAAACACGAGAGCCAGTTGAGAAGAACTGTTAAATAAAAAAGCAAATCATGGGAAATAAGGGCTTATGTATGTAAAGTAATACGTGTGCTTTAATTGCATTTATGCAATTTCTATGCATTTCTATATATGTGCGTATATAAATATGTAGATAAAAGTTCTGGAAAGACACCTAACTTCTGGAATGGAGCAGGGACAGTGGGACTGGAAGATGGCAAAGAAAGGATTGTCACTTTCTGCTCAGTTTGTTTCTGCTTTGTTTATAATTTCGCCTAAACACGTCTTGCTTGGGTAATTTTTTTAGGGGGCAAAAAGCAACTGGATAGAAGTGCAAAGCTCTTCCCAAACGACCTATAAAGTCATCCTTGCTCGTTCTGTCCTGTCTCCCACATTCTGGACACGCTCCTGAATCCCAGTGAAACCCAGATGCCGCGGGAGTTCAGTACTGCAACGGTCACCGTGAACAATGCCAAACGAGAAACCAAAGCGAACGAGGATACCAGTGGTCCCGGACATGTTTGCCGGCTTCTGTACTGTTAGAAAAGGGGGGTTAATTCGATTACTTCTAAGGAGTTCCTTTTCTAGTATTTAATAATTCTAAGGGAGTCCTTTTGTGGTCACCTAGGAGTAAACAAAGAAGTGAAATTGCAATGAAAATAAATCCTTGGGGCTGGCCTTGTGGTGCAGGGGGTTAAATCACTGCTTGCGACATGCATCCTATATTGGAGCGCCAGTTTGAGTCCTGGCTGCTCCACTTCCAACCCAGATCTCTGCTAATGCATCTGGGGAGGCAACAGAAGATGGCCCAAGTGCTTGGGCCCCTGCCACTCACGTGGGAGACCTGGATGGAGCTCCTGGCTCTTAGCTTCAGCCTGGCCTAGCCCTTGGGAAGTGATTCAATGGATAGAATCTCTTCCTCTCTCTCTCTCTTTCTGCCTTTCAAATAAATAAATACATCAAATAAATAAATACATTCTCCTTGTGAGAATCCTCAATTTTTATGCAGTCATGGAGAATATAGATTTCATTCTAATGTAAATTTAAATTAAAATATGTCAGAGACACATTACCCCAAGAGCAATATTTTGTACAATATCTCCTCTTTCCTGATTACCACTCCCCCCCACCTGTCCATGATATTGTTTGCTCTAGAATGAAGCCAACAGTGAGCCAAGGTATCTAGAACTAACAAATCCCTCAGTGATATATGGGAAAACTACCAAAACCTCATGGAAAATGGAATTAAAAGATAAGTAAGTTTGTTTTTGTGCAAAAAAGAAAGAGTATAATCCACATATACAACTTGGAATTAAAAGATAGGCTTATTTTGGCCCATTTCTGTTTTGAAACCTATGCATGGCTTCTTCATAATATGCATTTTCATGAGTTTTTTTCTTTTGAAGACCTCTTCTATGCATGGGTTTTCATTTTTTTGCAACAAAAATAAGCTTATCTTTTTGTTCCATCTTTCCATGAACTCTTTGAAGTACCCTCAAAAAGAGGTACTTCCCAGTCCCGACCAACAGCAGCTCCCACCCATAGCTCGTGCATTGAGGAGATCATTGAACTCTTCAGTGTCTTTCCTACAGAAACCTGCAGGCAAGCTCTGAGCTTGGTCACGCTGTCTCATCAACTGCACTTGACTCACAGGAGTCCTGGATTATCTGGAATATTCCTTCCTTGGACCTCCGGTTCAAGTCAGACCAGCAAGATGGTTTGCCAGGGCTAGAAAACGGCTATCAGTACCAGAACTTCTATCCCCATTCTAGAACTCCAGCGCTGCTGCTTGTGACTGCCCTCCCTGTTAGGAAACTGGCGCAGTTTTAGCCAGGTGGCCACATGGCCCAGCTACCTGAGCCAGGTTCCACCCCCATCCTAATGGGATTCGCTGCTCCTGCTTCCCTGTCCACCCTCAGGTGAAGTTTTAAAAGGGCCTGTTCCTGCACACGTGCTCTCTCTGTCCTTCTCTCCTGCGCTTTCTTGGCCTCTCCTGGCTCCTCTCCTCCTCTCGTCTCTCTTCTCCCTCCTCTGTCTCTCTCTCTTACAGTCTCCGTCTCTTTTTCCTTCGCCGCCCCTTCACTCCGGTCTGTAGGGTGTTCCCCAATAAACCCCTTCCCTTACTCTGGCGTCCGGTGTGCTTTGCGATGGCTAACATCAATATATAACACTCCCCATTAGTGAGTCCTGCGGCTCAGGTCACTTAACCTGGGCAGGCTTCCCTTTCCTTACAAGCACCCTGGGCCGCACAGTTTCCAGGAAAGAGAATGTGTTGAAACTGCGTGTGAGATCCTCAAGGAAGGAGCTCTCAAAGGAGCGAAGATTCTCCTTGTGAGAAGAGCAAAGTAACCCTCTCCTTCTCCAACAGGTGCTCTCTGAATGAAGCGCCAGGGCAGGAATGTTCCCCTGACAGCCCGGGGTCCCCTGCTCCAAGTCTGTCCCAGCCTGTGACTGGGGCGCCTGGCATGATTCCCAGGGTTCATGAACTAGTTGGGTGGAAGGGAGAGGAGATTCCAAGATTCCATGATTATTGCCGCTAACCTCTCTCGGAAATTAAGCAATTTTCTCTTTCAAATGTGGTAACAAACCACAGTAATATTCTTAGTACCTGTGGCTTAATCATCAATGCAAATCACAAATAATTTCATATCACATTACAGTTGTCCCAGATATCTCAAGATGTCTGCACGTGTCACACTGCAAAACTACGGAAGTCACTTAACCCGCAGCTGAATGCTTAATGAAGAACATATCAAAATTAAACATCTTAAAAAGTATTTAATGCACTCAGCTTCCTTTATACTCCAGTGTATTTTCTGTTACTGTCTTACGTAAAGATAATATGGTGAGGGGTGCGTCAACTACACCAGGCTGCCGAAGGGATCCGCAACCAATTAAGATTAAGAACTTCTGCTGCAAGTGGGGTTAGGAGGAGGTCTGCAAATGTTCCTAAAGGTCTGTGTCAATGTCACTTTATTTACGCATTCCTGAGATTCTGCCTCCAGCTCCTGAGCTCCTCCTAACCAAATATGCTAAGGAGGAAGCTGCATCTGTATAAACACCGGCCAGCTCAAGTGTCAGGTTCCCTCCTCCTGTTCACAGTTGCTTGAAGGCAACAGTTAATGGCATTAGAAGGATCAGATATCCTGCGTGGCTGGAAGAAGAGAGAGGAACTTCTTAGGGATTACAACCCAGACATTTTGGCTTAACTCTGCTCCCTTGTTTTCTTTGTTCGAATGAAGAACAACCAATAAGTGTTCTGAAAACCAAAGAGGGGCCCAGAACCTGTGAGTTCTTGTTTAATTTTCTCATAGGGCATCAGGGCACCATCTAATAGCTGCTTAAAGCTTCATGTCTCAGGGACAATCTCTGATGACTGCCTAGACCTGGTATGACAAATGGATTTCGCCAATTTGCTCCAGTTACCAACGTGTTGAGAAAGGTCCTGAGGTTTCTCCAGGCATACAGAGGGGAAAGATGCAGTGATTGATTGCTGATGTCTGCTGTGCTAAGGGGGTGTAGCTGTAATTATGCAGCGTGCAGCCTAACTGGTGCCGATGGCCTCCTTGCCGTGAGATCCAGACGAGAAAACATCTTGAACATCCCTTCCACATCCTCACGCTGTGCTGAGCAGAAAGCGGAGCCCTTAGCTCCTGGAATTATTTTGCTAAATGACTGATTTATATTGATGAACAAGGAACACGAAACACAACATGACGTTGTATGAAGCTGCCTGGGATGCCAAGAAACATCATAACACCATTGATGAGCGGGAATCTACTCAGTCATTTGTTTGATCACGGAAAATGGGATTGCTGTGCTTCCTTCCTGTGTGTCAGTGTCATAAAGTCTGACCTGGTGACTTCTGCTCGGGAACACTTCTCCCAGATCTGATGCTTTGTTTCCTCTGCAGGACCTGGTGGGGGTGGAGGAGCCCAGTCCCGTCTCAGCATCAGCAAGGGCCTGGACGCTCACACAGCTGTTTCTAAGCCGCTCTCCCCAGTGGCACCTCCAGCAGGCAGACTCCATTCTCCTTATTCCTTGTTTGCAGATGAAGAAACTGGGACCCCAAGAAGCCAAGGGACCTACCCAGAATCCTGTCCTCAGTTCCGGGGCTTTCTATCACAGGACATGGCTGTCCAGCGTTCTGCTTGCTTACATCAGGGTCTCCTAAAAATAAAACAACTCTTCCATGACATGTCTCATCTTCTGGTCCTTTCTCTCGGTTTAGCAGAATTTAAGGAATCTGCTTACCCACTTGCACTTTGTCTTCTGCCAGCCCAGACAATTTCAATTAATGGACTCCCAACTACAAGCTTCCAGCCACAGCTCAGCAGGGATCCTGGCTGCACTGGTTTTGTTTTTGTTTTGAGATGTTATGAAATAGGCAAGTTGTCTTACATTTAAGCATTGACCAGTCCGGAAAGGCTGTTATTTGCTTCCAATTAAAATACACAGGAAAGAAGATGGATGGGTTTAGGGGATTGCCTTAAACTAAATGATTAAGTTCCCTGAGTCATTTGTGGTTCCTAGTGGTCTTGTCAAACCAGTGGTTGAGACCTCGACCCTACATTTTACCCAGCTCTTAGTCCAATTCTCTGACCTCTCTTCATCATACCACAGCCCTGGGCTCTGTCTATAGGAATAAAAAGCATTCCTTTGTTTCCTTCAGTCTCATACATTTATTTGTCCACTAACCATGTGCCAGTCATTCTAACAGACAAGTTGAAGGTAAAGGGTAATCCTAATTTAATAAGGAGAACCATACAGAGTACGTAATTGTTAACCCAGGGGATATTTCCTAGGGAAAGAGCACAATAAAGCAATGGGGGAGGGATGAGGAGAGAAGGTTTTTAAAGATTTCTTTTTATTTATTTGAAAGTCAGAGTGTCAGAGAGATCTTATATCCACTGATTCACTCCCCCAAAAGGCCACAATGACCAAAAGCTGGGCCAGGCTGAAGTCAGGAGCCCAGAACTCCATCTGGGTCACCCCACATGAATGGCAGGGGTCCAAGGACTTGGGCCATTTTCTGCTTCTTTCCCATTGGCAGGGAGCTGGGTCAGAAGGCGAACAGCTGGAACTCCAACTATTGCTCCAATATGGAATGCCGCTGTCATAGGCTACAACTTAACCCACTGCACCACAAACACGGGCCCCATGAGGGAAACACTTGAGGCAGAAAAGAACTCCCTTGAAAGATAAGCAGGCAAAAGAGTGGGCTCAGATCTGGGGAAGGGAACGTCAGTGATGGTGCATCTAGAGATGGGAGAACCAAGCTGGAAAGCTAAGCAAGTCAAGTCACAGACAACCTTGTGTGTGTGCTACAAATTGGGACCTGCAGCCTGAGAGCCAGCAGTCACTTGATTATTAATTTTGTCCTGCTTGCTTTGGCTGTTTCATAGACAGTAGAGTTGAGAGAAACAAGAGTACAAGAGGGAAGCCAGTGTATTCTAGGGGAAAAATTCTGGTAGCTAGCCTGAGTCATGGTCGAGGTCGGGGGAGGGGGAGAAAGAATTCAAGAGTCTCCAGCTCAAGAGGTGGGCACTGTGGCCCAGCAGGCTGAGCGGCTGCTTGCCATGTCCATAACCCATGTCAGAGTGCACAGGTTCCAGCCCCAGGTTCCCTGCTTCGGATTCAGCTTCCTCTCAATGCATCCTGGGAGGCAGCACATGATGGCTCAAGTGCTTGGGCCTCTGCAACCCCAGTGGGAGACTCAGATGCAATTCCAGACCAGCCCAGGCTGTTGCTGGCATTTGGAGAGAGAGCCAGCAGATGAAAGCTCTGTGTGTGTGCGTATGTGTTTGTGTGTGTTTGTATCTTTCTCTCTCTCACTCTGCCTTTCAAGTAGATGAAAATAAACAAACAACATTAAATATAATAGCTAGAGGAAGTTGGAATATAAAAAAAAATGTCCAGGTTAGAATGCCAGTGTGGCAGGCAGTTCTTGCTTAGGTCCCCTCATTGGGTTATCATTTTGCAGGCTCTGAGCTGCTCTACTTAGTGCTGAGTTGCTGGTACTAAGCATAGAGAAGCTCCATGCTGACAAGACACTGGCTGGTTAAGTGCAGGGAGTCTGCAGGAGGGTTCCTCTCAGCGCCTCAAGTCCAGGAGTTGTACATATGCTGCATGGCAGACACCAGTTCTGATGGGAGTGAGACAGGTGTTGGCAGTTAATTTTAGGATGTACAGGGAAGTAACGAAGCAAAGAAAACAATCTTGACTGTGGTAAAGCCAAGCTGTACTGAGCACTGAATGGTCCCTTAAGAGACCACAGCAACCCCAGAGCCTCAAGGACAGTCTGGGAGCCAGCATTTCTCTCTCTTTGCTTTTGTGCCGCCACCAGCTACCAATTCCCTGGATTCCTCATTGCTGCTACCGCCACATGGCTTCTGCTTACTGCCAGTGTGTGTGTGTGTGTGTGTGTGCTATAGAGTTTCACTCTCTACTATTGTAGATTTTCCCCACCCTTTAGTATCCCTGAACCCTAACATCAAAGACCAGAAAACTATCATCCCTGATAGTTAAAATAGAAAATTAGGTTTGGACCCTTTATAGGAGTATTCAACTTCCATCACTACTGTGAGATACCTGAGAGAAGGTAATTGCATAAACAGGAAAAAAATCTATTTAGCTCACAGATTTGCTGTTCAAGTTAAAGATTCAGTGGCCCACTCCTTTGGCCTGTGACGTAGGTGGTGATGGTGGAGCATGAAGCCCAAGCAATGGAAGGATCGCATGGCAGGCCAGGAAACAGAGTGAGTGAGTGGGCCCAACTTGGCTTTTATGGCCTATCCTCTTGCAAAACTACTTTCTAGGGGCATTCCCCCATAACTTAACAATAGATCTGCCTCCTGAACACTACAGTTGCATTGAATTTCCATCTTCTTTTTTTCAAAAGATTATTTATTTGAAAGTCAGAGTTACAGACAGAGAGGAAAGGCAGAGAGAGAGAGAGAGAGAGAGAGGAGAGGAGAGGTAGTCCATCTGTTGGTTCACTCCCCAATTGCCCACAATGGCCGGAGCTGCGCTGATCCGAAACCAGGATCCAGGAGCTTCCTCCAGGTCTCCCACATGGGTGCAGGGCCCAAGGACTCGGGCCATCCTCTACTGCTTTTCCAGGCCACAGGAGAGAGCTGGATCAGAAGTGGAGCAGCTGGGACCAGAACCGGCACCCATATGGGATGCCAGTGCTTCAGGCCAGGGCTTTAACCCACTGTGCCACAGTGGGGGAGGGGTGGGGGTGGGGCTAAATTTCCATCTTCTTAGAATCATTAACCTATGACCTTGGGGGCTGAAATCTGACATGAGTTTAGGAGCCATATCCTACTGAAACTACAACACTCACCCAACTCTGCAGTAATCATTGAGGTCAGGTAAAAAGGGATACCTGTGGGGCTGGCACTGTGCCTAGTAGGCTAAGCCTCTGCGTGTGGTGCCAGCATCCAATATGGATACCGGTTCATGTCCTGGCTGCTCCTCTTCTTATCCAGTTCTGCTTGTGGCCTGGGAAATCAGTGAAAGATGGCCCAGGTGCTTGGTACCCTGCACCTGTGTATGAGACCCGGAAGAGGTTCCTGGCTCCTGGCTTTGGATCAGCCCAGCTCCAGCCATGGTGATGGCCACTTGGGGAGTGAACCACTGGATGCAAGACCTTTCCCTGTCTGTAACTCTGCCTCTCAAATAAATAAATAAAAAGGGATACCTGTGTCACCAGGGATTCTGGAGTTCCACCTTAGCCACACATCAGAGGATTAGTTCTCCAAACAAGTGGTGGTCCATTAATAATTTATGGCAACTTTTTGAAGAAAAAAATGTCATTGGCAGGCACTTAGGATCTCATGGCTTCTCCTGAGGATAATATTTTCCTAAACATAGATAACTATTTTCAGAACTTTAAGTTCTAACTTTCTCTGTTGGAAAAGGAGAGATTATTAGGTTGGACATTAGTTGATTTTATTTTAAAAGATTTAATTATTTATTTGAAAGGCAGAGTTACAGATAAAGGGAGGGAGAGAGAGAGAGAGAAAGAGAGCACTTCCACCTACTAGTTCACTCTCCAAATGGCTACAACAGCCAGGACTGGACCACGCTGAAGTCAGGAGCCTGGAATTCCATCTGGGTCTCCCACGTGGGTGGATGGCAGGGGCCCAAGTACTTGAGCCATCTTCCGCTGCTTTCAGAGCTGCATTAGCAGGGAGCTGGATTGGAAGTGGAGCAGCCAAGACTCGAATTTTCATTCATATGGGATGCAGGTTTCACAGGCAGCAGCTTAACCTACTGCATCGCAACACCAGCACCAATTTTTGAGTAAATATTATGCATAAGAAGCATTCCTCAGACATCGGGGTATGTGTAGAAAGAAATAAAATGCAGCAAAACTAGCATACACTGCCTCTTTCCTTTTTAAAATTTATTTATTTATTTGAGAGACAGAGTTATAGACAGAGAGAGGGAGAGATGGAGAGGGGTATTGTCCATCTACCAGTTCACTTCCCCAAAAGCCACAATAGCCAGAACTGGGCCAATCTGAAGCCAGGAGCCAGAAGCTTCCTCTGGATCTCCAATGTGGCTGCGGGGGCCCAAGCACTCAGGCCATATTCTCCAGTGCCTTCCCAGGCCACCAGCAAAGAGCTGGATCAGACGAGGAGCAGCCAGGACTTGAACCGGCCCCCATATGGGATGCCAGTGCTGCAGATGGAAGCTTAGCCCACTATGCCACAGTGCCAGCCCCTACACTGTCTTTTTCTCTATCAAGGGTCTCATAGTCACAGACTACAACAGTTATGCCTCCTTGAACACAAGCAACAGAAAGGAGCACTGGCAAACCTCAGCAAAATAGAGTGTGTTGGGGAAATATTGAAAGGAAACAGATAGCGGCCAGAGATGAGGGGCCCATGGAGCAAGACCCATGGGACTGATCAGTCTGACAGCAGGAACCGTGTGTCAGATGTAGCACTGTGGGGAAAGAGCTCCAGACGCACACACAGGTGCTAAAATGATGAAGAGGAGTATGAAAATCACCCTCAGGAAGTCCGGGTAACGGTCATCCTGGGTATAAAGATAGGACTGGTGACACAATTCATGGGCCTCAAAGCCTAACGAAAATGCAGGGCCATTTGTTAAAAGCTCATAAAGGGTTTCAAGAAGGCAGTTTCCGCACAGGGCCCTGCTGAGTGTGCAGCCGTGTGCGAGTGCACAGGCCACACAGCCATGCAGCTGTCCTGGGAGACGGAGAGGGCTTTCAACTGGTGTGCAGCACACGGCAGGCTTGGGAGGAAGCAGCCTACAATGTTGACAGAGGGGCCACGTGGCGCTGGCTTTCAGTCATTTGTAAATGGTCTACTCTTCTCTATGTGTGCTATATTGCACAACTTTTACAAAATGAACTGTATCTGCTATCCTTGTGTCAACTGTACAGCCTTCAACATGCCAGGAGAAAAAGTCTGAGCGGCCAAGTTCAGGGCAGATGCCCTTGACCTGGCAGTCTATTGATAATAATACTACTTTTAATAACAAACCTCGGAAGGCATACAAGAACAAGATGAGGAAGAAGTACAAGAGCCAATCCGTGTACTAGCGGTTACTACATGGTTTAGGTGATGTTTCTGAATTAACCCATTAAATATACATAACAACCCTGTGAAACAGCGACTTCTCCCTTCAGCTTCCAGAGTGGGAAGTGAGTACTCGGACCTATTGACCGCTAAGATCTCACACCAGGTGGGAGCTAATTCCTTACCAGGAATCTGGGCGTATGTTGATAAAGAAAGGATTGTGAGTAGCCAAGAAATAATAAATATCCACTCCAAGTTCAAATAAAGCAGAGATTTACTACAAGCTATTTGTTCTTGTTTCGAATAATCCTTTATTGGTTTTCCAAGTTCTTGCCCTAAGCTAAGTAATAGAGAAAGAAGGTTGAACAAGACCGTGGCCTTCAAATACTCTAATGTGTTAGGTAAGCAAAGGGCAAGAGGGAAAATACCTCCAAGGGAAGTTGACTTGCAAAGAAATCATATGTACCAAGAGCCCAAGAGCCAAGGAAGGTGAGTGTTGGCCGTGTTGGGGTCCTCATCCCCACTTCACGTATCACGTATTCAAGGTGGCTTCGCGCTGCCCAAGCGCGCTCAGAAAACTAAGCCCCCAGGAAGTGCGCCCTCCGACTTAACCCGATTGCGGTCGCCGTCACTTATTTGCCAGACTGGAACAGCTGAGGAGCAGGACTACACACATTAGACTCGTGGCTATGCAAGGCTGCCAAGGGGAGACTCATGAAGAGGCAGAAGTCTGGAAATCCCATTAGCGGCAGATGCGGCCCAGCAGGCGTGTCTGGGGAGGCACCGGCCTGCGCCCTCAGGGAGAGGCGGATCCATCATGGATCGTGACAGCCACTGCGGCTGAGCCGCGAGGCAGTGGATCCAGCCAGGCAGCGAGCAGGCGTCCCCTCGCTTCAGAGCAGGGAAGAGAGCGTAGGCCAGTTGCCAAGAGACACACATGCGAGTCCTTGAAGTGCTTCTGACCTGATGCTTGCACTGGGGAGGTGGGTGCTCAGTCTGAGGCCTGCCTCTACCACGTCACTTTGGGCACGTTGGTTCCCCTCTTCACACCTCGGTTTCCTGTCTGCAAAATGGAAATCCCGGTCCTAGGGTTGCTGTAGGAATGAAGGGAGCGGCCCATGCATGTACACGAGGGATCTCTGGTGGGCTGGTGGCTAGTATTCGACGCATCTACACAAGGGTACCTCCAAAGTCGTGTGGGGAAGGGAATTTGGAGTGCAGATACGTCTTCTGAAATCCATGCATCATTTCTTTGGGGTGGGTGTGCATTTTCCGTGAACTTTTTAAAGTCTTCCTACGGTGGCAATGGTAATTATTGCCCATTGTATCCCTTATCAAATGTGAGAGTTGAATGAAAGGAGCCTTAAGTCCCTTTCCATTGCTAACATTCTGTGACAGTCTTGTCTTTCTTAAGATTTATTTATTTGAAAGGCAGACTTACAGAGAGGAAGAGGCAGAAAGAGAGAGAGAGAGAGAATCTTCCACCCCCTGGTTCACTCCCCTAATGGCCACAACTAACAGGGCTGGGCCAGGCCAAAGCCAGGAGCCAGAAGCGTCTTCCAGGGCTCCCCTGTGGGTGCACGGGCCCAAGCACTTGGGCCATCTTTACTACTTTCCCAGGCGCATTAGCAGAGAACTGGCTCAGAGGTGGAGCAGCTGGCACTTGAACTGGTGCCCCTATGGGATGCCGGCACTGTGACAATCTTAAAACAAAAATATCTGGGGCCAGCACTATGGCCTGGTGGGTTAAGCCTCCACCTGCAGTGCTGGCATCCCATAGGGGCACCAGTTCAAGTGCCAGCTGCTCCACTTCTGATCCAGCTCTCTGCTTATGGCCTAGGAAAGCAGTGAAAGATGGCCCAAGTCCTTGGGCCCCTACACCTGCATTGGAGACCTGGAAGAAGCTCCTGGATCCTGGCTTCGGATTGGCACAGCTCCGGCCATTGCGGCTATTTGAGAAGTGAACCAGTGGAGGAAAGATCTTTCTCTCTGTCTCCTCCCTCTCTATCTATAACTAAACCTCTCAAATAAATTTTTAAAAAAATCTTAATTAAAAAAAAGGTATTTGAGATGGGCTATTACCTGTTCATTCCTTTTGTTCTTAAACATTTATGAGGCTGGAACTCCGTGAACAGAACTTGGCTAGCCGATGGGAGGCTTTCCCAGTGTGGGTATTTGTCACTTCTTTCACGCTGACCAAAAGCCCTGATGATGCTCATGCAGGAGCTCACGTACGAGGCCACTCTTTCAAGCTCCCCACTTCAGCGTTTGCAACGAGGGCAGCCAAGTGTTGACCAGGCAAGGAAACTTGGAGACTTCATTTTTCTGTTTTCCCTCCGTCCTGCCTCCACAGAGAGCCCATTCAGAAGGGCCGACTCGAGGCTGAGAGGAGCACACGGCACTGAAGGAGGTCGCAGGACACGAGACGTCTCGATTTAGAAGTTCAACGTGGAGATTACACTCGCTGGAAATACTCTCAATGTATATTTTAGTGGTGAATTGCTCGCATTCTTCCCATAGTTCCTGACCTCAGCTATTCCCTTCCCTCCGCTGTGGTTAAGGGTAAAATTCAGGAATGGATAACTTTCAGAGAACCAAGGAGACAGGACTTTGCCTGTGGTCAGAAAAAAAAAAAAAAAAAAAAAAGGCAAAGAAAGAAAGCAATTTCAGTTGCTTGGAGCTGGTTTATGAGAAGTCGGGGGTGGGGAGAGCAGAGAGAGAAGGCCTCTTGGGGGCTCTGCTGAGACTCCAGTGCCCCTTTTGTCTGACTTTGGTTTGTGGTACCACTGGCCCAGGGCAAACATGAACTTGCACTCATGTACCCTAGGCGACACACGTGAAGGAGAAAAGCTTAGACATGGTATAAAAGCTACAGAGAATAAAAGCAATCCATAGCAAAAGCAAATGCCACTTCCCTGCTGGTGTGGGTGTCGTGTCCCACAGCTGACAGCACCCTCAGAGAAACCTAACTGCCTGTTGTGGTGTCACACTGATGACCCCAGAAGGGGCAGCTCAGATCACCAACTAACCCTTCTGGGTGGGCACTTGGATGGGCTTCGTCCCCCTTCTGGGTCCCCATCTTTGACAGGACCCCTTCCCTATCCGCATGAGGAATTCCTGTTCTTTCACTGGCCCCGTTGGTGACATTTTGGGTCTTCCGTTTTGTCAGGGGGCAAAGGTCACGTGCAAATGGATGAATGCTTGGAGGAAGCTCTTTCAATGTCCTTAATGGTGAATTTCCCTGGAAAAAAGATTTCTAATAGAATAGGTATAAATCATTTGGATGGATCCCAGATACAAAACTCAATGTGATTTTTAAAATTAAAACTTGTGTATTGCGATTGGCATTGTGGTGCAGTGGGTTAAGCCGCTGCCTGGGATGCCGGCATTCCATATGGGCACGGGTTCAAGTTCCAGCTGTTCCACTTCTGATCTGGTCTCCTGCTAATGAACCTGGGAAGGTGGCGAAAGATGGCTCAAGTACTAGGGTCCCTGCCACCTATGTGAGAGGCCCCGGTGAAGCTCCTGGCTTCAGCCCGGCCCAACCCCAGCAGTTGTAGACATCTAGGAAGTGAACCAGCAGTTGGAAGTTCTCTCTCTCTCTCGCTCACTCTGCCTTTCAAATAAATAAATAAATCTAAATAAATCTTTAAAATAAAAACCCTTCAGCAACAGTTTGATAAGCCCATTTAAAAAAAAAAAAAGAAAGAAAAGGCAAGAAACCACAAATCAGACTTTTGAGTTCATGCAACTCACCAGATTTGTGAGGCAAGGGAACTAGCAAAAGAAGTCTACGATCACCCAGCAACTGTTTGATTTCTTCCCTCTGCACACCCCCGCACCCACCCTCCAAGAAAGGAGCAACCCCTCTTTCAGAGCCCAGTCCTGCCCTCAGCACCTCCCCCAGCCCTGCTTTCGGAAAGCCCCGTAGAAAACGAGGGAGGCGGAAGACAATCATTTAAAATAGATCACATTGGGCTTTATTAAAAAACCAAAACAGCTGGGGCATTGATTTGCACGCTCGGTAATGCCGTTGGTATGCCTGGCCTGGCCAAGATATTAACACGATATTTAAGGAGACGTCAGGCAGCGTCTCCTGCACGAGGTCTGGCATATTCCAACAGCGTTCCGGGGCTCCGGGTAATTCGTCTTCCTTCATGTCTCGCTATGCACAGCAGAGACGAGGGAAGGTTTACAAAATGATTTACTGTGGCACAGCCATTATGAGGAAAGCATGTGCCGCTTGCCCATCCACCCCCTCCCAGATGCTCAGCCATATGTCCCATCCCTGGCTCGAGGACAATCGTGTTGGTGGAGAAGGGTTCCTGGGACCTGGGTGTTTCCAACAGAAACCCCGGAAAGCCCTGAGGTTGCTGGCTCAGGTGAGAAGGCAGCAGGGAAGGGCCCATCCGTTTGGAGCTAAGTGTTTTTAAAGACGCATCAGGCAGGATGGAGGGAGGTCCAGGTCTCACTCAGGGCGGGGCCGGAAAGACTGCTGGGAGAGGAGTTCAGGCTTCCCCTGGGGCGCTTTCTACTCCTGCTGCCTCCCAGCTCAAGTTCCCCTCCTGCCTGCCTCGCCCCCAGCCGGCTGCTTTCTGCTGTGTCTTCTTGCAGCAGCCCGCAGCTCTGTTCCCAGGCTGCCACTTGGGCCTGGCTGTTTCCTGGCCCCAGCCTGTCACAGCACCAGCTCCAACGCCTCTGTTCTTAGAATGGAATCCACTTCTATTAAGCACCTAAGACTATGGGCAAACATGGCGCTGGGCCCTGTGAAAGGCACGCAGAGATAGTTATGCGCTGGGTCTTGGCCTGGAAGGCGCACCATCTAGTTGTGAATTAGACCCTCCATCGTGAGTCCTGGAAAACTTTGGCCAAGTTTCTTTTCTTTTTTTCAAAGATTTATTTATTTCAAAGTCAGAGTTACACACACACACAGAGAGAGAGAGAGAGAGAGAGAGAGAGGTCTTCCATCCAATGGTTCACTCCCCAATTGGCAGCAAGGGCCGGAGCTGTGCTGATCTGAAGCCAGGAGCCAGGAGCTTCTTCCGGGTCTGCCACGGGGTGCAGGGGCCCAAGGACTTGGACCATCTTGCACTGCTTTCCCAGGCCATAAGCAGAGAGCTGGATGGGATGTGGAGCAGCCGGGTCTCGAACTAGCGCCCATATGGGATGCTGGTGCTTCAGGCCAGGGCGTTAACCCACTGAGCCACAGCACCAGCCCCATCTTCTCTTTTTGAAGAGTCGTTTATTTATTTGAAAGCAGAGTTTACAGAGAGAGAGTTCTTCCATCTACTGGTTCATTTCCCAAATGGTCACAATGGCCAGGGCCAGGGCAGGGAGAAGTCAGGGGACTGGAACTGCATCAGGGTCTCCCCTCTGGGTGCAGGGACCCTAGCATTAGAGCCGTCCTCTGCTGCCTTTCCAGGCACATTAGCAGGGAGCTGGTGCAGAAGCAGAGCAGCCAGGACACACACAGACGCCGCTGTGGGATGCTGGCTTGCAGGAAGCGGTTTAACCGGATGAGCCACAACACTGGCCCCCTGGCCAAGTTTCTTAACCTCTTTCTAATTCAGTTTCTCCAACTGTGAAATAGGAAGAGTAACAGTCCATAGGGTTGCTATAAATACATTAATATGTGTGAAAAGCTTAGACTAGTACATGACACTCAGTTAAACGCAGCTGGCTTTGACTCCTAACAGGAAGGAGGGAAAAGAGAATAAAGTGATATTTAGTGATATTTATCTGCCATCCTTTGTAATGAGAGTTTTATATACATATATATATATATATAAACAATAATCATGTTACTGTGTAAAGTAGGCACAACTAATACTCTTGAATTTTGAATAAAAGGAGACTGTACCTCCTTTTGTGCAACTTTCAAATGTTTGCAGAGCTTATAGTCAAGACCAGAATGAGCTGGTCCTGGGCCGGGCATTGTGGTGCAGCAGGTTAGGCCACCAGCTCTGATGCCAGCATCCCATATGAGCACTGATAGGTTTAAGTCCCAGTTGTTTTGCTTCCAATCCAACTCCTTGCCAATGCTCCCAGGAAAGCAGCAGGAGCCCCTGCCACCCATGTAGGAGACCCAGATGGAGTTCTAGGCTCCTGGCTTCAACCTGGCCCAGTCCCAGCCATTGGGGCCATTTAGAGAGTGAACCAGCGGATGGAAGATCTCTCCCCCTACCCCTTCTCTGTGGGTGTGTATCTCCCTCTCTCTCTGCAAATAAATAAAATAAATCTTAGAAACAAAAAAGCTACTTGGTTCCAAAATCTATTTGTACTGAAAAGACAAATACAACTAATTTAAAACTTAAGTACTGTTTGCACAACCCCAGAGGATGCATGGCAAAGCGCTCTCTGGCTGATTTCCCATGTGTTGCATGGCGGGGGGATGTGTTGGAAGGGTTCACTTCCCAGGGAGCTGGTAGCGTCAGTGAGTGCTCCCCAGTACTTGGCCAGAGGGCGGCTGGATGGGAAGGGCTGCCTGGCAGGACCCATCACTTGGATGGAAGGACAGCAGCCACCCTGCCATGGCCAGCAGTGAAGAAGCCAGAAAAATAAACAGCCCCTTCTTACCCTCCTCCCCGTGTCTCCTTGCAGCGCCCTGAGCCAGGGCGCTCTTAGCTGCGACCCAGACCATCATCCTCCCTGGGCAGAGAGGGACTGGGTTCAGGCTGAGCGTGGCCCAGAGTGAAATGGAAGATCTTCCAAGCAGGTGTGTGACAGGACTAGACAGTGTACGTGGCACAGAAGACATGGACAACTCGATGCTTACTATTCTTTCTTATTGTTTTCCTGCTTTGCTTGGCTTTGTATTTGTGTGTCCAGCTCAGCTCCTCTGGCCTCACCACAAACGAAAAAATTGTGTAATCCCTTCAGTGGCAGGAGAAATGACTCACTAAAAAAGTCAATTGAGTTTTTTGCCTCTAATTTTTTTAAAGGAAGCTTTAAAAAAAAAGGCTTGGAAATCATCATTTTTAAACACAACCTTTGTGATTTGTTTTATTGGAAGTTCTTAACAGGGGAATGGGGCCTGTTTGTTTGGATTGCTATGCAACGGGAAACACTGAGTAAATGGTTTCCCAGTTTTTATTATTTTAAACTTCACCCAGGAGAAAACTGATCCAAGTTTAAGAAAGAGAGGTGGAGTGGAACACAGACGCCAGTGTTTGCAAGTTCTAAACGGGGCTGTAGATAATGCAGCCTTAAAGCAGACATTCACAAATAGAAAACCACGCTCATATTTCTCTCTCACTTTCAAGGTAACATCAATAGGAAATACGCCTTCATGTTTCCAGAATTTTCCTCAACCAATTTATTTACTGCGTGCTAAATGATTACCGGAAGTTGAAACTGCATCACTTTTAATCAAACATCAGCTGAAGGCTCAGTGGATACAGAACTAGGGTTCATCTCACTGGCTCACAGCACACACAGAACCCGCAAGTAGACAGAAGCAGACACAGGTGAAGAGGGAAGAGAGGCAAACGCCCCTGGGCCCCCCGAAATCCTCACCCTCTTCTAAGCTCAATCACCAGTTTTGCAAGATTCCCTGCTGAGCTATTAGGCCAGCAAGGTTGGGGTCCCCGTTCCGATGCTATCACATTGGCAGCCTTGATGCTGTTTCTGAATCTTCGGTTCAAGATACAGGGGGAAATGCACGTGCGGAGAGTGCCCTGAACTTGGTCAAATGAGACATCTGGAAGCCAGTGATGGAGAAAGAGAGCAAAGGTTAGGAGGAAAATAACACTCGGTAGCAACCAGCAAAACAAACTTTCATCTGCAGCAACACAGGGACCCTGCAGACAGACATCGGCCCGAGTGGCACAAGCTTGTCTTTTTGAAAACAGTCTTTGCTGCCTTATCTAATATCAGAAGACACGAAGTGCATCAAGTAAATAAAAATAATCAAAATCTCACTGTGTAGAGACTGCAGGGCTAACACTTGGAGACATTGCCTTCCCATATTCTATGTGCACGTATGTGTGTATGAGGGGCCCTCAAACAGTTCCTGAAAAATGTGTAGTATGAAAAACTTATGCCTGGATTTCGACTTTTTTATGCCAAAATCTACTTATCTTTTAATTCCATTTTTCAAGGACTTTTGGAAGTCCTCTCATAAAAAAGTAAAGTCGCAAAGAAATAGAACAATTTTGTTTAATGATTAACAGTTCTTTTTATTAGTCATACTGCTACTTTGGGGTTTTTTGGATTTTTTATTTATATAAAGGGAACAAATTTCATATAACAGTTTTATTTATTTTTTATTTATTTATTTATTTTGACAGGCAGAGTAGACAGTGAGAGACAGAGAGACAGAGAGAAAGGTCTTCCTTTTTCTGTTGGTTCACCCCCGCAATGGCTGCTGCGGCTGGCGCACTGCACTGATCCGAAGCCAGGAGCCAGGTGCTTCTCCCATGCGGGTGCAGGGCCCAAGCACTTGGGCCATCCTCCACTGCACTCCTGGGCCACAGCAGAGAGCTAGACTGGAAGAGGAGCAGCCGGGACAGAACCTGGCGCCGCAACTGGGACTAGAACCCAGTGTGCCAGTGCCACAGGTGGAGGATTAGCCAAGTGAGCCGTGGCGCTGACCATATATACAGTTTTAAGAGCATAATGATAATCCCCCCATCCTCCCTCTCCTACCTCCCCTCCTTCTTTTCTTGTTTTTCTTTTAATTTTTACAATGATGTACTTATAATTTTCTTTTTAATCACAACTTTAACTCCTGAAATAGAACAAATATTTTTTTTTTTTTTTTTTTTGACAGGCAGAGTGGACAGTGAGAGAGAGAGACAGAGAGAGAAAGGTCTTCCTTTGCCGTTGGTTCACCCTCCAATGGCCGCCGCTGCAGCCGGCGCACCGCGCTGATCCTGGCAGGAGCCAGGAGCCAGGTGCTTTTCCTGGTCTCCCATGGGGTGCAGGGCCCAAGCACCTGGGCCATCCTCCACTGCACTCCCTGGCCATAGCAGAGAGCTGGCCTGGAAGAGGGGCAACCGGGACAGAATCCGGCGCCCCAACCGGGACTAGAACCCGGTGTGCCGGCGCCGCAAGGTGGAGGATTAGCCTATTGAGCCACGGCGCCGGCTTAAAGAACAAATATTTTTAAGGTAAAAAAACAGGATTACTTTACACATGCAATTTATGTCCTGCATTTTAAGTCTATCATTTTAGTTATACATTTCCCCATATCATTATATATTCTCGAGTGGCTGTTTTTAAACTAACTACAAACAATTCCTCAAGTGCATAATTTATTTAAACCAAATGCACATATATTGTTGGAATTCCTGTTGCTTCTAATATTTTCCTGTTACAAATAATATTTTGAAGAATATCCTTGAAAGATTATCTTTGTAATTCTGTCTGTAGGATGAATTCCTAGAAGTGAAATTACTGGGTGAAAAGTACCTAAATCATAGAGCCCAAATTGCCATCCAGATAAATTATGCCAAGTTTTGGGCTTGTGGGCAGCTTATGAAAATAACTATTTCATTCCACCCTACCAACCCGGAGGATTATCATCTTGAAAACTCTGGGTCTATTTGAGAAGTGGGAACAGTGCCTTCCTATTTTAAAATGTAATTTTCTTTGCTGAATAGTAAAGTCTGAGAATTTAACAAGGTGCTTCAAAAAGTTTGGGGGGCAAATGGAACTAAAAGATAAGTTTATTTTGTTACAAACACTTTCGAGGTCCATGTGCAGCTTTTGCATAATACACATTTTCTTTTTTTTCTTTTTCTTTTTTTTTTTTTTTTGACAGGCAGAGTGGACAGTGAGAGAGAGAGAGACAGAGAGAAAGGTCTTCCTTTGCCATTGGTTCACCCTCCAATGGCCGCCGCAGCCGGTGCACCGCGCTGATCCAAAGGCAGGAGCCAGGTGCTTCTCCTGGTCTCCCATGGGGTGCAGGGCCCAAGCACTTGGGCCATCCTCCACTGCACTCCCGGGCCACAGCAGAGAGCTAGCCTGGAAGAGGGGCAACCACCGGGACAGAATCCGGCGCCCTGACCGGGACTAGAACCCGGTGTGCTGGCGCCGCAAGGCGGAGGATTAGCCTAGTGAGCCACGGCGCCAGCCAGCTTTTGCGTAATACACATTTTCTGTGAACATTTTGAAGATTCCCTTTGAGGCACAGATTTCAAATTTTTCACACCAAAATTAACTTATGTTTGAATTGGATTTTTCCATGAATGTTTTGATGTACCCTCATATCTGCTATGCCAAATCAGCTTTTGTCATCTTTGAAAAACTGATTTCCTTTTCAGTGGACTTTGGAGTATCGGCTCTGTGAGAAAAGCCAACTTCCATGTGACCTGTGCCCGAAACTCTCCTAATATAAACATCGCAGACTCCCTATCAGCCGGGATTTTAATAATAATGCCAAACAATGGATTCTTTGCTGTCACGTTTTGTAATACAGTCATGCCAACTTTCAAAGACTGATACTCTCTGGAATTCCAAGCACAGTCTGAGGCAAGAGACATTGGCAGCTCTCCAACTCAGAATGGCAAGTGGGCACCCCTGTCACTCAGAGCCACAGGGTGCAGGGGCAGAGACAGGGGACCTGCAGCCACCTGACACCTGTCCACCCCTCCCACATCAGGGTCTCCTAACACTCGTCCCAAGGACTCCCGTCACAGGCCGGGGAGGTCTACTGCACAAACTAGAGGACATGGAATGATAAAGGAACCCCAATGTATTGGAATAGTATTATCAAAACATTTATAATGTAGTATGTAGCTAGTTTATGAAGCACTACATAAGAAAGTCTAGCAGCAGATCCCAAAACTCACATCACTGCAAACCGCAATGAAGGTAAAAGTATTTCAAGATGGCCACAACAATCACTAAAATAGGAAAATGCTTAGCTGTATTAGTGACACAGTCCAGGACCTGTAGACCCTGTTGCCTACCATCATAATGAAGGAAATGTTGCATTGTGTGAGTTTCCTGAAAGATGTCATTTTTGCCCCATCACAGGGAAGCCTTGAATTCTCTCCAGGGACTCCTGGTTAGGGACCTGTGGTCACATAAAGCGCTCTCAAGGTAGGACCCTGTGTAAATGAACTATCTCCATCTCCTCCCACTGCTAGAAATGTGACATTTTTTCTGGGCCCTATCCATTTTTTCCCCCCTCTAATTACAACCGTTCTGGGAAGCTGTTGGAACGGTGCAGAAGGGTTGGCTACAGTGGAAGCTCTTAGTCAAAAGGTTGAAGTCACCACGTTAAAAATACCATGCTTGATGAAGCTGCAGGCGGTGTGTTCACACCAGATGCCATCCCTAACACCCTCACCCCAGGCTGTGATTTCACATCCCTGCCTACAGGTCAGGATCTCGCCCCAGCTTTGCCACTGAGCAGCCCGGTAACCAAGAAAAAGCCCCGTGGCATGCCTGAGCCTTAGCTTTTCTTAACTCAAAAACATCAATTTGGGAAAGACTCTCTTAAAGATCCTTTCCCAGCTCTGCAATATTTGACTTGAAAACTTGACAACTTGCAGTGCATTTGATGATGAACGTCTGTTTCCAAAAGAGTTCTTCAGCACCTAGACGAGACACTTTTATTGTTTTCTGAAATAAAGTTTCTATCCCTTGCTCATCCATGCCCTTCTCCCTTTTCCATTTTTGCCTCATCTTCCGTGAGAAACAGACTTTTTCTTTAAAGCAACAGCATCTGAATTCTTCTGTTGATTCTATGGTGGAAGCCGAAATTCTGCAGGTTGCTGGGTTTGGCACACTGCTCCCATCAAGTCTGAGTGCTCAGAGAATCGTGTCTCCCTTTCGCTGTTGGTTCCGATGTTCCCCAACCTCTGCTAAATGATTCTTCCTTCCTTAACAGGTAAGTTTTGCTTCCTTGCTTAGGCAAGGATTTCTTAGCCTTCTATGTGTTGTACTGAACAAGTGTTCTGTTCTACTCTCTTTCTCTAAGAAAGAAGAAATAGTCCTCGTGGCAGAGTTACAGAGAGAGGTAGAGACAGAGACAAAGGTCTTCCATCCACTGGTTCACTCCCCAAATGGCTGCAACAGCCAGAGCTGAGCTAATCCAAAACCAGGAGCCAGGAGCTTCTTCTGGGTCTCCCACACAGGTAAAGGGGCCCAAGCACTTGGGCCATCTTCTACTGCTTTCCCAGGTCTCAGCAGAGAGCCGGATAGGAAGTGGAGCAGCCGGGACTCGAACTGGTATCTATATGGGATGCCGGCACCACAGGCTGGGGCTTTAACCCACTGCACCACAGCACCGGCCCCCTGCCCACCTTTTTTTTTTTTTTTGCAGGTAGAGTGGACAGTGAGAGAGAGAGAGAGAGAGAGAAAGGTCTTCCTTTTTCCGTTGATTCACCCCCCAATGGCTGCTGCAGTTGGCGCACCGCGCTGATCTGAAGCCAGGAGCCAGCTGCTTCTCCTGGTCTCCCATGGGGTGCAGGGCCCAAGCACTTGGGCCACCCTCCACTGCACTCCCTGGCCACAGCAGAGAGCTGGCCTGGAAGAGGAGCAGCCGGGACAGAACCTGGCACCCCGACCGGGGCTAGAACCCGGGGTGCGGGCGCCACAGACGGAGGATTAGCCTATTGAGCCGCGGCGCCAGCCCTTGCCCACCATTTTTTACACAAGTGGTATTCTACTCTGTTCGAGCAGTCAAGCCCAGATTCAGAGGAGCCCTGAGTTTCAGGTGTCACAGTGAACAGGAGAGTGAGATGAATGAGGCAACCTGGCAGACACAGCAGGCCATTTGGGTCCTACGAATACTAACAAGGCAAGCGCCGGCAGCATTCCCTTTGATGTAAAGTCTTGCCTGATATTGCTTTGTGTGTCTGCATTTGTCCTTGGCAGGCAGAAGGCAGTTCCTTTCCAACGGCGAGGTGCCCTTGTGTATTGCTCCCATCCCTGAAACAGTGATGCATGCAAGCAGCTCCAGGGTGATAGAGAACGTGGTGGGGGGAGTTTGGAGCTGGTGGTGAGGGTGGGAGGTGCTCAAGGAGAGCCCAAGTACCCAGGGGAGGATATTAGCATGCGAGCCATGTCAGGTGTGGGACTTTGCACCAGGTTCTCAAAACAGTTTACCTTGAAGTAGGAATAATCTGAGAGGAATTCCAAGTAATTAGGAACAAAATGTTGAAAGTGATTTCCTTTGATTGAAACACAAAGAGGTTTGCAAATGCCAGCTGCACTTGCCACAAGTGAGTCTGGGTTACAAACTGGCTTGTGAATATTAATGAGCACAAGTGGCTAGACATCTCCTGGGTTCTATGGACATCCGTATGCTGTTTTCTAAATATTGCCAGTTCTCGCTCCCTTCAAAGATGGGGTAGATTGTTCTTCCTGGTCTCGTCGTCTCCTTGTGGTTGGATGGGACCATAGGATTTGTTTTAGCCAATGAGTAGAAGTGATGTGGATCTCTTTTGCTGAAGTATTGAATTACTCATGCAAGATCCACCCCATTGTGGAATGGGGACCACAAGTATGGGGACTTAACATGTTCTTTACAGAGTTCTCCCACTAGCCTACAGTGGCCAAGTAGCCTAAGCAAGAACCCAACCATCTGATTTAAAGTCCTGAGGATTAGAAACTCATCTGTTGCAGCAGCATAACCTAGATTGTTGTTAACTGTTTAAGGCCTGGAAGACCCCTTGCCTTGGCCTACTGCAGTCAAAAGTTACATATTGAACTGCATTGAACCATCCTTGGCTGCCTTGAGAAATCATCCCCACTGTACTTGGGCAAGGAACTCTCACAGTCAGGAAATTTCTTCTAAGGATTGGCATCGCAAGTTGACTTTCTATGGCTGCCTATCAGAGTCTTATGCTTTAGAAAGCCAAAGTGTTGTCATTAAGAGCCATGGCAGGCCCCAGATAGATGCAGAAAGATGTTCGTTGAGTCCTGCTTAGCCTAACAGCAGCCGTGAGAGGAACGCATCATCAGAATGCATTGTCTGCTTGCATAGAAGAAAGGGTCTTCAGAAAGTTCATGGAAAATGGGTAGTATGAAAAAATGCATGATTTTCCAACTTTTTGTACCAAAATAAGCTTATCTTTTAACTCCTTTTTCTGTAAACTTTTTTTTTAAAGATTTATTTATTTATTTGAAAGGCAGAGTTACACAGGGAGAGAAGGAGAGGCAGAGAGAGGTCTTCCACCCACTGGTTCATTCCCCAATTGGCCGCAATGGCCAGAGATCACAAGTTTCTTTCAGGTCTCCCACGTGGGTGCAGGGGCCCAAGGACTTGGGCCATCTCCTACTGCTTTCCCAGGCCATCGCAGAGTGCTGGATTGGAAGTGGAGCAGCCGGGACTCAAACTGGTGCCCATGTGGGATGTGGTACTGCAGGTGGTGTCTTTACCTGGTATACCACAACGCCGATCCCCTATTTTCCATAAACTTTTTAAGGATTCCTGATAGTTCTGTGGTTTTTAGTCTCTGAGCAGCTTTTAATTTAAGAGGTGGGAAAGTGGCAAGGAACAACATGCCTGCTGAAATCTCAGACTCGAACATACCCGGAAAGGAAACTCACTGAAAAGCAGAAGAAATGCATTTTGTTCTATACACAAAATAATTTGTGGTCCTGGTAAGGCGCAGAAAAAGGGACAGCGTGCTTGGGTGTTCGTCACAGCAGTTAAGACACTGCTTGAACTCTCAACTCTGCCTCCCATTCCAGCTCCTTGCTAATGTAGACCCTGGAGGCCCCTTTCAAATAAAAATGAAATTAAACAGTGAAATCTTTTTTTTAAAAAAAGGGACATTGACTGGCACTTTCAGTGAGGCGGACAAGAGCTGCAATTAATCCAGCAAAGCTTAAAGAAGATGTTGTTTTCAAGAGCTACTTGACATTTAGAAGGAAAAATAGAATGATGTGTCAGGAGAAGAATAGGCAATACACACTGCAGCTCTGCTTGGCAAAGGACCTAGAAGCCAGGTCGAGGTGGCTCAATAAGTGGTTATTACAGAAGTTTGGTTTGAGGGACTCCATGAGGTGCTATATCTTCATGGAGACGTAAAGTGAGGAGAAAATTCAAGTGTTTTGAAGTAGACTGAGAGGTACAGAAAGAATTTTAAAAATAAAGCAACTGTGGTGCCAGCATTGTAGCATAACAGATTAAGCTGAGGCCTGTGATGCCAGCATCCCCTATGGGTGCCAGTTCGAGGCCCAGCTACTCCACTTCTGATCCAGTTCTCTGCTAATGTGCCTGGGAGGGCAACAGAAGATGATTCAAGTCCTTGGGCCCCTGCACACAGGTGGGAGACCCAGTTGAGTCTCCTGGCTCCTGGCTCCTGACATCGGAAAGCCTGCCCAAACCTGGCCCTTGTGGCCATCTGGGAAGTAAACCAGCAGATGGAAGATTTCTCTTTACATCTCTCTCTCTCTCTCTGTAACTCTGCCTTTCAAATAAATAAATAAATAAAAATTAAAAAAAAATTAAAGCGACTATGATTAAAAGAAGTGCTCCAGAAAGAGAGGACAGGATAAAGTGACAAAAAAAAAAAAATGATATCAACAGGAGCATTAAAATTATCACCTGGGCGGTGCTGGAACCTGAGAGGGAGGCCTGGGTGTCAGTCCCGTGACTGACGGCACTGTCTTCCTGTTTGCATCCTCACTCTTCCTGTGAATGAAGGCCCAGTTTGCCTTTACATACACTGCTGCCCACAGTGAAGACTGCATTTCCTCACTGTCTCTTCAAACTGATGTGACCACTGGAAACAAAGGAATGCAGGCCAAATGTCATATGTGAGTTCTTTGGAGAGAGTGCGCATGCTCTTTCTTTTGTGTGTCTTCCTGCTGGCTGGGATGCAGATGTGGCAGTGAGCGGGAGCAGTCGTCTCCAACAAGGAAGCAGAGGCATCCGTCCGCGCACCGTCCCTGGGTAGTTACCCTGGATCCATTTTTTAACGTGAAGGAGAAAGAAACAGATGTTCATCGCATTTATTGCACTCCTCTTGGGTTTTCTGTCACTTCTCAGCTCAACCTCATCCTTACTGACTGAAGAATCTGTCTCCAACTAGCAGGATTGTGGATGCTTTCTGTTTCTTACTTGATAATTTTATGGATTTCCAAAGTGTTCTGTGATGACTATATATTATTTTAACAGATTGCAAAAATGTTTCTTTTCCGGGTACGAAGGAGACAGGCTGCCCTGAGACCGAGCGAAAGGCACAGAGATGCCCGTTGTGGCCCCAAAGAGCCTCAGACTTGACTTACTTTTCCTCAGTCCCATGTGGCCTTGTCCTTACATGGCCTTCTCCTTCTGCCATGCACGTGTCCTTGCCTGTCGTCCCTGGCAAGGTTCAATGCAGGAAACAGAAGCCGTCTCAGGTATTTCAAGTAGATGGGAATTTAATGCAGGGCCTCGAGTGCTACAAACTCATGGGAAAGGAGCGGGAGGGTGAGACGACCTTGCTCGGCTTACAGAGGGCGGCGCTGCTAGGTTTCGAGGCTATAACCCTGACGCTGTGACCCAGAGGTCCAGAAACCATCATCAAGACCCGAAGGGCAAGAAACTGCTGTCACCACGTGCACCCTCGTGAAACTGGTAGCCGGAGAGTGGAGTGCGAGGTGTGTCCGCTGCGAAAATGCATTTCTGTCAGAGCTGTGTCTTAACTCCAGCTGTATCTTAACTTCGAATATCAGGAGCGAGATCTCATTTCTGGAACTTTACCTCCAACCCCGGCAGTGAGGGGACCTGGGAAACGTAGCTGTTGGCCGAGCATTCCCACGCTGTGGGGGTGGGGGTGGGGGTGGGGCGGACGTGGATGCTAAGAGACACAAGGGCACATTTCACTCAGCTCTTCTCTGTGCCTCGAAGCTGGCAGCTACTCTCAATACCTATGGCTCCCCGTTCATGTGTTTCTCTGTAACCGGTTAAAGCTACTGTGCGTTTGCTATGTGTGAACACTCCCGAGTGAACAGAACAGTAATATGATTCAGTTCACGGGACTTCTCATCCACTTGAAACACACACATTCAATGTCTGTCAGGTACTCACTAAGAAAATCAATAGCTGCTCACAACCTAGCCAACAAAGTCCAAGCGCCTTCTTTAAACTAACAGACTCCAGAATGGGCTTCACTCCTGTTTTCAATCTCATCTCTCATTTCTCCACTTAATGAGCAATTAAGGACCACGAACTCCGCATGGTTTTCTGTTCTCTGTAGGTTGGCTCATCCTGCAGGCATCTGCACTTTGGTTACATTTTGTCTTCTCTCTAGAATGTTCTTCATTCCATCTCCCTAAGACTGAGTCCTGCTGATTCCTCAGGGCCCAGCTCAAATGCCACCTCCTCTATGAAGCCTTTCCTGATGCCCTATTGCTGGAGATAACCCTCCCTTTCTAGAATTCTGGGAACTCGTTCTATTTCTCTGCTATGGGATTTAGAACAACCTATCCTCTACTAAAGTGTTCTTCGTAAACGTCATTTCTTTCCTATTAGGCCACGGGCCATAGAAGAGCAGAGATTATTTCTGATTTAGTTTTAATCTCCCTTAGTACCACAAGGTTGTTGAATGAATAATTGTAAAACTGGAAGACAGTTTCTACTCTCAAAATTTATTTAATAGCAGGAATTTTTAAAAGCACCATAATGTTCTATTTCTCAGCATATGACACCTGAAATTCTTTGCCAGAATATCTTTTTTTAAGAAAGAATATTACAGATACCGTATTATGATGATGATGATGATATAAAGATTTACTTATTTATTTACTTGAAAGACAGAGTTACACAGAGAAGGAGACACACACACACAGAGAGAGAGAAGGAGAGAGAGAGAGAGAGAACCTTCCATACGCTGGTTCACTTGCCAAATGGCCGCAACAGATGCGGCTGGGCCAGGCTGAAGCCAGGAGCCTGGAAATCCAGCAGGGTCTCCCACATGAGTGCGGGGGTCCATCACTTGGTCCACCCTCTACTGCTTTCCCAGGCACACTAGCAGGGAGCAGGATTGGAGTTGGAGCAGCCAGGGCTCAAACAGGTGCTTCAAGGGGATGTTGCCATTGAAGGCAGCAGCTTAACCTGCTGGGCTACAAGACAGGCCCATTGCCCAGAATTTCACACTTCCCCAGTAATTTACATATCACCTCTAATTTTTTAACTTTCTGTGACAATCCATAAACTTGTTTTGTTCTACCACATGTTCTTTTAATCTTTCATTTCCTGTTATTATTGCAGTTAAGTGTGAACTTTGGGTTGCTTAAAAACATCATATATTTGAGAAGGAGAGAGAGAGAGACCATTTGCATCACTTTCCAAATGCACTCAATGGCTAGGATTCGGAAAGGCTGAAGTAGGGAATCAGAAACTCCATCCAGGTCGCCCACATCGGTGGCAGGAACCCAATTATGTAAGCCGTGTCCCAGGGTCTGTTTGAGCAGGAAGCTGGATTTAGAGCTAAAGACTGGTGTCAAAATGAAGTACTCCGTATAGAACATGTGGGTCATCACTAGAACACTGCCTGCCGCACGTGTGTAACTCCCATCATAGTATCTTCCACGTGTTACTGCTGTGGTTTGGAATCGGTGTTTGTGTGTCCTGGGACCTTGGTCTCCAGTGTAGCAGTGTTGCCAGGGGTGGGACCTCGAAGCTGTGGGGCCTGTGGGAATTCACAGGACTGGTTCCTCCCCTTCCTCTGGCTCCTTGTTCCCCTGCAGGGCCTCTCCCTCTTGCATGTGCTCCCACCAGGTGGCGCCATCTGTCATTAGGCGCCAGGAAGTGATGCAGCCACAGGGCCCCTGCCAAAGCCAGCAGTATGCAGCCTCCAAAACCCAGGAGTTAAATAAACCTCTCTTCTTGATAAGCTGCCCAGCCTCAGGCCTTTCGTGATAGTAATAGAAAATTGACTAAATACTGTTACTAAACCACAAATAAGATAGGAATGCCTTCTTATGTTTAAAGCAATAAAAGAAATTGCAAAGGATGTTTCTGTATCTAATCTAGACCACCAATTACTATAAAAGATGTAACTTGATTATAACATAGAATATATTCACTGTTGTATTTAAAATTTCAGGTAAACTCCAATCACCAACTCTTCTTTTTTGCTAACATCTCCAATAATAAAGTAAGTCATAGGCCTTAATCCTTTTTTATCAAGCCAAAGACCTTAAACATAGAACTAGGCATAAAAGCTTTATAATTAAATTGTATTTTTCCTCCCAAACATACAATTGTTTATTACAACAACAGTTCTACAGACATTCTAATTTCCTCTTGTAGATATTTTTATGTGCCCCTCCCCCCTACTAGTTCATAGATTCTTCAAGGGTTCTTTCTTGCCTTGAACCTTTGTCTTCCAGTGTCAAGTCCATTGTAACTGCTATTCTGACCTTCAAGGAGTAAGAGTTAAAGTAAAGCTATTTCTCGATTTCAGTTGATTATAGAAAATAGCATGTGATATGCTGTTGTTGATCTCTTTGAGTAAAGTTGTCCCTCTAGACATCACCTAATCAACTACTGCCACCGTTCAATAAAAAAAAAAAATTTTTTTCCTACATAATTCTAAAATCAGACCTAAGTCTGTAATAGAAAAGATGAAATGGGGGCCGGTGCTGTGGCGTAGAGCGTAAAGCCGCCACCTGCAGTGCCGGCATCCCATATAATTGCCGGTTTGTGTCCCAGCTGCTCCATTTCCAATCCAGCTCTCTGCTATGGCCTGGGAAAACAGTAGAAGATGGCACAAGTCATTGGGCCCCTGCACCTGTGTAGGAGACCCATAAGAAGCTCCTGGATCCTGGCTTCAGATAGATGCATCTCCAGCCTTTGCAGCCAACTGGGGAGTGAACCAGTGGATGGAAGACCCTTCTCTCTCTCTCTCTCTCTCTCTCTCTCTCTCTCTTTTCCTGTGTGTGTGTGTGTGTAATTCTGCTTTTCAAATAAAGAAATAAATCTTTAAAAAAAGAAAAGATAAAATGGTCTTGGGCTGCTATATAAGTGAGCTCAGAGGCAGCAATAGCACTATGTGAATATGGGCTGTGTTTCTTGTCATTGAGATAGAGACAGATTCTCTCGGGAAGACAGTGTAAAGTGTAGCTACCTCTTCCTGCGACTCATCTCCACTAGCCGGTCAACCCTTCTCCATCAAGCCTACCTCTTGGTTGTGCTTTTGAATTTGACAAGCAGCCTTTAACCCTGCTCTCTGGCTGGTTTGTGGCCAGAGTGTGTACATCTGTCCTCATCAGTATAGGCCTGTGCACTCCAGGCAGGTTTCTGTGGGAGATTACAGTAGTTGACTCCCTGTGGTCCCATTCTCGGTAAAAGTCCAGTTGTGAGATAGAATATTTATGGAAGGGGGATTCAGGGCATTGGTGTCCATACGTTACTCTGCATAAGCTAACTGTTAGCCTTGGAGTAAACTGTATCATATCAGGGCCGTGTACTTGAATATATTGATTCAATTCCTTGCAGATCTGCTTTCTCCAAATGTGCACCTTAGCCTAAGCCACGGGCCTGCATGGAGGTGGAACTTGCTGCTCTATCTACTGCAGAGGCTGATGCATAGGGCACACTGGTGTAGCACACAGTAACCTCATTTTGAGGATAGCCAGGAGGAAGGTTTCTCAGCCTCATGAAAAACTGTTTATATCCTGTGTAAAAGGACACTACCCCAAAGCCATTCCAAAGGTCCTCCTTTGCCCTCCTTTCTCTGAAAAAGAAAAACAGCAGATAATTCATTTTTCCAGGTTCCCATGTAGCCAGGGGGTAATCATATGACCCTGTTCTGGCCCTGAAGTCTAGAAGGAAGTCTGAGAGGGAACTTCTAGGGTGGTAGTTGCTTCCTGATGGGAAATACAGATGGAGAAGAGCCCTCTCGCCTGCTTTGGCCATGCAGCTCACTGCGGCTCACTCGAGACAAGAAAATGCCAGTATGTGAAACTCACCTGTGAGGGACAGTGCGGAGGACAGAGAGCATGCACTCCGATCTTGAATATCATCACTGAATGACTGCTTGCCTCCGGGCTCCCTAGGTGAGAGAAATGACCACTAACTTCTGTTGGGTCTTTCATTACTTGCAGCTTGATGTTGCCTAAACAGTAATTCAACAACCAAAGTAGATTTTAATTTATAGGTTGTTACAAGTCTTGTAACAAAGCCCACCTCTCTCCTTGGCCACAAGAAAATTATAAAATCATAACTTCTATCTACCATGACGCTGTAAGCTCTGCTTATTTTCATCTCTGGATTTTATTGGTTTTTTTTTCAACCCATATCTTCATTTCTGTCTCCCTCAAATATTTAGGTTTTCATATTATATGTATATTTTATGTCAAAATTTGTTCTAGAGTATGACAAGGTATAAACAAACAAACAAATAAACCAAAACAAACTCCACAGGAGATTCCAAAAAAAGTTAATATATTATAGGTGGCACAGAGGGACAACGGCCATGCCCCACCCTTCAGTTAAATTCAATAATTTCAATAATTCCTAGGGTTGCAACTGAAGTGAATCAGTAGGTTGTTTAAATAGTGACCTATTAAAAAGCCTATGTCTGTTAAATTCAGCACTTGCTCTAAGATCCTAAACTAAGGTATCTACGCTGGACTTAATTCAAGAGATCTCTAACCCAATATTTGCTTGTACACACAAATGTGTGTTTTCCTAAGTATAGGTCAGAGGCTTTCATCAGATTCACAAAGAAGTCTCTCATTCTAGAGCCTGCGCTGTGCTGAAGTGGGCTAAGCCTCCACCTGTGGCGCTGGAATCCCATATGGGCGCTGGCTTGGGTCCTGGCTGCTCTACTTCTGATCCAGCTGTCTGCTATGGCCTGGGAAAGCAGTAGAAGATGGCCCAAGTGCTTGGGCCCCTGCACCCTCATGGGAGACACGGAGGAAGCTCCTGGTTCCTGGCTTCAGATTGGTTCAGCTCTGGCCGTTTAGGGCACTTGGGGAGTGACCAGCGGATGGAAGATCTCTCTTTCTCTGCCTCTGCTTCTCTGTAACTCTACCTCTCGGATAAGTAAATTAAAAAATCTTTAAAAAAAAAAAGAAGTCTCTCATTCCATAAAAGTTTGACAACACTGGGGCTAAGTTAAATTTACCCTTTCTGAGCCCCTCTCCCTGGGAATCACCCCCATGGTTCATTAGGGTTTTTGCTTTTCTGTCAATACTGAGGCCTGCCTCGTTGTGAGAATGCACACTCAATAAATATGAGTTGACTTGTCTCCATATTTAATTATTTACAATGCATTTGGTGTCTATTGGAATGGCAGTCTCTGGTTGATCATTCTGCAGGCTCTGAATGCATCGGCTGCATCCCAGTCGGCTTGATGTGTTGTAGACGCACAAATCAAAGCAGTGTGTGGGAGGAGAAAAATGATTCTCGTGCAGGATAATGCATTTTTCATGAGAAACAGGTCATTACACAGCCATCGCACCAATTCTTGCTCTCATCCGACCTCCTCATCCTCTCCCTCTTGTCAAATTATTTTGCTTCCTTCCTCTTCTCTCACAGTTTCCTTTCTGCTTTCGTATCTTGGGCTTGATTATTTTAGCATCCCCTTCTTTCATTAATACATTTTAATGATTTCTGTGTAAGACGTGGCTTCTCGTGTACCTGTCTTTGCTTCCCCCTTCATCAGCCGACTGCCAGCTAGAATTACCCTGTTGCCTTCCAGCTGATGCATTGTACATATTTTCACAAACTTCCAATTTCAATTCCTAACACATAAAAAGACCATGCTCATATCCTGTTTGACCATCATCTGTTGATTCTCCCTGAAGATTTCATTTTACTGCCCATTGTAATCTCTCTCCTATCCCTTCTCACATCTGCAGATAGAGACCCGATAATTGACTTGTACCAATTTTCTATTCAGTCTTACAAATTCTACGGCAATTTCCTGCCAAGTGATGGGCTTGAAGTGATTAATCTATCACATTTCTTCACTTTCTCTTCTCTGCTTAAAATGACGAGTGGGTTTAAGTGAGCCAGTTATTTTTGAAGGAGGAGATCTCTGTCATGAAAGGAATGACTCCCCTGGGGCAAAGTTTCAGCAAAAACGTTCATGTGTCTGTTGAGTGTTGCTGTTGTTTTTAAAGCAGCTGAGTAAGTTATAATTTTTACCAAAATTTAATTACATGCAGAGAACAAACATCTGGAAATCATCCTGGGTAATCAATATTAATTTTTATGGTGAATTAGAGGCCTATATTACATGCTAGAGTCTAGAGATTACAGTCTTAATGATCTGTACGTTATTCATCGATGACTTTGGTTTAAATCTGTCTTTGAGAAATAATTCAAATGGAAGACACTGGGGGACAGGAAACTCACCATTTTATTTCCTACTTTATGCATATCTCTTTGGGGACAGCAGAGTTGCTGGAAGAGGGAGTTCAGTATTGGTTTGTGTCTGGTGTGTGTGCTTTGTTCTTTAACTCATTTATTTGTGAAATTTAAGAAGCAGTAGGGATCCTAAGTCAGGCAAGTAAGCAGGAAGACAATAAAACTCAAAAATTAGCCAGGCGTGAAACCCTCTTGAACTAAGGAATGCTTTCAGCATTAAGTTCTCCATAAGCATGAATTATAAATGATAATATTTCAAAATTAGGGGTTTTTTTAAAGGAAAGTGTACAATGGGAAACTTAATCATGTAAAATTTGGCAAACCTACCTGCTTACTAACCTAAAATAATAGCCTACACCTCTATCCAACATGACCTAAAAATAATAGATTGCATCTCACCCCTAGAGTACCTTGGCTTAAGCCCAAGAATTAACACACACACACGACACTCTGCATTCTCTTCCTTGTGAGTGCTCACCGCACAGGCAGCCTCCCCCGCACTCTAATCCTAATTAGCCTTCATCTCCTTCACTGTGTGCCAATTCGACAAACGCTGAGCGGCCACGCCCGCCACTGGGACTCAGGCTTTCCCGAAGCTGCAGTATCAGAAGGTGCATCTCTAACTCTCTGTTCTGAGTCTTCCATTGCAAAAGGAATTCTGTGTCTTCACTCTGAAAGCTGATGACCCGAGCAACGAAGTCACTGAGACAGGAGAGAAACGCTAACACAAGGAGCGGGTGTTTAAGCCCGGTGGTTGGGACACCTGCAGAGCTCATCAGAGAACCTGGGTTTAGACCCCTGGCTCCAGCTCCTGACTCAGGTTTCCTACTATTGCAGGACCTGTGGAGCAGTGGTGGTGGCTCAGGTGGACTGGGTTGCTGCCACCTGTGTGGGAGACCTGGATTGAGTTTCCAGCTCCTGGCTTTGGCCTGGCCATTGCAGGTGTTTGAGGAACCAGCAGATGAGAGTTCTCTATCCATCCCTACCTCTCTCTGTCTCTGAAATAAATTTCTTTAATTACAAAACACAAGTTAACATGAGAAGAATGCCAGTTTTTATTTTATGGAAGAGTCCTGTGGCAATACCAGAGTCAAAAAATCCACAGGGACTCCCATGATAAAGGCTGGGGGCAAAGCAAGGAAGGGAAGAAGATGAAGAATGGAAAGAGAAAAGAAAAGCATCAGGGGCCAGCGCTGTGGCATAGCTGGTAAAGCCACTACCTGCAGTGCTGGAATCCCATATGGGTACTAGTTCAAGTCCTGGCTGCTCCACTTCTGGTCCAGCTCTCTGCTATGGCCTGGAAAAGCAGTGGAAGATGGTCCAAGCACTTGGGCCCCTGTACCCACGTGGGAGACCCGGAAGAATCTCTTGGCTCCTGGCTTTGGATCAGTTCAGCTGTGGCCATTGCAGCCATTTGGGGGAGTGAACCATTGGATGGAAGACCTCTCTCTCTGTCTCTCCCTCTATCTGTCTGTAAGTCTACCTCTCAAATAAATAAACAAATCTTGTTTTGTTTTTTTTTTTTTTAAGTAACAAAATCCTTACCCACATGATGATAAAAGATAAGAAGTACTCACATAAGAAGTAGATCAGAGGGCCTGTGCCGCGGCTCAATAAACTAATCCTCCACCTTGCGGCGCCGGCACACCAGGTTCTAGTCCCGGTCAGGGCGCCGGATTCTGTCCCGGTGGCCCCTCTTCCAGGCCAGCTCTCTGCTGTGGCCAGGGAGTGCAGTGGAGGATGGCCCAAGTGCTTGGGCCCTGCACCCCGTGGGAGACCAAGATAAGTACCTGACTCCTGCCATCGGATCAGTGTGGTGCGCCGGCTGCAGCGTGCCGGCCCTGGCGGCCATTGGAGGGTGAACCAACGGCAAAGGAAGACCTTTCTCTCTGTCTCTCTCTCTCACTGTCCACTCTGCCGGTCCAAAAAAAAAAAAAAAAAAAAGTAGACCAGAGATGGTATAAGCTTCCAAGGTGGCAACTATTTCATCAAGATCAACTATTTCATCGAGGAAGAGGTTCTCTCTCTGCGGTCCACAGTGTTGGCCTCATCCTGCAATAGTGCATCTTTGAGGCTGTGGGGAAGCCAGGAGAGCCAGGGCGATGGGCCTTATCACTGAAGTCCACTGGGAGAAAAAAACAGGATTCCCATGCAGTCCCTAGAAGTTACCTGCAAAGCTCTCTGGGCATCTCGCTGATAGGATTAGACTGCATGTCTTTCCCTGCACCAATTACTGGTAACTGGGATTACTTTTAGATCAATAAGACCAACTTGAGATGAGCTCAATCTCCCAGAATCACATTATTTTTTTAAAGATTTATTTATTTATTTATTTATTTGAAATTTAGAGTTACACAGAGAGAAGGAAAGGCAGAGAGAGAGAGATGTCTTCCATTCTCTGGTTCAAGCCCCAGTTGGCTGCAATGGCTGGAGCTGCGCCGATCTGAAGCCAGGATCCAGGAGCTTCTTCCAGGTCTCCCACAGGGGTACAGGGGCCCAAGGCCTTGAGCCATCTTCTACTGCTTTCCCAGGCCACAGCAGAGAGCTGGATTGGAAGTGGAGTAGCCAAGACTTGAACTGGCGCCCATATGAGATGCCAGCACGGTAGGCGGCATCTTTACCCACTACGCCACCGCGCCAGCCCCCCAGATCACATTGAGAGATGAGTGGAACAGGTACTGGGGAGTTAACAGCACTGACTACAACGCCAAGCCCAGACCTGTCTGGTGAGAGCCCAGTGAGTGCCCCACAGTCCCGCTCCATGCACCCCGTTCAAAACTGAATTCACACTCTGCCTCTCAAACAGGTCCTCCTCCTGACGTGAGTTTTTTTTTTTCCACAAAACCAAAACTTATTCTACAAAACCAGAAAGCGACCTTCAATTTCTGTCACTCCCTCACCCTGCAGGCCCCGTCAGTCATCAAGGCTACCCCTCATATCCGCACAACCACTCTGCTTTATACTCTGGTCACTCTTTACTTGAATTATTGCAATACCTGCCTGCATGGCTTCCCAGCTCAAGTTCCCTTTGATCCGTGTCCCTCCTGCTTCCAGAATTGTGTTTCCAGATGGTCTAATAAGGGAAGGAAAGATCATGTCACTTACTTTACACATTCTCTGCTAGTAGCTTCCCATTCATTTCTGGATGTGGCCCATTTACTTATTTACAGGGAGTCTCCATATGCCAGGTTCTGGGCTTGGTAGTATGGATAAAAGGATTAAAACAAATAGCAGTAGGGGTCTTTGCCTCCGTGGGAGTTTGCTATGCAGGGACCCTTAGTTGGCATGGACAGGAGTCCTGGAGGGAAGTCCTGATCTACACAGCAGAGCCGCTGACAATTTCGAAAGGAAGTCATCACGTTGAGGTTGGATAGGAGAAAGCTACCGAAAAGCTAACAGCAGTGTTCCCGGTACTCGTCAGCGCTCTGCAATTCCTTGTGCCTTGTTAAACTGCTCATCACATTGTCTTCACAATTGTTTACATCCAGTCTCTCCCTTCAGACTGCTGCCTCGTTCACATTTCTCTCCCAATGCCTAACACTTTTGCATACTATATATGAAAATTTCATTTAACTGTTTATATACTCTGCCTTGGACCCCGTTCCCCATCCCCAAGTGGGTGCCTAACCCCTAGAAGAAACTCGAAAATTATTGAACACCTTTACAAGGGATGCAGCTGGAGACCAGAATTGTTAAAACCGTTCCGAATGCCAGCCCGCCAAATCTGCTCAAAAAGCCGTTCGAGGTGGCCAAGGCTATTGGGAAAGGTCAGTTCCCCAACATAAAGAGTCGCTGAGAACAGCCTGAGTGTGGTCATAGACTGTCCATAGCTCCTTGTGGTTCTGTCCAAGCTATGGTTCTGCAAGCACAGGTAATAGTAATGTCTAACCCCTTCTAGAACTTGTTGACTTTAAATAGATTTTACAGGGATTTTTAAGATCAAGAATTTAGTTACTAATACCTACAAAAATTTTTCTGAAAATGTTTAATAGGTTCTAGACAATCATAAATTCTAATGAGAACTCAGAACTACATTAGTCTACACAATGTAAATTTTCCTTTTAGAAAGTGAATGTGGGGGCTGGTGCTGTGGCACTGTGGGTTAAGCCACCGCTTGCAATGCTAGCATCCCCTATCAGAGTGCTAGTTTGAGTCCCAGCTACTCCACTTCCAGTCCAGCCTCCTACTAGTGTGCCTGGGAAGGCAGCAGAAGATGGCCCAAGGTTTTGGATCTTTGCCTTGGGACAGCCCTAGCTGTTGCAACCATTTGGGGAGTGAAGTAGCTGACAGAAAATCAATCTTTCTCTTTTCTCTCTTTTTCTCTTTCTTCCTCTCCTCTTCCCTCTCCTTTTCTGTCACTTGGCCTTTCAAATAAATACATAAATAATTTTTAAAAATGAAACTGAATGTGATATCATAAAAATAACACGTTTAATTTTATGCAGGGAGCAGGTCCAAAAAAGTGAATTATGCCGAATGCCCTGTAAGAATAATGCACTTTCTGGCCATCCCATGGAACCAACCACAGTTGTCAATGCAGTAAGAGTGAACTTGGAGGACTATTTTGATATACGGATCTTTCTAATGAGTAGCCTAAAATCGGGTCACCTCTTGCTCATCAGCATCAATGAGTGCATGTCAGGCTTGTCATGTGGCTGGATCACTGAGCTTACCGAAGTGTCACATGCTCACCCCTGGGCAGGCCTCGGGTTGGCCCTTGGATTTTTAAGTCCAGTTTTTGTTGACTTGAAATCCATAGCTCTCTTTTGGACATTCTGTGACAAAATTGCAACAAAAATAATATGATTGCTCTTATTTTAACTGTGCAACCAAAATCTCTGGACTATATCTCGCACAGAGGAAGGTAAAAGCATATTTTTACAAAACAAACTGTGAAGACATTTTGGTAGAATTTCTCTCCCGTGAAAACCTGTTGGGCTATTCCATGACATCTGGATGATAAATATTGCATGCGTTCAACTGCCCGTAATTTAAACTATTCATCAGGGCTCTATGCTGAGCATTTGCCTACCCCATTAGAACTGCCAGAGGGGAATCCACCCACCCTAAATGCATGAAATATGCTAATATTTTTCTAAACCACCTAATCATATGCCCCCTTTCACGACATTTTCTTCTTTGGAACAATGAGCTACAAAGACCTGACAATTCACTTCTCAATGATCAACAAAGCTTACGTGTCTTCAGTTGTTGTCAAAGCAGAACTCTGTAGATCTCTTTTCATGTTGTGCTTAGCAGGTTACCTGATGTTTGGGGAAAGACCCAGCTTGTCAACACTAGGGCGCACATACAAAACAGAGAAAGATTGTCCAGGAGGAAGCACCCAAGATAAACAGAAACTTTGACAACTTGTAAACAGCGAAGAACACATCAGTGATGTGTCTTCCATTGAGCTGCTACATCAATAGGCTCAGAGTAAGTGAGTGTAACATGGCTCAAGACCTGGGTGGAGAGTTGCCCTTGTCACACACATCACACACCCACATCACACATTCACACATCACATACTCACACACATCACCCTCACACACACACACCACACACACATCACAAACTCACACACAACACACACTCACATACATCACACACACACATCACACACTCACATCACACATTCACACATCACACACACATCACATACACACATCACACACACATCACACACGCACACACATATCACACACACACACATCACACACACATCATACATCACATACACACATCACACTCACACACACATATCACACGCACACACATCACACATTCACATCACACACACATCACACACTGAGATTCTTGGCTGCACTAAGAAGAGTAAACAGTGCCATGACATCATTCACAGCCAATCAATACACAGCCATGATGGCAAGAGGAAGGTTGGGAGAATCATTTTCCAAACTGAGAATCAGGGTGAGCATGCAGTGTGGTTGATAAGCTGTCCCAGTACACGTCCCGTGTTGATAAAACAGCATTCGCTGCTGCCTCTCAACTGCCTAGGGTGACCCCAGGACCCCACCGTCCACCAGAGGAGCAGCTGTGGGGATGGACACAAGGTCGCCAGGACAGGCTGTGTTCATTGTTCCATCACCCGGCTCTATAATCAATAATAGTCATCCAGTGTGCACATCGGATGTGGTGAGGCTTCTTGAGAGGGCAGAACCCTCTCGCAGAGGTACGCTGTTCCAGGCTGATCCCTAATCCCATTTGATTGCCTTCACCGCGGGGAGCCACCGTTTTCCCATTAAGCAGAAGCCAGTCTCAGAGCAGCAGACTGGGTCCTGGAATTACAGGCGCTTCCAGCTTCTCCTTTTCCTCCCTGGATCCCAAAGCGCTCACAGTCCTCTGGTTCTGATTAGATCAGTCTTGTGTTTTAAGGCTTTGCTTTCTCTTTTTTCTCGCCTCCCTAGACTCATGTAAAATGCCCCAAGTGATTTCACTATGTGGCTCCATTGAACAGAGATGCCACAAACCTGAAGTCACTGCTATTGTCCTGAGAGGCATGACTCCATTTTATCAGACTCTACCCCTTCTGTTCTTCATGAGCACATAATGTTTTCTCAGCACAGGATTTACTGGCCACTACCGGAATTATACGATAGCAAGTGATGTCATAATGGCACGATAGCATGGGATATGCAACACACAGTATCATCGACTTAACATTAACACAAAACACTGCAATAATCTAACAATACAAATATACTGTGGCTTTGACTTTATTCCTGTAATACAACAGCCAGCTTTCTTAGACATTCCAATTTTATAGGAAATATCACTCTCTACCTCTTTCTATTCAAAAAAGTAGTAAAGAAAAAGAATTGCTAGAAAGAACTGGCACTTGATCCCTTCCTTCTGCTTACTGAGAAAAAAAGTAATACATTTTATGCAAAACAAATCCTCTGAGCATTTTTGCTAAGTAGGAATGTACCCATTATATAGATTTTCTCAGGAGCAAGCCTGAGGCAAAGTTAGATCTCTTGACTGGGAGATGCTTTTCCAAGGACCACGGAGCACAAACTCCAGGACTTCTCTGGTAGCCTGGTGACTGCAGCACAACTTTTTTCACAGTTTGCACCTCATGGGTCGCTCCAGCCAAGCATCTCATCCTTGTTCAGATTCTCCTGGTTGGAGCAAAATATTTATAATTAGCATCTGGAGTCTCTTGAGAGATTTTAAATGCCTTCAAATTGTATGAAAAGCTCTCCCCATGACAATGGCACTTAACAAGACCTATATCCACCACATGCCTGCAATGCAGACTTTTTCTGGGCCAGAGCCATGTGCAAGACTGTGCAGTCTTGGATTGCCAAGGTACGTTCATGGGCAATTGCACTTTACCTGTACCTTGGGCCTTGAGGCAGCCAACCGACTTCCTCATCGTCCCTTGTCCCTTTCCTGTTATCTCTAGGGTCCTCTTCTACTTTAATGATGTCCCTCTGCATTCACCAGGGTGGATGTGGTGTCTCAGTTGCCCAGCCACATCCGCCACTGTGCTCCAGACCAACAGTAAGGTGCTGAAATCCCCAGGCCCCACTATCGCCCCTTGTGTTTGCCGCCTGTATGACAGCTTCTCTGGGGCCCTTGTGCCTCTGCCCAGTGCACTTCATCCTTATGCTAAGTGGAAAGAGTTTACTTGGTGAGGATGGGGGAGAGAGGCATTTTCGCTCCAGCCCACAACCCTATGGCCTTCAGTGAAAAGGATTCCAGACAGCCTCCAGCCTTCTCCATTCTTACTCCCAATCCAACAAGAGATTTTATCTGAGCAGCATAGAAATAAAGCAAACAACAGCCCTTCTCTGTTTTGTTTAGTTTAAATCAGTGACTTTTGCACTTCCTAATATTTTAAAGGACTGTTGAGAGAATGTCCTAAGATTTCTTTTGACGTGGTTAAGAGAGTTGTTTTAGAACAACCAGAAAAGATTCCAAGTTAGGGCTAAGGAGGAAAAGCCAAAGGCGTAATATGTTTTGTGTTTGGAGTTTCTTCCTATCAGATGAGATAATTTTCTAGAAAGCTCCTTTTTCTAGTGCTTGTTTTTGAACTCTGTTTTGCTTGCTAAGATGTGGTCAGTGGAATTTTTTAAAGCCCAAAACTTCTTTTTTGGAAGATGGCGAAAATGCACTTCGAGAGAGAGAGAGAGGACATTTCCGAAGTGGAGCTATTTGTAGAAATTAAGCTCCCCGGAAGGAAGTTTTCCCTCACAAAATAAGTGGTCCAGGCTATGGTGAGCCCCATGGCTAGCCTTTTGCAAAGTTGAGAAACTGGCTGGCTGGGTTTTGGTGCAACACCTTACACAGATACGCCAGTGTATACACCCCAAGCCACTTGGTGCTTTCGTCTAACCAACAACCAGAAACCCGCCTGGCTACTGTCTGATGGCCCGGACTTGTCTCCCTTCTGTGGAAATGTCCTCTGTAGAGGCTATCCTTTTGTAAACACAGAAAAGAGGGTCTACTTAAAGACTATGAGAATCATCAAGGGCCCAGCACTGTAGTGTGGTGGGTAAAGCTGCTACCTGTCACCCCGGCATTCCATTTGGGCACCAGTTCCTGTCCTTGCTGCTCCACTTTTGATCCAGTTCCTTGCTAATGGCCTGAAAAATGCAGTGAAAGATGGTCCAAGTGCTTGGATCCCTGCACCCAGTGGGAGACCCGGATGAAGCTCCTGGCTCCTGGCTTCAGCCTGGCCTGCCCTGGCCATTGTGGCCATCTGGGGAGTGGATCAGCAGATGAAAGGACTCTCTCTGTGTGTCTCTTCCTCTCTCTCTGTGGCTCTGACTTTCAAAACAAGCAAATAAATGTTTTTTCTTTTTAAAAAGTCACTGGAGGGGCCAGCACTATGGTGCAGTGGGTTAATGCCCTGGCCTGAAGCGCCATCATCCCATATGGGCTCCAGTTCGAGACCTGGCTGCTCCTCTTCTGATCCAGCTCTCTGCTATGGCCTGGGAAAGCAGTAGAAGATGGCCCAAGGCCTTGGGCCCCTGAACCCAGTGGGAAACCTGGATGAAGCTTCTGTCTCCTGGCTTCAGATTGGTGCAGCCCCGGCCATTATGGCCATTTGGAGAGTGAACCAGCAGGTGGAAGACCTCTCTCTCTCTCTCTGCCTCTCCTCTCTCTGTGTAACTCTGACTTTCAAATCAATAAATAAATCTTTAAAAAATAAAATCATATGTAATTTTACAATTTCACTCTGTGTTTGCTGGGCGGGAGCAAGGGAGGAAGAGAATCAAAGCAATATCTACTGCCTCTAGAAAAGTTCCTGACAGAAGCAAATCTAAAACCAATCATATAGCCTGGTCTGGTGTGCTGAAGTTAGAATGAGAACATTCAAAATTGGCCCTAAAATTACTTCAGGTTAGGATGTATTTGTTAGCCACTTGTGATGTTTTTGTTGTTGTTGTTGTTTGTTTCTTAAGATTTATTTATTTATTTGAAAGACTTACAGAGAAAGAAAGCAGGAGAAACAGAGAAAGAGAGATCTTTCATCTGCTGCTTCACTCCCCAAAGGATCCCAAGGGCAAGGCCAGACCGAAGCCAGAACCTGGAACCTCTTGGTCTCCCACACGGGTGCAGGGGCCCAAGGCTCTGGGCCATCCTCTGATCCTTTTCCCAGGCACACTAGCAGGGAGCTGGATCAGAAGTGGAGTAGCTGAGACTTGAACCAGCACCCATATGGGATATTAGCATCACAGATGGTGGCTTAACCTGATACACACAAAGCCGGCCCTTCTACTGGTAAGGTTATCAATCATGTGGTATAATTTACACTGTTTTGTGTCATACCCTGATCAGAATGTTGTCTATGCTAAGGTAAATGAAAGTTTTATTGTAATTTAATTTTTGCCTTTCTAGTACAAGCATAGAGATTTTAGGCCCTCAAAATATATTTGTTTTTTTTTTCAGCCCATAAATTGAGTACATCACGCCTTTAAGAAATAAATGGATTTATTGAAGTTAATTTGTTTAGATTTGGTAATGAGCACAATTAAAATGTGACAGACAATATTCTGTAAGCAAATATGTACATAGAAAAACAAAGCAAAATCCCATTTGTCAGAGATCTAAAAAGACTGAGTCCCAGAACAATAGCCACAACCCCCACCACTGTCAGCCTCGTTCGCTGCTTGACCATCGTGACCAGACATTTTCCCTGCGCTACTCCTCATTTTCACATTATTATTAGTATCATAATTTAGGGAGTTTGGCCGCTGCCAGGGAGAGGAAAAAACTCACGTCAATTACAGTTTTACATTCACTGCAAAGGAGGAAGTTTGATTTCCCAATGTACTGCAAATACCAAAACAGTCAACGGTGGCACCGTGTGATTATCATATTGATGGACAGATGAGTCAAAATCATGAAAACCTAATTTAAAATGCTATGGAGTTGAGTTGTTTATTTCTCTGCAAGACATAAATGTCAGCAACACAGGAAACTGAGCAATACTGTAACATCATCAGGAATTCACAAGGGTGATGATGGTTTTCTTTCTTGAAGTAAGGAATAACCAAAGAAAAATCACTTTACATGTTGCAGTCTGCCAAACTATACTTGGTGAGAAAGTAGGGGAGAAATGCTAAAATATTTCCTCATCTGATTCTACCACCAATGACAAGCGCCAGGTTTTGCCATCAATCAAATCAATGCCTTTTCAGCCATAACTGTGGTTCCATCAGCTGAGACCCTGCTAAATCATTCGCTCTCGTGCAATTGTGACTCAAGACAGTGCAGACGATGAAATCCTACCCTCTGACTCTTGGAGATGGTCATTAAGGCTTATAGGGTCTTTTTTTTTTTTCCTTTGACAGGCAGAGTGGACAGTGAGAGAGAGAGACAGACAGAAAGGTCTTCCTTTGCCGTTGGTTCCCCCTCCAATGGCCGCCAGGGCCGGCACGCTGCGGCCGGCGCACCACGCTGATCCGATGGCAGGAGTCAGGTACTTATCCTGGTCTCCCATGGGGTGCAGGGCCCAAGCACTTGGGCCATCCTCCACTGCACTCCCAGGGGCAACCTGGACAGAATCCGGCGCCCCGACCAGGACTAGAACCCGGTGTGCTGGCACCGCAAGGCGGAGGATTAGCCTAGTGAGCCGCGTGGCCGGCAAGGCTTATAGGGTCTTTAAATTAGTTCAATGGAGTCAAAATGATTAGAATACCCACCCACTCGAGATGCTCCAACAGTCAGAATTGTTGCTCAAAGTCAAAAAGCAGTTACCTGCTGTTGCCAAGGATCACTCTCCAAATCAACCCAGGCGTCTACGGAAGACCTCAGTCCTGCTCTCAAAGCATCAGATCGTCCACCTTGCTTTGTAAAGATCTGCATACTCGTCACACAGTTCTGACCTGTTGAGTTCTTGGCTCCTTGAGAAAGATGATTGGCGATATTCAAGAAGTGAAAGATTCAGCTGACCTATTTTTGGAATAAACCAGGAATGAATCTTCAAAATATTTAATAACCAGGATTGATGCAGACCACAAATAATAGGTATGGCTGCATTGGAGCATACCTGCTGAAGACCAATCATTTCACCCTTCAGAAATAGCAATGTGGTCCCAACATAGGTATTAGCATGGAAAGATGTCCAAGTTGCAACCACGGGAGAGAAAAATTTGCACAATACCACATATACCATGATTCCATTTCTTAAAATGAGACTTACAAAAACACTTCCACAGGGTTTGGGCAAGTATCTGCAGAATCTTGGGTATTACTCCTGAGTTCTAGTCCCAAATCTACCATATGGATTAACCCTTTCGTGGTTCAGGTTCTGTAAAAATAAGGAGTTAGGCTAGAAAATACAAACATTGCATTACTTGCTACAAGTGTAAAAGCATTCTTCCTTACTTTCTTTTTGTGAAATAAGGAATTAAAAAAAGCCCACTTCAATAATTTATTAGTTATTATTATCTATTTGAAAAGACAGAGCCAGAGAAAGAGAGACACAGATGGAAATCTTCCAACCACTGCTTCACTTCCCCAAAGCTGCAACAGCTAGGGCTGGACCAGGACGAAGCCAGGAACCTGGAATTTCATCCGAGTCTCCCACAAGGGTTTCAGGGACTCAGATGTTTGACTCTTTACCTGCTGCCTGCAAGGGTGCAGATTAGTGGGAAGCTGGATTTGGAGGCAGAGCCGGGACCTGAATGCAGGCCCCCCAAGTGGCAAAACACCCATCCCAATTGTGAGGCTTTAAATGGGCCGGTTTATGAACACATTTTGTAAACCATGAATACAGTAAAATAACAGTAATAATCCATAGCTTGTCGTACTAGTTCTTCCTAACTGTAGCTTACTTGGGGACATTACCTACACAGTTTTCGTTATAAAGCACAGAGTTTTGAGGCTGGTGTTGTGGCTTAGTGGGTAAAGAGCCACCTGTGACACCAGTATCTCATATGGGCATTGGAACATGTCCTGGCTGCTCTAATTCCAATCCAGATCCTTGCTAATGGCCTGGGAAAAGCAGCAGAGGATGGCCCAAATGCTTGGGCCCTTGCCACGCATGTGGGAGACCTGGATGAAGCTTCTGCCTCCTGGCTTCTGCCTGGCTCAGCCTTAGCCACTGCGGCCACATGGGAAGTGATACAATGGATGGGAGATCTCTCTTTCTCTGAAACTCTGACGTTCAAATAAATAGATAAATAAATCTAAAAAAAAAAAAAAAAAAGCACAGAGCTTTACGTTTGAGGTTACTATGGGGCAGAACCATATCAGATGTCAGCCTCAGGGGGAAAATCTGTTGCCGCAAAGTTGACTTAATCAAACTTCTGAAAGTGATCCCTATTTCCCACTGACATTCTTAATGTAATCAGAATCACATTTCCAAGAAAAGATTCCAGTGGATTAGGTTGCAAACTCATTTTCCCATTTGAAGAATTATAAAAGTTGGCTGAATAGTTTTTGCAGAGTCTCTAGCAATTAGAATCGTCTATAGTTCCAATTCTAGTTTAGGATTCAGTCCAAGGGTTACTCTCCCTCTACTGGGATGCCACGGGAGACATCTTTTTCAGACTTTCACGCTGTCTTTGGGATGTGTGTCCCATCCTGATGTCAGTCTGGTTAGGCTGGGTTTACTCCAGGTTTGTGTATTAAACTGGATGGCTACCGGGGACAGAAGTAAGACTGAGGATGGGTGTCATTTCAGATTACAACCTAATTTAAAGGACTTCCTAATGACCAGAGCTATCCAACAAAGAAACACGGGAGGAACTAAGCTCCTGCGACAGGAGACAGAGAACGAGGGAGAGCACCACTTGTCAGGGGTGACTGCCCGTTTTGTGCCAAGGAGGCTTTGCTCAGCTTTCTCTCCCCTAATGAGTTATAGCCGTCCTGAGGAAGGCTTTCTAAATTGGCTTGTTTCTGCATATCTGGATATACTGTAGACATTCACCAAACAGACATCGGTATGGGTATGTGAGTATATACATTTTCATTGTTTGAGAGAGGGAGACAGAGGGAGAGCTCCCCTCCTCTGGAACACCTCCCAAATACCCACAACTGCCAGCCAAAGCTGGAAGCCAGGAGCTCATTCTAAGTCTCCCATGTGGGTGGCAGGAACTCAATTACTTGAGCTGTCACCACTGCCTCCCTGGGTCTGTATTAGCCAGAAGCTGGAGTCAGGAGCCAGAGCTGAGCGTCAGACACAGGTACTTCAATATAGAATGCAGGCATCAGCTTTTAGACCAGATGTCTGCCTCACTAAATATATTTTTCATCATGAAAGAAATAGCACATAGAGGAATCCTGCAATTATTGAGTGAGGCATTGGCTGGAGAAACTCTAAGGTCCCTTAGCTGTGCAATTTCTGGAAGGATTCGCCATCCTGCAGGAAGTGGAATCCAGTGGTGAGGAGGGTTTGGCAGCACTTCAGAACCCTTTCATTATTTCTAGGTGATGGTCAGTTTCTTCTTCTAATTCTCAACTTCAAGATCTTCTTTCTCATCTCAGGCTCCAACTTCACATTCAGATCTCCTGGAACTGAGAAATCATTCTTCTTCTCACTGTAAAATAGCAAATATTTAAAAGAGTTACTTTGCCAATATGAGCCAGTGATTAAAAAATGCCTGTTCCCCCTCCCCACATTTGAAGTTTTATATTATGGTAAATAAATCACAGTTTTGGTAACCTTTGAATTCTGTAAAACTGGGGCCAGTGCTGTGGCGCAGCGGGTTAAAGTCCCAGCTTGCAGCACCAGCATCCCATATGGGTGCCAGTTCAAATCCCAGCTGCTCCATTTCCAATCTAGCTCTCTGCTATGGCCTGGGTAGCAGTGGAAGATGGCCCAAGTGCTTGGGATCCTGCACCCATGTGGGAGACCCGGAAGAAGCTCTTGGCCCCGAGCTTCAGATCAGCTCAGCTCTGGCCATTGTGGCCATTTGGGGAGTGAACTAGCGAATGGAAGACCTCTCTCTCTCTCTCTGGCTCTATCTGTATCCTTAACTCTGTCTTTCAAATAAATAAAATAAATCTTTTTTTTTAAAAAATTTAAAAAATTTTAAAAAATGATCTCTGTAAAACTTACTTGCTTGAAATAAAATACACTTGAATTTCATATTATCCTTGAATCTATCCAGCACCCTGGTGTCTTTAAGTCTGTGTTTCACATTCTCAGTCTCAATTCCTTGGTGGGTGCTAAAGTCAATTTAATGGATTGATATAACAGAATTTTGTGGGGAAAAATTATATGGAATGAAGTAGAAAATACCAAAATATGCCATCCCTAATAAGGAAGAGTATCTTTTCATGAAACTTTTGCATCAGAAATTGAAATTTACAGACATGTATATGTGTTGTGATGTAAAATGTATTTCTTAGGAGATCATGTGCAGAAACATTTAGAGGATGCTCACAACAATGTCCGCCAGTTCATCACTAGCAGGTCACTAGTATAACCCACTAACTCTCATTCTCTCAGAAGATCATCATGATAAATAGTTAGGTCTAAACCTCATTAAATTTCTCAGCTCAAATTTTTCTCATCAGCAGTAAGGGGAACGGAACAACCAGTTCCTAAAGTACATGCAGTTGGCCCAAAGAGAATTCAAATAAAAAGTGTAAGATGTTGCTTATTTTCTTTTCCACAAATGACCTGAAAGTTAAGGGCTGCCCAGCTCCGAGAGCCCTGGCCTTCGCGGCCCTGCTTCCTCCCCCCGGGGCCTATGCTCAGGCTTTTTTCCCTTCCTGGATCTGTCCTGGTTGTCTTTCTTCTGCACGTCTTCGCAGCCGCCTATTACAGTCTCCTGCACTCTTTCTTAGCACTCTGCAAATATGAGGCAAAGTTTATAAGAGTTAAATATTTCCAAGAAGCTCGCTTTTAAAAGGTTGTTAGAAAGGAGCTCTTTCTTCTACCTCCTTCTTTTCCCTCCCTTTCCCCCACTCTCCTAAGACCATAAGATAAGTCTGTGAAGCTACTTTTGTTAGACAAAGTGGTCTCTGTCTTCCTTTAGGACTGGAAAGACTGCATATGTGGGGCAGTGGTTGGAGCAAGTCAAAATAAGAAAGGATAAGCTAATGTAAACAGTTCTCATTGGCATTTTCTAGTTTCTTTCAGTAGCTGTGAACAGGTCAAAGTAATATACAGTTCATAAGCAGAAGGGAATTTATTCTTATGCATATTTCATCCTTTCAACAGACGCAAAATGCTACATGCCTTTCCTTTGGTAGACCACTTACCAGTTCTTCTCAAGAGTTTTTTCCTCTCCTCCCTATCTTATCAGTATGGTGCACAGAGAATATTTGACTTGAGGCTGAATCTATTTTCTCAATTTTTTTGAGTGAATATTCTCTAAAGAAAGTATTATTAAAAACAGACTCTACAAAGTGGACTTTAACAGTAATTATTTTCTTTGAATTTGAGAAGGATATTTTGATTTCCCAAACACACATCAGTTTTTGAACTGGATCCTTTTATGGTTGGCTTCTCTCCATTTTTTTTTTTCTGTAATAGAAACATTACATTGTCTCCCAGAGAACTGCAAAACTTGAAGCTCCATGGTATAGTCTCCCATGAAGTAAAACTGAGGCTATCAACTTCACTTTCTAGTCTACTACAGCTCCTACAGGTTGATAGCTTTTGAACTGTGTGTGTGCTAGGTACAATTACTTGCCATATCTTCCAAACTGCTCTTCTGAGAGAGCAAAAGCCACTTGTGTTTTCTCAAAGGGACTTGTGATCTGAACAAGTCATTTTGCTTTTCTGGGCCTTGATACCTCTGTTGTATAAAGAATGTTCAGATAGAATAATCTCCAGTTTGTGATTTAAAAATCTTTCTAGTAGTTAAAATTAGTTGATTTGGTTAACCAATACTTAATCATTTTAAGTGGAGTAAAACCAATTTTTGCATCCTTGTAGCACCACAAATGTATTAGGTTTCTTTTACACTACCTAGGAGAGATTTCTTGGATATACTGGAGACGGATATCTATAGTGGATTTCATCACATGGACATTTGGTAATGGGACAAAAGTATTAAGGCTGACTGACATTGGTTCAATGATTTTAGAAGCAAAGTAAAGACACTGAAGGGGACGTGAGTAAACCTCACAAGGCAGTAGTTAGATAAGTGTGGATTTTTTTTTAATTTACTTATTTATTTGAAAGTTGAGTGAGAGAAAGAGAGAGAGAGCACTTCCACCCGCTGGTTCACTCCCCAAATGGCTGTGATGGTCAGAACCAGGCCAAGTTGAAGCCAGGAGTCTAGAACTCCAAACAGGACTCCCACATGAGTGTTGGGGCCCAGGCACTTGGGTCATCTTCCACTGCCTTCCCAGGTGCATTGGCAGGAACCGGATCAGAAGCAGAGCAGCTGGGACTTGTGCTACAGTAGGGGAAGCGCCACAATGCTGGTCCCTAAATAATCCCTTTTTTTCAGAGGTCGAGGAACAGGGAATGTTGCCAGCACAATTACCAAACTAATTAAGGAAAACTCAGCCCAGTTAGCAGCAGGTGATTTGAGTTGCTATGAGCATGCCCGAGGTAACAGGCAAGCCAAACCTGGAGCCCCTTCCTCAGGAGAGGAAGGCCTCCATTGTCTTCCTCTCCCGGGAGATGCACATGTCCCGTCACTTTGCTGTGGTGTGTTGAACCCAAAGGCCATTCCCCACTCATCCAGAACAGAAGAGTTGGGAACCTGCGTCTTGAGAGGCTTTCAGGGGCCTTTGTTCTTGCCCAGGGACTCGCCAGGAGGAGACCCCAGGCTGGGGAGATGAACGCCACCATGGAACAGGGCCACCAGGAGATGCTTCCCTCTCTCCCATTTGTCTTTGAAGTAAGATACGCAGTGTGGGGTTTTTAAAAGATGTGTTGATTTATTTGAAAGGCAGAAAGTCAGAGAGAGGGAGAGACAAAGACAGAGTTCGCCATCTGCTAGCTCACTCCCCAGTTGGCGACAACAGCCGGGGCTGGGCCAGGCCAAAGCCAGGAGACAGGAGCTTCATCCTGGTCTCCCATGTGGGTATGGGAACCCAGGTACTTGGGCCGCCCATCATCTGCTGCCTTCCCAGGAACATTACAGGAAGCTAACATAAGCTAGAGTTTAACCGGCTGCAACACGGCACTGGCCCCCAGAAAAGAATATTTGAGAAAAACACAAGAAATACATTACACAGATCCCTATTTCCTTCTGATCCAGCTTTAAAAAAAAAAAAAAAAAAGAAAACCAAAATATTGAAAAGTTTCAGAAGTGAAAGTAGAGATAGCAATGTAATATGCTGTCTGTTGCAATCATTCAACTTTAACAAACATCGACCCACGGCCAATCCTGTTCATTATTTTGAAGAAACTCCCCAGCAGCTCATTAGTCATTATTTCAGAAGTTATAGAAATGACTTATTTTATGACTAAATTATCTTCCACTTTTCAGAAGTCAAGAACTCCAAATGGGGGCTTGGTGCTGGGGCGCAGTGGGTAAAGCTGCCACCTGCAGTGTTGGCATCCCATATGGGCTCTGGGTCAGGTCCCACTTCCGCTCTGGCTCCCTACTAATGTACCTGGGAAAGCAGTGGGAGATGACCCAACTACTTGGACTCCTGTACTTGGAAGAAGCTCCTGCCTATTAGGGCTATTTGGGGAGCGAGCTGGCAGATGGAAGATCTCTCTCTGTCTCTCCTTCTCTCTGTGTGTTTCTACCTTTCCAATAAATAAATAAATCCTTTTTTTAAAAAAGGTTATTAAAAAAATCTAGATGAAGAAGAAAATGAAAATTTTAGAAAACATTGTTGCTGTGGTTAAGATAAATTACATAAACTACAGAAAACTCCAAATGAAATTTTCATTATATCCCCAAAATTGCTGTTAATGGGCAATCATGTCGCGTCCCTCGACCAGCAAGGAAGACACGACCCGAACTCTTCTTCCAGCAGTTTATTCAGGAACCTCTTTCAGACTTTGAATCTCGCGCCCTTTTTTCTCCCCTCCCTCTTATAGCCATCCGCGCACCAATCAAAAGCAGCCAAGTGGCAAGGATTGATTGGTACAGCAATGCGGAAGCCGGAAGGGAGCTCAGCCATCTCCTTATTAGGAGTTGTTTGTTTCTCGCCAGTCCTTCCGGGGGGAAAGGAGCCGGCGCCATCTTTAGGGCGCCGTGCAATGGCTCCCCACAGTTCCCCCTTTTTGTTTTAGAACCAGGCATCTAAGGATTACAGGAGAAGGTAGGGGTCTGTCCCCCACTGCCAGGCATCCACCTGGAACAGCATCCTTTTCGCGGGGGTGGGATCTGGGATGCCAACCCACATGCAGACAGACTTGCCTTCCAGAGAACGTAATGGCTCGTTCTCTCTGCAGTGCTTTGCCTCGCACCCTGCACCCATGCCTAGCATTCAAGGAAGGCCAGCCATGCTTGCGGCGATTGTCCAGCCTCAAGGGCATAAAAGGCTTGAGCTATCATGGCCAATTCCCGCCGATGAGCTGTCCTCATCCTGCACAAACACCACAGGCAAAATAACACAACAAGTAACAGCAACCCCGTCAAAGCTCCAAGTCCCGCCCACTCCTTCAGGTTGGAGATGGCTGTGCGGATCCAGGATGACAATCCAGATGCGAAGGAGACATCCACACGTGTGGAGTTGATGGTGACCATGGCAAGGCACAGTTGCTTCAAGGTGTAGTCAAATTCTGCGGACCAATTCTGCAAGAGCATCTGAGACAACTGTTTAGAGTAATTTGCTGCCTGAGTCATGTTATCGTACTGAACAGAGGTCACACACAACCCTGAAAATTTCCATTCACGTCCTAGCTGAGCAAGCTGCCAGAGAGTATCCACCTGCTCCTGTACCAAATCCACACGCTGATTAACAATCATCAAGCCTCCCTTTATATGTACATTTAAGGATGTCTGAGTATCCAAAGCAGCAGCCACGGAGGCCGTCAAATTATTCAGGGTATTAGCAGTTTGAACTGTCCCTGTGAGCGCTATAGCAGCTGTTGTAGCGCCCACAGCTGCAATGGAAATGGCGGTTATAACGGCTGCAGTAACGATCCCAATCAGCAATGTTATAATGAAGATAGAGAGGCTGCTTTGTGACATTGTCTGTTTGCCACACCAGTCGCTCAGGTAACCATCGAGAATATAGGAACATGTCCACGTCCCCATATTAAAACAGGGTCAGGTCCATACCATTGAGCAGTTAGAGGGTCTTTCCACTTCACATAGACTTGTCTTTTGGTTTCAGGTTGCCAGTGACGATCAGCTGCAGTTTTCCCTTGATTATCCAGTATTAGAAAATTTAAAATGAAAAGAGCATGTGATAGCCATTTTTGTGGGGAATATGCCATGGTCCTGTATTCCCCCTTTTTTATTTTTTGTAAATAATTTTTTAATGTGGCATGTGGTGGTTCCACAATACCTTGTCCCTGGGGATTATAAGGAATCCTGGTGATGAGAGATGTGGAAGTTAGTACAGAAGTGCTTAAAAGAGTTGGAAGTATACGCTGGGCCATTATTAGTTTTTATCTGTATAGGGGTTCCTAGAACAGCAAAGGCCTGAAGGCCATGAGAGATGTTTGGCAACCTCGCCGCATTGCGGGGTGGCAAAAACAAAATCTGAACATGTATCTAAAGAAACATGTATGTATTTTAGTTTACCAAATTCAGAAAAATGGGTAACATCTATCTGCTAAAGCTTAAGGTTTGGACATTGAGGTGATGCAAATTATGACCATGGGATGCTTCTTAGACTTTGTCAGTCCCTCTTTAAAGGATTTGGCTACTGAGCCAGAGACTGGAGCAGCTAGAAAGAAACACGTTTATAACTGAAGTTTAGCATCATTTCACATCTTGGCACCACTTTTAATCTAAACAGCCCGATTGGTTATTATCTCTGCAAGATGAGAGATATCTCTCTTGACATCTCCAGGGGCCCTCTGGAGATACCAAAAGTCCAGAGAATTTAGAACTTTGATTTTCAGAAAGTCTGTTAAAGGTGCCAAGAGAACTTAGAGTATCTGGTCAAAATAGAATTCCTTAACATTTAGTCAGGACGATTTTAACACTTTTAGACCACATCTGATCATAATATTTAACATAACTTTTTAAGACTTAATACTTTTTATCAATCATAACTTAACAGACAGTAGAGTACACATTTACTTGGCAGAACATGAATTTTTAGGTAAACCAGAAATACAAAAACCTTGAACATAAGAGTTAGCACATGAAATTATCACATAACTCAGAACTATTTAACAGAGTTAAAAAGAGCTTACACGACCTAACTTTAGAAATGGCAGAGTAACTGATTAAGCAGACACTGTTAAAAAGAGACGTTACAGTTTTTGCAACAACAGATTTTAAGATTTACAATTGAGACCATTTCCAGATAATTACTAACATTAGTACACATTTTAAAAATCCCATTGTTATAACAGAAGATCAGACTTCAACTTTAGGTTAGTGTAATTTTGGCATTAACATTTAACTTATAGAAAACTCTGTAAACAATGTTTTAAAATCGTAAACTTTTTACAACTTTTCATGACTTGCTCACACCTTCTGAAACTTTATACCTGTAGTTACTTTTACAGTCTTGAATTATCATGTATGGACAACCTATGAGAATACATGCTGGCAAACTTAAAAGTCTCTCTTATCAAATTTAAGATGTTAAAGGTACACATAATACGTTTTCCATATTTTACTTAGCACCGATGCCTGGATAACTTAAAACACTGAGCTATTAATGAATACCACACCATTATCTGAATTAAAAGTCAAAATTACATTTCCATGCTTTTAAGTAACAAAAGGATAACACCACTTGGGCAGCAACAGTCACTAGTGCATATTTACAACCTTGAAAAGATCTTCATCCTTAAGAGAAACAAGTTTAAAGCATATCAAAGACATGTAAATGTAAAACTGAGCAAGTGAACCAAAGGGCGTTTGCATTAACCCAATTTTCTGAACCAATCTGTATTGGCTTACTTGAGTTAACAACATAAAGGCTTGTATACACAGAATTTACTCTCATTTTTATAAGACTACTTTAGCTGAAAAGCAAAAACATGAATACAACATAGATTTGACCTCATTTACTACATTTTAATACACTTTGTATAATTTGAATTGACTCAAACAGCTGTTACTTTAACAAATTTAGAGTCCCATCCTTTGAGAGTTCCAGGGATCCGACTGGAAGCCCCAAAGTTGAAAGACTCGGTTTAGAATTTAAACTATCAGAGAGTCAAACCATTTTAGTCAAAAATTAGTACGTTTAACCAAGGCTGTGGACTAGATCTGATCAAAGTTAGGTACTCACTCAAACATTAAAGATATAACGTAAACAGCTTCATGATGCAGTTTTTCCAATCAAGACTCATACTGGCAATAGAAAAATGCGAAACCTTCAAGACACATGAAAACTCTCATTAGATAAGTTAGCTACAGCAGCACAGAAAAGAATTGATTATCAGCGTATGAGCCCATTGCTTAAGTTTTTATTAACTGTAAAGAGAAAAACCCATCAAGTTGGAAAGGGTTATCGAATTAAGACTTTTCTCTAGGTCAAGATACCTGTGGAATTTTTCCTCTCTCTTTTTCCTGGCCTGTCACGTCCCCCTTTTTGTTTTAAAAGATATTCTTTCAGTGTGCGGTGTGCTCGCTCAATTATGCCCTGGCCCTGAGGATTGTACGGCAATCCATGGACAAGTTGAACCTCCATTTTTTTGGCAAAAGGTGGTAAAGGTTTGAGATGTATAGGCCGGGCCATTATCAGTTTTTAGCACCTGGGGTCTCCCCCAGGCGGCCCATGCATCCAGACAATGAGCAATCACCTGACATTAGGGATACAATTGGGCTAGAAGGTTTAATCAGTCCTGCGGTTTCCAATATCTTTAATGCGTTCACCACATATAAGGAATCTGACAACAAGTTAAAGGCAAAAGAGCACTGCTTAAGGACTTCAATAACTATTTTTAATTCCACAACTTGAGGTGAGCCTGGCTGAAACTGATGAAATACAGGGTCATTACCCTCTACCATATAAACCCCACAGCCTGTTTTTGACCCATCCGTAAATATATTTGGAGCACCTGGTAATGGCTCAGCGGCTGTAATTTTTGGAAATCCTCATTTGCTGATTCAATTCCCGTACTTGCTTTATACCAGACTCTTTGTTATCACCACACTCTTCAGACTCACTGCTGCTTTCTGAGCTACTTTCTGCACTAGTACTACTTACTGAGGAGGGGCTGCGCAACTCGGAAAGATCAGGGTACAGTTTTTTTCTAGTTCTTTTCTGACTATCCTTTAAAGTTTTCCCTTTTTCACTGGCAGCTCTCTCGGAGCACTCTTCCTGAAGCTCCTCCAAGGCAGCTTGACCGCTCAGAATAGTTTCACTATACCGCTCATCCTCGAGGCATGCTCGCACTAACTTCCATATTGGTCTCACTCCCCTTTCGAGATTACCCTGTTCAAATGCAAAATCCAAATCCCTGCCTAGTTTGTCCCATGAAGGGATAGTAAGGCTTCCCGAAACCCCATACCAGGGTGCAATGGTATCGCAGTTACGTAAAAACCTATGCAATGTACTAGGCTTAAGTTTCAAACCGTTTTCCCGAAGCAGCGCATTCAGCGCCAGAAAAATTTCATGGGACTGTGAATTACCCATTGTCAAAAAATTGCGCTCCTTCCCTGGCCACGGGTCAGAGCTCCTTCTGCTTTTGTCGCAGAACTTCCTCTGCTTTAATCGCAGAACTACCCTCCCGCTTTTATCGCAGGACTGCCCGCTCTTATCGCGGATCCCCACCTTATTTTCCCGGGGGACTTACCAGCGCTGCCCTGACTGCAGGAAGTTCTGAGTTCGCATTTGAGATGGTTCCCCGTACGGGCCACCAGTTGTCGCGTCCCTCGACCAGCAAGGAAGACACGACCCGAACTCTTCTTCCAGCAGTTTATTCAGGAACCTCTTTCAGACTTTGAATCTCGCGCCCTTTTTTCTCCCCTCCCTCTTATAGCCATCCGCGCACCAATCAAAAGCAGCCAAGTGGCAAGGATTGATTGGTACAGCAATGCGGAAGCCGGAAGGGAGCTCAGCCATCTCCTTATTAGGAGTTGTTTGTTTCTCGCCAGTCCTTCCGGGGGGAAAGGAGCCGGCGCCATCTTTAGGGCGCCGTGCAATGGCTCCCCACACAATCAGTCAACAAATATTTACTGAGTGTCCCTCGGGGGACAGGCTCTGAAAACCACTAAGGCTTAAAAAGAGCCGACAGCCCCTGACACGTGAAAACACAGTTATTTCTCCGAGAACAGGCAGAGAAGTGGAACTGCGTATACATTACTAAGGAAACCTATCTCCTTGTCTCAGAGCTCAGAAGTTCACATTGTTAGAGCTGAAGTCAAGTGAGTTCAGTCCTGGAACTCCCAGGCGCAGGTAGATCGTTGTATTGTCCTTAGATACTTGGTAGAGTTTGGGGGTAGACTATTTTACCTAGCAAAAATAAAATGCCCTTGGAAGACAAGAAAGGCCCTTCTGATGTAGCAGGACAGCCCTTCCCCAGCGAGCCTGCCAGAGCACAGATTTACATGGGCCTCGTTCCTGGAAAGACTACAGCAGAGGTAAATACAGACTTCATCAGGGGGCGGTTCCACATTTCAAACTGCAGTTTTTAAAAATACCAGTCCGTCCTTACAAACAAGCAGTGAGTCTCAAAACCAAAACACACCCACCCACACACCACCAAAACACTGCTTCGCAACAAAGAGTCTCTTATTGTAAAAAAAAAAAAAATTTTTTTTACTCCCTTTAACTCAAAATTCTATTTTCTGACTAGTTGAAATATTCTTCCTGCCCTAATTTAGTTCATCAAAAGTACTTATTTCTATCCATAGGCCTCCAAGTTTAGTGGAACCTGAAAAGAATTTTCACTTCCAGTTCTGTAAGAACATTCTCTTCCAGACATGCTCACCTCTGATCACTTGATCACTGCCTACTTCAGGGGAACAAAAATTCCAGCTTTCCCATGCTTGGAGAACACCACTCCCTCTGCACCTGGTCCAGGAGACCTGGACCTGGAAAAAAAAAAAAAAAAAAAAAGAAAGAAAGAAAGAAAAAAAAAAAACAAACACGCTGGACGTCGTGTGGCCTCATTGCCAGATTTGTAGCAAATCCTTTTGAATGTCTTCTAGATCTTGGACAGTTTGGACACTTTCATACTGGGTGTGTGTAAGGTATACAATATGCTGTGCTCCACCCATACACAGGGACGTGGTTACTATAGTCAAGCGAATTAACCTATCTATCAGCTCACATACCTACTTTTCTTGTGGTCAAATGCCTAAAATCTTTTAGTAAATTCCCAGTGTACAGTACAAGGCCGCATGTTGTACCTTGGATTTCTACACTTCTTCATCCTACCTAACTGCTACCTTGTACCCTTTGATCTACGTCTTTCCGTTTTCCCCCAGTCCAACAAACTCTTCCCTCTCTTTCTAGATTTTATTTTGTTTTCACAACCACATACAGATGAGATTATGCAGTCCTTTTCTTTCTGTGGCTGACTGATTTCACTGATCATAACGTTGTCACAAACAGCAAAATCTCCTTTTATAAGGCTAAATAATATTCCTCTGTGTGTGCGCGTATGTGTATACATATACATATGTGCATCTCACAATTTCTTTAGCCATTCACTGTCAACGGCCACTCCCCTCGTATCCCTCTCTTGGAGAATGCTGCAATGAACATGGGCGTGCAGTTATCTTTATGAAGTGGTGATTTCATTTCCTTTGGCTATATGCCCAGAAGAGGGACTGCTGGGTCATATGGTAGTTCTATCTTTAACTTCTTTAGGAACCTTTACACTGTTTTCCCCAGTGGCTACACTAATCTACATTCCCACCAACAGTGTACAAGAGCTTCCTTTTCTCCACACCCTTGCCAACACTTGTTATCTCTTGTCTTTGATAATAGACTGGACAGTTTCGTTTCATGGCAGAGCCTGTATTAATTATTAACGTTCTTAGAGTCACAATCATACACTGTTTCAATGTCCATTCATTGACTCAATGTAAAATGTTGTTGTAGGAAGCTTGAAATGTTGTTTTCTTTTCTCAAGTGTCTTGAGCACAAAGTGAATATTAGCTAAATAATGCTTTGCGGTCCTGAATCAAATGTTGTTAAAATTTATACAAGAAGTCTTCAAAAAAGTTCATGGAAAAGGCATATCATAAAAAAAAGAATGTACAGATTTCAAAAACTTTTTTGCACCAAAAAAAACATATCGTTTAATTCTACTTTTCCATGAATTTTTGAAGTATACTTATATATTGAGAAAATTGACAAAAGGAAGCTCCCAACCCAGGGGAGCTTGTAAAACTTTCCAATAACTGGCATGTCTTTTCAAATGGAAAAGTATGTAAATAAGAATTTCTTTATAAGGAAATGGATATACTAATTATCTTTGTGCTGTATACATGCATTGAAATATTGCACCGTACCCCATGAAAATGTATAAATATTACAAAAGAATGTCATTGACTTCTTGATGGAATAGATGGTTTTCTTCAAAAAAGAATTATCCATACAATTACTTATTCCATGGAGAATCTCTCCAGTGTCATCTTTGTCAATAAGTACAAGACTATTTTCCATTCCCATATCCAACATTAACATACCTTGACATACAATTGTATAGAAATAAAAAGGAGAACAGTAAAGTCAAAAGGGTACAATCCTTATAGAATATTCTGGTAACAAAAATAATGCCAGTGTCATGGGCTCTTTATAGACTTAAAATCCAAAATCCCTTGGGTTAAGAGTGAGGAAGCCACCAGGCGAGGTATTATGCCCATTGCCTACAGGTTTTGGTGGCAAGAGCCACTTGTTTATTTCAATGAACATTAATTGCACATCTACTCTATGACCAGCAACACAGTTCCTGTCCCCACTCCCTAAGCTGTTCACTGCCCAGTGCGGGGTGACAACCCAGGAAACAGGCACACAGAGGGGCCACTTGACAGAGGAAGTCCCCAGGTCAGGCCCAAAATCTAGAGAGCAAGAATTCAGGGAGGACTTCCGAGGGGTGGGCCAGAGCTGGGTCTTGAAGATTGAAAGAACTTGTTGGTAAAAGAAGAGGTTAGGAGAAAAGGGACTGCTTCCCAGGTCTTCCTGGGTTCATGTCAGACTAGTCGGCTGCTAAAATATTTTGGCTTTGAGTTTTGTTTTTGTCTGTGAATGACTGTATCTCGAGGTCAGAACATGGTGCTAAAGGAATATTGAAAATCACAAAAGGAAGGAAAAGCAAACCAGCCAACCTAAAAAAAAAAAAAAAAAAAAAAAGACTCACACTGACCACAAGGGGGAGCAGGTTAGAGATGGCTGCACTTGGGCAATTCATTCACCACTGTTAGGAAAGCCAACAGCAAGTAAGCTGGGGCGTGGGGGCACCAGCAGAACCTCCCTGTAAGGACAGCTCTGCCCATCGAATCAGTCATTTTGTCAAGTTGTGTTCTTTTCAATGATCACCTTAAGATGTAGCAAGAAATAGGAAACATTCAGGAGAGAATAGGTAAAACACAAATGATCAATTCAAGCATTTGTTGAGTTCCAACTATTAGCCATGTAGATTTTTTTTTAATATTTGGGTTTTTTTTAGTTTATTTATTTGAAAGACAGAGTTACAGAGAGGCAGGAGCAGAAAGAGAGAGAGAGAGTGTGGTCTTCCATCCACCGCTTCACTCCCCAAATGGCTGCAAAGGCCAGAGCTTGGTCTATCCAAAGCCAGGAGCCAGGAGCTTCTTCTGGGTCTCCCACATGGGTACAGGGGGTCCAAGGACTTGGGCCATCTTCTACTGCTTTCCCAGGCCATAACAGAGAGCTGGATTGGAAGTGGAGCAGCTGGGACTCGAACTGGTGCCCATATGGGATGCCAGCACTTCAGGTAACGGCTTTACCCACTATGCCACAGCACTGGCCCTGCCATGTACATTTTTAAATGACATTTTAATCATACTTTTAAAAAAGATTTTAGTTATTTTATGAAAGTCAGATTTACACACACACACAGAGATATTATCCATCCAATGGTTCACTCCCCAGATGGCTGCAACAGCCAAGGCTGAGTCAATCTAAAGCCAGGAGCCAGGAGCTTAATTCCAGGTCTCCCATCTGGGTGCAGGGCTCCAAGTACTTGGGCCATCCTCTGCTGCTTTTACCAAGCACATCAGCAGGGAGCTGGATCAGAAGTGGAGCAGCTGGGACATGAACTGGCGCCCATAAGGAATGCCAGTGATACAGGTAGTGGTTTTGGCTGCTAGGTCACAATGCCGACCCCTCAATCATACTTTTAAACCTTTGCAAAGAGGTTTTAGACTTCAGTCTCATTTATTCACTTGTTTATTTGTGCACCAACTTAGACACCTGCAGCGTCTAGAAAGAGAGGTATGGACAGGAGCACATGCAGGTACAGTAGACTGAAAGAAGGGAGGAGTGGCCAGCGAGCATCTGCACAGCGGGCTGCATAAGTGAGTGTCCAGTGTTCAAAGCGCGTTCCTGGCTGTGCTCGGCTCGTGCGTGGTACCAGCAGGTGTAGAGCTGGAGGGCGGGAGTTGGAGCTCATTCATTCATTCAGATGAGATCTGGAGGCAGTTGCAATAGAGTGGTGGGAGAAGTGGTCCGGGGCTCAGAGATCAGACCAGAATTCCGGCCTTACTGCTAACCATCTAGATATGCTGGGCAGCCCGCCTCGTCAGCATGGACCTCACTTTCCCCGCCTGTGGGTTCTAATAACAGCTAACGTTTGCTGAATGTCCTCTCTGAATGCAAGAGCTTACACAGAGGAGATCGGTCGTTTTCAAACTTTATTTATATGCAATGGAAGCCATTCAGAAAATGAAATACCATATGGTTCTCCAATACGTAACAAATGAAATGGGTGCACCCATTTTTTAAGTTAAAAATGAAAAGCTTCCACCTAAGATCCTTGCAGAGGTTGTTCTCGGTTTTGTCCACTGCGTCGGACTTCATCTATCACACATTTGAGCAGCAAGCATTTTCTCATTTAGCTTTTAGAATAACAAAATCAAGTCCATCAAACTTTGGGGGACTCCCCTACAGAACTTCCGTGGGATCCTTGGCTTCCACAGAATGCCGTCTAAAAGCCACTGGATGAGTATATCTCGAAGGGCCCTTCCGAATCTGACGTTCTTTCTTCATCTAAATCTGGCTCGTTTGGCAAAAACTGTTGCCAAAGGCACGGCCCAGTCATTCTTCGGCCCCAGGAAGGAAGAAGGTTTCGTTCCTATTTTCTAACAGGACCGATGCCTAATACTGAAAACTGTCACTGTGACTATTCCCCACTGAGTCTCTCTGTCATTAGGTTTTGGTGGGTAGAAGTATTGCTTGTCTGTGACAGTCAGGACTGCTTAGCTCGGACTCCCCGTATGCAAATCTTGGTATTTCCAGAAGCATGAAGTCAAGCTCAGTTAACCTGAGGATGTCAGCAGACCCGAAATACGGTAACTTCGTCATCTGAAATAATATTATCAAGGGAATTCAGTGAGATTCCTAGGTTAGAAGCTGAAGTGCTCATCCTGCTTCTTACCTGTGCGAGTCTTCACATACTGGGACTCACTTTCTTGAACAAGGCATAAGCTCTATGCCCTTTGCAACAGAGGCCTTCTTTATTCTGCTGTGAGTGACGCAACCCCCTGTGATCGGCTGCACTATCTTCTGCGGCCACCACTTCTCATTTATTAGCAGGGTTGTCTTCACGTACGTGCACCTAGCACAGTTGCATAGGGTCTGACGTTCAGAGAACCCTGTGCTTGGCTTAATGCTGTGCTTTTCCCATTTTAAAATCCTTAATTATTGGATCTTTGAACTTACATATCTAAGTGAACTCTACTGGGATAGCACAGCCTGCATGGGGCGGAGGAGATGTATACAATAAGCACGTCCAGCACTCTGACTTGCCACCCTATTTGCATAACCTTTAGGATGCCAGTGGACACAGACTCCCAGTGGACCCACCATGCCTGGGAGCTCAGTAAGACCCGGAGCCAGTCCGAGGTGAGCGTGTCATATCTGTGAGTGAGACAGCAGGGCTGGCTGGCAGCTCTGAGAATTCACGCTCACGCTTTCTGTTTGAACTAGAACTTGTTTCCAACACAGAAAGAAGGCAATAGCATTCTAAGAAACATGAGCGAGGGATGCTAACGCATTCTTTGTCACTCATGTTACTTCCCTGTATAAACCAACCATTCATACTGAAAGGGATGACACAGAGGGAAAGGAAAAGATCGGGTAACACAGAGGTCTTGTTCATCCAGTTCTTTTTCTATTTTAAAATTTATTTTAGAGTCAGACAGTGAGTTCTCATCTGCTGATTCACTCCCCAAAAGCTTGCATCAGGCAAGGCTGGGCCAGGCCAAAGCCAGGAGCCCGGAATTCAATTTGGGACTTCCATGTGGGGTAGCAGGGACCCAAGTACTTGAGCCGTCACCTGCTGCTTCCCACAGTGCACATTAGCAGGAAACTGGAATCGGAAGCAGAGCTGGGACGCAAATCCAGGCACTCCACTATGGGTGGAGTGTCCCAAGTGGTGTCTTAACTGCTAGGTGAAAAGCCTGCCCCTCTTCCAGTCCTTCTTACTCCTCAGGAAGCCAAAGGTAAAAAGTGGAGGCTTCAAGAAGTGAAAGGGAAAAAAAGTGCACACATTCTGGACAGCTTTTTCACTGTTCTTCACTCCTGTAGCTATATTCTAAGGCATAATATGTTAATTAATTCAGCCAGCATCTGTTACGCATCTCCTAATGCTAATGGATAAATGATGTCTGTTCAAGGCTTTCCCAGCACCAGGGGAAGAACCCAGGATTCCTGAAATAGTGTAGATTCTAGTAGCAGAGTAAGGGAGAGAAGTAAGCTCTGTTTGCTCTTTCTTCTTACTCTTAGCATTCTGGCAACAAAATATATACACATGCACACACAAGCTACAAAACATAAATTGCATCATTTTGGTGAGTTCACATATGAGTTAAATGTTTTCATATTGGCACTTAAACTGAAATTGCATAATATAAAATAAGTGGCAAAATTCAAAGCCAAATCAGTAATTTTTCTTTACCCAGAACAACATTAAATAGCAAATAAAGATAACATGATGTGAAATATTTATGTATAACTCCAACAAAATATATATAATACCACATATAAAAGGAAAACTCTAATAAAAGAAATCAAAGTTTATCTAAACAAATGGAGAAATAAGAGTGTGGTCATCAAAAGTTCATGAAAATGTGTATTTTGAAAAAACTCCATGTGCATTTCAAAATTCCTTGCACCAAAATAAATTTATCTTGTAATTCTAATTTTCCATGAACTTTTTGAAGTACCACATTCCGTGTTCACAGATAAGAAGACTCAGTATTATTAAGACGTCCGTTTCCTCAAGTTGATCTGTAAATTCACCCCAATCTCAATCAAAATCCCAGGAAGTTACTTCATAATGGTCAACAAACTGATTCTAAATTTTATATGAAGATTAAAAAAAAACCAAAATGTCCAACGAAATATTTAAGAACAAAATCAGAGGATTCATACCTCACGACTTGTATACTACACTATAAAACCATAGAAATCTAGGGGTAGTGTTTTGTGAATGAATGCAAAAATAAAACATTGGAACAGAAAAGACAAACTAGAAAAAGGCCCACACAAAAACAATCAACTGATATTTAACAAAGCAAAGTTAATTCACTGGGGAACAGATGAAATTCTCAACTGACACAAGACAGTTGAACATCCACAGAAAAAGAAAAAAAATGAATCTAAAATCTGATCTTGAACCTTACGCTAAAATGAACTCTAAGTGGATCATAGACTAAATGAAAAATGCAAAACTATACCATTTCTAGAAGGAATATAGGAGAAAATCTAGGTGATCTTGAGTCTGATGATGAGTGTTAGATACAAGATCAAAAGCACATCCATCAAAGAAAAATTAAGTGGGATTTCATTAAAATAAAAAACTGCTCTGTGAAAGACATCATTAAGGAAATGAAAAGACAAGCCTCAGTTAAGAGGAAAAGTTCACAAAAAACTTATCTGAGAAAGGACTGTTAGCTAACATACACAAACAATTATTAAAACCCAACAATAAGAAAACAAATGATCCAATTAAAAAGTGGGCAACATGAGAGAGCCAAGACACTGTGGCAAAAAATGACCTACAGGAAAGATCTCTGTGAGTGAGATCCTGGTGGAAAGAAGGGACCATCAAAGAAGGAGGTACCTTTCTATGAAGGGAGGAGGGAACTTCTACTTTGATTATGACCTTGTCTAAATAATGTTGGTGCTGAGTGAAATAAGCCAGTCCAAAAGGGACAAATATCATATGTTCTCCCTGATTGATAACAACTAATGAGCATCTAAAATGATATCCATTGAAGTGAAATGGACACTATGAGAGACAATGACATGATCAGCCCTTGTCTAGACTGTTGAAGAACAACTTACTATTTTATTCCTTTTAGTATTTTTGTTGTTGTTGTTGTTGCTCTGTTCTACTTAATACCACTGGTTCAACTATGTAATCAATACACAATCATTCTTAGGCATTTAAAATTAACAGTAAAGTGATCTCTGTTAAATATAGGAGTGGGAATAAGAGAGGGAGGAGATATATAGGTCGGCACATGCTCACTCAGACTTACCTCCAATGGTGGAACTAAATGTGCCAGGGGATTTCAACTCAATCTTATCAAGGAGGCAGGTACCAATGCCAGCTCACTTGGTAAAGTGATAAGTATAAGTACACAACCGATCAAAAAGATAGGGTAAGTGTCGAAGAGATTTCACAAATAAGACCAGTGTAGGTAAATAATGAAGGATAGAAATAAAAGGGAGAGAATGATCCTGCGGGGGAAGCAGGACACACAGCAGGCTCATAGAATGGCAAAGGCCCTAAACAGCACTCTGGCCTCAGAATCAACCTTGGGGCATTCAGATCTAGTTAAAAGGCCAATGAGAGTCTCACAAGCATGGAAAGCCATGACAAGGTGGCAAAAACAACCTAAATGAAAGATCCTGGTGAACAGGACCCCAGCAGAAGGATCAGGCCATCAAGGAAGGAGGCGCCTTTCTCTGAAGGGAGGAAGGAACCTCCACTGTGATATGGCCTTGACTAAACAAGTTCAGAGTCGGTGAACTCAAGGGGCTTCCATAGCCTAGACAGCTCATGGCAAGAACCTCCGGTGATTGCTGACGTCATGAATAAGAGTGCCAATTGTTAAATCAACAACGGGAGTCACTGGGCACATGCTCCCCACGTAGGATCTCTGAACTTAATGTGTTTTACTATGAAACTTAAAAACAACACTACTAGTCGAACAATACGCTATACCTTGTGCAGTTGTGTGAGTACAGCCTGTTGAAATCCTTGCTTAGTATATACTAAGTTGATCTTCTGTATATGAAGGTAATTGAAAATGAAACTTGATGAAGGGTGGGATGGGAGAGGGAGTGGGAAAGGGGAGGGCCGCGGGAGGGAGGGAGGTTGGGGGGGGAAGCCACAACAATACAAAAGTTGCACTTTGTAAATTCACATTTATTAAAATAAATAAATAAATAAATAATGTTGGAGTTTGTGGACTCAAAAGGCTTCCATAGCCTTGGCAGCTCATGACAACTGTTAAATCAACAACAGGAGTCACTGTGCACTTGCTCCCCATGTAGGACCTCCATCCTTAATGTGTTGTACTACGAGAATTAACAGTAAAACTAGTCTTCAAACAGTACTTTATACTCTGTGTGTCTGTGTGGGTGCAAACTGTTGAAATCTTTACTTAGTATAAAGTTGATCTTCTGTATATAAAGATAATTAAAAATGAATCTTAATGAAGAGTGGGATGGGAGAGGGATAGAGGGTGGGATGGTTTGGGGATGGGAGGGCAGGTATGGGGGGAAGAACTGCTATAATCGGGGCTGGTGCCGTGGCTCACTTAGCTAATCCTCCACCTGTGGCGCCAGCATCCCATTTGGTTGCCAAGTTCTAGTCCCGGATGCTCCTTTTCCAGTCCAGCTCTCTGCTGTGGCCTGGAAAGGCAATGGAGGATGGCCCAAGTGCTTGGGCGCCTGCACCCACGTGGGAGTCCAGAAGAAAGCACCTGGCTCCTGGCTTCGGATCGGTGTAGCTCCGGCTGTAGCGGCCATTTGGGGGGTGAACCAACAGAAGGAAGACCTTTCACTCTGTCTCTCTCTCTCACTGTCTAACTCTATCTGTTAAAAAAAAAAAAAGAACTGCTATAATCCAAAAGTTGTACTCATAAAATTTATATTTATTAAATAAAAGCTTTCTATTAAAAATAAAATAAAATATAATAAAAAACATTTTGAGCCGCCTTTATAGATTTAAAATTTTGTTTGTAAGTTCTCACATTTCTGATTAACAAATAAATTTTGCTTGTGTGTGGGGAGCAACTCGGACTAGACTAAGTTACTCGAATTAAGACTTACTCTATGCATCTGCTCTCCCACAATATGGCGCTGAGAAGGGAGTAAACAGCTTCTACACAGCTGCCTCTCGCCAATTTGATTGACTGAGCTACAGGAGCTGATCTTGCTCCTGATTGGAGGAGAGCAGCATACTCGGCGTGTGGGTAGCAGAGTTGGGATTGGTGGAAGAGGACTATAAAGGAGGAGAGAGACAACATGCACCAAGAACACCTGAGGAATATCTGAGCAGCCCCCAAGAGAGCCGGCCGGCGGTGTGCCACTCCCCCGCAGAAGTGGGGAAAGTGGCAGGGGGCACCACCCTTCCACCTCCACGGAGGTGGAAGGGATGGCAGCCAACCCGGGAAGAACCAGCAGCAAACCTGGGAAGGGCCGAGCAGACAAAAGAACAGCGCAAGGTCCTGTGTTGTTCCTCCACGAAGAGGGGGAGCGACACCTGTGAAATTCAAAAACAAACAAACAAACAAAAAAAGTGGGCAAAAGATCCCAACAGACACCTCACCAAAAAAAAATACAGATGTTAAATAAGCATATGAAAAAATGTTCAACATCACACATCATTAGGACGGTGCAATTTAAAATAACAATGATACCTCTACACAATTATTAGAATGACCAAAATCGAAAATACTAATACCATCAAATGCTGGCAGGGATTTGAAGCAACAGGAACTCTCCTTCATTGATGATGGAAATGCCAAACAGTTCAGACACTTTGGAAAACAATTTGGCAGTTTCTTATGAAGTTAAGCATAGTCTTACCATATGATCCGGTAATCACACTCCTAGCTATCTACCCAAGTGAGTTGAGAACTATGCCCACATGAAAAACTGCACATGACTGTTTATAGCAACTCTATTCCTAGTTGCTGGAGATTAGAAACAACCAAGGTGTCATTCGGTAGATGAGTTAGTAAACCAGCTGAGGTGCATCCACAGGATGGAATTCAGCAGTAACAGGGAAGTCAGGGGGGAAGAAACTTAAATACATCCTGCCAACTAAAAGAAGCCAGTTTGGAAAAAAACTTACTGCGATTCCAACAAAGAGACACTATGGAACAGGCAACACTACTGAGACAGTGAAGGGGATCAGTGGTTGCCATGGATTGGGGTAAGGGTGGGGAAGGGATGGACAGGTGGAGCACAGGGGATTTTTTGAGCAGTGAAACCATGCTGAATGATACTGTAATGGTGAATACATCACCTTGTGCATTTGTCAAAACCTGTAGAACCATACAACACTAGCAGCGAACCCTACATAACCAGAGACTTCAGTTAATCATCTTACGTCAGTACTGGCCAACGTATAACAAACGTACTACACTAAGGCAAGAAACCAATAATAGGGGGCACTGAGGGTGGGGAGAGTAATATCAGAACTCTTTATACACTCTGCTCAATATTTCTGTAAACTGGGGTCGGCATTATGGCATAGCCGGTGAAGCCACTGCCTGCAGTGCTGGCATCCCATATGGGCAGCCAGTTCCAGTCCCAGCTGCTCCACTTCCGATCCAGCTCTCTGCTATGGCCTGGGAAAGCAGTGGAAGATGGTGCAAGCTCTTGGGCCCCTGCACCCAAGTGGGAGACCTGGAAGAATCTCCTGGCTCCTGGCTTCGGATTGATGCAGCTCCAACCATTGCAGCCAACTGGAGAGTGAACCAGTGGATGGAAGACCTCTCTCTTTCTCTCTCTCTCTCTCTGTCTCTTCTCTCTCTGTGTAACTCTTTCAATTAAATAAATAAATCTTTAAAAAAATTTTCTGTAAGTCTAAAATAGCTCTAAAATAATCTGTTTTTTTTAAATATTTATTTTATTTATTTGAAAGACAGAGTTACAAAGACAGAGAGACAAAGAGAGAAATCTTCCATCTGCTGGTTCACTCCCCAGATGGCTGCAATGGCGAGAGCTGGGTCCATCTGAAGCCAGGAGCCAGGAGCTTCTTCCTGGTCTCTCACATGGATGCAGGGGCTCAGGAAGTTGGGGCATCTTCCACAGCTTTCCCAGGCCATTAGCAAAGAGCTAGAGCAGAGTGGAGCAGCCAGGACGCCAACCAGTTCCCATATGGGATGCCAGCATTGCAGGCTATGGCTTTAACCTGCTGCTCCCCAGCACAGGCCCCAAATAATCTCTATTAATTAAAAACCTTAACACTACAACAAACTGAGACTGTATGAAAGTATTATATTTTAGTACCATTAACAATGTTTTCCCCCCTTCTTTTGAACAAAGGATTACTCTACATTTTTACTTTGTCATGAGACCAGAGCATTGTTTACCTCCTTGTACAAATAATAATGGCTAATGTTTATTGAGCACATACCATTGTGTTTTTATACATTATTTCATCTAAAATGCACAGCAACCATATAAAGTTGACAGTATTTTCATAGCCACTTATAAATAAGGATTTTAAAGTTTAAAGAAATTGAGTGTATTGATTAAAGTCACTTAGCTGGTAGGAGAAAGAGTCACATTTGAAACAAGAAGCTGATTCCCCAGCTCCTAACCATCACCATCCAGCTTTCTGAGACACTTCAGCTTTGCTACTGACCACCAAATATAAATCTTACTGATTGCAACACTCAGCCATTTGCCAAAAGGATCATCTTGCAATTTTCATCATCTTGGATGCAATGTGGAATATTCCCAACCAGCAGATACTTTTAACAAACCCTCAAATTCTTCACATGACACCAGCTACAAAAATGCACAAGAGTCTGAATGAATGTTATAGCCAACAGTCCTTTAGAGACCTATAAATCACCAAGGAATCCATTTTCTCTAAGAGAATACAGTCTGTATGATTGTAGGAAACAGACGTGGCCGATCTTGATCTTGAACTGAGCGGACACTCACAGGTTTGTGCATGAACAACAACAAAGGTCAAAATTAATTCCCGGCTTCTTTGGATAAGTTCTTTTTCACACTTGCTCCTCTTTTCCTTTTGACTTACTCAGCACATACCTATGGGGTTAAGCAAAGGATACCTCTTCAACTGTGCGGATACCGAGGCACAGTTGTCTATAAGACTTCAGGGCTTTCTGCTAATCCTGCAGGCCTCAGTTCTGGGGCAGAAATATATGCCTCTACTTACCAAATAAACTCAGCTCCGAGGAAGCCAGTCTCTCTCCTATCAACAACTGATCCCTAAAGGAATCTGAAATCAATGTGTGCACCAAAATGGGTTCTGTAGTTCTGCCCGGAAGCCACAGCTAGCCGAATGGCTGTGTCTGCAGTGAGGACGCCTGCCTTCGGAGCCTGGAGGAGATGTTTTTAATCCTGCTGTGCTAATGCCAGCTAGCCCATACATCTCTGCTTCTTTGGTGTATGAAAGAAACATGGGGAAATGTTATGATAAAAATCCCAATCATGCCTTCCACCATCTGTTAATAGCATGTGTTTGTGGACACGTTGCCAGGAAATATCGAGAACAAAGGAATGAGAGGCCCTCATTCCAGAGAAATGGCTCTCAGCTCCCACTGTGGCTCCCTGGTTTGGTTACAGATGTGTCAGCGTTCTCGGCGCCCAGCCCCATCTGGCACAGAAGACCGTGGCCTTGGGAAAGCCTTACCCAGGTCCTTTGGGAAGATGGGCTCAATGGAATGAAGCTTTTTTTTTTTTTTCCTTATAATGTCTCAAAACCCATGTGAAACACATAGAGAGAACCAACCAGCTTGCACTCACATATGAATCTAAGACTGACTGACAAACTTGTTGAAAAACGACAAAGCTCTTTGAAGAAAGCTATGCACGTGGACTGTCTTACATTTGATACAAATATTTAAAATGTAACTTTAATTACATTTAAATGTGCGAGCTGAAACTACTATTGTGCCTTATCACATCAGGGGATTTTTCTCCAGATAGCTGAGAATGAGTATAGCAGACATGAAACAATCGTAGAAATAAGCAAAAATTTTGTATAAATAATTAGACCCCACATACAAAGCAATTTACTGAGCCATGAGTTTCCCCACTCTATGTTAGTATCGGTGTCAACAATGAATGAAAATCTGCACTTAAGGAAACAAATTAAAGCTCATTTGAAAGTTAAAAAAAACCAATGAATGAAAATCCTACAGTATTTATAAGATTTGTCTATTTTATAATGTACTCCTGGAAAAGAATCTACACTTCTAAGGGACATGTCTTAGGCAGTACAAGATGAAACCCACTGAATTTCAGAAAACTGCTAGTCCGTGCTAGAAGACCCCTGATTATCTCATCACAACACACAATCAGGGGTTTTGTCACACAGACTACACCAGAAATTCACTGGGAGAAGTTAGAAATGTATCTGCGAGGTGTATTTTATACCTGTATCTTTAAAATAAGATCAAACTCCTAGAACCCTTTTTTTGTGCCCAAATATCCCGTGGACAATTCCTTTGAGTTTTTTTTTTTATTAGAAGAAAGCTTTCTTCTTCAGCAAATGTTCCTCCACCCAAACCTACCAGCACTGCTTTCCTGTGGCAGGTGAGCTGCCTGGGGACCACGGGAGGCTGCTCTTAAGTGCGGGCGGGTCACCCAGCACTTCTCGATTAGACTGAAAGTTGTGCATTTTTAGATTGATCTACCTACTTGTAGAGATGAAGAAATTGATGTCCAGAAAGTGGCATGACCATGACCTGGCTTCTAAGTGTAGCTACTAAAAATAGAGTTTCTGATTCTCACTCTAGTAGTCCCTTGCTACCTTTGCTGTCTCTCTCTCTTTTTTTTTGACAGGCAGAGTGGACAGTGAGAGAGAGAGAGAGACAGAGAGAAAGGTCTTTCTTTGCCGTTGGTTCACCTTCCAATGGCCGCCGCGGTCAGCGCGCTGCGACCAGTACACTGCGCTGATCTGATGGCAGGAGCCAGGTACTTCTCCTGGTCTCCCATGGGGTGCAGGGCCCAAGCACTTGGGCCATCCTCCACTGCACTCCCTGGCCACAGCAGAGAGCTGGCCTGGAAGAGGGGCAACCGGGACAGAATCCGACACCCCGACCGGGACTAGAACCCGGTGTGCCGGCGCCGCAAGGCGGAGGATTAGCCTAGTGAGCCGCGGCGCTGGCCTCTCTCTGCTCCTTTGTCTTTCCATGTCTCTCCTCATTCCCTGCCACGCTCGTCACAGAACTCTCGGCCTCAAACAGTGATGGTTACTCCTCAACCCCTTCTTCCCAGGACTGAATAAGTGGAGATGGGAAAGCCCTCCTCTTCCATTCGTTCTTCCCTCCATCACACCTGCACACAAGATAAAAAGGTGAATACCTAAGCACATTCATTTTTAAATGGAGTTCTAAATTGCGAAAGCAACACTACTTCTCTTACAATACTTGAAAGATACGGTTTTAATGAATAAAACAAAAATCACCTATAAATCCACAGGCAAAGATAACCACTATGAGATACTACACTTGATCTTAGCAAAAGGATGTATGAAGATATTGATCTATTTTCTGTCTTAAATATTTGTAATGCTTTGCTATATGTTTTAAAATTTTTGAGGCTCTACTAGAGATACAACTCTGCTTTCTGTTTTTTCATGTCACTAAATATTATTTGAAAGTAAAAACATATGATTACCTTGTATTTTCTTATATATGCATACTAAAAGGATTTCAGAATACAATAGTCTTCCTTTACCTAATGTTCCAGTTAGCCATGATCAACCTTGGTCTGAAAATGTTAGGTGGAAAATTCCAGAAATAAACAATTCACAAGTTCTGTGTGCCCTACTGACTAACATAACCAAATCTCGTGCCACCCTTCTCAGAACACAAATCATCTCTACCCAGTGTGTCCACACCGTATATGCTTCCTGCTCCTTAACCCTACTTAGCATACATCTGGTTATCAGATCAGCTGTGGCGGTACCCGTACTGCAGCCTTCCATGGCAGTGAGTCACCCTTACTCTTACGTAGTAGCCGGATGCTGCCTCGCAATGCCTGCACCATTCACCTCACTTCGTCTTGTCAGATGGACATCACATCATCTCACATCATCACAGGAAGAAGAAATATACCTAACCCGAAGAGCAAGGCGGTAAACTGTTTCCCAAGAGACCACATTTGCATAACTTTTATCGCAGTAAGTTGTAATTGTTCTATTTTATTATGAACTATTGTTAATCTCTTACCGTGCCTATTTATAAATTTAACTTTATCATTGATGTGTATTATGGTGGGAAAATGCAGTGTATTTATAGGGGTTGGTACTATCTGCAACCTCAGGCATCCACTGGGAGTCTTGGGACATATTCCCCACAGAATAATTGATTGACGTCTCAATGGTATGCTGGTAAATTGGGTGTCTGAAAAAAATAGCCCTGATTTTGTCAATTTTTATGGTGTAAATACTCCTACCACAGCTGATTTCAACAAATCAGCCTAAAAATTAAATCACCCTAAAAATTAAAGAATCAGCTTGTGTAGGCTGGTGCAAGTCACTTCCAAAACACCACTGGCTGTGTGTAAAATATTATAAAGGCGGCATATTTCTGGCCTCAAGAAGTCAGCACTTCAGCAGGGCAGCAAAGAGGCCCTTGATAGCCATGGAAACGTTCTGTGTGCATCTAACTGCCCTTTAAACCCTTAGCTGTCTGTTTCCCCTTAGCACATTTCAGGGCAGCCGTGTTCCTCACTCACAGTCTTCGCTTCACTGAGCCATCATCTCTACTAACAGCCTAGGGAAAAGATGGCCAGCACCTTGGACTAGCCTTCCAGGCTTTTCTTCACGTGCCTTACCCTGGGCTCTCAAAATCATCTGCCCTAGGCTTTTGCTTCCGGCTGCTCATTGCTGTTGAGGCCTAAGAGCTTCCAGCTGGGCAACCTCTGTTTGGGTAGAGCTACATCTGTAAGTTTTAAACATGGAAGAAGGATGGTTAATCTCAAGTAAACTTTTTTAGACAACACAACATGCAGCTAACTTGACCGGTCTGTGGGAGAAGCTTTCAAAGTAATCCCTTCACTGACTGCTATCTTGATCCTATAAGAAAAATCTGAAAACTGTAGCATTAAGATCAAATACAGGAGCCAGCAGTGTGGTGCAGTGGGTCAAGTCAATGCTTGCAATGTCAGCATCCCTTATCAGAGTGCAGGTTCGAGTCCCAGCTGCTCTGCTTCCAATGCACCTCTCTGCTAATGCCCCCTGGACAAGCGGCAGAAGAGGGCCCAAGTGCTTAGACTCCTACCATGCACATGAGAGACCCAGATGGAATTCCTAGCTTCTGGCTTCAGCCTAGCGTGGCTCTGGCTATTGAGACGATCTGGGCAGTGAACCAGAGGATAGAAGATTGTGTGTGTGTGTGTCTGTGTGTGTGTCTTTCCCTCTCTTACTCTTTCACTCTGCCTTTCAAAAAATAAATACATCTTTTTTAAAAAAAATAAATACAGAGCTTTTTCCAACATTTTATTGCCCAGAATGGAATTGCAAAAGCCACCAGCTTCCTAATAAATGTGCTGAATTTGACTCTGCTGTGTTTCCTCCATGGTCACACTGTTATAATCCCTGATCTTAGCTAAGTAGCAAGTACAGATTCCAAGGGCCAGTGCAGTGGCGTAGTGGGTAAAGCTGCTGCCTGCAATGCCAGTGTCCCATGTGGGTGCCTGTTGGAGTCCCGGCTGCTCCACTTCCAATCCAACTCCCTGCTAATATGCCTGGAAAAGTGGCAGAAGATGGACGAAGTGCTTGGCCCCCTGCCACCTTTGTGGGAGACCAGAATGAAGCTCCTGGCTCCTGGCTTCGGATCAGCCCAGCTCCAGCCACTGCAGCCATTTGGGGACTGAACTAATGGATGAAAGATCTCTCTCTCTCTCTCTCTCTGTCTCCTCTCCCTACCCCGCCTCTCTAACTCTATCTTTCAAATAAGTAAGTAAATCTTTAAAAAAAAAAAAAAAGTAAAACTCTACCTTTCAAATAAATAAATAAACATTAGAAAAGAAAGAAAGTACAGGTTCCATCTGAATTCACCTCCTCTTTCCCCATAAAGCTTAGTGCTGGACTTTCATGGGGTGAGAATTATCGAAAAGCATCTATTGAATCAATGAAGACTGACATGGGCATAGAATAAATAGCAGTAGGAGGAAAGACTGAATATTACTGAGTTATTTGTGTCATAAATAAAGTTTAGGAGTCGAAAGGACCTGGGTTAAGATCCTAGTTCCCCATTTGCTAGCTACGTGACTGGAATGAGTCACTCAATCATTTTGATCCTCTATTTCCTTATCTGAATGTTTGGATAATGGCGCCTCCTTTTGCAGGGTGGCTGTGGCAGTGTGGTATTTCACTTATCTGTGGCCATGTAAGAAACTGCCCAGAACTTCAGGCCTTCAGATAGCCTTTCAGTTTGCTTTTGCTACTGTGGATCAGAATTTGAGAAAGGTTCAACTGCTCTCAGAGTTTTGTTCCTGATCCACGTGACACTGGTGGAGTTGGCTCAGACCAGAGAGTCCAACATGGATGGCATCCTTATAGACGTGTCTGTCTTAGCAACTCAGGCTTCCTAGCCTTCCTCTCTTACTCCCTCACTGGGGGGAGGCAACCCAATTTTTTCTGTAATGGGCCAGGTAGTGAATATTTCTGACTTTGAGGGTCATAGGATCTCTAACACAACTATTCAAGTCCATACTTATAACAGGAAAGCAGCCATTGAAATGTAGATTTCATGTGTTTCATGTATCACAAAATATTATTCTCCTTTTGCTTTCTCCCCTCATCCCAATCACTTAAAATATAGCAACTGTTCATAGCTCAAAGGCCATATGAAATTCGTGGGTGGGCCAGGTTTGGCCTGCAAGACAAAGTTTACCAATCCCTACAAGGTCTTTCCATTCGGCTTGGGTTTCTTACAGCTTGCTGGTCCCAGAGGAGATTACATATCTTTTTTCAATTTTTTTAAACGGCTGATTTGCTTATTTTGAAAGTCAGAATTAAAGATAGAGATCTTACATCGATTGATTCACTCTCCAGATGGCCACAACAGCCAGTGCTAGGCCAGGCCAAAGCCAGGAGCCAGGAGCTTCATCTGGGTCTCTCACAAGGGTGGCAGGGGCCCAGGTAGTTTGCTCATCTTGTGCTGCTTTCTCCAGGCCATTAGCAGAGAGCTAGATTGGAAGTGGAGCAGCCCTGTCATGAACCGGTGTAGGTGTCACAGGCGGTTTTGGTTGTTTTGCCACAACACTAGCCCCTTTGCTGCTTATACATCAATTGACTTCCAACGGCAAGTAGTCAGAGGCAGGAAGTAGAAGCACCTGGGATCCCCAGGCCTGGGTCCTGGAACTGGCACAATGCCACTTCTGCTCTACCCTCTTGGCTTAAAGCAGTCGCACGGCCTACCCAGACTGGAGGGGGTGGAGAAATGGACTTCCTTCCTCGGGAGGGGAGTGGCTATGTCACATTGCAGAGAAGCCTGTGGAAGGCAGATTTTATTGTGGCAACAAATATAATCTACCACGTGAGATCAGAAGTAATGTTTATAAAGCACCTGCCTCCCGGTATACCCTCAATGAATGATGACTCATATTGCTTTTAATAGTAGCGTTATGAACTTTGAATTGGGAGCAGTTAGCCCCGAGATCCATGCAGCACCTCTTAGAGAAGAAACATATGGAAAAGTGTCAAGAAGTGGGCTTTTAAAACATTCTCACCTGTGTTTTCCTCATCTGCAGGAAAGTGGCTGCTAATAATACCTATCTTTCAGGGTTATGTTGAGAAAATAAAAAATAGAAGAACAATAAAACATAAAAACAATAAAATATAAAGAACAAACCTGATAGAATACAATAACTATTAGTTATTATGGTTGCTATTATTATTTTATGCCAGGGTTTGGAGATAATTCATTGTTTTCAGTTACCCTGCATTTTTCTAGAACTTCCAAAATGGCTCAAGATGCCAAATCACAGAAATGCATAACTGACACATTTGATAGAAAAATGTTTTTAAACACTTAGCTCACATTATTAAAAATATGTATAAAATGATAGATATAGCTTCATACATCCATTTATGTACACATTGCAATCAAGTCTTGAGATAAATTTTCCATTTAGTTCGCATTTTTAACAACTAGTGCATTTTGCAGAAATAAAGTGCTAGACAAATGTCAAGTGATGATATTGAGCATTCTAGCGACAATTTGATAAGAACAGAAACAAAGAAACGGATTCAGAGTTGTAAGGAGGCTACAGACTACAGCTTTTTGAGTTTTGTTGATTTGTATTGGTCCCATTTGGTGAGTTTCTAAAATAAGGCAGCAAATGGATAAAAGGATAAAGACACGGACCAAAGCTCCAAACAACTGCAAATGAACTAGATTCCCCAGTAATAAATCTTGAATCTTGCTGTTTGATCACCGTTATCAGGCAGAAGCCTGAGAAAATAGAAGAGCTCTCCATCCTGCCCGGAAGGTCAAGGACACACTTGGCATCATCAGCTCCGCATTCCTAAGGGGAGGACCCTCTACTGAGAATGCAAAGAATGGCTTCTTGGTCTAGATTAACAAAAAAAAAAAAAAAAAAAAAAAAAAAAAAAAAAAAAACACTGCTGGAGGGGCCGTCTTGCCTCTGGACCCTGCAAGGCAGCATGCAACAGTTCAGAATAACGCACTCTGAAGATCTTCAGCCATTACACAGAACCTTTGTTGACCAGGAAAACAGTTCCCAGTGCACTGTGAAGTGAGAAAAACAGGCACAAAGCTGTAAATATGATGTGATATAATTTTTGTCAAGCAACATAAGATAAATACACAAGGCCCTGCCAAACAGAATGGAAGCTGTCTCTGTGTGGCAGGATTTCGGGTGCTTCCTTGGAGTTTTCCTTTGTTTTCTTCTGTGTGTGTTACTTCTAAAATAGAAGTTATTTCAACACACACCTAGAAAAATGGGAAGTGAGTCAATAATAAAGTGATATTGACAGTAAATAATTTATTTGACAGGAGTTGCTAAACAGAACCGCGTCCTATCTCAATATGTGACACACACCATGTTAAAGATTTATTTTTATATGATGCGCAATATGGAGAGATTATAAAGATTGTATAGCTATTAGATATTATTATACCTCATTTACTAATCAAAATCCATCAAGAAAAATGCATATGAGATTACAATATCCAACATATAGACTTAGAGTAAGTTGGAGCCTGTGTTTTATATTACATAAAGATCTTTTTTTAAAAAAAGATATAGGGGCCAGCAGTGTGGTGTAGAAGGTTAAGCAACTGCCTGCAGTGCCAGCAACCCACATGGGTGCTGATTCATGTCCCGACTGCTCCACTTCCAATCCAGCTCCCTGCCGATGCCCCTGTAAAGACAGCAGAAGATAGTGCAAGTCCTTGGGCTCCTGCCACCCATGTGGGAGTCCTGGAAGAATCTCCTGGCTCCTGGTTTCAGCTTGGCCCAACCCTCAATATTGCAGCCATGTGGGGGAGTGAACCAGCAGATGGAAGACTGAGCTCTCTCTCTTTCTCTCTCTCTCCCCCCTTCTCTCTCTCTGTATCTATGCTTTTCAAATAAATAAATAAATATTAAGAAAATCAATAAAAATTTAAGAGATACCACCATACTGGAGAGCATGACAGCACCATAGCTGAGTCATGAACTCTCTTCACAGAGGCCGTGGTGGAATGAGAGGGGGATGGGGGCCGGAAATCAGTCAAATCAACCAACATATGTGTTATCCTTTCAGAAAGGCCAATGAAGATTGGATTTTTCTGCTTCCCTTTGGTTGCGTTGGATCATGAACCCCTTCTTCCACAAGGCAATTGCTCCATCCCTGAGTTCTTTATGGAGTACTTAGTGCATGGTGCACCACATTGCCCAGTAGGCATCTGTGTGGTAAAGAAGACCAGAATCTTGCTTACAGGAAGTAAATGTGCTAGAAATGATCCCAAGGTCCATGCCGTAAAATACCCCTTTGAGTAAGAATTGTGTCAACACAGAACACACTTAATTACTATTAAACTAATACAAGTATCACCATTGATCAGAAATGATCACCTTTTCCTAACACTTGCTCTACATCTGCTTAGTCACTGGTCAGTCATCAGTCACAGGCTGTATTGGTCAGAAGTTAAAATGAACTGATTCATGCTGTAAATTCTTTTCTTCTTGCTTTCTTGCTTTTTTTCCCCAGTATAACATAGCTGGCCAGTAAGAAGGGCAGAGGGAGGGGTAGAGTCAGTCTTCTTTTTTTGTTTTTTAATTTAAGATTTATTTATTTATTTGAAAGGCAGAGAGGGAGAAGCAGAGAGAAGAAGATCCATCCACTGGTTCACTCCCCAAGTGACCACAATGGCTGGGGCTGAGCCATGGTGAAGTCAGGAGCCAGGAGGTTCTTCTAGGTCTCCCACATGGGTGCAGGGGTTCAAGGACTTGGGCCATCTTCTGCTGCTTTCCCAGCTGCATTAGCAGGGAACTGGATGAGAAGTGGAACAGCCAGGACTTGAACCAGTACCCATATGGGATACCAACATCACAAGTAGCAGCTTAACCTGCCATGCCACAATGCCAGTCCCCACACTGTAAATTCTTTTTTTAAAAAGATTTATTTATTTTACTTGAAAGTCACAGTTACACAGGGAGAGAAGGAGAGGCAGAGAGAGAGAGGGAGAGACAGAGAGAGAGGTTTTCCATCCGCTGGTTCACTCCCCAGATGGCCACAACAGTCAGAGCTGTGCCGATCTGAAGCCATGAACCAGGAGCTTCTTCCTGGTCTCCCAGCAGGTGCAGGGGCCCAAGGACTTGGGTCATCTTCTACTGCTTTCCCAGGCCATAGCAGAAAGCTGGCTTGGAAGTGGAGTAGCCAGGTCTTGAACCGGGGCCCATATGGGATGACGGCACTGCAGGCAGTGGCTTTACCTGTTATGCCGCAGCGTTGGCCCCCTGTAAATTCTAACAATACTTGCATAGAGTACTCTCATCTTGTCTCTTTCAACTATCAGAAATGCACACTTTGCCCAAACACTAAATAATTTGGTTTAGCTCAGTATCTCTGTCTCATGGGAAAGAGACTGGTTTTGTGTCTAATCCAATCTATATGTCAACTTTTGGATATGAATTCTCAGAAAGTGTTATTTTGATCTCTGTATTTGCTTTGGTTTGTGTGCTGCCTCTCCTATTTGTTCACTTAACAAGGGCTGCTCTCAGCACCCTGTTAGAGTGTGAATGGTGCTTGATAAATGAGACGTTCTCCTCCTGACACAACTTGTCTGTGTCAACCTGTGTCCCAGCACTCTGCAAACTGGGAGCAGGGCTTGAGAGTGCCAGTACTGGGGACCCTCAAGAACAGGAAACTGACTCTGTCGTTGCTGCATTGAAAGCAATTGCAGGAAGAAAGAATTGTTCAGCTGCGTACATCCACTTAGCTCATTCTGGATGGAGAAGCACCTACTGATCACTGAGGTCCCTTCAAACTCTACTGAAATTGGGTATTCATACCTTTGTGTGTTGATTCAACAAATATTTGTTAAGAACTGATAAGGTACGGAGCTCTGTACTAGGTTCTGTTGGGATATATGGTTGTAAAAGACACACCTGTAACCCTCAATAAATTTACGTAACATGACAGTTTATAATATAGTTTGTAAAGGCAAATTCCTTTCCAGATAAATAATTTTTAAAAGGAGCAATTCATTCCAAGCCAGTGGCCTACCCATTTCAAGATATATTTGAAGCTGCTTAATTTCTTTTCCTAATTGTATCCATCTCTATAGAGACAGAGTAAGAGAGAGAGAGAATATGAATGTGTGTGTGTATGTTCCCATCCACTGTTTTACTTATCAGATGCCAGCAATGAGCAGGATTGGTCAGGCCCAAAGCAGTCGGGAGCTGGAAATTCAATCCAGGTCTCCCATGTGGGTGGCAGGAACCCAATTACTCTAGCCGTCACCACCGCGTTCCAGGGTCTACGTTAGCAGGAAACTAGAGTTGAGAGCCAGAGCTGGGACTTGAACCCAGGCACTCCAGTGTGGGACAAGGGCTCCTAAGTCACAGCCTTGTAACTGCAAGGCTAAAACATCCACCACTGAAACTGCCTCACTGCTGTGTGATTTTTCTTTAAGGTACATTTACAGAGCTCCCTACAGAACATTTGAACAACTACTTCCTATCTATAAATTAAACTTCCTGTAGGCTCTTAGGCATTGGGAGACTGGCACCAGATTTCTGAAAGGGAAGGCTGCCTCTCGTGGATAACTCTATGTGACGTCTCTATAGTAACTAACAATTCATTAGTGATGGATGACGTCACAGAGCTGCTCGGGAACTCGCAGACACAAGCCTGGTGTTTCTTACCTGTACTTAGGTTTTCCTCAAGCAATTAGGTATTTCAGTTCCAACTAAACATATACATACCCAGAACCAGATAAAGGAGACTAGGCACTAAAATGGAGTAAGAGCTCTGGAAATAAGTACAAAGTGCACATAGAAAATGTTGTAAAAACAATGCAATACGAAAGGCATCAGATCGAACCAAAAGAAAGACAGTGAAAGCAGGATGTGAGAAACTAGAAACGGAAGTCACAAATAAGGGAATATCGAAGACTTGGAAGACATAGGGACTTTGAGGAAGACAACTAGAAAGAAATTTAAAAGCAGAGAAGATGGTTTAATGGTGTCTATAAAACTAATCTTAATGCCCAATCTCCCCAAATCATAAATGAAAAGATAAAATAGTATTTTGCACAGAAGAAAATTATAAGAAAGTTTCAAAGAGTTATAACTCCTAAATATTGGGGTGCTCTGTGAGATACTTTAAAAAATATATACTTATTTATTTGTTGAGGGCGGGGGGTGGGGTGAGAGAAATTTGCCATCTGCTGGTTCACTCCCCAAATGGCCTCAACAGCCAGGATTGGACCAGGCCAAAACCAGGAGTCTGGAACTCCACCGTGGTCCCCACGTGGCTGGCAGGGGACCAAGGACTTGGGCCATATTCTGCTGTTTTCCCAGCAGCTGTTGCCTGAGTTTAAGGACCATGCTGAGAGTTTCACTGATGCTGGCATAGATCCAGTGAGTGTGCTACACGGTGGCCCCAGGAGGCAGAGGAGTGACCAGAAAGCAGGCTTGGCTGCCTGAAGCCCTAGGAAGCCCATTGGATTATCCTAAAGGGTTTGGGCAGCACCCCTTACTTCGTTGCCTGATAAAATTCAGTTGGTGAACTGATTGAATAAGTGAATGAATGAGTGATTTTCCTCTCAGCACCTCAGGGAGTTGCAGTGACCTCCGTCATCTGCTGACCACGCCCAGGTCCTGTGATGTGGCAGGGGCATCACAGGTATAAGTGTGACCTTGACACTGCCTTTCCCTATCAACTTTCTCTGAGGGTTTGGTAAAATTATTTGATACAAAATCCATAGCCTATGTGTATTCATTTTCATGGACTTTAATTTGTAAAGCAGTCTTAGGTTCACAGCAAGAATGAGCAGAAGAGACAGAGATTTCCCACATGCCCACTGCCCCCACCACTGCACAGCCCCACCCGCCATTAAAATCCCACACCAGAGTGGTACATGTGTCACAATCAGTGAACCTACCCTGACACGTGATTATCACCCAAAGTCCATAGTTCGTATAAGATTCACTGTTGGTGCTGTAATTCTATGACTTTGACAAGTATATAGCAGCATGCAATCTCCATTCTCGTATAGCATGATTTCACTTCTCTAAAACTTCTCTGTGCTCTGTGTCCCTCAGCCTCCTAACCCCTGGCAACCGTTGATCATTTTGCTGCCTACACAGTTTTGCCTTTTCGAGAATGTCCTATAGTTGAAACCATACAACGGGCAATCTTTCAGATTGACTTCCTTCACTTCATAATTTGCATTTAAGTTCCCTTGCTACCTTTGGATGGGTTGATAGCTCATTTCTTTTTAGCACTGAATAATATTCCATCATCTGGATGCACCACACTCTATCCATTCCCCTGCTGAAGGATCTCTTGATTGCTTGTAAGTCAGGCAACTAGGAATCAAAATGCTGTTAACATCCATGTGCAGGCTCTTGTGTGGCTGTAAGTTTGCAACTCTTTGAGTAAACACCAAGGAGGGCAACCGCTAGCTCATTTGGTAAACGTATGAGCAGGTTATCTTCCAAAATGATTGTACCGTTTTGCAGTCCCAGAAGCAAGGAGTGAGAATTCCTGTTGCTCCTTGTCAGCAGTTGGAGTTGTCAGTGTTCTGGATTTCGACCCTTCTAGTACGTGCGGAGCGTATCTCGTTGTTGTTTTAAGTTGCAATCCCCTCATGAAATCTGGCACTGAGCATCTTTGCATGTTTGTCCGCCTTCTGTGTGTCTCCTCTGGAGAGGTGTCATTCATGTCTTTTGCCTATTTTTAATCAAGTTGATCATCTCCTTATTGTGCAGTTTTAAGATTTTTTTGTATATTTTGGATACTTACTACTGTCCTTTCTCAGATATGTCTCATGCGAATATTTCTTTCAGTATGAGGCTTGTCTTTGCATTCTTTTGACCTCCGTGTCTCTCCAAATGGGAATCAGAAGAAATAGTGTTTAATCCAAAGAGAGTTTGTGAAAGTCAACACTATAGACACTTTAGACTCAATGATTTCTTCGTTGTGGAGGAATGTCCTGTGCATTACAAGATGCTTAGCAGAAACCCTGTCTTCAACCCAGTAAATGTGAGCAACAGCCTCTCTTGTGACAATGAAAAATATCATCAGACATTGACAAACGCCCCTGGCAACACAATTACCCCTGAGTGACAATGTGTAATCCAGAGAGACGAATCCATCATGGTGAAACTTAAGTCATCAGTGAGGAAAGAATGGTGCAGAAACAGTTTGGCTCAACGTCCTTCCCAAGGCCATAGGAACCATAATACAGGTTCCAGACTAATCCTACTGGGTGTGGTGATAATGCATCCTAACTTGTCTGGGGTGTGCTCACACCTACAGTCTTGGAAAAATGATTAATTGTGTCCCTTTCACTCTCAAAGATATTCCAGTATGAATGGTAAATGCTGAAGTTTGTCTGGAATCTCTCAGAGTATACCCTGGATTTGGGCCTTCCTTGGCTGCTCTGTGGCCTGGGACAGTAAGTCCTGGGGTGCAGCCTATGATCTGGCCACTCAGGCATTTTATATCATCTGCCTGTCAGGGGGAAGCGGGCCATCAGAAGCTTTCCCAGGTCTTAGCTGTATATGTATACGCTAGACTTTAAGCAAGCAAACAGACAAACAAAAAAAACCCGGGAGTCCATCAGGGCCTTTTGCCTATGTGTGTCTGATTTTAATGCGTGCTCATCAGTGCCTGGGTACTGATTTTCTTTCCTGTGCATTAGCAGCAAATTCACCACGGTGTAACTCTATCCAGTGTGAGTGCACAATTACTGTGTAATTTTAACAGCTGCTGAGGTCTGTAACATTAGACTACACTTTCATCCAGTTTATCTCACAAGGAAATAACGCAGGTCAGAGTGGAGGCGAACGGCTCGGACAGACCCTATTAAATTCAGGTACACTTGTCAGCAGGAAGAGCTCCGAGTGTTCATTTTAGAACTAGTACAAAAATCAGACGATAACATCGAAAATGCTCTTAATAGTAGCTTTCTGGGGGGTAAGTGAGAATTATTGCTTAGCTATTATTACTACACTCAGGCTTGCCACTGCAAGTGAACATAGACCCTGACTTCCTGACAGCCAAAGCAAAGGAAAAAATAAGAATTAAACACCGGTGATGCATCTGCATTAAGCATATTAAAATTAAAGCGAGTCTACCAGTTCATCAGAACAGACATATTTCTGTTTTTCTGATTTGAGCAATGTAATATGAATTTTTAAAAATTTATTTATTTATTTGAAAGGCAGAGTTACAGAGAGGCAGAGGCAGAGGCAGAGGCAGAGAGAGAGAGAGAGAGGCCTTCTATCCACTGGTTCACTCCCCAAATGGCCGCAATGGCCAGAGCTGGGCAGATCTGAAGCCAGGAGCCAGGAGCTTCCTCTGGGTCTCCCACGTGGATGCAGGGGCCCAAGGACTTGGGCCATCTTCTACTGCTTTCTCAGGCCACAGCAGAGAGCTGGATCAGAAGTAGAGCAGCTGGGACTCAAACCAGCGCCCATATGGGATGCCGGCACTGCAGGCGGCAGCTTTACCCTCCACACCATAGCGCTGACCCCTGTAACATGAATTTACAAAGGCATATTTTCTATAATGGACACTGAAAGGCAAAAACGAGCTGTATCTTCAAAGTAGTTACACATTAATAACAAAAACATCTTTCCGTGATGAGGTCATTTCTGACATTGATCCTAGGAAGTGCAGGAGCCATGCACAACAGCCTAATGGTCACAGCGAACAGGACTGAGTGGCAAGCTTGTCAGGCGCTGTGCTAAGTGCTTTGCCTGTTGCAATGCATCTAACAACTGACATAGAGGGAAAGGCAGGATTCAAATGCAGGCCGTCTGACTCCAGTGCCTACCTGCTCAGCATGGCTGCAGGGTGCTGAAGTGACCTACGAATTTCCAACACATGGTTTCTCAGTGATGGGAGTTGCAACAGCGTCAGCCCTGACTGATGCTGGAGACATGAATTGTTAACAAACACCACAGCCTTTTGTGTGTGTGTGTGTGTGTGTGTGTGTAGATTCTAAAATTTCAATGTTCTCACATACTTCTGTGAGAGTAGGCGGTTGCTGAACCTTCAGACTAAACTCTTTGGCAGTCACCTACCTTGGGCGGGTCACTGGATTTTCAATTTAGAGTCAGGAAACCTTGCTCCTGCCCTGGGAAGCAGGAGCCTTCCCCGGGGCTCATGGGAGGACTCGTGTGTCACCAAGGCTAGTTGGACATCAGGCGGCTCCTACGAAAGGGAGCTTTCCTAAATTGAGTGTAAACGAGGCTGACACGTAGGGATTACATGACTTTTGAAAAGTAAGGCTTTAAGAATCAGTAGAAGGATTAGCGCAGGAAGGAATACATAGCACCCCAGATGGCCGGGACAGGCCCTGCTCGTGAGCCAAGTCCCTTTCAGTTCTCGTTTAACCACGGCAGAGGGAGAACCAGCCAGGCCAAGTGAAGCTTCAGGGCACACAGCTGACAAAAGGCAGCAAGAGAGACTCATAAGCAATCAAGATGAAATTGTAAAGAATTGGTAGGAAGTCATGGTGTCCTTTGCTAAAAGTTCTAGAAATTGAGAAATCCGGGGGTGAGAACAGCCGCTTTCTTCGGGGCTGTTTTGGTCATTGAATGCTGAGCCTGGGAGAAGAAGGCTAAGGCGGAAAGAGCAATTTCCCCTCCTTAAGTATCCCCGGTCTCCTTCCTTTGTTGTAGCATTTGGAAAAATATGTTCGTATCTTGCTGGACTACTCTTCTGTTTATCCTCCAAATTAGCTGTGAGTTCTTTGCTTCCAGCTTTAGGTCTTCCTGGGCCTCTCGGTTTCGCTTGTCTTTTTGGATTAAGTTCCCATCAAGGCCAGGACCCCTGGAATCCCAGCTCCATTTTCAAGGTGATTTCTGCAGAAAAGCCGGTTGGACGTGTCTGCTTTCCAGGCAGTAAGCAGCCCGTGGGAGGGAGGGAAGGCCAGGGAGGATGCAGAACACAGTGCTCCTGGCCTGGGCGACTCCACTGATTCTTGAAACTTACTCACGACTCAGACATGTGACAAACTCCAAGGAGGCCTTCAGCCTCAGAGAACCAACTTCGGAAGGTTCTGGAACACAGAAAGTCCTCACTGCTCTGAGCCTCTGAGGACTTTTCAGGTGGAGGTAACCTGGGAACGTGGAGAGGTGACGCATGGGATGTGAGCGGTGCCCTGCTACCTCACAACCCCAGAGCCTCAGAATAGGGGAGCTGCAGTGGCAGAGTCTGGCCAGGAGGGCATCAGGCCGTGAAAGACTCCCAAGGAGACCCTGAATTCCTAAGCACTCACTCAATGGTCACAGGGTTAGAGACAGCATTTGTCAGGGAAAGAAATGGAGCGCTAACCCTGGCTTGTCAGGGGCTAGGCCAGCGGCACCCGGATGGGGACTCAGGTGCTTCTCAGCGGGTTTAATCTGGAGAGCAAGGTCAGAGAGGACTGCAGACTCGGCGTCCAGGCCCGCATGGCCACCGAAGCACAGGACGTGCACGCAGTCTGGCTGAAGTTTGCTCAGGAGAAAAGCGCGCGGTGTGGTGTTATCACTGCTTTGTCCGCCTGGGCAGTTGTAATTCTTCGGAGGTCACAGGATCTGGAGAGTCAGATAGCTTGGCTGGGAAAGGCAAGGGGAGACAGCTGCCCTGGCCCGGGAATGTCTTCAAGGGTCACTCTAACTGCTGTGCAAATACAGTATCAGGAAAATGTTTATTTGCACCCCTTGTGCTGCTGGTTAAGCATGAAAAGCGAGATTATTCTCGGCAAAAAGGAAAGCCCCATGACTGAGAGAAGATACTTTGATGAATTAATTTTCTTCATTTCCATTACCTGCAGAAGTTTTAGGTTTTTAGTTTGCACACAATAAATTGACCTTTTTGGTGTAAATTTGGTCAGTTTTAAGAAATGTACAGCGGCCGGCACTGTGGCACAGCAGGTTGAAGCCCTGGCCTGAAGCGCTGGCATCCCATATGGGCGCCAGTTTGAGTCCCAGCTACTCCACTTCCAATCCAGCTCTCTGCTATGGCCTGGGAGAGCAGTGGAGGATGGCCCAAGTCCTTGGGCCCTTACACCCACGTGGGAGACCTGGAAGAAGCTCCTGGCTCCTGGCTTCAGATCAGCTCATCTCTGACTGTTTTGATCATTTGGGGAGTGAACCAGCAGATGGAAGACCTTTCTCTCTGTTTCTACCTCTCTCTGTAACTCTGTCTTTCAAATAAATAAAATACATCTTAAAAAAAATAAAGAAATGTACAAAGTCATGTGACTGACCCAACAATCAGGATGCAAAACAACTCCCTCAACCTCATCCCGGTCTCTGATGCTTCCTGCTTTGGGCTCATACTCCTCAACCATCCCCAGCTTCTCACAAGCCCAGGCTAGCGCTTTGTCTTTTCCAGAATGCTATAGAACTTAACTCATATATTATATAACCTTTCAAGTTTGGCTTATTCTTCCTAGCAAAACGCACTTTTAAATCAACACTACTGTTGGATGTGTCAATAGCTCCTCCTTTTTATTGTTGAGTAGGAGTCCATAGCATGGATGGACCATGCTTGGCTTATCCATCCATCCAATGAAGGACATTTGGGTTGTTAATTGTCAACAATGCTGCTATAGACATTCAGGTACAAGTTTTTGTGTGAACTTGACCTTTCATTTTTCTGGGGCAAATGCCTAGAGGTAGAAGTGCTGAGTCATATGGTTTGTGTCTGTTTAATTTCATAAGAAATTGTCAAACCTTTTTTCATGGTGTCTGTCCCATTTTGCATTCCAACCAGCAATATATGAAAGCCTACTTGTTCTACACCAATGTCAGCACTTGGAAATGTCAGTTTTGTTTTTATTTTTAACCATTCTTATAAATGTATAGTAGTATCTCTTTGTGATTTAAATTTACACTTAACTAATGACTAATATACTCTAGAATCCTTTTAATGTATCATTTTGCTATTCATGCTTCTTTTTTGGTGATACATCTGTTCAAATTTTTTGTACAGTTTTATAGTGTTCTTTGTTTTCATTAAATTTTAAGAGTTCTTTATATTTCTACTAGACACAAATTCTTCATGAATATATGATTTTTAAAGATTTATTTATTTATTTGAAAGGCTGAGTTACAGAGAGAGAGAGAGAATCTTCCATCCATTGGTTCACTCCCCAAATGAGTGCAATGGCTGGGGCTGGGCCAGGAGCTTCATCCGGGTCTCCTAGGTGGTTGGCAAGAGCCCAAGTATTTGAGCCATTTTCCACCACTCTCCCAGGTTCATTATCAGGGAGGTGGGTCAGAAGCAGAAAGGTCAGGACTTGAACCAGCACCCACATGGGACACAGGCATCTCCTGCAGTAGCTTTACCCACTATACAACGCTGGCTGCTGGATATGTGTTTTCTGAAAAATCTGTCCCAATCCATGGCTTGTCTTTTCATTCTCTTTATTTTCTACAGAGCAAAGTTCACCATTTTCTTGAAGACAGTTACTGAATATCAATTTTTCTTTTGTAGGTTGTAGTTTCGGTAGTTTGTGTAAGAACTCCTTGTCTAACCCAAGGTCATTAAGATTTTCTGTTAGGTTTTCCTCTAAAAGTTGTACAGTTCTAACTTTTACATTCTGATCTATGACTCACAGGGGGTTAAAATTTTGTAGAATTTTTTGAAAGGGGTCACTTGTTAAGTGAAGCCAGCATGCCTATTGTCATTTGGTCCCTGGGAAATAAGTTTAGAGCTGCAAGATATTTTTATCAGAGGTATGCTCAGTATTTCGTGTTCTTTAATCAATCAACAAATATTTATTAACCATGGCATTTTACTTCATTACCACCTTCTGAGCAATTTAGAATAATCCTGGTTGGGCATTCTGTCCTCCTAGTTTAGATCCCTGGATTTCAATGTCTTCAGTTATTCCCATGGAACCGAAGCTATTTTCATTAGCAACCTCCTGACAGATATACAACCAAGGAGAGATATATAACCAAGGAGACTGGAGCCCAAAGGGGAAGTTAACTGTCTTGTATCTCTTTGCAGTAAAATTTCTTAATTTTCCTCCCGGACCCAAAAAAGACTTCATCTACACAAGCAAAGCAAAGAACAAAAATGGAAGTAATTGTCTGGATAATTCCAAAATTCTGCCCATCCTCCTCCTCATGACCTCACGACACAGAGCATAGCAGAGCTTAGGGGTCACTTTGTCTTGATCTTTCATCAGACCAATCAAGGCAACAAATAACATTATTATTGAGTTCCTCCCATGAGGCCTAGTCCATGCCAGATGAGCTCATCCAAGTTCAGTCAAGTGAAGGCAGTGCCCATAGCCACAGGCTTATCCAGGGGTCCCAGAAATCATGGCTCTCCACCTCTGCCCGTGGCCAACTCCCCATGTTTGTCATTGCCTCTACAGGTCACTGCACTCTGGGCTCCATTCTCGCTGAAGCAAGACCCGGGTCCCTTAGTGAACGCAGGACAGATGTGTCTTTTGATTCCAATGAATGGACTGTAACTCAGGAAAGAGGGTTTGGGGAAAGATACTGCGCTTAGGAAATGAGTGTAGAGAGAAGTTTTGAAAAAGAGAACTGTGGTTAGGAGAATAAGGCCACTAGAGAGAAAAGGCCAAGGGTCATGGTTTGGGAAGAGAGTTTTAAGAGGGAAGGCTATGGTTGGGGATTTTGAAATGACAACCTATAAGAGAGGAAGAAAGGGGGAAATGGCTGTGGTTTGGAATAAGAGAATTAAAAGAAAAGTTAGAGAGCTGGCACTGTGGCATAGCAGGAAAAGCCACTGCCTGAAGCGCCAGCATCCCATACAGGCACCAGTTCGAGACCCAGCTGCTCCACTTCTGATCCAGCTCTCTGCTGTGGCCTGTAGCAGCAGTGAAGGATGGTCCAGGTCCTTGGGCCCCTGCACCTGCTTGCAAGACCCAGAGGAAGCTTTCGGCTCCTGGCTTCGGATTGGAGCAGCTCCGGCTACTGCAGCCAATTGGAGAGTGAACCAGCAGATGGAAGATCTCTCTCTCTCTTTCTCTCTGTCTCTCTCTCTCTGTGCCTCTGCCTCTGCCTCTCTGTAACTGTGTCTTTCAAATAAATAAACAAATATTTTTAAAAAATTAGGCGAAGAATGATCTGTGGGAGCTGGTGCAGTTGAAAGCAAGCAGTTACCACTTGTAAAGCTGGCATCTCATATGAGCGCCAGTTCAAGCCCTGGCTGCTCCACTTCCGATCCAGCTCGCTGCTAATGGCCTGGGAAAAGCAGAAGATGGCCCAAGTGTTTGGGTCTTGCCACCCATGTGGGAGCCCAGGATGACTCTCCTAACTTCAGCTTGGCCCACCCCTGGCCATTGCAGCCATCTGGGGAATGAATCAGCAAATGAAAGACCTCTCTCTCTCTCTCTCTCTCTCTCTCTCTCTGTCCCTCCATATCTCTTTGTAACTCTGATTTTCAAAGAAGTAAATAAAACATTTTGTTTAAGAATGACCTGTGGCTTTGAGCCAAAATGTACTTCTCTTGGACCCAAATGAGTTAGATATATTTTCAAAAATGTACCTAAAAGAACAAAAGTACAATTTCGAGTATTGTTTCGTGAGCCACTCTAAACAGCAGCTCTGAGTGTTTCCTTCTTTAAAAATAAATGTCAGGCGGCCGGCGCCGCGGCTCACTAGGCTTATCCTCCACCTTGCGGCGCCAGTACACCGGGTTCTAGTCCCGGTCGGGGCGCTGGATTCTGTCCCAGTTGTCCCTCTTCCAGGCCAGCTCTCTGCTGTGGCCAGGGAGTGCAGTGGAGGATGGCCCAAGTGCCCTGCACCCCATGGGAGACCAGGAGAAGCACCTGGCTCCTGGCTTCGGATCAGCGCGGTGCGCCGGCTGCAGTGGCCATTGGAGGGTGAACCAACGGCAAAGGAAGACCTTTCTCTCTCTCTCTCTCTCTCACTGTCCACTCTGCCTGTCAAAAATAAATAAATAAATAAATGTCAGGCGGCATTCTGATGCACTGATGATGGCTTAAGAACACCCAGAGTTTGAGGTCTTTTCTCTTCTGCGTGTTGCAAGGTAGAAATGCAGTCTCTTTCAAGATAGCCCTGAAGAGTGGAGCAGCGTGCGTAGGAGCGGGGGGATCCTCCCCATGAAATAACTATGCAGTGCGGCACACACAGGTGGCAGCCTGCGCTTTGTTTACAGTTGGAAGGAGGAGGCTCTGCCTGGCATTAGGTGAAGAAACTACCGAGTGAGAACACAGACACAGATTTAGTCCAGAGCCTGCACAAAGAGTGAGCCAGCCAAGTTGGTCCTCAAGAAGTTTGGGTAGGCCGGCGCCACAGCTCACTAGGCTAATCCTCCGCCTGCGGCGCCAGCACCCCGGGTTCTAGTCCCAGTTGGGGCACTGGATTCTGTTCCGGTTGCTCCTCTTCCAGTCCAGCTCTCTGCTGTGGCCCGGGTGCTTGGGCCCCTGCACCCTTGTGGGAGACCAGGAGGAAGCACCTGGCTCCTGGCTTCGGACTGGCGCAGCACCAGCTGTAGCGGCCATTTGGGGGTTGAACCAACGGAAGGAAGACCTTTCTCTCTGTCTCTCTCTCTCACTAAAAAAAAAGAAAAAAAAAGTTTGGGTAGGTTCTTGATGGATGAGCTGGAGAGCCCTGGGAAGACTTCCAGTTTCATTGGCAGAGAAGAAAACATGAAGAACTTCAGTCACAAGTGGGTGCTCCCTTGTGTTTATTTAAGATGCCTATGGGTAAACAAATGCTCACTGCAGCATTATTTATAATAGCCACGAAATGGTAACAACGCAAATGTCCATCAGCTAATGAGTGAATCAGCAAAATGTGGTATATCCATACAATATTTCTTTACCATAAAGAAGAATGGGATTCTAATACATGTGACAACCCTGAAAACATTATGCTAAGTGAAAGATGTCAGACGCAGAAGGCCACTTATTATGTAAATCCATTTTTAGAGATGCAAAGGAGATAGGTGCGTGTCAAGGGCTGGGGAGAGGAGCAACTCTATGGAGATTATTTTGGGGGTGATAAAAATTCTGGAATCAGATAGTAGTTGGAATTGTACAGATCATACAACTAAAAAAGAATAAACTTTAAAAGAGATGCCCAGAGGACTTACATCTTTTTCTGTAGTTAAACAAACAAACCATGTTGGTTCTGCAGCTGGCACTTGGCCTGCACAGGCACAGCCAGCATCCCCATGCCCCCAGCTCCACGCCACACTCCAACCAGACAAGGGCAGGTAATGTTTCCCAGCACCACGCCTTCGTGTAAGCTGACGCACCCCCTGGTAGTCCTCTCCCCTTTGCCACCTCTCAAAATGCTTGGTCGCCTTGAATACCTCCCACGCTAGGAAGCATCGTCCTCCTATAAGAAGTCTCCTCTGTACGCTCAGACCTTCTTTTTTTATTTTTAAAGATTTATTTATTTTACTTGAAAATCATAATTACACAGAGAGAGAAGGAGAGACAGAGAGAGAGGTCTTCCATCCACTGGTTCACTCCCCAAATGGCTGCAATAGCAGGAGACGCATGGATCCAAAGCCAGGAGCCAGGAGCTTCTTCTGGGTCTCCCACATTGGTGCAGGGGTCCAAAAACTTGGGCCATCTTCTACTGCTTTCCCAGGCCATAGCAGAGAACTGGATTGGAAGTGGAGCACCTGGGTTTCAAACCGGCACCCATATGGGATGCTGGCACCGCAGGCGGCAGCTTTACCCGCTATTCCAAGCGCCGGCCCCTGCTCAGACCTTCTGTTGACACTTTTCTCCCAGCCTACACTTACTCCCCTCCAGTATTCCAGGGCTTGTGTATGGTTGTGAATCATCTAGTGACATTTTGGTCAATGACACACCACACATACTATGGTGGTCCCCTAAGATTATAATGGCACTCACAAAATTCCTGTCACCTAGTGACATGGTAGCCATCATAACATCATAGCACAATGCATTCCCCAGGTGTTTGTGGTGATGCTACCAGTCCTATAAAAGTATAGCACATGCAATTATGTACAGTCTGTAATACTTGGTAATAAACCACTGTTACTGCTTTAGCTATGACTAGCCTATACTTTTCATCATGATTTTAGACTGTCCTCCTTGTACTCACAAACAAGTTTACTGTAAAGCAGTGTGCAGTGTCACACCAGCATCAGACTCCGCACAGCTTGTTTACCACAGCTCCTGGCTGCATCAGAGGCCATGGTGCGTGACTGACCTAGTCCACCTAGGTTTTGTAAGTGAACACTTGAAGTTCACACAAGACAAAGTCGCCCAAAGAATCACCTATTTCTCGGCCCATGCTCCAGTAGTTAAGTGACCTGTGATTGTACTGACATGAGACTTACCTTGCCCTGCCCCTAAAACCATTTGAAAGTCCCTCCACTTGGGGCCAGCACTGTGGCACAGTAGGTTAAAGCCCTAGCCTGCAAGCACCAGCTATCCCATATGGGGGCCAGTTCGAGTCCCAGATGCTCCACTTCCAGGCCAGCTCTCTGCTGTGGCCTGGGATAGCAGTAGAGAATGGCCCAAGTGCTTGGGCCCCTGCACCTGCGGAGGAAGACCCAGAAGAAGCTCCTGACTCCTGGCTTCATATCAGCTCAGTTCCACCCGTTGTGATCATCTGGGGAGTGAACCAACGGATGGAAGATCTCTCTCTTTCTCTCTCGCTCGCTCTCTCTCTCTCTGGCTCTACCTCTCTCTGTAACTCTGTCTTTCAAATAAATAAAATAAATCTTAAAAAAAGAAAGAAAGAAAGTCCCTACACTTGCACTTCCCATGTTAGCCCAGAGCCTGGCATAGGATAGAACTGAACAGAATGGATTCAAATAGGCATACAAAGCCATTGTGCTGGCCACACGAGTCCTGGCCTAACTTACCTCTTCCACTGGCCCCGGTTATCTGGGACCCTTGTTTCCATCCCCCAGCCCCTTACTGCTTCCACAGCCACCTGAGCAGGGTGAGGAGTCTCCACCCAAGGCCTCTTGAGACTCTTGCACCACATAAACCCCCTCTGACACATACTTACATTCTATAGTTATTCTGAAAATGGACTTCTTTTGCTCTGTTCTTTGGGCATGAACATTAGGCCATGACCCCAGGCTACACAGGGTCATTCGGCTTTTCTCTCACACCTCACAGACCTCTGGCCTCCACTGTAGTCAATGCACTACCAGCACACGGGAGGAAGCAGCCGGGCTTGTAGGAGCAAGACAAGGGTGGAGCTGGGGAAAGACGCATGGACCTGCTGCAGCCAGCACAGCCGCCAAGCCTGTCGGAGGTGTTGCTGGGCAGAGAGGACCCCGGACTGCCCGCAGATCTGCATTCTGTGGACAAGATCATCTCAGCAGCATAGCTTCTCTTTCTCATTTACTGGTTCCTACTAGAATTGAAAAGCTAAGCCAAGGCCGGCGCCGTGGCTCAATAGGCTAATCCTCCACCTTGTGGCGCCAGCACACTGGGTTCTAGTCCCGGTCTGGGCGCCGGATTCTTTCCCGGTTGCCCCTCTTCCAGGCCAGCTCTCTGCTATAGCCAGGGAGTGCAGTGGAGGATGGCCCAGGTGCTTGGGCCCTGCACCCCATGGGAGACCAGGAGAAGGCTCCTGCCTTCGGATCAGCGTGGTGCGCCGGCCGCAGCGCGCTGGCTGCGGCTGTCATTGGAGGGTGAACCAACGGCAAAAAAGGAAGACCTTTCTCTCTGTCTCTCTCTCTCTCACTGTCCACTCTGCCTGTCAAAAAAAAAAAAAAAAAAAAAAAAAAAAAAAAAAAAAAAAAAAAAAAAAAGCCAAAAGGCAGGTAAATAGTTTTAATCCAATTTACAAAGTCTGAATTTACATTTCTTTCATTATCAAGGCAAATTCTTGAACACTGAGACAGCTACGGAGTACTAGAGAGTGTTGTGTTTTAAAGAACCATATGGTAAATCCATTTGTAAAATCAATGATCACATCATAGTTTATTTTTATTTAACTTTGGGGTTTTTATGCATTTGATTTTTTTCCAAGGAGGTAAAGCTTTTCTTAAAATGTAAAAAGTCATTTGAAAAGTGGCTTAATTCTTATTACAAAGGAACAGATGTTCATATACGTGTTTTAAAACATAATGGGGCCGGCACTGTGGTGTGGTGGGTTAACGCCCTGGCCTGAAGCTCTGGCATCCCACATAGGCACCGCTTCAAGTCTCGGCTGCTCCTCTTCCAATCCAGCTCTCTACTATGACCTGGGAAAGCAGTAGAAGATGGCCCAAGTCCTGGGGACCCTGCACCCACGTGGAAGACCCGGAAGAAGCTCTTGGCTCCTGGCTTCGGATCGGCGCAGCTCCAGCCGTTGCAGCCATCTGGGGAGTGAACCAGCTGATGGAAGACCTCTCTCTCTGTCTCTCTCTCTCTCTGTCTCTACCTCTCTCTGTAACTCTGTCTTTCAAATAAATAAAATAAATCTTAAAAAAATAAAAGACTTATTGAGAACTTATGTTCCAATCGTGATAGCCATTCAATAAATGATGTTTGAATGAAGAATAAAATGAAGGAGGAAGTCCCCAAATTCCCACTCTCTAGAGGTATCCACTGTTGACTTTGTGTTCTCTACCTTCCTAGTACTTTTCTCCATGTATTTCAAATGCCTTGCTGTTCTATAAGTTGCTGGTTGCACTTCATCAGGTGCCATGAACATTTTCCAGGTCACCACTAGTTGCAAGGTCCTCCCTCATTCAGATGGGTCACGTTCAAGTGTATTTCAATGGTGACCCACAGGCACGCTTGGGAGCAGAAACTACCCTGAAGCAAGCTCATCTCTATGGAGCTGGCATTATACCACATGAACACTTTTCTGCCCTGTCGCTCCCCCTCTTCGTGGAGGAACGACACAGGACCCTGCGTTGTTCTTTTGTCTGCTCGGCCCTCCCCGGGTTTGCTGCTGGTTCTTCCCGGGTTGGCTACCGTCCCTTCCACCTCCGTGGAAGGGCGGTGCCCCCTGCCACTTTCCCCACTTCCGCGGGGGAGTGGCACACTGCCGGCCGGCTCTCTCGGGGGCTGCACAGGTGTTCCTCTTAGATGTTCCTGGTGCATGTTGTCTCTCTCCTCCTTTATAGTCCTCTTCTACCAATCCCAACTCTGCTACCCACACGCCAAGTACACTGCTCTCCTCCAATCAGGAGCAGCTCCTGCAGCTTGTCAAGTTGGTGAGAGGCAGCTGTGTAGAAGCTGTTTACTCCTCTCCCAGCGCCATATTGTGGGAGAGCAGATGCATAGAATAAGTCTTAATTCCAGTAACTTAGTCTAGTCCAAGTTGCTCCCCACACTGCCCCACCCCAAAAAACTCAGCTGAGAGAGGAAAATTCACAGCCCTAGCACAAGGGCCTGCTGGAGTCAGACTATGAACCCAGTACCTGGCAGAAGGGTATGTCATCTGTCACCTGTCAAGCTCTACCTGTTTGGTGACCTAGCTTTTTTTTTTTTTTTTTTTTAAGCCTCAGAAGTTCCTTTAAACCTCTGGCCATGTGAGGAGCTGATCATAGCTTGCTTGAATCTCTGCCAAGCATGAGGAAAGAAAAAGCCCTACTCATACCGTCTCTTATCAGTAGGGGCTGAACCCCACAGATAAATACTGGTTTCCTTCCTCACTGTGTGTCATAAATTATGTACTCACGCTGTCTGGACTGAACTCTGATTGAGGGGAGAACAGTTCCTCCCTAGCAGTAAATCTGTTCTAGGGGTCCTGCAAGGGGACTCGGGCTGTGTATGCTAAGCAGGCTACTGGGTTCAGACCATCATGTGACTCTGTTATTAGGGATATGATTTAATGTGCATACCAGAAGCACTGGAGGGATAGAACTCAAAACTAGCCTTCCAGGGTGGTATTCAGAAGCAGTTTGTATTCGTGGCTAGAGACACCAGAAGGAAGCTACAACGAGTGAATGGGTCCACTCTGCTCCTGAGTATATATACAGAGCTACCATCTTGGGTTTGGGAATATGGTATAACGATTCCTCCTGGGAGCCAATGTGTCTTGATTCATGCCGTTCGTTAGCTATGTGACCATGGGCAAGTTCCTTGACTTCTTTATTGCTCAGGTTCCTCAACTACATAATGAAGATAAAAGATCTGACTCTATTTCAAAGGGGATCTTGTCCAGATTGCATTGTGCAACGCGCACAAGCACCTAGAACACAGTACCCTGTTCATCATAAGCACTCCATGAATGTCAACTATTTTTATTGTCATTACAATTGAGTTCCTTGTCTCATATAATAGCAAATTATGGGTGGCTTATCATGATCTGGGATTTGACCTCAAGTCTATATCTTCTAGATAAAAACGTGTACACTATACTCAGTTCACCAGGAAATCCTTGCCTAGACATTGCTGTTACTGTGCCCCCGTTTTTAGGAAATGGAGTGAGAGAGGCAACAGCTTTTTTTCTATGACATAGAGAACAGAAAAGAATCATTGAGATAACTGTATTCTTTGTAAACTAACTCACTAGTAGTTTGACAAGAGTAATGTTTGAGTCTGAGGCTTAAACAAAATGTAGGAACTACTCCTGGTTGTAGACTTTCCTGGTCTCACCCCTATGGCCCCATTAGCTCGGAATGGCTTGCCCTAAACCTGCTGTCAGTCTCAGAGCCCTCGGCAAATGGTTATTGCTGGCATGCCCTCTTCCCCACTCCACATTCCAGCCCATGTGTCTGCTGCTGCCCACCCAGCTGATGCTCTGTTCCCACCAGTCCTACCAGTCCTCGTGTCGCCTGACTCATGTTCTCATGGACTCAACAGCAGGGCCCAGTGTGGACTCAATGTTATCATGACCTGGTGACTTCATGTAGGTAGATCCAAGCTCCCCAGGGATCATCACAGACTCTGAAGTGTTGAGGGCTGCTGGAAGGAGTGACGGGGCTGTGGTCCACACTCAGCCCTTCCTCATTTTCCCTGCTAGAGGTTCCAGAGCCACAGAGAGCAAAGTTGGACTAAGCCTCCTTGTTAAATACTGATCATTGCCTTTGTCAGAGCCCATCTAGAACAGACCTGCCGACTTAGGGAATCCCTAACCAAGAGCTAGTCTCTCATTCTCTCTCCAAAGCGTACATCTTTGCTATCACCAAAAGTTAGGAACAAAACCAAAACAATCCTGGTTGAAATGCATTCATGTGTCTTATTCATACAGCTCTCCCCCAAAGATGATTTCATTGCCCCTGGAAACTCTAGATAACGCCACCAGTCAGCAAGTCTGTCCTCCTCCTGTCTACCTGCCTGCCTTTATGTCTACCTTTAATTTTTCTTGGTGCTCTTTGGCCCCATGGGATTAACCTACACTAAGTTTTGTCAAATCCTTGCTCAGTCTACGTATAGCAATCCCTCAACTCTGTGCTCAGTCTTGTCCATTTTAACTGTTCACAGTTGACTGCCTTCACAGGCACACTGTGTGTGTTCCTATTCATTACTGTTTTATTTGTTTATTTGAGAGACAGCGCTCCTGTCTGCTGGTTCACTCCCGCCTAAATTCCTGCAACAGTCAAGACTAAGTGAGGCAGAAGTCAGGAACTGGAATCCTGACCCAGGTCTCCCCATGGGTGGCAGGAGTCCAATTACTTGAGTCACCACCACTGCCTCCCAGAGTCTGCATTAGCAGGAAGCTCAAGGCAAGAGCCCAAGCCAGGAGCTGAGCCTGGTTCCATGTGAGTATCTTAATCAATAGGTCATACACCCCTCTTATGTTCCAGTTTACACAATGTGAAGTATAGTGTAGATTCCTTCTGAAATTGGAAGGTGATCCACAATGTACTGGGTGGTTCAACATTGGAATTATACAGATGAGATGAGATACCTTGTTCAACAATTATTCCACAGCAATTATTGTATCTGTTTGAAAATATCTCAATTAGATCTCTCTCTCTCTCTCTCTCTCTTTTTTTTTTTTTTTGGACAGTCAGAGTTAGAGAGAGAGAGAGAGACAGAGAGAAAGGTCTTCCTTCTGTTGGTTCACCCCCCAAATGGCTGCCATGGCCGGCGCTGCGCCGATCCAAAGCCAGGAGCCAGGTGCTTCCTCCTGGTTTCCCGTGGGGTGCAGGGCCCAAGCACCCGGGCCACCCTCCACTGCCTTCCCCAGGCTACAGCAGAGAGCTGGACTGGAAGAGGAGCAACCGGGACAGAATCCGGCGCCCCGACCAGGACTAGAACCCAGGGTGCAGGCGCTGCAGGTGGAGGATTAGTCTAATGAGCAGTGGCGTCGGCCTCTCAATTAGGTTTTGACACCCCCCCCAAAAAAAAACATGCTTAACAGTAGAACCACACCAGCAGCTATAACAATTATACCCCAGATGTATATTGGACCTGTTTCTTCATTACTCAGTAATATATATATAATAGTTAATCATTGTGATTTTCCAAAATCTATCAGTAATAGAAAAGAGTCAGACTGTCTGTGTTTTCAATTTCAGTTCTTTACCTAATGGTTTGTATTCTGTTCTATCAGGCTTGTTAACTTTTTCGTTATAGCTAAGTGCTCCATTGTGCTTCAACTACACTTATGCTTTAAATCCTATGGCTAATGTTAGCATAAATTTTTCATCATCCTGTTAATATAAGCCCTACTAAAAGTTGATAAATCAGATAAATAAAGAAAACCTTAATTCTGAATGATCCTGACAGCTAAGACCCCAGAAGCCTTCTTTGTATAAAATTGCAAAAGGACTTTTCTCGGTGTGGTTCTGGGGGTTCCTTGCTTGCCTGCCTGCCTCCAGGGTACAGGGCCAGGGTGCACAGCACAAACTGGATATCAGTGCCTACCTGAGAGAAACAGCCTCACAACCTAGTCCAGCAGCTCTAGGAGCAGGGTGTAAAAATTGGCTTAATTTACAAAGTGACTGATATGTAGGGTACTCTAATCCATTCATTCCCATTTCTAGGTCCAAAGCCGGAAATAAACATTCTGACCAAATGATAATCACAAGTGGTCTCCAAACAAAAAGGGGGTGGGTGGGCAGCACTGTGGTGCAGTGGGTTGTGGTGCAGGAAACTAAACTGCCATTTTCAATGCCCAAATCCCATATGAATGAGTCCCGGCTGCTCCACTTCCGATCCAGCTCCCTGCCAATGCACCTAGGAAAGCAGTGGAAGATGGCCCTTCCCACCCAGGTAGAAGACCAGGATGGATTTCCTGGCTCCTGGCTTTGGCCTGGCCCAGCCCTGGCCATTGCAGCCATTTGGGGAGCGAACCAGTGAATGGAAGAGTTTTCTCCCTCTCTCTGTCTCCTCCCCTCTGTAACTACCTTTCTAATAAATAAGTCTTTAAAATAAAAAAAGGGAGTAGGGGATACAATAGAATCATGAGTTAACTAAATCCTGAGGATGTATGAAAAGGCTAAAAAAATTAAATAACCAACTTCAGGAGTGGAAATCTATTGGGTACAGGCACATTTGTGAATCTCTTATGTTGGTTTCATGGGATTTCTGTGTTTGACTACTTTCTTTACAAGACTTTTCACAGAGATATGAACGGATAAAATCTTCTCAGAACACAGCTTGAAAGTATTAGAAATTTGAATGTGCAAATCTTTGGCCCAGAAAATTCATTCTAGGTATCTATTCTAAAGAAATATCCATACTCATAAAGAGTACAAGGATTGTAACTGCTTCCAATGGCAAAAAAAAAAAAAAAAAAAAAACAAAAACGGAAAGGACACAAAAATCCATAGGTTGATAAAGCAAATTATAATATGTTCATACTATGGAATTCAATGTAGCCAATTCATTAAAAATGGTGAGACCATTCTATTGGAAACCACAAGGAAATAGATCAAAAATATATTAATGAATTGGGAAAAGTAAGTTGTAGAGTAGTAGGAATACCATTAACGTAAGGAAAAAATGTGTATGGTGCATATGAGAATGTGTGTGTGTGTGAGAGAGAGAGAGAGAGAGAGAGAGACTACATAGAGAGTATGCAGGAGGACATATTATTATATGTTCATTTCTAAAGAAAGGGATGGGATTTGAGTGGAAGATGAAAAGGTTAAAAGCTGGAGGAGGGGAATACTTTGAGAATTTTACTGTCTGCTCTATTTCTCTGCAGTGGTTGCCTTTTTATGTTTTTTTTTTTTAATTTTTTAATTTTTTTTTATTTGACAGAGTTACAGACAGTGAGAGAGAGAGACAGAGAGAAAAGTCTTCCTACCATTGGTTCAGCCCCCAAATGGCCGCTACGGCTGGTGCTGTGCCAATCCTAAGCCAGGAGACAGGTGCTTCCTCCTGGTCTCCCATGTGGGTGCAGGGGTCCAAGCACTTGGGCCATCCTCCACTGCCTTCCTGGGCCACAGCAGAGAGCTGGCCTGGAAGAGGAGCAACCGGGACTAGAACCCAGCGCCCATATGGGATGCTGGCACCGCAGGCAGAGGATTAACCAAGTGAGCCATGGTGCTAGCCCCACCTTTTTATGTTTTTTAACAATAAGCATGCATTACTCTTGTAATTTAAAAATCATTTGGAAAAATTTTAAGGACAAAGATAAAAAGAAGGAAAAATAGTCATTTATAACTGGGTCACTCAAACTCAACTATTTTCATTTTTTGTATATCAGTTTTCATATGACTCTATATATAAGAAAACAGATAAATTAGAATATTATAGAGTATCACTGCATAGCCATCATATTCATTATTTTTATTTTTATTTATTTAAATATAAACCACATAACTACAGTATAAGAATTGCCATTTTGTTGTAAATAATGATTATCTATTATTGATGCACATGCATTCAATTACTGCATCAGAATGTAATCAATAATTATACAGGTACAGTTCATATATTGGCTGCCTTAGGCTTTATATTGTTCTCATAAACAATACAGAAAAATAAGCTTATAGCATGTTGTCTCTCTGGATTATATCTTTAAGGGAAATTCTAAATAGAAAAATCACCAATTGAAGAAGAATTTAAATATCTTATGGCTTTCTATATGCATTACCAATTTTCTTTTCACCTAGTATTGCCACAAGTGTTTTGGCTTTGTTCTGTCATTCTAAGCATCGCATGTTAGTTTTTTTAAACTACTTCAGCAAAAGTTATTATATTTTTGAGTAAACTATAAATTTGAACATTTCCCTTGTGTTAACATATTAACTGCATTTCACTGTTCAGGTCATTTTTCATTTTTTAATCTCATGATTTTTTTTTAGCCTAGTAACAATAATAGGTAACTCCTTCTCAGTAAATATCAAATACCAAGTACTATTTTAAGTACTTCACATTCATATCACATTTAAACCTCACCAAACTCCACTAAGTATTATTATTATCCCATTTTTACAAATGAAGAAACTGATGCAGGTATAGCCACATCGCAGAAGTGCATTATCAGAGCTGAGGCGCTCGCTCTCATCACATTATGTGGCCTCATAGTAATGTGCAAAACAATTACGATGCCATCCCTTTATTTGTCAAGCTTGTTAACAGTGTTTTCCCAATGTATTTTTGATGTTCTTGTGTTTTGCATGCAAAATATGTTAATGTTCATTTTTTTTAAGATTTTTTATTTATTTATTTGACAGGTAAAATTGCAGACAGTGAGAGAGACAGAGAGAAAGGTCTTCCTTCCGTTGGTTCACCCCCAAATGGCCGCAACGGACAGAGCTGCACTGATCCGAAGCCAGGAGCCAGGTGTTTCTTCCTGTTCTCCCACGCAGGTGCAGGGGCCCAAGCACCTGGGCCATCCTCCACTGCTTTCCCAGGCCATAGCAGAGAGCTGGATTGGAAGTGGAGCAACCGGGACTAGAACCGGCGCCTATATGGGATGCTGGCACCGCAGGCAAAGGATTAACCTAGTGCGCCACAGCACTGGCCCCATTAATGTTCTTAGTATCAATTCAGCTTATTTTATTTTTGTATCTTCTTTTATTATCTCTAAGCTTGTAAAGATGTATCTGCACCCGTATGGGATGCTAGCACCGCAAGTGGAGGCATAGCCTACCATGCCACAGTGTTGGCCCCTCAAGAAATTTTCAAACCTATTTCCTTCCAGTGTATATGTGTATGTGTAATATATTTGAATATGTGTCTATTTTTGTATGAGTACATACATATACATAAGCACACACATATACATACCCTCTATCCCACGTAGATGTTATCTTGTTGTACAACACAATGCGTTTGGGACTACTTCTCTGATCCTGACCCTTTTGTTGGGCTGAGAATTACTCTGCCAGGGTCCAGGTGAGATACTGAGCCACCAGGATTTAAGTCTTCCATTTATCTTTGCTCCAAGTGATATGATTAAGCCAAGATTAGTTAACCCAAGCCCTAGTGAGTCATTCCAAACCCTTGAATCATCTGGCAGGCCTGAAAAAGTTGCTGCTGAATTACCAACTTGAAGAATTCTTTGCATGACTGGTTGAACATCAGATGTCTGCAAGCTTTATGATTTATAGCCCTTCATCATCTAGGCACATGCCCAACCCAGTGGGCACACCCATTCGATTTCCACAGAGAAGAAATATCTTTGGTATTCAATTGGTAGGTCCCCAGTGCATTCTAAAGTTCAGGTCAACAGAGCAGTGTGAATGGTATAGTGCCATTGGGGGAGGGGGAATATATACATAAATTGAGAGTAATATAAATTAAGATAGAGATATACATACAGACAATATATATTATCTATGCATATGATGCAGGTATGTGGGAAGGGTGAAGCATGGCTGAGACTTTTTACTACATAATTATAACTCATGAATTTTCTTCCATGTCTTACCTATTCACAAATAATTTTTATATTAAAGAAAGTTAAGTTCAGAATTTCAGTTTTGACAGTAATACTTTTTAGTCACCTTATGAAAATAATGCAGGTTGATCAAACATTGGGATCATATTATATAATCATATTAGGGACAATCAAGTCCAAAGTGGTTTAGTTCCCTTCTGAACAATACAATGTTTTAATTTCCCTGATATGCAGTCCTGTCTCATTTGTTCTCTTAGGAATCCAGGACTCTGCTTTGGTTGTAAAGAACTATATTTCCTAGTTTCCCCTGATCTCTGGCTTCCAGCTAGATGCAGCAAATGTAAGGCAACAGAATAGGGGTGGAAAGGAAGGAAGAAGCCAGAGTTTTTCTCTCTCTGTTCCCTGTGGTATTGCCATGCCTCCATGGACCCAGCTCTGGTGGGAAGTCTCCACCACGGACTGAGTTCCCACAGGCTGACCCTGGTTTCTGGGCTCTGATCATGTCACTTGCCCTCTCTGGATATTTGGCTTCCCAGCTCTTGCTCATCCATTTTTTAAGTAACCAAATTTTTTTTAATGAGTTAGTTTATTTATTTGAGAGATAGAGTTACAGACAGTGAGAGGGAGAGACAGAGACAAAGGTCTTCCATCCTCTGGTTCATTCCCCAAATGGTCACAACGGCCAGAGCTGGGCCGATCTGAAGCCAGGAGCCAGGAGCTTCCTCTGGGTCTCCCAGGTGGGTGGAGAGGCCCAAGGACTTGGGCTATTTTCTACTGCTTTCCCAGGCCATAGCAGAGAGCTGGATCAGAAGTGGAGCAGCTGGAACTCGAACAAGCGCCCATATGGGATGTGGGTGCCATAGGCAGAGGATTGACCTACTATGCCTCAGAGCCAGCCCTGGTAACCAATTCTTTATACCAGGTTTCCTTACTGGAAAAACCTGGAGTGGCTTTTGTTTTTCTGGCCAGAGAACATAACAGATAAACTTTATATTTTCTGTTTCCTGCTTTGAAACACCCTTGCCCATGAATAAAGAGAGACAGCTCAGGACTCTGATGCACTGTATGATCTGAGATTCAGACAGCAGTACCCCAACTAGAGTTTGGTTAGTTTCTTGCACTCTATCCTAGCATTTCATAACTTATACCATTCTTTATCATTGACTAACGCTATGGGCAGTTTTCAAATTTACTTATTTAGAGCGAGAGAGAGAGGGACTCTCATCTAACTGTCCTGGATGATACCAAAGCCAGCCTGGCACTCAATCCAGGTCTCCCACGTGGGTAACAAGAACCTAATTATCCGAGCCATCATCACTTCCTGCCAGGGTCTTCAATAGCAGAAAGCTGGAAACATGAACAAGAGATTTGTATCAAACCCAGGCACTCTGATATGGGATGTAGGCAGACTCAGCAGTAGACCAAATGCCTACTCCTATAGTTGGTTTTTCAAACGACACTGCTTTATATAATATATATATATAATTTTTTCAAAAAAAATTTTTTTCTTTGAAAGGCAGAGAGAAGGAGAGAGAGAAAGAGATCTCCTGTCGGCTGGTTCACTTTGAAAACGGCCAGGGCTGGGCCAGGCGGAAGCCAGGAGCCCGGAACCACACCCAGACCTCCCACTTGGGTGGCACTTGGGTGGCAGGGGCCCAGATACTTGGGCCATCTGCTGCCTTCTGCTCATTAACAGGCAGCTGAGGCCAGAACCAGCGGTGCAGTGTTATGGGCCGCCAGCGTTGCAAGCAGCAGCCTAACCCATTGCGCCACAACAACAGCCCCAGACCACTATTTTTAAAGACTCTGGGCATAATAGCCTACTCATCCTTGTCAGAATCAGAACATTTTAAACATTGAATGTGGAAGTCCCTCTGCTCACTCCCCAGGAAGTGGCCTGAGCCCACATCAGGGTCCCGTCGCTCAGCTTCTGGAGAAGCTCCAGTTCATTGCTTCTCGCTAAAAGAGATTTTTAGGGGGAAATGGCCCATTTTAGCAGGAAACATGCGGTCAAGTGCAGACTCTATCTTCCCTTTGTTTCTAGTTGCTCAGTGTAAAAAAATCCAAATTCCGTCGCACCTGTTCTTCAGGAAAGGCAATTGCTCTTGACCAAGCCAGTGGCATTTATTTAAAGATCCTGGACTACCTCCTGTCACCACAGGGTGCTCAGTGAAGCTTAGCCTAGATTAGAGGTGCATGTGGGTTTTCTAACAGCTTGTTCTATTCATCTGAAATGAATGGGTTTTCCCAATTCATAGGCATCCAAACCATGCTCTGGCCTGGCCTAAGTGTTATCGTTCTTCATAATTATACACCACGTCTCACTTGCGGCTTCTGACTGATGAATGGCTCGTCCGTCACTCCCTTCTAGACCCAGTGGGACTCCACCCGTTCTTACCACCTGCACCTGGGGCTTCATTCCTCCACCAGCTGCCTTCACAGTCTCTTTTCCTGTTGCCGATCTAAGCCTTCCTCCCGGTAATTGCAGCAATATGGGGCTACCTGAGGGCTCCACCTCATGTCACGTCAGCTGCAGAATCTGCCCTTACCACCATCCCTCCACTCTTGACCTTTGGACCAGTCCCACCAGTGTAGTCTTTGACCCTGCCAATGTCCCCTATAGGGCCCCATCCTTGCCACCCCATAGGCCTTGGCTGTTCACCAACATGCCCTTAACCCTGACAGTGAAGGGTCAGATTGACACTATCCCCGGCACAGGAACAAACAACCTCAGTTGGTAAATGCCCCAGCTCTGCCCTTGCTAGGTGATAGTCCTAGTGTCTACCCCATCAGTCCTCTGATTGCCCCCAGCCCACTATTTTTAACGTCCTCTGTCCAGTCTCCATTGATGCATCATTACCACTGCCCAGACCCTATTACAGTGAGAGAGGCCAATTTACTGGACATGACTGACGCTTCAACTTCAGGCACCCTAGCTTGCACAGGCCCCGCCAAGGTCCCATATCTAATTTTGTATTCATAATTGTGAATTCTTCTTCTTAAAGAGGGCCTCCCAAGTGGTGTAATTTTCAGGCCAGCAAAAACCTTGACCTGCCCATGCTTAGGTAATAGCTCCCTTGATTATCTTGGAATTAGGGGAATGTTCCCACTCCCATTTCCATACTGCTTCTAGGAAAAATGTGCTCCTTGCATAGCAAATTGAACTTCAAATGCCCTCAGCCTTAGAAACACTGTTGAACCTGGTGTTTCATGTTAATTATAAGAGCAGTGCTTTGTTTCAGCTACTTTATAGGTGAAATGGATTCATGCTGATTGGCTTTGTAAACCATCCACTTAACAAGTGACTTGTAAACAAACTTCTGGAATGTAAGCCATTTCTAAATTGTAGGCTTCAGGGGCTTAACATTAAGGAAAGCCTATAAACCACAGCCTAAGCACACTCTTTCATACCCTATGTGGAAACCTATGTACGGATACTGACATTTTGTCACGTGTAAAAATTATTCATTGAACTCAACCAAAAGATGTAGTCATATCCAACTGGCCACTATTTATAATTACAGTAGTCAATCAATCTACATTTTCTGAGGTAATTTCAATTTCAAATATTCACTCTGTGATCACCATGTCTGACCCGGTTCATTGCATATACTGAGAAACTAGTAAACTACCTGGCACACAGGAGGCACTCAAGCAGTGCATGTGAAATAATGGTTGTATAAGACTGGCTATGGGCCTTGCTTTTGGTTACAAAACTGATCACTGTGGGGCCGGCGCTGTGGCACAGTGGGTTAAAGCACTGGCCTGAAGCGCAGGCATCCCATATGGGCACCGATTCGAGGCCCAGCTGCTTCTCTTCCGATCCAGCTCTCTGCTATGGCCTGGGATAGCAGTAGAGGATGGCCCAGGTCCTTGGACCCCTGCACCCAAGTGGGAGACCCGGAAGAAGCTCCTGGCTCCTGGCTTTGAATCAGCTCATCTCTGGCCATTGCAGCTACCTGGAGAGTGAACCAGTGGATGGAAGACTCTCTCCCTCTCTCTCTCTCTCTCTCTCTCTCTCTCTACCTCTCTGTAACTCTTTCAAATAAATAAAATCTTAAAAAAAAAAAAAACTGATTACTGACTACATCAATAAGGACATATAGAAGCAATCTAACATAACCTTTTATGGTTTTTTAACCATATCATTCATGGTTTTTAAGTATATATATTATGCAAAATTGTAAAATTCCCAAATCTCATCTGCAAAGTAAAATGGCTTGGGTTTCAACAGATATAATATATGTATTCATGTCTGTCCTCAGTGATACAATTCTTTTTAAAAAAAGATTTATTTATTTATTTGAAAGGCAGAGTTACAGAGAGGCTGAGGCGGGGAGAGAGAGAGAGAAGGGAGAGAGAGAAAGAGGTCTTCCATCCACTGGTTCACTCCCCAAATGGCCGCAACCGCTGGAGCTGAGCCAATCTGAAGCCGGGAGCCAGGAGCTTCTTCTGGGTCTCCTTTACCATTAACTTTTTGAAGTACCTTCACATTTCACCCAAATCATACACATACAAACACATCAGGAACTCTCTTGGTTCTGAACTGCAACATACTCGGGTGTTCACTTCCTTCCCTGACTTTTAAGAAAATTCCTTCCACCTGTCCTCCTCATTCCTGCCCAAAAAAGGAAGAGACAAACCCAACCCCCTTCTCCACAGAGCAGTGGCTCGGGCCTTCCGTGGGTGGGATTGTCCAGAAGAGACACAGTGTGCAGTAGACTTTACAGATTACCAATTTCCCGAGTGCCTGAACAGTCTCCATACAGTCCATACAGGAAAGCTGATGACACTCTGGATTTTCAGAATGCCTGGAAGCCAGATTGCACCCAGCAGTTCTTTGAAGAAGAAATTTCCAGGCATTTCAAAGAGGCGGACCATTCAGACAACAGACGTCCTCAGCCCACTCCCACTCACCACCACCAGAGGAGCCCAAGATTGCTGCTTGATATGGCGGCTTTTCAGAAGACACCACGCTCTCCCACTTCAAAGAGCAGCAGTACACAGCCACGAGCTCCTGGGGACCGGAAATGTCCCTCGCAGAGCCCTCCCTCTCTTTGCTCTACTCCATCCACGCAGGAGAGGGAGGACCGTTTCCTTCCCAGTTGCCTGAATTCCCCCTGGGAAGATTCACTGTGAAGAGCAACTCCAGGCAAGGTGTTGTCAGGTCTCAGATGGCTCCCTTGTTTTAGATCATGGAGGAAAAGCAAGAATTGGTGGGGAAGTGAATTTAACACTTTAAAAACCAGAGCAGACAGGGTGAACCAGTTCACCTCCTGCCTTTCTCACTCCTGGGCTGGGACAGCCTCTTCATGACCTTGGTGTCCGGGTACAAGAGGAAGAGGGAGCAGTTCAAGCTAGTTCCATGGAGGTGGCCGTGAAACTCTGCTCACCAACTGTCAGCAATTGGGGGTTTTAAATGACCAGTCTGTGCACGTGGAACAGCACTCAGCAAGCTGGGAACCAGAGCCCTCGACGCCGGGTTCTTTTCTGTCTAAGGCTTGCTGAGGCACTTGATGAATTCTTGACCTTGTTCATAAACCTTGTTTCCACCAAAGCCAAATGGAGCAGCTTAACACTATTGAATATTTGACTGTATTAACCACTTTGCCTTTTAGAACAGCTTCTACTTAGAGCTGGAGCCTCCATCCTTCAGCCCTGGGAGAGCTGACAAAAACCTCCAGTGCTGGTTGGGGGCTGGAAGCAAATTGTCAGCGCCCTTAGCACACCCCTTCCTTTTTCTTCTTAGTCCTCTAAATAATGCAGCAAAGCTCAGTCACTGCTCAGAAGCCATTCTGGGTTTGGTGGGGACCTTTCCCTCTGCACCCACCCCTAAATAGGCACACTGCCATTCGCTTTCCTACAGAAGCCACTTGGCTTGCTCTTAAGGTGGAGACAACCCAAATCAAAAACACAGTGAGGGGGCCTGCCCGTTGGCCCAGTGGGTTAACGCCCTGGCCTGAAGCGCCAGCATCCCATATGGGTGCCGGTTCTAGTTCCCTGCTATGGCCTGGGAAAGCAGTAGAAGATGGCCCAAGTGCTTGGGTCCCTGCACCAGTGTGGGAGACCCGGAAGGAGCTCCTGGCTCCTGGCTTCAGATCTGCGCAGTTCCGGCCATTGTGGCTATCTGGGGAGTGAACCAGCAGATGGAAGACCTCTCTCTCTGTCTCTACCTCTCTCTGTAACTCTGTCTTTCAAATAAATAAAATAAATCTTAAAAAGAAACAACACAGCAAGGCTCCCTGCTGAAGAACCTGGTCCTCTGCTCCCCTAAGAACTGACTGTTGGGGTGCTGGCTGACCTCCAGGCCATCTGAAGACTTGAGGTGACTTGACCTTGACCAGATTCCTGCTCAGACATGCCTCATTAGCTGTCTCTGTCTCAGGCCCCCTAGACTTAGGTTTCTGCTGCCGATCTACCTGTGCTTGGCTTTCGCACCACTCCTCTGACTGGTGCTTTGGCTCTGCTCGTCATGGCTGCACATCCCATCCCTCAGTGAGTGCACTGGGAGAAGCTGGCTCAGCAATATCCATGCTTCTGCTCTCTCCGACTCACCTTCAGTGAATTCAGGGTGGCTCCTGCTTAAACTTCAAAAGAATTGCTCCTATAAGCTAGTGCTGTATATATACGTAATTCCATTTAATCTCTACTGCAACCCTCTAAGGACGACCTTATTATCCTGAGCTTTCAAGATGAAGAATCAAAAAGGGTGAGCAACTTAATCAAAGTCATGTGGTTTGGAGCTGGAATTAACTGGTAGAACTGTCAAAATTCTATTGCCTTAAATAAAAATTCCTTCCCATCCAGGCTGCTGTTGTGGTACAATGAGTTAAGCCTCTGCCTGTGACGCTAGCATCCCATATGGGTGCCAGTTCAAGTCCTGGCTGCTCCTCTTCCAATCCAACTCTCTGATCATGTGTGGGCAGGCAGCAGAAGATAACACAAGTACTTGGACCCCTGCCATCCACATGAGAGACCCAGTGGATTTTCTGGCTCTTGGCTCCTGTCCTAGCCCCAGCCATTGTGATCATTTGGGAACTGAACCAGCAGATGGAAAATGTGTGTGTGTGTGTGTGTGTGTGTGTAGCTCTGCCTTTCAAATAAATCTTAAAAATAAATCCCTTCATTAAGCAATTATCATATATCCAATGATGTTCTAGACACATCAACAATATTATTTCATTGATTTTTACGACAAATCAAGTGATAGACATTAGCAGTGTAATGGACAGGGACCTGATGTTCAGAATGACTACAGAACACTTTTGAGGTCATATGTCGGTATCATTGACTGCCTGGGAGTTTGGAGAGATGTTTGCTTTGCCTGATAAAGGTGAAAGAGGTAAATGGCACATCTCTCCCCTTCCTCTTTGCTTGAACTTGGATGTGATGGTTGAAATCAGAATAGCAGTCATGGAATCATGAAAGAAAGAAAAAACATCACTGAAATGCTGAAATAGTTTCCAAAATATCACCAACCTGATAAACAGCTGCCTACCTTCAGACCTCTGGGCACACAGGAAGGCCAAGCTGCTGTCTGTTTAATCCACCTAGGTAGATCGTCTGTTATAACCAAGCATCTTCCCCACACGTATAGCAAGATGGTTTACCTGCTTACAGATAAAGAGCTGGAAGCACAGAGATTTTAAGTATTTTTCCAAGGTCACATAAGTAGTGTCTGTGGCTTACTGACTGTTGTTCCCACTGATCTTCTCTTTGTAACCGAATTTCTCAGAAGTTACAGCTGGGTACGTGGCTGCCCAAGAAAAAGTCACCTTCTCCAGTCTCCCTTGTGGGCCTTTTGACTCTATTTTGGTTAGCACAGTATGAGTAGAAGGAAGGAATGTGATCAGCTTCCAGGTCCCGCCCTCTGGTTCCTCTTTCCTTCTTCCTACTAGTAGTGATGAACCATCTTCAGTCACATGGACCAGATAGTACCCTGTGTGCTGAAAGACCAGCAGAATGGAAGGAACCTGGCTCTCTGAATAACTGTATGGATTGGAGCTGCCCTACATTCTACCACTGTGGATTTTTTTCAGTCCTATTAACTTGGACTTTCCTATGAAGAAGAAATGAACTTTAATCTCAGTTAAGTCAGTGGGTTTTATTCACTCTTAAAGAACTGTTATATTTTTCTTAAATTTTTGATTTTTTAATTTTCATTTTATTTGAAAGGCAGAGAGACCCAGAAAGATGGAGAAAGATCTTCTATTTGCTGGTTCACTCCTCAGATGCCTGCAACAGCCAGGGATGGGCCAGGTCAAATCCAGGAGCCAGGAACTCAACCCAGGTCTCCCATGTGGGTGGCAGGGGACACAGGGACACAAGCACTTGAACCATCGTCTGTTGCTAATACACAGTGTGTAGTAGCAGAAAGCTGCATCAGAAATAGAGGATCTAGTACTCAAAGTAGGTACTCTGATATGGGATGTTGGCATCTCAAGGAGAAACTTAACCACTGTGGCCAACCAATTTTCAAAGAAGCCTAACTCCAAATTTTCACAATTTCCACCACAACTTCTAGTATCCGGATTGGGATTGCAAACTCAAATACCTGCAGAAACTCAGCAGATAACTCAGTGAAGGAGTCTATTTAAGAGCTATGGTGGCCGGCGCTGCGGCTCACTAGGCTAATCCTCCGCCTTGTGGCGCCGGCACACTGGGTTCTAGTCCCGGTCGGGGTGCTGGATTCTGTCCCGGTGGCCCCTCTTCCAGGCCAGCTCTCTGCTGTGGCCCAGGAAGGCAGTGGAGGATGGCCCAAGTGCTTGGGCCCTGCACCCCATGAGAGACCAGGAGAAGTACCTGGCTCCTGCCATCGGATCAGCGCAGTGCGCCGGCCACAGCGCGCCAGCCATGGCGGCCATTGGAGGGTGAACCAACAGCAAAGGAAGACCTTTCTCTCTGTCTCTCTCTCTCACTGTCCACTCTGCCTGTCAAAAAAAAAAAAAAAAAAAAAAAAAAAACTATGGTAAACTAGCAAATATATATGTGGTTGCTAGGTGCCTTCCAAACACTTATTTCCTTTTCTTCCAGCTAGATTATGTTGCATTTCCCAGCTTTCCTTATAAGTAGGTAGGACTCATTCTGGAATGGATGCTGCATCTAGCCCTGGCCCATGAAAAATTTCCCTCTCAATCATTTACTCTTTTTTCCCCTCAAGCTTAAATGGAGAAGGATCCATGAAATGAATACTGTAGAACGTCAGAATAGATGTATGGATCACTAGGTCCTCACTTGGAGAAGAACTGCTTAAATTATATCAACATGTCGACTATGACGTGTGAGAAACTCAGTTTTCCCATGCTGATTCACCTCATTGTAGCAAAGGATAGTCTACCCTGACTTATACACAAAGAAAAGCCCTGTAGAAATTCAGGCCCAGAGCATCAGATCATTTGATTTGTTTTAATAATGATTTTATTTTTTAATTTAAAAGCAGAGACTCAGACGGAGATAGAGAGACAGAGGAAGAGAGATCTTCCATTCACTGGTTTACTCCCCAAATGCCTGAAACAGCCAGGGACAGGCCAGGCAACAGCCAGGAGCCAGAAACCCAACTTGGATCTCCCATGTGGATGGCAGGGACCCAAGTATCTGAGCCAACATCTGCCATTTCCCAGGTGCAAAACTGGCAGGAAGCTGGATCAGAAGTGGAAGAGTCTGGACAGGAACCCAGCACTCCTCTATGGGATGCAGACATTCCAAGCAGCAATTTAACCACAGGACCAAATGCTGGCCCTTGATTTTTTTTCTTTTTTTAAGAGCAAACAGAAATTCTGAATATTATGAGACAACTTGTGACTTTCAGTGTTAACTAACACTGTGAAGGTCAAACAAACCACGACTGCGATTGAAACCTATGCCTAGAACTACAAGTTACTACTTCTTACTCAATATGACCCTGACCCACACAATCAGCTTCCCTCGCTGGTCCCAGATTCAACTGGTACAGATTCAATTGCCCCTGAGATTCCAATTAAGGTTCCCGAGACCTTCCCCCAGCAGGTCATGCAGGCTTATTAAACTTTAAGCCAATGGTCTTTGGACTATAACTGTGGGAAGCAGGAAACACCTATTATCTACAGCTGTTTTCTCATTTGCTACAAGTGGTCTTGCCAAGCATTTGCCTGGGGCACCAGTGTTTCACTCTAATTCATATATTCTTGAAATTAAGCTGCCAATGTCCAACTGCATTTACCAAAATTAACCTTCCCCTATTTACTCACTTTCCAATCAAGGCCCGACTGAAAGCTTTTCTACCCTACAGGGTCTTTTCCATCAAGATCTTTGTCTCTGGCAAAACTGACTCACCTCTCCTCTCTCGCCACACTGAAGGAGCGTGTTCCCCTCCAAGGTGTGAACTCGTGGACAGTATCCAGAACATCTTCTCCATAGAATCAGTTCCTGGTATGACGCTTACCTCATACTAAGCACTCAATGCAAGGACTCAATACCTGCATGAGGAGTTTTCTGTGCATTATTTTGTTGTTGGGTTTTTTGTTTGTTTGTTTCATTTTATGTGCACCTTAATAAATAGTTCATTGTAACTGTGTCCCACAAAGGGTAGAAAAAGGTAAGCAGGGGAGTTGGAACCAAGGCCCCTGTCTGTGATCAATGAGTTCAGTGAGGTGGAATATCTTAGCCACTCAGGAGAGCAGACTCTGAGGCCAGATCGCCTGGGTTCCTATTCTACTTACTAACCATACAACTTTGGGCAAGCTAACCTCTTTGCCCTCCGTCTCTTCCTTCCTTCCTTCCTTCCTTCCTTCCTTCCTTCCTTCCTTCCTTCCTTCCTTCCTTCCTTCCTTCCTCCCTCCCTCCCTCCCTCCCTTCCTCTTTCTTTCTTTCTTTCTTTCTTTCTTTCTTTCTTTCTTTCTTTCTTTCTTTCGAGATGTATTTATTTATTTGAAAGGCAGAGTTACAGAGAGGGAGAGAGAGCTTCCATCTGCTGGTACACTCCCCAGATGCCTTCAATGATTAGGGCAGGGCCAGACAGAAGCCAGGAACCAGGAACTCCATCCAGGTCTCCTTCATGGGTGGCAGGGGCCCAAGCACTTGGACCATCTTCTGCTGCTTTCCCAGATGCATTAGCAGGGAGCTGAATCAGAAGTGGAACAGCTGGGACTAGGATCACAGCTCATATAGGATATGGCCCTCGCTTTAAGTTCCTTGCATTGTTAAATGAGGGCAATAATAATGGTGGTATTGCATTGTTTTGCAAGGACTGCTGCAACCAAGTGCGTCAAACAAGGTGACTTAAACCACAGAAACACCCCATCTCACAGTTCTGGAGGCACGAAATTGGAATCAAGGTGAAGGCAGAGTTGATTCCTTCTGCAGGCTGTGAGAGAAGGCTCTGTCCCAGTCTCTGCATTTGACTTGGAGATGGTCGTCCGTGTCCGGTACCTCTTCACATCATGTGCTTCTCAACATGTCTGTCTCTATGTCCAAATTTCCTCTTTTTAGGAGACACCAGTCATATTGGATTAGGGTCCACCAGAATGATCTCATCCTAACTTGATTACCTCAGTAATGTTCCCCAAATAAAGGCCCATTTTTAGGTATTGAGGGATTAAGAGCAGAATTTAACCTGTAACAACTACATTATTTGATCAGATTGCTAAAAGGATTAGACGAGTTAATATGTGGAAAGCATTTGAACAATGCCTGAGACACTACCAAGTACTCCAAAACACTAGCTGGAATTATTATACTTCTTAAAATCTCATTATAGGATTGCAGCATAGCAGGTTAAGCTGCCTCCTGCAATGCCAGCATCCCATGTGGACCCTGGTTCAAGTCCTGGCTGCTCCATTTCTGAGCCAAACCCCTGCTAATGTGCTTGGGAAAGCAGCAGAGAGGATGATCCAAGTATTTGGGCCCCTGAAACCATGTGGGAGACCAGAAGGCGTTCCAGGCTACTGGCTTTGGCAAATCCCAGACCAGGCCATTGCACCTATTTGGGGAGAGAACCAGAGGTTAGAAGATTGTCTGTCTGTCTGTCTGTCTATCTATCTATCTATCTATCTATCTATCTATCTATCTATCTTTCTGTGTGTGTATAACCACCTTTCAAGTAAATAAATAAATCTTTAAAAAAAACTAAGCAAAGGCTGGCTCTGTGGTGTATTAGGATAAGCCTCTGCCTGTGGCCCTGGCATCCCACAGGGGCGCTGGTTCATGTCCCGGCTGATCCACTTCTGATGCAGCTCCCTGCTGATGGCCTAATAAAGCAGTGGAAGGTAGCCTATGTGTTCAGGCCCCTGCACCCACACGGGAGACTTTGGAGAAGCTCCATGCTCCTGGCTTAGGACTGGCCCAGCTCCGGCCATTGCAGCCATTTGGGGAGTGAAACTTTGTCTCTCAAATAAATAAATAAATCTTTAAAAAAAGAAAAAGACAGAATCTTGTTATACCAACCTGTTAAGATATTACCCTCAAAAAAGAAGTCAGTAAAATCACGCTGCTTGGGTATATTTGTTCATTCAGGACAGTGGCTATCAAAGGCAGGGGTTTGTGATCCTTGACCAGAGAGTAGAGCAAAATGAAACAAGTGGCAGCTCCAGGCACTGCCAAAATGAAGAAGGTATGACAAGAGAGAGTGAGTCTTTGCCTCATCATAAGCTTCGAAAGGACTCAATCTGAAGTGTGTTTTAGAAAGTTTGAGAGGCACACCACAGCTGGAATTGTCCTTTGATTTATTGCTAAGTACTGTTAATTTGTTTTTAGCAATAACCATTGGATCAAGTGAACAATAAAAGATTGTAATTTGACTTTTGTAATTTGGAGATTTAACCTCTGGCCGTGGCTTGGAGGCGGTTTGTCCTCCAGGGGTTTAAGCACTGAGGCTTGGTGTGCAGGGAGCTGATGTGAGAGGTGTGAGAACATTAAAGAGAGGGAACCTACTGGAAGGGGATTACGTCTCTCAGAAGGGGTTCACTCTGGTCTCATGGAGTAAGTTGCTAGAACAGTGATCTGTGGTAAGAGGGAAGTATGGACCCATCCCTGCCCTCTGCCCCCTATCGCATTGTGTGGTCACTGCCCCTGGCTCCCTCCAGTGGGCTGCCATCTGCAAGGAGGCCCTCATCACAGAACACACAGATGGCCTCCAAAACCATAAGCTAAATGAACAAACCCCTTTTCCCGTGAGTAGACAACTTCATGCGTTTTTTTATAGCAAAAGAAAAGGCACTGAAGTCCTCTCTTTAAGTAGAGATGGGTTTCAAAGTCGTCTTAGATGCTCCAGACTTAGGATTTTAAAATAAGTCTCTGGGATTAAAACAGCCTAAAACGCTGTCCAACAAACCATCCATGGCAAAAGATTTATAAACATAAGTAGTTTCTAATGATGTCTTTGGATGCCAATCCCTGAATTGTAGGATCCCCACAAAAAAAAGAGAAGCCCCTCTCTGATAGAGAATAGTTATCCTTCTTTCAACACAGGGAGAAATCCGAAGCCAGTTTTGTATGCCAGTGTTTTGCCCTCATCCTCTTGAGAGCATCTCAAAATTCCACTTTCAGTCCATCTCTCAGATGGTTTATGAATGCAGTTCTGTGGTGATGTGGTTTATACATTCCTTCCGATCCTGACAGTATTTTAAACTCTAGCTTCTGAGTAAAAATTTCGGTACAGGTCCCGTTGCATTTGTTGATTTTACCCATGAATAGCTCTTCAGTGGGGAGAAGCCAGCCTCCTCTCAAATGCCCTTTAAAGCAGAGTCTGCTTGGGTGGCAGGGGCGATCTGAATACTGCTGTTGAACGGGCAGTGAGTGCAGCACACATCGTCCAACCACATCCATAACTGATTTCTCGGTACTGGGGCAGCAAACCTAGAGCGTGAGGATGCACCACTGGAACACTGAAAGCTCAGATGTGCAATGTTAATAATATTTCATGCTCCCATCAGTCCTGAACCTCGAGAAGAACAGAAAAGTGTACTTGAGTCCACTTCGCGTCTCTGCATCCGGCACCCTTCCAACATCCTCGCCCTTCCCACTCTGTCTCCTCCGTCACATACTTCGTTCTCTCCATTGTAGAAGTTTCATTTTAGGTATAGTCCTCACCTCTGGAGTTAAAATTAATGCTTGTTTTCTTTGTTTTTTTGTTGCCACTTTTAATATAGTAACTGAAGATTCAAAAGAAAGTTTTACATATGTGCCTTAAAAATAATTTTTAAAAGATTTTATTTATTTATTTGAGAGATAGGGTCGGTTACAAATAGAGCTTCTATTCAGTGAATGTTGGATTTATACTTTAAAAAAAAGATTTATTTTTTTATTTGAGAGGCAGAGTTTCAGAGAGAGAGAGAGAGAGAGAGAGAGGTCCTCCATCTGCTGGTTCACTCCCCAGATGGCTGCAACCGCTAGAGCTGCACTGATCTGAAGCCAGGAGCCAGGAGTTTCTTTCAGGTTTTCCCACTTGGGTGCAGGGGCCCAAGTACTTGGACCATCTTCTACTGATTTCCCAGGCCATAGCAGAGAGCTGGATCAGAAGTGGAGCAGCCGGGACTAGAACCAGCACCCATATGGGATGCCAGCACTGCACGTAGTGGCTTTACGTGCTAAGCCACAGTGCCACAGTGCCACTCATTTTTTTTTTTTAAGGAAAAATACTACCCACATCCTGAAACCCAGAAATAAGCATAGCTAATATTTTGATGCATATATTGTCAACTTACACACACTTTAAACACTGCGACCCACCCTGCAGTCAGATTACCCAACCAGTCTGGCTACTGAAAGGTGGATGCTGGAGGCCAATGATCCCCTCCCGTCCCGCTGCACCTGCAACCCAGGAGCACCCCAGGGCAGCACCAGTCCGTGTCTAAACACTCACAAGAGCATCTGCCCTGGCTGCTAAGACTCCATCTGGCCCCATCTACATTATTGCAATATTGGTCACTTGGCCTCAGATCATCAAATGACATGCAGAACATGAATATACAATAAAGAAAGGACCTCCCAAATTTTTACTGGGGGAAAAACAACTTTCGCTGAAGCTAATTCAATGCAGCAGTTGGTCTAGTTCAGCAAGAAATACGTATTCTGAACATGTGGACTCCGTATTTTGAAAATTCAGATCACCCTGGAGAAAGTTGCAAGGGGAAAAATAATGACTCTAAGTACATTTTTTAAATGCCAGTGCTTGAGAAATGTATGTCCATGGCATGTCCACACACATTGTCCATGAAAGACATATATAAACTTGTACATTTTAAGAATATGAGCGCATGGAACACAGAATTTAAAATATGAGCTTATTTTGGGAAAAAAGAATTTTGGTACAAAAATCTTTTTCCATTGTCCATGGAAAATATGTATGATGAAAAAGCTATGCAAAAAATGCTGCACCATAATAAACTCATACTTCTGATTTTATTTTTCTGTAAACTGTACTTACTAGAAAATGATACTTCAATTATAAGTAGTATCCTCAGAGAGAGTTTTAAAACTAAGGCCATAATTCAAGAACTAAATGCTATTTTTTTTAATTTTATTTATTTATTTGAGAGGTAGAGTTACAGACAGTGAGAGGGAGGGACAGAGAAGAGCATCTTCCATCCACTGGTCCACTCCCTAAATGGCCGCAACAGCCAGAGCTGCACTGATCCGAAGCCAGGAGCTAGGTGCCTTTTCCCAGTCTCCCACGCGGGTGCAGGGGCCTGAGGACTTGGGCCATCTTCTACTGCTTTCCCAGGCCACAGCAGAGAGCTGAATTGGAAGACTGGTGCCCACATGGGATGCCGGTGCCACAGGCGGAGGATTAACCTATTGTGCCATGGCGCCAACCCCAAACTAAATACTATTTTTAAAAGACCCAAAAATTCCGAAAGAGTTCTTAGAAAAAATAGATATGGTAAAGCAAAATGTCAATAGATTGTAAGATAAAATCAAGGAAATTTTCAAGAAGGTAGAAAATGCGGGTAGATTCTTAAAATGTGAGGAAAAAGGCTAAATCGAAAAATGGCTTAGATTAAGCCTCTGCATCCCATATGCACAATAATTCTAGTCCCAGCTACTCCACTTCCAAGTCAACTTACTGCTAATGGCCTGGGAAAGCATGGAAGATGGCCCAAGTCTTTGGGCTCCTGCACCCACTTATGAGACCTGGAGGAAGCTCCTGGCTCCTGGCTTCAGATCAGCCCAGCTAAAGTCATTGCAGCCATTTGGGGAGTGAACCAGCAGATGGAGGACCTCTCTCTCTCTCTCTCTCTCTCTCTCTCTCTGAAACTCTGCCTCTCAAATAAAAAAATAAATCTTTTTTTTAAAGTATAAATCCAACATTCACTGAATAGAAGCTCCAGAGATCACAGAGAAAATGAAAGAATATAAACAAAGAAACGATAAAAAGAGAATTTCTTGGAGCTGAAAAACACGAGTGTCTAAGTTGAAGAAAAAAAACCATAATGCCAGATATAACAAATGAAAAAGGAACCATACCCAGTCACGAATGATGAAATTTCAGAATACAAATAATAATAATAACAATTTTTGGCTCTCTGCTCCTCTCCACGCAGCACTAATATGTCCCCAAGGCATGATGGTGAAGGTGGGAGTAAATGGATTTGGCCATGTTGGGCGCCAGACCCAGGGCTGCTTTAAACTCAGGCAAACTGAATGTTGTCATCATCAATGATCCTTTCATTGACCTGAACTACATGGTGTACATGTTCCACTATGAATCCACCCAAGGCAGTTCCACAGCACAGTCAAGGCTGAGCACAGGAATTTTGTTATCAATGGAAAAGTCATCACCATCAACCAGGAGTGAGAACCTGCCAGCACCAAATGAGGTGATGCTGGTGCTGAATATGTTCTGGGGTCCACGGTTATCTTTACCACCATGGAGAAGGCTGGGGCTCATTTGAGGGGTGGAGCCAAAAGGGTCATCATCTCTGCCCCTCTGTGATGCCCCCATGTTTGTGATGCGCGTGAACCATGAGAAGTGTGCCAGCTCCCTCAAGATCATGAGCAATGCCTCCTGCCTCCTCACCTGCTTAGACCCCTGGCTAAGGTCATCATTGACAACTTTGGCATCATGGAGGTACTCATGACCACCCTACCACTGCCACCCAGACCAGAAAGCCTTGGCATGATGGCCAAAAGGCTACCTAGAACATCATCCCCACATCTACTGGCTCTGCCAAGGCCGTGAGCAAGGTCACCTTGAATGAATGGGAAACTCAGAGCATGGCCTTCCATGTGCCCACGCCAGTGTGTCAGTGGTGGACCTGATCTGCCGGGCAGAGAAAGCTGCCAAATGTGATAACATCAGGAAGGTAGCGAAGCAGGTGGTGGAGGGCCTCCTGGGCTGCACTGAAAACCAGGTTGCTTTCGAGACTCTAACCGTGACACCCACTCCTCCATCTTTGATGCTGCCCTCAATGACCATTTTGCTAGGTTCATTATCTGGTATGTTGATGAATTTGGCTACAGCAACAGGTGGTGGACCTCACGGTTCACACGGCCTCCAAGGAATAAGACTCTTGGCGCCAGTGAGAGCACCAGAGGAAGAGAGAGATTGTCAGCCACTGGGGAGTCCCAGCCCCTACTCAGCCCCCAACACACTGAGAATCTCCCTGCTTCACAGTGTCCATCTCAGATCCCCCAGACAAGGGAAGGGACTTAGGGAGCCCTACCTTAATATGTTACCATCCATTAAGTCTGCTGCAGCTAGCTAAAAAAAAATTATCTTTTTTTTAATCATATTGGCATCAAAACTTCTCTTTAGGAATACTGTATGTTAGAAGACAATGGAACAGAGACTTCAAAATTCTGAGAGAAAATTATTTTATTAGAAAAATTCAATATTTAATCAAATTATCCATGAAACTTAAGAGTGAAGATATTCTAAATCATGGAAGGACTAAATAAGTTTACTTCTCATGGTAGTTATTTAAGGATGTGCTCCAGAGAAAGAAGAGAGTAAACCAATGTAGAAAAATGTGGAGTTTAGGGGCCAGTGCTGTGGCTCACTTGGTTAATCCTCTGCCTGTGGTGCCGGCATCCCATATGGGTGCCAGGTTCTAGTCCTGGTTGCTCCTCTTCCAGTCCAGCTCTCTGCTATGGACTGGGAAGGCAGTGGGGGATGGCCCAAGTGCTTGGGCACCTGCGCCTGCATGGGAGACCAGGAGGAAGCACCTGGCTCCTGGCTTCGGATCGGCATAGCTCCAGCCATAGTGGCCATTTTGGGGGGGTGAACCAACAGAGGGAAGACATTTCTCTCTGTCTCTCTCTCTCTCTGTGTCAATAAAAAAAAAGACACTCTTCTCTTTAAAAAAAAAAAAGAAAAGAAAAATGTGGAGTTCAACAAATTTTTTGAATGAATCAGGAGAAAAAGAGAACAATGTTTTAGTATGACAGCTTTATAACAAATAGAGAGAATATGTGACCAGTTTGGATTTGGTAGAACAAAGGCTCCAAAATGTGGGTACCTGGAAACAGAATGTATACAAACAGAAAGAATTCATAGACTTGATGCTTTTAAAGATTTATTTATTTATTTATTTATATGAAAGGCGTAGTGACAGAAAGAGGGAAAGACAGATATAGAGAAATTGCCCATCCTCTGGTTTGCTCTCCAAATGGTCACAACAGCTAGGACAGGGCCAGGAACCAGGAACTCCCACATGGGTGGCAGGAGCCCAAGTACTTGAGCCATCTTCCATTACTTCCCCAGAAGCATTAGCAGGAAGCTGGACTGGAATCAGAGTAGCTGGGACTTGAACTGGCATTCCAAAATAAGATGCCAGTGTCACAAGTGGCAGCTAACTGACTGCACAACTTTGGCCCCAGATTTGATGATCTGATAGCTCTTTAAGAAGTTGGAATGTTAAGTTGTAAAAAAATAAAAAATGGATGGAGAAGAGGAAACAAATAAAAGTCTAAGAAAAACACAAGGTTATGAAAAGATATATGATTGTAGTATCTTATGAGACTGAGCAGTGATAACAGTCATAAGGTTTTATGTACTGCTGATGAAGTCTCAGCTGTTAAAGCAAACCTACAGGCCAGGCAAAAGTAATGGTCATGGAAGGTAAGGTTCATGCTCTCTTTCTTGACTCCATAAGCTAAAATTAAGCATTTGATTGGGATAAAGAGATGGAGAAAAGGGTAAAGACACTCACACTTTCACCTCACAAAGAAAAGAATGAAGAGATGTTGCTGGGGCTAGGGCCGGAGCTGTGGCATAGAGGGAAAAGCCACCACCTTCAGTGCTGGCATCCCATATGGGCTCTGGTTCGAGTCCCTTGCTGATCCACTCCCAATTCAGTTCTCTGCATCCATGGGGGAGACCAGGAGGAAGCACCTGGCCTGGGAAAGCAGTAAAAGACGGCCCAAGTCCTTGGGCTCCTGCACCCGCGTGGGACACTCGGAAGAAGTTCCTGGCTCCTAGCTTCGGATTGGCCCGGCTCCAATGGTTGTGGCCATCTGGGGAGTAAACCAATGGATAGAAGACCTCTCTCTCTCTCTCTCTCTCTCTCTCTCTCTCTTTCTCTGCCTCTCTGTAATCTTGCCTTTCAAATAAATAAATAAATCTTTTAAAAAAAGAGAGAGAGATTTTGTCAATAGTTGACAATACTGGATAAAAGAATATAAGTTTGCTTTGTATATTACAAAGTTAACTAGTAGAAAAGATCTAAAAATAGTGACATAATTTCATTGGGAAGTGGACAAAATTGAGTGAAATCTATCAGTGGATAATGTGCAAAATTGTTTAAGAAATATGAAAATAGCAATAACATACTGAAGGATTTATAACAGGTAAAAGTAAACTGTATGACAACAAAGTAAACAAATTTCAAAAGTCATCAGATTTTGTCAATTATATGCCAAGGGTTAAAAAAAGAAAAGTAAATAAATAGTAATAACAAATATACTATATATGTTACTATTTATTTACACATATAGCAATTATGAAGTATATATAATAAACAACAATAAAATAAATTACAAACAATATGGTATAAATTATTATTTTGGAGATATGGAAATGACTGCCCGAAGAATAGCAATTACGAGTGGTTTCCCATTTCCTGACAGGGAGAATCCAGGGGAAGGGACCAGAAACTGTTGCTTCTGGAATGGTCCTTTTTTTCTTTTTTTTTTTTTGACAGGCAGAGTGGACAGTGAGAGAGAGAGACAGAGAGAAAGGCCTTCCTTTTTGCCGTTGGTTCACCCTCCAATGGCCACTGTGGCCGGCGCGCTGTGGCCGGCGCACCACGCTGATCTGATGGCAGGAGCCAGGTACTTATCCTGGTCTCCCATGGGGTGCAGGGCCCAAGCACTTGGGCCATCCTCCACTGCACTCCCTGGCCACAGCAGAGAGCTGGCCTGGAAGAGGGGCAACCAGGACAGAATCCGGCGCCCCGACCGGGACTAGAACCCGGTGTGCCAGCGCCGCAAGGCGGAGGATTAGCCTAGTGAGCCGCGGCGCCGGCCAGGAATGGTCCATTCTTATGTATGTGCATGAGGGCCCTTCAGAGAGCTCATGGGAAGGGCAGGTATTTGGCTGGTTAAGAAGCAGTTAGAATGACTGGGACCCACATGAAGTACTTGGGTTCACAATCTGGCACTAGCTCCTGGTTCCAGCCTCGGGCTAATGCAGAGTCTGGGAGACAGCAGTGTTGGCTCAGGTAGTTGGGTTCCTGACATCCACATGGAAAACCTAGATTGAGTTGTTCCCTCCAAGCTTGGGCTTCCTGGCCATTGCAGGCATCTGGGGAGTGAACCAGTGGATCAGAGCTCGAATATATACATTTAAATTTAAATAATAAGTTCAGGATAAAATGGAATTAAAGGGTAAGTTTATTTTGGTGCAAAAAAAAGCTTTAAATCCATGCACACTTCTTCCATAATAGGCATTTCCCATGAACTGTTCAAAGATACCTTGCAGGTCAGTCCGCAGCTTGGACAAGCAGATGCTTGGATGGGAGTTGATAGGCAAGGGAGTTGCTGGGGAAAGCTTGGAGGGGATGAAGGCAGGAGGGGGCATGAGTGAGCAGGGGGAGAGTCCGACTCTCCCCAGGTCTGCCCCCTCTAGAGAGGGGGAAGCTAGGTGGAGCCTCAGAACCCAGAGCAGCCCTAAGACTTCCCAGGTCCACAGGGAGTGTCTGAGCAAAAGCTGCCCATCAGCGGAATCCAGTGTCAGCAGCGTGGGCCAGCACTCACACCCTAGTACTTCCGTAGTGCTCAGCCATGGGCTGGGAGCCGTCCTGCGTGACATGGCCCAGTGTGAGCACTGCGGTGGAGCCCAGGATTTGGCAGCCGGGGTTGTCATTCTGCTGGGCAGCCCATCTCAGATTCTCCCAGAGGGACATCTGCAGAGTGCGTCTCCGTGGCTGTCACAGCAGCCTTTTGATTTGATCTTATGTGTTCAAGAAGAAGAAGAAAAAAAAAAACACCAAATTCCTTTGATCAACAGGTGAAATGAGTAAATATTCAGGGCATACTTAGCACAGTCTTTCTGGGCATGGGTCACCCACCTGGGTAGTGCTATCCCCCTTCCAAGCCTCTGTTGTTCACAGGGCTGGAGTTCTGTAGCTTGAGCTCCTTTTTTAAAGATTCGTTTTATTTATTTGAAAGACAGAGTTACAGAGAGAGAGAGACAGAGAGAAAGGTCTTCCATCTGCTAGTTCACTCCCCAGATGGCCGCAACGGCTGGAGCTGTGCTGATCCGAAGCCAGGAGCCAGGAGCTTCTTCCCAGTCTCCCACACGGGTGCAGGGACCCAAGGACACTTGGGCCATCTTCTACTGTTTCCCAGGCCATGGCAGAGAGCTGGATCAGAAGAGGAGCAGCTGGGACTAGAACCGGCGCCCATATGGGATGCCAGCGCTTCAGGCCAGGGCTTTAACCCACTATGCCACAGCGCTGACCCCATGTAGCTTGAACTCTTAATTGAGGGGTCCCAGTGGACAACCGGAGAGGCAGCTATTTTCCTCCAGAAGTGTCCTTAGAGTTAATGAATGGGGTGCTAGGGCCACAACGAGGGGGACTTGCTGAAGAGCTGTGTACTCCAAAGAGCTACCACCCCTGGGAATTAAACACCACCACTTATAGCACACTGAGCTCATTCAAGAAAACAAATAAAATTTCCAAACATGTAACACTAAAAAGGGGGTGGGGGTAGAATTCTCTAATTCTATAAATTGCAAACTCTGAATTCCCTACTTAACAGGGAGACCAACTAATAATTTTAAAAAATATGCTCATAGTATAAAGCCATTGAAAACACTACTAAACCCTTTTTTTTTTTTTTTTGCAATTCAAAAACCAAGAGGTAAATGCAGGTTTTCAGATCCTGAGATTTACAGTGATTCGGTTTCTACTAAGAAAGAGAACACAAGGGGCCAGCACTGTGGCGCGGTGGGTTAAGCTGCCGTCTGCAGTGCTGCGATCCCATGTGAGCACCACAGTGTGAGTCGGAGCGCCTTCACTTCCGACCTCACTTCCCGCCAATGTGCCTGGGAGGGCTGTGGAGGATGGCCCAGACTTGGAACCCTGCTACCCACATGGGAGACTGGGTGGAATTCCTGGCTCCCAGCTCCTGGCTTTGGCCTGGCCCAGCCCTGGCCAGCGTGCCATTTGGGGAGTGAACCAGTGGATGGAACATTTCACTCTCTCTCCTCTCTCTCTCTCTCTCTCTTTCTCTCTCTCTCCCCACCCTATCACTCTGCTTTTCAAATAAATATTTTCTAAAGATAAAAAAAAATGTAACATTATGCAAATAAATTCTGAGCAAACCCTGCCACTCCCCTTTGCATAAAGGAAAATATGTATGTGTGTTGGGCTCAGGACAGCGTGAAAAGAGATGGCAGTTTCAACCAGGGGTGGGAAAAGTGCCTTACTTTTGTAAATTCTCTAAAAATGTAATATTACTTTGTGAACACATTGCTAGGATTCCTTTCGGGGCTTTGGGAGAGGTCTTGATGCTTACACTGTGTAACTCCACATCTCTGCCCTGGAAGAAGAGAAGCAGAGGACAGGGACTGTAGATTTCTCTAAGAAGTTTACGATGTGGGGCCAGTGCTGTGACACAGCGGGCTGAGCCATTGACTGCAATGCCGTCATCCTGTATGAGCTCCAGTTCCAGTTCCAGCTGCTCTGCTTCCCGCCTCTGCCTCCAGTGCCAGCATCCCATATGGGTGTGTCCCAGCTGCTCCCGCTCTCTGCTGTGTCCTGGGAAAACAGTAGCAGATGGCCCAAGTCCTAGGGCTCCTGCGCTCACATGGGAGACTCCTGGCTTCGGCCTGGCCAGCCTTGGCTGTTGTAGCCATTTAGGGAGTGAACCAGCAGATGGAAGATCCCTCTCTCTGTCATTCTGCCTTTCAAATAAATAAATAAATCTTAAAAAAACAACAACTTCAGTTTCTGCAGATTAGCAATCTGGGAGGCCATAGCTGAGCGGCTCGGGTTCAGCATCTCTCATGAGATTGCAGTCAAACTGTTGGTGGGAGCTGCAGGTATCCAAAGGCTTAGAGGGGCTGGAGGGTCTGCTCCCAACATGGCTGTTTCTTAAGGGGGAGTAGGTAGATTACACAAGGCATAAATACGCAGAAGCAGGGATCACTGGGAGCCCTTAAAACTCATCATATCAGACAGAGCCCCTCAGGATCCTGAGAAACTAAAATTTTCCATAAACAACAAATATTGAGATTGTTAGTTAAAGTACTTTAAGCCCTTCAAGAAAATAAGTATTTGAATACTATTTTATATTTTGACTGATCAGAAATGGCTCTTCTGAAAACTTCATAATTTTACAGGTGATGAGTGTAATGTGACTGTTTAAAATGTTAATTGGGGGGCCGGCACTGTGGCACAGTGGGATAAAGCCCTGGCCTGAAGCGCTGGCATCCCATATGGGTGCCAAGACCTGGCTGCTTCTCTTCCGATCCAGTTCTCTGCTGTGGCCTGGGAAAGCAGTGGAAGATGGCCCAAGTCCTCGGGCCCCTGCACCTGTGTGGGAGACCCAGAAGAAGCTCCTGGCTCCTGGCTTCGGATCGGCTCAGCTCCGGCTGTTGCAGTCATCTGGGGGGTGAACCAGCAGATGGAAGACCTCTCTCTCTGTCTCTACCTCTCTCTGTAACCCTATCTTTCAAATTAAAAAAATGAATCTTAAAAAAAATAAAATAAAATGTTAATCGGATTTCATTTTTTGGAAAGTTCTAGAAACTTTTCCCTTCCCTCCAAGGAGAATTGGGTAGGTAAAACAGATTTTTTTAAAACAAACCTTTATATTTTGGATGGTAGCTAATATTGTTACAGACAAACAGAAACAAATAAAGGTTATATACAGACCAATTAGTTGTCTAATTGATAAGAAATAAACCATCTACCCTGACAGGTCAAATGTCTTTTTAATACTGCCTATGGATTCCTCTCTATGGAAAAGGAAACTGATGGAATGAGTACAGAAACTCTATCATGTTAAAAACAACAGTCAGAATGGAAAGTGTGTCTGAGCTGAGGTTTTCTTGTCTTATGAGTAAATTTATTTAGATAAAAAGCTTTATAAGGGGCAGAGGCTGTGTATGTGTTAGTGCCAGCATACTACATGGGCACCAGTTCGAGTCCCAGCCGCTCCAGTTCTGATCCAGCTCTCTGCTATGGCCTGGAAAAACAGTGGAAGATGACTCAAGACCTTGGGCCCCTGCACCCACATGGGAGATCCAGAGGAAGCTCCTGGCTCCTGGCTTTGGATTGGCACCGCTTTGGGCATTGCAGCCACTTGGGGAGTGAACCAGCAGATGGACAACCCCCACCTCCTGCCTCTGCCTCTCTGTAACTCTGCCTTTCCAAAAATATAAATAAATCTTTAAAAAATAATAAGCATTTCTAAAAAAATTTTAAGTACATATATAAAAATAAAATTAATATTAAAAATAAAACAATTTTTTTTAACTTTTATTTAATGAATATAAATTTCCAAAATACAGCTTATGGATTACAATGGCTTCCCCCCATTCCTTCCCTCCCACCCGCAACCCTCCCCTTTCCCTCTCCCTCCCCCCACTTCCATTCACATCAAGATTCATTTTCAATTCTCTTTATATACAGAAGATCAGTTTAGCATATATTAAGTAAAGATTTCAACAGTTTGCACCCACATAGAAACACAAAGTGAAAAATACTGTTTGAGTACTAGTTATAGCATTAAATCTCAATGTACAGCACATTAAGGACAGAGATCCTACATGAGGAGTAAGTGCACAGTGACTCCTTTTAAAAGCCTTTTAAATAACATCTGAATTAAATGGGCTTTTATTGATGTAATGAATGGCCTCTATTAGAAAGAACAAAATTGTGTGAAATGGAAAATGTCTTGAAATCAGAGACATAGATTCTAGAAATACGGGGCAGTGTATCAGTTCTTAGGAGCTGCTCCTTCTAAGACTAAGAATGGGCAGTTGGTCAAGATCTGAAATCACCTGCAGACTCTGAGAGCAGGAACGTCCCTGGGTTCATCACTGAACCCCCGTGCCCGGTGCGTGCCCGGCACAGAGAGCCCCCGGACTATGTGCTGAATAAGTGAGAAGGAGGAGGAGCGCCACAAAGGCTTTGACTACAAAGCCAGTGCTCAGCCCAGAGCCTATGCCCCTCTTCACACGGGCTCCTCCCCACCCCTTCGATGTTCCCAACTTCCCTGAACTTCACAGAGAGTCCCCGGGAATTACACCAGCCTTGGCACGATCAGTAAATCACCAGGTTCCCTAACGGGTCACCACCTGTCATCCTACCCAAGTCAGTTAATTCCTAGTTCATGATATGGAAGGAAAAATAATGGATGAGCTCTGTTTCTCGTTTGGGGCGTCTACCTGGAACACCACGTCATGCAGTTCTCTGCGTTTACTCGCTCCCCCAGAGCGAGAACTAAGCACGGAGCCTGCAGCTGCGTGCATTCTGTCCGGCTGGAAAGCTACTTAATCGTCCTTTATCTTCTTTTTGTAACAGATCCTCTCCCAGGAATCTGCACTCTTGCTGTTAAACTTCCCTGCAAGTTCAAAGGGGCTCTCATCTCCCCAAGACCTGCCAGTTACCGCACTGCTGCTGTAACCGATTGCCTTTGATAAGGGAGCCCCTCCCAGGGGCAGATTTTTCTCACAGTAAAATAAGGTTTTATCAAGCCGGCAAAGCCCTGGACTTTGGCACTGCTTCCAAAGGGTGTTAAAACATTCCCGAAGGATGAGCCCTCTTGAACTGAGAAGTCACCGAGAGCGAAGGAATGCGAGCAGGTCTGACGGGACCCGGGGCTTTTGCCTGGTTAATTGCACTTAGCTTTATATGGACACAACGCTCCTTCTGGGAGGTTTAGTGAAGATGAGACAGCCTCTCCGGACCCAGGGTCATGCCTATCCAAACTCAGGTGTATTCGTCATCGAATTAATAACCTCATTATTCAACTGGTTTCAAAATGTTTATCCCAGCACGTACTGTACCTCTTCGAAATGTTCTTCTTTTCGGCCTGAGATTGAATCAGATCCAATTACAGTTTCTGATAAACTATTCAAAGTTTAAAGCACTTTTTTTTTTTTTTTTTAAGTCAGAGGTCTGTATTTGCAAGTACCGGGTGGTCCAGGATAAATCAGAGCCACTAAAAATAAGGACTATGGCTGTTCTTTTTGTTATGGTTGTTAGAAAAATACTTTTCCCAAATTATAGAAAGAATGAAAACAGAGCAAGAAAAATATAACAAATGATTCTAAACTGTTCTTTTGGCATGCTTCCTCTTTTTAAAAAAGCAGAAAATGTTGACTTCTTTTACTTTTTTCGACCACAAGCATCTCGCCCTGAGTTTGCTGTGCAGTCTGCTTCATTCGGCTTCTCCAGGGAGACTGCCATGGGAAGATTCCCAGGAACCAAAGTAGGCTGAGAATTTTTAAAAAGATGGGAAGGAAATCTAGATCACCGTACTTTTTACATTTAAATTATTTTTCATCATCAAAGTATTTTCAGATGTGTTTTAGACTATTGCTCTTTGAAGCAATACTCTGTACCACATTGCAGACATTTGAGGAGAAATCGTGCATTTGTCTTAAAGTTTATCTCTTCCACCAGGTATCAACACTTCCTCATCCTTTTTTTCTAAATAAAGAAATCCAGTCACATCGAGAAACATGAACTTCCAGAATTCTGAGTTCTGTGGGACACCAGGTAGTTGGAACATGTTCCCCCAAGGTACAAAAGGGTCCCACCTGTCCCAACATAGGGTAAGAAGACTTTCTATGGAGCAGCCGATGCAGGTAGTCCCCCATCAAAGTTCCCTTTACCCTCAAAATTCAAATACAGCCTTCTGCTTCCTCGGCCCTCATGTTTAATGGAGAAAAATGGGGTGATGGGTTGGAAGGCTTTGGAAACTGAGCGACAATGAAAGGGGAAGTGTCATACATTTGTATTTCTTTTACACTTGATATCCTGTCATATTAGAGAGTAAAAGAAAATATGCAAGAGTACAAAAGATGGTGTTTTTAATAAAACCTTGGCTGCTTTTCGGTAAGAATCCATGCGAGTAATTTTATCTCTTTGGGGGTCATTTTCAAAACAAAGGGGAAGAAACAAATTTGAAAGGATCCCATAAGGTACTTGGAAAATGTACTCTTTTTTTTCTTTAACTCAGCTAGGGATAAAAACTGGGTGAAAAGGCAAGATTTCACGCAGGCCTCGTTCTTCATATTACTCTTAGGCAGGAGGCAAAGAGAGAAGGAGAGGAGGGAGACAAGGAGGAAAGGATGAAGGGGAAAAAAGAAAACAAACAGACCACCCCTTTCAGGGCACAGCAGGTGAGGCCAGCACTTGCTACGCCCACATGCCATTATCAGAGTGCCCAGAGCTGAGTCCCACCTCTGCTTCCTCTCCAGCTTCCTGCTAGTGCACACCCTGAGAGGCATCGGCTGATGGCGCAAATATTTACATCCCTGCCACCCATGAGGGAGACCCAGATGGCTTGCCTAGCTCCTGCTGTCTTCCTGGCTCAGCCCCTTGAATGGAAGTCTCTCTCTCTCTCTCTCTCTCTCTCTCTCTCTCTCTCTTCGATCCTCCTTACCTTTCAAATAAAATAAAATATATATTAAAAACAAAACAAAACAAAAACCTCTCTGTGGGCCAGTGTTCTTTCTCAGCCAGTTAAGCCACCATTGCGATGCTGGCATCCCATACCAGAGCCCAGGTTCAAGTCCCAGCCGCTCTGCTTCCAACCCAGCTCCCTGCTAATGAACCTGGGAAGGCAGCAGATAACGGCCCACATACTTGGGCCCCTGCCACCGACATGGGAGATCCGAATGGAGTTCCAGGCTCCTGGCTTCAGCCTACCAGCTCTGGCTGTTGCGGCCTTTTGGGAAATGCACCAGCATAGGGAAGATCCTTTTCTCGCTCTCTTTTTCCCTTCCTCTCTGTCTCTCCCTTTCTCTCTCTCGCTCTCTCATTCTGTCTCTCCCTCTCTCTGTGTCACTCTGCCTTTCAAACGAATACATAAGTCTTGAAAAAAAAAAAAGTAACCCTCTCAAACTGTAAACCCTAGCATTTTACAGTTAACTTTTTAAAGGATAAGAACACATTTTATTATTTTTTCAACTGAAATCTGATTAGCTGTGTAAATTTGGGTTATGAGTTTGTTTCACGATGAGGACAATTGCATCTGTATTTTTCTGACATGATATGAAAACTTAAGTCAGGCTCGAGCTCCTGCTGTCAGCTGGGCTGCCATTCGAGCTCCCAAGGACGGAAATCCTCGGGAAATCATTGTGTTTTATAGACCTGCCCACAGCAGCTCAGCTGTGCTTCATTCCAAGATGCATTTTTGCCTCGTGTGTCATAATAAGCAGCAAACCTCCTTGCTGCTTGGAGGGGCACTTTTGGAAGATCAGGCAGAGAGTGTACTGGGCCACATTCTCTCTGAGGGCGCCTGCAAGGCGAGCTGCCACAGCAAACGGGGCACAGCCAACCCGAACTGGGTTGCCTTTCTCCTCGGGGCGGGATGCAGGCCAGGCTTTCTGCGAGGCTCACTGAAGTTTGCAAAACTTTCTCTACCCCTGGCTGATGGCGGGGAGCCAAGGCTGGCTCATAGCTTGGATTGGAAATCGTGTGAAAATTATGGAGGCCATTTTTTTGAAATCCCTCTTTTACTCCCAATCACACATGGAGCAGGGGTTGCATCCGAGTCAGGAGTTGGCTTACAAGCACACTGGAATGAAAACTCGGTACGGGGTGAGAATCCAGGTGACCCGACGTCCACATGAACTCTTTATGAACCACATCGCTGCACGCCCTTCTTCAAAGCCTGCAGGCTCCTGAGGAGCTCCCATAAATCCGAGCTGCTCTGAAAGGATTTGCTCCAAGGCTTCCACCAGTAGCTTGCATCCACATGCAATAGCTTCAGCTGTCCCTTAAATCTGCAAAGCGTTATCTGCCCGACCGTGTGCTAACTGCTGTGCCGAGCTAGATTCAATCCAGATGTGCGGTTCTGCCACTTCGTGACTTCCGTTCCTGTTATAACTATGGATACTTTGAAATCAGGCAAGCGGGAGACCAATACCCAACTGAAGGGGAGGCGCCTACTATTTAGGGAAAGCTTTCTAGTGGCCTCTGGAAAATGAGGGCTGATGCCCTCCTTGCACCTTGAATGGCTGCACTTTTCAAACTCTCCAGAAAGTGCACCAGACCGCACTCACAAGAAGACCCACCAGGGGTGTGCCCAAGGCCATGCGTGCAGTTCTCAGAGAACCAGCTCAGTCTCCAAACCTTTTGTTCTTCATGAAGCAGGTTGGAGTGGTTATCACAGGAATACGCTTTAATCTATCTTTAAAATAATTTGCAAATACTGTCTCTTCACTGCGAGTGAAGTGTGAGTGCAATTTATTTGTGACAGCTGCTCAGACACATTGGTATTTCAACCCTCATCCACCCACACTGCCATCATCGCTCCTGTCCACCCGTCCATCAGCACACTGACCAATCACATAGTGGAAATTGGCTCTTGAGTCGATTTCCTCCTCAGGGTTGGGGCCCATGTCTTGAACACTACTTTATATAAAGTGCCAAGACTCAGCTGTTGCAAGAATGAAAACCAAGGGAGAGGTGCACTCAAGGCTAGACTATTGCTAGAAGGATCCCCCAAGAAACTTCTAATAGCGTTGCCTCTAAGCAGAGAAATGAGGGGGACTGAGGAAAGAAACTTGCTCTTCCCTGTTGATTTTTTTGCTTCTCTTTTATGAATTGAACTTCTTTGTACCCAGTAGTTTGTATTAAGTGAGGAGAACCTCCTTCCATGGCCACCAGACTTGATGCCCAACTATGTTTAGCTGGACCCACCTAACAGCAAAGGCTCTTCCCGACCCTAGGTTTCAAATCCTTCCGTGACTCACGTCGAGTTGTGTGGCAGGTCAAGAGAGGACTGGCACCGTGACTCAGTGTGTGCAGACATTCTTGGCTGAGGAGGAGACAAAGAACTGTCACAAAGGCTAGACTTTACTGGTCCAGTTTCGATTCACTCAGCTCACTGTCCTTCTCTATCAGACATTGTATCATGGCTGCAAAGGGCAACCCCGGGTACTTCTTCAAGATAAAACTCCATGGAAGATCAAGGAAAATGGTAAATCTTCAGGAAAAAAAAATCCACTTCTTGCCCAAGAGAGGCAGTTTAATGTGGAGAATCTAAGAATATTGGCTTTGGAGCCAGTAAGAATTTTCCTTGTCTCTCTCTCTCTCTCTCTCTCTCTCTCTTTTTAATTTATCTTATTGATTTGAAAGACAGAGTTACAGAGAGAGAAAGAAAGTCTTCCATCTGCTGGTTCACTCCTCAAATGGCCACAACAACTGGAGCTGAGCTCAGCTGATCCAAAGCCAGAAGCCAGGAGCTTCTTCCGGGTCTCCCACATGCTGCTTTCCCAGACCCTTAGCAGGGAGCTGGAAGGGAAGTGGAGCAGTTGAGACTTGAACTAGCACCCATATGGGATGCCGGCGCTGCAGGCCAGGGCTTTAACCCACAGTGCCAACCACCCCGCTCCCCATTCCCCCGCCACTCAGAATTTTCTAACTGCCTTGAGCTTCAGTATCCTCAGTTGTACTGGAACAGCAGCACGTACCTGACAAAACCTCCATTAAATTAGCTAATGTATTTAAAATCCCTGGAACAGGCGTGAGCTTTCAGCCTAGTGGTTAAGACACAGCTTGGGGAGTACATATCTCACATTAGAGTGCCTGGGTTCAAATCCAAGCACTGCTTCCAATTCTAGCTTCCTGCTAACGCGTACTCTGGGAGGCAGCAGGTGATGGGTCAAGCAATTGGGTCCCTGCCACCCATGGAGTACCCAATGTAATCTGAACTCCTGGCTTTGGCTTACTCCAGCCCTGGTTGTTTCAGGCGTTTGGGGAATGAACCAGTAGATGAGATCTCTCTGGGTCTCTCTCTCTCTCTGCCTTTCAAATAAACAAAAGATTTTTTTAAAATATAAGTATATAATATTTATATATGTATTAAAATCACCATAGGACTCAAAAATTAAATTTTTCATCATAAAATAGTCTCACAGTCCCTTTCACTCTGTCAACTGCCCGAGAATCAACACCAGTCTCTGCTTTAAGACAAGCCTTGGGCTTACCTCTGATGTCAGCCACACTGTGAGCTTCAGCATGCTTCGCTCCCTCCTGTAATACAGACCGAATGTGATGTTTTTGACATGATGCTCCTTTTGCCTGCATTGCAAAGATTAATAATAAGTTTGCTACTTCTAACATTCACCATGTCTGTCTGTCTGCCTGCCGTCATCTCCATCAGCAACCTTTGCTAGCATCATTTTTTGGCCAACCAGGTGAGGTTCACACAGGGAATGGCTGAGCCAGCACGGCTTGGAAATTTGTCCGCCCATCATCTGGAGGGTGTTAGAAAGATGTAGGAGCTACAGCCAGACTTTATAGCAAGCAGCCTTGCCAAAAGAAGTTTTAAAGTTGTAGGTTTTTATTTTTTTTTTCTTATAGTTGGGGGATGAAGGGGCAGAGAGCAGACTTTTTGGAACCACAGCCCCAGATTCCTAAATGTTTGGCAAATTTGCCAAGAAGTGTAAGCTGCCGTCTAGCTCATCTGGCTGCTGCAGTTGCCCAAGCCAGCCATGTGATGACTTGCTGGGCCTGCCAGGGACGTGCCTTCCCCAGCTGGGAAGTGTGTGACTCTCCCCACACTCCCTGCCCCTAGCAAGCCAAGAATCAGAAACAAGGGCCGGGAGTGTTAGCAGGCCCTGTGTGAGTGACAGCTTAGAGAGCCTGTATTGTGCTGGGTGCACCAGGAGCATATTGCTATTCTGCAGGCATGAATCAGAGCCTGGACAGAAGGCAGCACGCTCGTGCCCCACTGGTGTCTTGCTTCAGCTAGTGGGGAATGGCAGCTCTGGTCACACAGACCTTCTGTGGGTCATGGTCCAAGCATTGTCCCTAGAGAGCTCATCAGAAAGGGGAAATAATTGTTTTCCGGGTCCATAACACCTTTAAATTCCATCAGTCTATTATTTTCTCCCTACTTCCCAAATGCCCCTGCCTTGAAATGGCATCAATTCATTAATTCCACTCAAGCATAGTCATATTCTCACTAGTTCAATTTATCATCACTTTAACGTGTACGCTTTGCATAGGTCTCTATTAAATAAGGGTCAGAGCTAGAACTGATGATCGCCACTGTCTGCCCAAATGCCATCCGGACAATGCTTCCTGGCCAGTTGGCTGCCGTACGTTCAGCACAGTTGCTGCCATGAGGAAGGTAGTCTGTTTCTCTGGACCTTTCCATAGACCAGAGGGTTCTGGGCATCGAGGCATGAAATGATTGCCTCTCTCCTCCAGGTACTGAAAGCCTGGCCCTCTGTGCCTTCTCACTGGCGTGAGTTCAAAACAAGCAGATCTAATTGCATAAGAGATCTCAACTTCAGAGTCAGCTATAAACCAGGGATTATACTGCAAAGTGAAATGATCACTGTTTTTAAAAGCATTCCTGATTTCCCTGCCAACAGAGGTATGCCGCATCAGTCTTGCACCGTGCTGGGGGTGGGGTGCTGAATGGCTTTGTGATGATCAGAAAACACATCTGGGCGATACATTGAGCTGCAAGAAGTGGCGACCAGCACGGGCAGCAGTGAAGGTTTTGAAGAAAGTTTTGAAAGCCCCCCCCCCCCCCCCCGATGGTAAGAACCATCAAGGGAAGAGGATTTTCTGGGACGGAGATCTGCAGCATTTTCCGGACAGGGTAATTGACTGCCTTCTCCTCCTCCTTCTCCCCCACCTCCGTTTTCCACTGGGAGCCTAAAGTATCAAGGACACTGGGAGTGTTGAAGTGCTCCTGACGACGCTGACTTCTAAGTCATGCTTCAGCCTCCCCGTTGCAGGGTGGGGATGGGAGGGAAGTATGCATGAATTTCTCTGAGCCATTTTTCTGGTTCAAGCAAAAGGCAAAGGAAATGATAGCACAGACTATGATGCGCCTCCAAGACGTGTGCCCACAAGTAGGCTCTCATTATTCAAGGCAACTATGAGTATAATTAAAAAGCTTCCAGCACTCCAGTCAGATTTCCTGTCACAAGGACAAGATGACACACTGAGCACTGCTTAGGCTCACCTGTGCTGCCCATGAACACAGGGAGGGCTTTCGCTATGAACAGCCTTCCCCATCCAGACAGGTGCCTAGCAGAAAACCAACATCGTGCCACCATTCTTGGGAAATACTGTGTTTTCATTAAATGATTGTTACAAGAAACAGAATGAAGAAGTGTAGAAGCCCCTCACCCATGCATTCACAAGAAATCCTGATGATTGCTTATTTCAGGCCACAGACACATGAATGGTTTCTAGAACTCCCTAATCTTACTCCTAAACCCACACAGTGTAGTGGCCTCGGAGTTTAGAGTAACGTTGACAATTTGTCTCAAAGAGAATGCAATCTCAAGGTGATATTTGATTTGGTTCTCTTCTTTCTGTCTTACTCAGAACAAGAAAAATTAGCACAATTCAGAGGGGGATCGTGCTGCAGTGGCTGTCACTTGGTGTCTGTTTCTGATGGTCTCCGCTTCCTACAGTTGAATACAGATGTATTCTTTGTGAGAAAACTCCCTTAGCAAAACTTGGAGCCTGCACTTCTAAAGGGAGATCTCTGGCACAGGTTAACAAAGACACAAGGTTAGCAGGGCCACCACAGAGTGTCAAGGCTGCTTCCTTCTTCTGCCTGTGTAGGATCCAGCTTTAGACCAACATGCTCTTGCTTGCAATGTTTTCTCCTCAAAATAGGAAATGCAATGTCAAAAATTAGTGAACGCATCAAAAGCAGGCTTTGTCTGCTTCCAAACTAATAGATAATGATTCCTTCCCCAGAGGACATTTTCAAAATTCCACACAATTAACAAGGTCACTTATTTACCATTTTTATACTTTATCTAATAGTTATTGCCAAAAGGCATTAGATTTGATAGCAATGAGCACTAATGCTTTGTAATATTCGCAGTACATTAAATATTTTAAAAGTTGAAAATAACAATTTATTTTATTTATGAGTTAAAAGGCAGAGAAAGAGAGAGAGAGAGAGAGAGAGAGAGAGAGATATCTTCTAGCCACTCCTCAAATGCCCATAACACCTGGGGATGGGCCAGGCCCAAGCCAGGAGCCTGGGAACTCAGTACAGGTATGCCATGTGCATACCTGGAACCCCAGGACTTGAACCCATCAGAGGCGGAGCTGGAGTTTGAACCCAGGCATTCTGGCATTGGATGTGGGCATCCCAAGCAGTGTCTTAACTGCTGCTCCAAAGGACCACCCAGAAAATAGCATCTTAAAAGCGTGGCCCCTACCCTGAAAGACAACCTCTGGTGGGAACAAGTATATATTGTTTGTTGGCTCCCTGCGGATGAATTACAGTGACTCACGGTTTCTATCCTGAGCTCTGCCACCTTACCCTGGAGAGCCCGAGGCAAATCATGTAAATCTCCTCGTGCCTCAGTTTTCTCATCTGTGAAATCGAACTAAAAATACCAGTCGTCCTCAGCTATTCAGTGAGATTAATTAACGTTTGGGATGTCAGATGAGAGAGCCTCTGGGCATGCGGAGCGCTATTACGCAGTCAATAAAACTGCATCTGTACACAACTGGGGTATGATTCACACAGAAGAAAGCAATTCCGGTAAGCTCTGGATTCTGTCAAGACCAGCAAGTGTGGTACAAAACCTTAGACTCTCCCTAACAGAAATATAATGCCACCCATGCACATAATTTTAAATTTTCAAGCTGGCCAAATTTAAAAAAGCAAAAAGGAGTACATTTAATTTTCATGATATATTTTATGTAGCTTAATGTAGCCAAAATAGAACTGCACTGTGGAATTAATAAACAATTATTTTTAGATTTCTAAAACTATCTTTGAAATCTAGTGCAGATATAATGCAGCACATCTCAGTTTGGACTAGGTGCCAGTGCTTGTCAGTGACTTGTGGCTGGGGGCCCCACGTTGGACAGCCATGGTCTAAGAGCTTGCTCCAAGTTGTAATTAGTCCCCATGGGCCCACGGACTGCTGGTTTCTCTTAGGTTAGGAGAGTCCAGTTTACTCCACTTTCACCCTCTGAAATGCTGGGCGCCAAAGATGATGCCTCTAGAAGCTCGCTGCTTCCAGGGCACTCTGGAGATTAGCAAGAGGCTATTGGAAGATGCTCCAGAGACAAAACAAATACATTTCCCTCACTTCTGCCATTGTCAAAGCTGGACGTCAGGACAGGCTGCCTGCCATGGCCGCCAGAACACACTGGGCAGTCTACAGAAAACAAACAAAAAAACACAGAAGCAGGGGCAGTTGATGAGGTTCAATAGATTAAGCTACCACTTGGGATCCCACATCCCATATGAGAGTGGAGGTTCAAGTCCCGGCTGCTGTGCTTCCAATCCAGGTTCAGGCTAATGCATCCTGGGAGAAAACGTGATGGCTCAAGGACATGGGTTTTCCTGCTACCCACGTTGCTCCTGTCTGCTACCTGGCCCAGCTCCGGTTGTTGCAGACATTTAGGGAGTGGATAGATCTCAATCTCGATCTCTCTCTCTCTCTCTCTCTCCTTCCCTCTCTCCCTCCCTCTTCTCTCTGTCACTCTGCCTTTTAAATAAATAAATGAACCGTTAAAAAGAAAACACACAGAATTACAGCCTCATAGCACCACCAATGAGTCTTTACTAAGAACTCTCAGTTGACTTGAAATAAATCCCAGTAAAGTTAATGACAGCTCAGAGTGCAATAAATGAAACTTTTGTTTCATTTCATTTTGTTTCTTTTGGGGGTAACTGCCATTGTCAGATTTTTGTTTTTGTTTTTGTTTTTGGTGGATTGATTGTTGTTCACTTTTTTCAAAATGAGAATTGATCAAATTATTAAGGATGTGAATCATTATCGATTTTGACCTTTAAATTCACTTGATTTGGACAAATTCTACCTAGGTTTTTTTGAAGTCAATTTGAAACAGCCAAGAAGCCACAACATAATCTTACATATGTTAATGACCTTACTAGTGAAAAACACCCAAGAGAGTATACACTTTATATTTTTAAAAGAAGATTTATTTGAAAGGCAGAGTGACAGAGAGAGTAAGATCTTCCACTGGTTCACTCCCCCACATGAATGCAACAGCCAAGACTAGGACAAGCGAATGCCAGGAACCTGGAACTCCATCCAGGTCTCCCACTGAGTGCAGGGACCCACGCACTTGGGCTTTCTTCTGCTGCTTTCCCAGGCACGTTAGCAAGGAGCTGGACTGGAAACAGAGCAGCTGGGACTGGAAAAGGCACCCCATTATCGGATGCTGGCTACGCGGGCAGCAGCTTAACCTACTGTGCACACCAGCCCCAAGAATACACTTTAAATGGAAACACATTTGCTACTTTGTTTTTTCTGCTGATGTCCTTCCTGGCTACTCTTCAAATTTCATGTTGAAACTCATCTGACTTGTTTCCACCTGAATCTCAATCTGGAATTTGCCCTTAGGTTTCTGCCCAGTATCCGCCTTAAGCTCATTATCTGTGACTCTCTTCACACAGATTGATGCATGATGTTGAGTCTTCTCAAGCTGATCTCCAGTTATGAGCTAGGTATTGACCATTTACTATAGACAAAAGCTTGTGCAGGGCACCAGAGGAAATGCTAAGGGAAGTATGCATGACGAAGGGCCTGCCCTCAAGCCGCCTTTATCTGGAAGGAGTGCCAGAAGGCATACACCAATAGAGTGATGGAAGTACACCAACCGTAGGAGACACACAAAGAATCCTTTAAACAGGTTGTACAAGGGTACTTCAAAAAAAGTTCATGCAAAGTGGAGGGAAAAGGTAAGTTTATTTGGGTGCCAAAAAATTTTGAAATCCATGTATACTAGGGAGTTTTCAAAAAGCCCGTGGAAAAGGCATGTTGTGTAAAATCTATGGTTTTCAAAAATGTCTGGCACCAAAATAGACTTATCTTTTAATTCCACTTCTCTGTGAACTTTGTGAAGTGTGCTTGTATTACTCAGCTCAGGTTGCTATAATGTTTTACTACAGAAATTTATTTTCTCACAATACTGGAGGCTAAAAGTCCCAGATAAGATCTGGCAAGGTGGCCAGTCCTGTGGTACAGTGGGTAAAGTTGCTGCCTGCAGCGCCGGCACCCCACGTGGACACTTGTTCAAGTTCCAGCTATTTCACCTGCAACCCAGCTCCCTGCTAATGCACCTGGGAAAGCAGCAGAAGATGGACCCCTGTTACCCACATGGGAGACCCTGATGGAGTTCCTAACTTCTGCCTGTCCCAGCCCCCAGCTGCTGAGACCATCTGGGGAGTGTACCAGTAGAAGGAAGATTTCTCTCTCTCTCTCTCTCTTCCCTTTTTCTCTGTAACTCTGCCTTTCAACTAAATAAATCTTTACAAACAAGTAGAAAAGGATCTGGCAGGACTGGATTTTGGTGAATGCTCCTACCTGGCTTTCAACAGCCACTTTCTCATGTGCACCCCCATGATCTCTCCTCAGTGCGTGTTCATGCAGAGAGAGCAGTGTCTTTGCTTACAGAGGCACTCATCCCATGGGACCAGGACCTTGCTCTAAAGAACTCACCTAACTCTGAGCACCTTCTAAAGACCTCAGACCTAAATACCATTGCCCTGGGGGGTTTGAGTTTGGGAGGACACAATATTCAGTCTGTAACAAAGGGTCTTCCAGAAAAGGCACCTTGCCCCATTGGGCTGATAAGCAAAGTTTTTATGGTGGAGATTGCACTTTAGATAACCATTAAGATAAACGCCTCCTTGGTTCCTAACAAAACTCACATGCCAACAGCCAAATAGATGAGATAATGTTTGTAGCTCAGTGCAGTTCTGTAGCTAGTGTTCGGCTCACGTGGCCTTCACCTCTGTTTCCTGAGCCCCAAGCCTACATAGTAATATGACCTCTGGAGAGAACCATGTTTATAACCCCAGGTGTCTACAATTCATCATGTCCAAGACAGAATCCATTATCTTCCTCCAGCCAACACGCTTTCTTTTTATGATTACTTATTTGAAAGGCAGAGAAAGAGAGAAACAGAAAGGGGAGTGGGGGCAGCGTTGTGATGCAACGGGTTAAGCTGCCACTTGGGATGTCCCCGTCACATATTGGAGTGCCTGGCTCAAGACCTACTCTGCGCTTCCACCAGTGTACCTGAGAGGCAGCAGATGATGGCCCAGATACTGGGGTTCCAACCATCCCTGTGGAAGACCCGGATGGGGTTCCTGACTTCTGGGTGCTGTAGACATTTGGGGCCCAGTGGTCTGAAAAGGAGAGAATCCTCTGTTCTATCTGACGCTAGGGTCATGATGAAGGCAAGTTCCAGGTTCAGAGTCCCAGGATTCAAAACTGTGTCTGCTGCTTAGCATCTGTGTGCTTGGGCAAGTTCCTTAGTCTGTCTGTTGACCTGATTTCCCCAGAAATATAATGCACATAACAATAGCTGTGAAGATTCAAAGAAACTACAGATGCAGAGTGCTCAGGGCACAGCCCGCCTCATAGGAAGCTCTCAGGACATGCTAGCTATTATTAGAATGAAATAATTATTGTATTTCAGAAGTTCAAAAGAAAGATAATGATGATCAGAACTAAGGCACAGGGGCTGGCATTGTGGCAAAACAAATAAAGCCACTGCCTATAACATAGGCATCCCATATGGGTGCTAGTTAATCCCAGCTGCTCCACTTCTGATCCAGCTCCCTGCTGATGCACTTGGGAAAGCAGGGGAAAATGACCCAAGGCCTTGGGCCCTTGCACCTATGTGGGAGACCTGGAATAAGCTCCTGGCTCTTGGCTTCAGCCTGGCCCAGCACTGGCCATTGCAGAGGTTTGGGGAGTGAACCAGAGAATGGAAGACCTCTCTCGGTGTCTCTCCCTCTCTCTGTCTCTCTCTAACTGTGCCTTTCAAATAAATAAAAATAAATCTTAAAAAAAAAAAGAAAGAGAGAGAGAGAGAGAGCAAGTGAGAAAGAGAGAAAGAAAGGCACAGGCAGTGGAAAGTGTGAGGAAGGTCTAGGGGTGAGAAAGGAAAGGAGTGGATGTGACAGGACTTTTAGGTGGTTAGGATCAAGAGTGAGAAAGAGGTCATTGCTCACTTAACTGACTGAGGGGATAGTGCTGCTACCAAAGAAGCTTAGGAGGACAAGAGCAAGTCTATGCATCCGTTCTGCCGGCCACGGCCGGAACGATCTGTCTACGGTGCATCTCTGATGGGCTCCCTTTCTGGCTGCGAAGTGTTCAGCAGCTGCAGTTTCCTATAGGATCAAGCTCCTTGGGACCCAGGCCCCCAACTCCCTCCAGGCTGTGCCCCTGCCCTCGCTCAGCTTCGCCTCGGTCTGCTTCCTTGCCTCCCTCATCCTGCTCTAGTATGCTTAGCTACTCCTCCCAGACCATGCCCAGCAGGTACGTCCCTCTCTGCAGAATCTCTCTTCATTGCTTCACCGCGCTCCTCCCATTCAAATGCCTCTGCATCTTTTCAAATCCCGCCTGGGCTGAAGTTTCGGAGTGTTCCTGGGAAACAGTTCCAGTAAGAAAGAATCAGTTGTTGAAAGTCAATTTCCAAAAGATCCCTTTGTCAAGGGACCAACTTCCGAAGCTGACCACAAATGTTTAAATGTTAAACTATTTAGAAAGTTTACAATCATTTAATTTGGATGGGATGGTTTGTGCAGCTTTTTGAAGATTTCTGTGAGGTTGTAGTTGGCCAGGTAAATTATTTGACCCCAGGATCCTGGCCTGTGAGTTGTTCACTCCTTCCTCTCTGTGGCCCTGTACTTGGCTGATGCAGGCGTCACTCCGAGGGGTAACTATTTCACAAGCGTGAGGTCCCCCGAAGAATTGAGTTCCAGAAGAGTGTGACCTATGCATGCCTCTCTCACCCTGAACCCAGTTGAATGTGACACATGGCAAACTTCAGTAAAAGTCACTTTGCTGAATCTTTGCCAGACAGGTAAATTATTATACAAAACAAAGCATACATTGTAAACACACAGAAAACACATAGTATGTATAGTCAAGCCTGCTTGTAATGCTCAGGTCCTGCCTTAATACAAGTGGAGGATAACACAACTACCATGTGCTAACCTATTAGTAAGTTTTAATACTATTAACCAATTATTTGTGTTAACTTTTATTTTAAATTGTAATAATATTAACCAATTATTAAAGCTATTAGATAAAATACATTCTTTCTACTTTGAAAAATATAGTTTCAAAATTATCTGAAAAATGAGATTGAATTTGAAATTTTTAATGATAGTGTGGAGATAACCAACCCTGGGCCCTGGCCTGTAGCCCACACTTCTTTCCACCCCAGACTCAGTTCTACCCTGCAAAGTGCCCCTCTGTCTCTCTCTCGGACACTCAGTCACCATAATCTTCCCCTGGCTACTTCCTTTTTTTTTTTTTTTTTTTTTTTTTTTTGACAGGCAGAGTGGACAGTGAGAGAGAGACAGAGAGAGAGAAAGGTCTTCCTTTTTGCCGTTGAGTCACCCTCCAATGGCCGCCGTGCCCGCACCGTGCTGATCCGATGGCAGGAGCCAGGTGCTTCTCCTGGTCTCCCGTGGGGTGCAGGGCCCAAGCACTTGGGCCATCCTCCACTGCACTCCCTGGCCATAGCAGAGAGCTGGCCTGGAAAGGGGCAACCGGGAAAGAATCCGGCGCCCCGACCGGGACTAGAACCTGGTGTGCCGGCGCCGCAAGGCGGAAGATTAGCCTAGTGAGCCATGGCGCTGGCCAGCTTCATAATGCTATAGTGATGCAGCCCACCCCCAGGAGGCCAGACCCTGGCTTATTTAGTATTCAACTTACTGTGAGGTCTTTGGGGCCAGAAATTCCTGACCTCATGTACCTAAAATTCCTTTGGCTTAGGACCATTAAATATTGTGCTGGAAGTTGACAGATATCGATGGTATATATTAAATTTTTAGAGCACAATTTGAAGGTTTGAAGACATCTGTGAAATTATGTGCTTTGTGAAAAACTATATGGGGGCCACGCTGTGGCATAGCAGGTAAAGCTGCCGCCTGCAGTGCTAGCATCCCATATGGGTACCAGTTCGCATCCCGGCTGCTCCACTTCAATCCAGCTCTCTGCTGTAGCCTGGGAAAGCAGCGGAAGATGGCCCAAGCGCTTGGGCCCCTGCACCCACGTGGGAGACCTAGAAGAAGCTCCTGGCTCCTGGCTTCAGATGGGCACAGCTCCGGCCGTTGTGGCCAATTGGAGAGTGAACCAGCGAATGGAAGACCTCTCTCTGCCTCTGCCTCTGCCTCTGCCCCTCTATAATCTGCCTTTCAAACAAATAAATAAATCTTCAAGAAAAAACTATATACATGTATGTATGTGCATGAAAAAAGTCTAAAGGCATATACATTAAATTTGCTGTAGTTGCTATTATGTACAGGTGATAGAATCAGCCATCATTTTTTTCTTTTCACTTACTTATATTTTGTTTCCAATATGCATATGTATTACATGTGTTCTTTCAAAAATAATAAAAGTTAAAATCAAAAACATAAAATAGTAATGTATTTATACTGGGATAATTTCTACACTGTTTAAGTGAAATATGATATTTGTTATAAAACCTCAGACATTTAGTACTTCCTCTCCAGGAACAGTAGAAGGTTTATTAAGTATGCCAGAGCACTCACCAGCTGGTGAAGAAAACCCATGGAGCTGCTGGGACCGCCTATTTGCAGACATGCACTCATGAGGCTATGAATGTATACATTGATACTCAGTCATGTAAAAATACTCGCGGGATACAGTGCATACGTGTTCATCCCGATGCCCGGGATTCTGTGGACAGAGAAGTGCTCTGTTCTCCGCACAGCCTGTCACTAACTCACTGTCTGAATGTGGGCACCCTGCCACGGGCCTCCAACGGTAGAACTCGTTGCTAGAAAGATACGTGGAAGGTCTCACGGAGTGGCCACCTCTCTGTGTAATATTACTGCACCAACGTGGGACGCAAAGGGCATCGTTTGTTAATATTTCAGGCACTCTTAAGGGTTGTTTGTGGTCCCAGGCCAGCACGCACACCACGCCCACATACATATGCAAGCCTAGAATGCAGCCTGGGTGTTCCTGTGCATGGCATTTCTTTTTTTTTTTTTTTTAATTTTTTTTTTTTTTAATTTTTTTTGACAGGCAGAGTGGACAGTGAGAGAGAGAGACAGAGAGAAAGGTCTTCCTTTGCCGTTGGTTCACCCTCCAATGGCCGCCGCGGCCGGCGCGCTGCGGCCGGCACACCGCGCTGATCCGATGGCAGGAGCCAGGAGCCAGGAGCCAGGAGCCAGATGCTTTTCCTGGTCTCCCATGGGGTGCAGGGCCCAAGCACTTGGGCCATCCTCCACTGCACTCCCTGGCCACAGCAGAGAGCTGGCCTGGAAGAGGGGCAACCGGGACAGAATCGGGCGCCCCGACCGGGACTAGAACCCGGTGTGCCGGCGCCGCTAGGCGGAGGATTAGCCTAGTGAGCCGCGGCGCCGGCATGGCATTTCAATAACCTTAGATGGAGTGAGTTTCCATCCACCGAGAGTAACCTTGTACCTCAAAATGGAATCAAAATCATCATCATACACATTTTCAGAAATTTCACTGAATAACAAATTGACCCAAATATTCTCTCAAAGTGTTCAAGCTATAAATTAGCTCTAAACTAAGTGTCTCTGAACTATTTTTAAGAGTTAGTTCTATATTAGCATTTCCTGTCATTTGTAATAAGTATGTGTTACATATAAACAAGAATGTGACATTTTTATTTTCAGGGGATTCTATCTAGCCCACAAATATTCACTCCAGGATAAATATTAAACATCTAAAACTAGTCTATTCCAGAATGAACTGCCTATTCCCTCCACATCCTGAAAAATTGATGTGCTCAGAAACAAGAAAGCATTACATATGCAAAAGGTGGAAGCACCCTGTTATTAATGTTGGTTCCCACAATGCTACAATGGAACGATAATTACCTTAATGAGATACACAAATGGCAAATGAGAAACCCAAGAAACATTCTATGTGGATAAAATTATAAACGGTGAATACATTGCCTTCACCTACCTCATGCCCAATTCAAAATCCTGCATTTATTCATTGTATTGACTGGTCTCAGCAATTCTCTACTGGCTGCAGTCACACATTTTGAAAGCTGGGCTTTGGATGTTAGAATACAGTATATCCTTGGGAGCAATCGTACATTTGATAGGTGAGTTTGAGAGACGGGCCTCAGAAGCCTATACCCAGCCTAGGATAAAATTGGGTTAGCCTTGGAAGTTCAGCACTGTTCAACACATCGTTACTAAGGGGAAATACGTTCCAAAGCACAGCTCAGGAAGCCATTTTACTGCCCTCCTTCCACACTTTCCTGCCATTTTGGACACCATAAGGAGGGAACACAGTGACTAGGGAATGTTCTGAGGTGGCTGGTTTCTATTTCCTTTTTTTTTTTTTTAATTAACTGTGTTTTTGTTATTAGAAAATTACAAGTGTGGAACTCAGAACTTAGAAAGTGAACATCTCTCTGTTCTTCACTTTGGTGCATAGTCTGTTTATGCTTTTCATGTATTTGCTTATGAGGGCTGCTTTTTGCATTTAAAAATCCTGTCATGTTTTGGTCAGGGCTGTGGTATTGCTGGTTAAGCTGTCACCTACAGTGCTGGCATCCCAGGCAACCCATATGGGCGCCAGTTTGTGTCTCAGCTGCTCCACTTCTGATCTAGCTCCCTGCTAATGCACCTGGGAAAGCAGCATAGGATGGCCCAAGTCCCTGGGCCCCTGCACACATGTGGGAGACCCCGAAGAAGCTCCTGGCTCTTGGTTTCATCCTGGCCCAGCCCTGACCATGGCTGCCATTTGGGAAGTGAACCAGCAAGTAGAAGATCTCTCACTCTCTCTCTCCCTCTCTGTCTCTCCCTCTCTCTCTCTCTGTAACTCTGATTTTCAAATAAATAAACAAGTTTCATGGAATGATGGAATTAAAAGATAGAAATATAAACTATGTTTTCTCAACATAAGCTCCATCAGATTCAAAATACTTTATAAGCTATGATACCAGTCATATTGCCCATTCTTAAAGAACTGAGAGTCCTGTAAATTTAATCATGTCAGTGTAGTCTTCGCTATATTATTAACAAAGAAAAACAAGTGCCCTTTAGATATTTTCTAAGATTAGGAAACAAAAAGAAGTCAAAAGGAGCCGAATCAGGACCATAAGGCGGAAGCCTAATGACTTCCCATCAAAACGCTCACAATATTGCCCTGGTTGGATGAGAGGAAAGAGAAGGAGCATTGTCATCGTGGAAAAGGACTGTTTGGTAATCCTCTCCCGGGTGTTTTTCTGCTAACACTTTGGCTAAATTTCTCAAAACCGTCTCCTATCAAGCAGGTGTTATTGTTCTTTGGCCTTCCAGAAAGTCAGCTAGCACAATGCCTTGAGCATCCCAAAAACCTTTTGGCGTGACCTTTGCTCTTCACTGGTCTGCTTTTGCTTTGACTAGGTCACTTTCACCTCTTGATAGCCATTGCTCTGGTTGTGCTTTCTCTTCAGGATCAGACTGGAAAGTCGTATTCCATCTCCTGTTATAATTCTTGGAAGAAATGCTTTAGGATCTTGATCTCACTTGTTTAAAGTTTCCATTGAAATCTCTGATCTTATCTGTAGGTGACATGAACACAACAGTTTTGGCACCCATGAAGCAGAGAAGTTTGCTCCACTTTAATTTTTAAGCCAGAACTCTGTAAGCAGAACCAACTGAGATGTCTATAGTGTTGCCTATAATTTATGCTATCAATTTTTGGTCTTTTCCAACTGGAGCACAAACAAGATTAACTCTTTCCTTGTAAATTGATATGTGTGGTCTGCCATCAATGAATTCAACATTCTTTCACCCAAGCTTTACCATAGATTTTATATTTGTTCTTGCTTCAATTTTTTCAGAATTCATGTTGTTCTGTTAAAGGTTTGTATCAAACCGATATCTATCTTAGTGCTTCAAACTAGACTCTGCTCAAATGTGTTGCAAAAACTTGCTAACTTGGGGCCAGCACTGTGGCATAGAGGTTAATCCTCACCCTGCAGTGCCAGCATCCCATATGAGTGCTGGTTCAAGTCCCACCTGCTCCACTTCTGATCCAGCTCTCTGCTATGGCCTGGGAAAACAGCAGAAGATGGCCTAAGTGCTTGTGCCCCCGCACCCTCCCCTGCACCCTGCACTGCTCCTGGCTTTGGATCAGCCATGTGGCCATTTAGGGAGTGAACCAGCAGATGGAAGCCCTCTCTCTCTCTCTGCCTCTGCCTCTCTGTAACTCTACCTTTCAAATAAATAAATAAATCTTTTTTAAAAAAGTTGATAATTTTCGGCCGGCACCGCGGCTCACTAGGCTAATCCTCCGCCTTGCGGCGCCGGCACACCAGGTTCTAGTCCCGTTCAGGGTGCCGGATTCTATCCCGGTTGTCCCTCTTCCAGGCCAGCTCTCTGCTGTGGCCAGGGAGTGCAGTGGAGGATGGCCCAAGTGCTTGGGCCCTGCACCCCATGGGAGACCAGGATAAGTACCTGGCTCCTGCCATCGGATCAGCGTGGTGCGCCGGCCGCAGTGCGCCGGCCGCGGCGGCCATTGGAGGGTGAACCAACGGCAAAGGAAGACCTTTCTCTCTGTCTCTCTCTCTCTCACTGTCCACTCTGCCTGTCAAAAAAAAAAAAAAGTTGATAATTTTGTTTTGATGCAAAAAATTGGAAAGTCATGTAGAGTTTTTCAAAATATGTGTTTTGCATGAACATTTTCTTGTATAAAAGCTTAAGTTTTTGTGTAGTTTAATTTAAAGCATCTGGGTTTTATTTTTTTAAATTAACTTCTCCAATCCAAAATTATAAAAATAATTATTTCCACACTTTCTTCTAGAACATTTTGAGTATAATTTTCTATACATTAAACTTTGAGCAATGTGATAGTTAATCAAATGTTGCAATGTAATTTATAAAATTTTTCTGGCCGGCACCGCGGCTCACTAGGCTAATCTGCCTGCGGCGCCAGCACACCAGTTTCTAGTCCCGGTCGGGGCGCCGGATTCTGTCCTGGTTGCTCCTCTTCCAGGCCAGCTCTCTGCTGTGGCCCAGGAGTGCAGTGGAGGATGGCCCAGGTGCTTGGGCCCTGCACCTGCATGGGAGACCAGGAGAAGCACCTGGCTCCTGGCTTCAGATCAGCGCGATGTGCCTGCCGCAACGGCCATTGAGGGGTGAACCAACGGAAAAGGAAGACCCTTCTCTTTGTCTCTTTCTCTCACTGTCCACTCTGCCTGTCAAAATAAATAAATAAAATTTTCCTTTCTAATTTGAAATTCTACCTTTATGTCACATATCTAGAGTGTATTCCCAGATTATCTACTTCTTCCATTAATCTACAATAAACACTGTTCTAGCATCACCTTATTTTACTTCCGCATTTTAATAAAAGATTTGTCTATCAATTTATTTATTTGAAAGGCATAGTGAGTGAGAGACAGAAAAGAGAGAGAGACAGCTCTTCCATCTGCTGGTTTACTCCCCCCAAAAGGCCACAACAGTCAGGGCTAAGCCAGTCTGAAGTCAGGAACCAAGAACTCTATCTGGGTGTCCCTCAAGGGTGGCAAGAACTCAAGTACTTGGGCCATAATCTGCTGCTTCCCAGGCACATTAGCAGAGAGCTGGATCTGAAGCATAGTAACTGGGACTCAAATTATACTCAGATGTGGATGCATACATCCCAAGTAGTAGCTTAAGCTGCAGAGCCACAAGTCCCATCATATATATATACATATATATATACACACACACACACACATATGTGGGGGGGGCACCTATATGTGGCAACATAGGTCTCTCCCAGTGTCTTCTTTCTCAAAAATTTCCTAGTCCCCTCCTTTTTTTTTCTTTTAAAGATTTACTTATGTATTTGAAAGGTAGAGTTACAGAGAGGCAGAGGCGGAGACAGAGATCTTCCATGCTGGTTCACTCCTCAAATGGCCGCAACCGCTGGAGCTGGGTGTACCCGAAGTCAGGAGCCAGGAGCCAGGAGCTTCTTCCAGGTCTCCCACGTGGGTGCAGGGGCCCAAGGACTTGGGCCATCGTCTGCTGCTTTCCCAGGCCATAGCAGAGAGCTGGATCAGAAGTGGAGCAGCTGGGACTCAAACCAGTTCCCATATGGGATGCTGGCACTGCAGATGGTGGCCTTACCTGCTACGCCACAGCACCGCCTCCCCCCTCCTTTTAATTGTGGTGCCTTTTTCCTTTTCTGTTGAGCCTTGTATTCATCTCATATGATTTTCCAAAAATAGTTTAATCTTGACTGCATTTGATTGATAAAATAATTCAAGGAAAAGTGACAATTATATAATTTTGAGTCTTATAAGATTTCAACATATACTTTTCTATTATAGCCAAGATTTTTCCATGACCCTCAGAAAAAATTCAAATTTTTCTTCTTCTAGAAACTGTATATTATTCATTGAATTTATGTCCAAGAGTTTTACAATTTTTTTATTGTTGCTATTTAGTCACTACTGTGACTGAGAAATCTTCTCTGAGGAAAGCTATTTTTTGTATAACTATTTTGTATCTAGTCATATTGTTAAAACTACTTATTGCTTATTATGATACCTTAATTCTCTTGGGATTTCTGCAAATATATATATAATTATATTTGTTGCAACAGATTATCAATTGTTCTTCTTGTATGTGTTAAGACATTTGTAATTCTGGGGGCTGATGCTATGGCGTAGTGTAAAACCGCAGCCTGTGACACTAGCATCCCATACGGATGCAGGTTCAAGTTCCAGCTACTTCACTTCAGATCCCGCTACCTGCTAATGTGCCTGGGAAAGCAGTAGAAGATGGCCCAAGTGCATGGGTGCCTGCACCCATGTGGGAGACCTTGAAGAAGTTCATGGCTCCTGACTTCAGATTGGCCCAGCTCTGGCTGTTGTGGCCATTTAAGGAGTAAATCAGCTGATGGAAGACTCTCTTTCTCTCTCTCTCTCTCTCTCTCTTTCTCTCTCTCTCCCCGCCCCCACCCACTCTCCCTGACCCCAGCCCACCATGTAACTCTGCCTTTCAAATAAATAAATAAATCTTAAAAAAATCTTAAGACACTTGTAATTCAAAGAATGCCTTACTAAATTTATGGAATTGGTGTGCCAGAGCTGGCTTAGCTACTACCACTCAAAAAAGTTGAGATCGGGATTTTCTCACAATAAGTGACAGACATGAAATTGGTAAGTTCAACTTGGTGAAGAGTGGGAGTATTCACATTGTGGAAATCACCAACAGCTATAAACCAAAGGCTGCTGTGTCTCTCACCTCATCTCAGCACCTCCACTTGTTGTTAGCCAGTTCCCAGCACATCACTAGATTAACTCCATACCTCTTATAGCCTAGATAATAACTTTTAATAAAAAAAATCCTTGTTTTTAAAAACTTCCAGAGGTGAATACAAAAGTTACAATTAAAACCCAAGGAAATAATTGACAATCTTATTTTAAAACCGTTCCTTACTTCTAAGAGCTGAGAGAGATGTTAGTGCACAGTGGTTAAAAACTCTGGCCTTGGACTTTAAATAAATATATCTTAGCAGTATGGAAGTGCAGATCAAAGCCACAGTTGGATGCCACATTACACTCACTAGGATTGCTAAAATACTGTTGGCTAGAATGTGTAGAAATGGGAGCCCTCATAAATTTCTGCTAAGTTGTAAAATGATGTAGCCACTTCAGAAAACAGTTTGCAGGTTCCTTGAAATGTTAAACAGAGCTGCCATATTATCTAGAAATTCTTCTCCTAAACATTGACCCAAGAGAATTGAAAACATAGGTCTACACAGAAACTTGTACATAAATATTCATGACTGTTTTAGCCACAATAGCCAAAAAATGCAAATAACCCAAATGTCCATCAGTTGATGAATGAAAGAACAAAATGTAGTATATCTATACAATAGAATATAATTTGGCCATACAAATGAAGAATGTTGAAAAGACAACATATAAAATGATATTCTTTGCAAATCATATTTCTGATAAAGGTCTTGTTTCTACAATACTCTTTCAAACTCTTCCAACTCAATAATAAAAAACACAAGCTCATTTGAAAATGGGAAAGCATACAAACAGGAAGTTCTCCAAAGAAAATATTCAGATGATCAATAAGCCTATGAAAAGATGACTAACATTATTATCCATTAGGAAAATGCAAATCAAAACTACAGCGAGCTCCCACTTCATCCACATTGGGACAGCGATTGTTGAAATGACAGATAACAGGCATTGGTGAGGCTGTAATTGGAACCCTCATACATGGCTGGTGGGAATGTAGAGTGGTACAGCCACTGTGGAAAACAGTTTGAAGTCCTCAAAAAGTTGAAATAGAGTTACTCATGAACCAATAATTCCACCCCTAAGTGAATACCCAGGAGAAATTAAAACATATTTCCACACAAAACCTTGTACACAGATGTTCACTGAAGTATTGTTCATAATAGCCAAAAGAAATAGTCACAGAACCACTGTTCATAATAACCAAAAGATGGAAACAACCCAAATGTAATCAATTAATAAATAAATAAAATGTACTTTGTCTATACCAAGGAATACTATCCAGCAATAAACAGAACCAAAGTACTGATAAAATGCCACAACATGAATGAATTTTGAAAGCATAACACGAAGAAGCCACATGTAATAGGATTCATATTGTATGATTCCATCCATGTGACGTGTCCAGAAGAGGGAAGATCATACCAAGAAAAAGTAAATTAATAGTTACCAGGCTTTGGCAGAAAGAATAGGAGAACAAGGGGTGAAAGCTAATGTGTGCAGAGTTTGTTTGGGGGGTGATACAAGCATTCTAAAATTAGACAGTGCTGGCATAGCAGGTAAAGCTGCCACTTGAGGTGCCAGCATCCCATATGGGCACTGGTTCGAGTCCTGGCTGCTCCACTTCTGATCCAGCTCTCGGCTATGGCCTGGGAAAGCAGTAGAAGATGGCCCAGGTCCTTGGCCTTTGCACCTGCCTCAGGGACTCAGAGGAAGCTCCTGGCTTCTGGCTTCAGTTCAGCCCAGCTCCAGCCGTTGTGGCCATTTGGGGAGTGAACTAGAGGATGGAGGACTTCTTTCTCTCTCTCTCCCTCTCTCTCTCACTCTCTCTCTTTGCTTCTGCCTCTCTGTAACTCTGCCTTTCAAATAAATAAATAAATCTTAAAAATTAGACAGTGGCAATTTACAATTCTAAATTTATTGACAAACAATTTTATACTTGAAAAGGTAGAATTTTATGGCATGCTATAAATCAATAAAGTTTTCTTATATACATATATATGTATACACTTACACACAGTATACTTGAAAATGTTGGGCCAGCGCCATGGCTCACTTGGTTAATCCTCCGCCTGCGGCGCCAGCATCCCATATGGGCACCGGGTTCTAGTCCTGGTAGCTCCTCTTCCAGTCCAGCTCTCTGCTCTGACCCAGGAGGGCAGTGGAGGATGGCCCAACTGCTTGGGCCCTGCACCTGCATGGGAGACCAGGAAGAAGCACCTGGCTCCTGGCTTCGGATCGGCACAGCGCCAGCCATAGTGGCTATTTCGGGAGTGAACCAATGGAAGGAAGACCTTTCTCTCTGTCTCTCTCTCTCACTGCCTATAACTCTGTCAAATAAAAAAAATGTTTAAAATGTAATTTCAAGTTTATAAGTTTATTTTGGTACAAAAAGTTTTGAAATTCAGGCATTAAGGGGTTTTTCAAAAAGTGCTTGGAGACTGCACATTACAAAACAACTATACATTGATTCCAAAGATTTTTACACCTAAATATACTTATCTTCTAATTCCATTTTTCCATGAATATTTTTTTAGAAACAACTAAAGCGTTCCCATTCACTGACTCAGCCCCTAAACGCACACAACAGACAAGAGTGGACCGGGACAAGTTCCCTGGACGGTGCTACTTCTGGAACTGGGAATTCCCAAGTGGGTGGCAAGGACGCACGTGGGCCAGCACTGCTGCTTCCCAGAGTGCACATAATTAGGAAGCTGGAATCAGGAGGGGGCCCAGGTCTTGAACCCAGCCACTCTGACATGGGACATGGACATCCCAAGCAGCTTTTCATCCAATATGAACAATGTCCACCCCTCCTCCATGAACTTTTTGAAGTACCTTCATAATATATACACAGTATATGTGTGTGTGTGTGTGTGTGTGTAATATATATGTACTATATGATCTTGGGTTATTCAATCTACCTGAGCCTCAATTTGTTATCTCTATAGTGTTCTGTGAGGATTTATGAATAGATAATTTCACAAATATTGGTGTGTAATTAATTTAAGTGATATACATATCACTTGACCCCATGCTTGGCACAGAGCAGGCCCTCTGATTCTGACATCTGTTATGGGAACTTCTTCAGGCTGCAGCAAGCCTGTTTTATGTGCTTTCTCAGTGTACAATAGCTAGTCATTCTCCTCCATATTAATTTGTTCAGCTAACACTTGAAAATCATAGTTATTAAACTACTCCTAAGTTTAGCTCTCTTCCTGATGAATAAACCCAGTTGTATAGCACTTACCTAACTGGTAATTTTACATGTACCTGCTTGAGTGATTCATGTGTGTCCCATGCCGGACAGTTCCAAGAAGGCAGGGCCAATGCCTGTTACTGTTCCACTCTGATTCACTCTGAATCAGGGCTGGTCCCGGGCCAGACTCACAGGACTCAAGAAATAGTTGTTGAATGAGTAGATGGATAGATAGGTAGATAGATAGATAGATAGATAGATAGATAGATAGAAGATAGACAGACAGATAGATAGATAGATAGATAGATATTGTATCTGCTCATTGAGTGGCTTTGCTATAAAACATTGTTAGTGAGGAGCATGGTGTGGAGAGAAGGCAGGTCGTCACACAGAATGTAGGTTGTCATAGCTGAATCACCTGGGGTAACTTTTTTAAGGTTACCTGATACCTTCTTCCAAAAGCATATGATACCAGGACTTCTCAAGTGCTACCTCAGGGGAAGGAAGGCCCACTGTATCCCAAAATACACCTCACACAGCCAGTCTCTGTTAACAGAAGTTCTGTAATGGAACACAAAACCTTCCACTCATAGTCAGAGATAAAGGTTAAGGTACAAACACCTTGGCCAGGGCGATATTGCCGAAACACCACCAACTGGTCCAGGAGTCATCAAAGCTGAACTTTAGACTTACATATATACATATTTATCCCTCTTCCCTTCCTGTCATATAACCATATCCAAAGTTGAGGCAAGTCTGAAGTATGCATAGATAGGCCGCTGAGCAAGCAAAGGTGCGGAGAAACAGAGCGCAAGAGGGGACAGATACAGGGAGTCTTCGGAACACTCATGGAGAATACATATGATGAAAAACTATGCTCAGGGTTAGATGTTTTGCATCAAAATAAACTTTGTCATTAAAAAAAAGTTTGTTTATCTGAGAGGGAGAGAGAGCTCCCATCTGCTGGTTTACTTCCCAAATGCCAGCAACAGGCCTGGGGGGCCAGAGCTGGAAGCTGAGAACTCGATCCAAGTCTCCCTGGTGGGTAATGGGAATCCAAGTACTTCAGCCATCACCACTGTCTTCCAGGATCTGCATTAGCAGGAAGCTGGAGTCAGGAGCCAGAGCTGAGAGTCAAACCCAGGCTTCCCCACGTGGGACGCAGGCATCCTAATTGGTGTCTTAATCACCAGGCAAAATACTGACTCAAAAATGGCTTATCTATATATTATATATATGTATATATATATATATATTATATATGTATGTGTATATATGTAATATATATACACACACATATATATATATGAAAGACAGAGTGACACGGACAGAAATTTTTCTACCCTCTGGTTCACTCTCCAAATGGCTGTAACGGCTAGGACCAGGCCAGGAGGAAGCCAGGAGCCAAGAATTCTGTCCAGGTTTTCCACGTGGGTGGTAGGAAACCAAGTACCATGGCTATAGTCCTCTGCCTCCCAGGCGCATTAGCAGGAAGCTGGATCAGATACACGGCACAGCTGGGACTTCCAACAGGCACTCCAATATGGCATGCAGGTGTCCCAACCAGTGTCCAGTGGCTTAACCCACTGTGCCACAACAACCTGCCTGCCAAGCCCACATTTTAATTTTATTTATCCACAAACTGTTTAAAGTATGCTCATAGGATAAGATGCGTAAGTCTTCATCTTAGTTTCACTGGCATCAAACCTTACCCTCTCTTGGGCCCATATACTTTCTGCTCTCAAAATAAAAATTTATAAGTTGTACTGCCCAGGTGTGGGGACTGTGTTGGCAATCCGGACCTGACCACTGGCCCATCCAGTACTGCTCCTATAGATTGGCAGGGAGGAAGTTTCTTGCCTACTCTGTGACACCTTCATTCTTAGTTCCCAGTACATGTTAGATGCTATTCAACCGAGTCCTAGCTGCTAACTCATGTTTATACGCTCTACCTTTGGATCCAGTCTGATCCCCAAGATCCTATACTGTATTCATATTCTATGTTTAACCTTTTAAACTGTAAAATACAATGCACACTGAGCTTGAAATACAAATATACACTTTAACACACTGTTACCAAGTTGACATCTATATAACTTACATATAGCTACATATATTTTATATGCTTACTTTCATTATGCACACATATATAAAATATTATATTAATTTTATTACATGTAAATTAAGCCTCAATAGGAATGATTTTAAAGGAAAAAAAGGAAATGATACATTGCAAACACCTCCAAAGTCTCCCACCCATAGTCCTTTTTCCACCACAATTTCTACATTCCTCAAGAAATCATTATTCTGACTTTTTTGGTATTCATTTGCTTTGCTTTTCTTTATGTATTTAGCACCTAAGTAATCATCCCTAAAAAAATACCTTAACTTTGCCTCCTTCTATACTTTGTATAAACAGAATCATACAATATATAATTCCACTGTGTCTGATTTTCTCCATTCAACATTTTAAAAATTCATCCACATTATTGCCTATTGTTGATGTTCATTCATTCTACCATGATAGCTACTCTGTTTATTTTTAGTTTAAGGTTACTGTAAGTAAAACTACTATGAACATTCATCTACGTGTCTTTGGATGTACATGTGTGACATTTCTGTTGTATATATGTTTAGGAGGACAAGTCTGGTGGTAATCTACCCACTGGTGAGCTAATATTTGTGTCTTTGCTAGGTAACGCCAAACAATTTTATGAAATAATTGGATGGCCGGAGCCGAGGCTCAATAGGCTAATCCTCTGCCTGTGGCGCCAGCACACCGGGTTCTAGTCCCGGTTGGGGCGCCAGATTCTGTCCCGGTTGCTCCTCTTCCAGTCCAGCTCTCTGCTGTGGCCTGGGAGTGCAGTGGAGGATGGCCCAGGTGCTTGGGCCCTGCACCCGCATGGGAGACCAGGAGGAAGCACCTGGCTCCTGGCTTCGGATTGGCACAGCACGCCGGCCACAACGCGCCATCCGTAGCAGCCACTTGGGGGGTGAACCAATAGAAAAAGCAAGACCTCTCTCTCTCTCTCTCTTACTGTCTAATTCTGCCTGTAAAAAAAAAAAAATTAAAAAAAGAAATAATTGGAGCAATTTCTGTTCTGACCAGGAATGCATGAGGTTCTGGATGGTATTAGACTTTAATTTTAGCTGATCTGGTAAAAGGTATGATTTCACTATCATTTTTAATATGCATTCCCACTCCCATGGGTTTGGGGGGACTTCGGGAGGAGCAAGTGAGCATACTTTCTTTCCTAGGATCAGCTTCTCCTGTGGATTTCTTTCCCACCTACCCGTGTGAATTCATTAACTCTTTCTGCATCACAGGTTACACAAAACAGAGTGACTTAAAACAATAAACATTTATTGTCTCACACACCCATTTGTGTAGGTCAGGAATCTGGGAGTGCCTTCGCTGAATGGTTCTGGCTCATTCTCTCATGAGGTCGCATCAAGATGTCTGCCAGGGTTCCAGTCAGCTGGAGGCTCTGGAGGGGCCAGAGGGTTCACTTCTAAGGTAGTTCATGGACGTGCCTACAAGTCAGTGCTGGCTGCTGGCAGGAGGCCTCGGGCCTGTCCACAGGGGTGCCCTGAGTGTCTTCAGCACATGACTGCTGACTTCCCCCAAGTGAATCATGCTTCATATGATCCAGCCTTGGAAATCAAGTCTGCCACATTCTAGTCATTAGGAAAGAGGCTCCAAGCATAGGACAGGGAATCAAGCGCCACTTTTTTGAAGGATAGCATATCCAAGAACTTGTGACAGGTTTCTTTAAAGATTTATTTTTATGTATTTGAAAGGCAGAGTGATAGAGAGAGGGAGAGATAAACAGAGAGGCTTCCATCAGCTGGTTCACTTCTCAAATGGTCACAATGGCCAGGGCTGTGCCAGACCGAAGTCAGGAGCCTGGAACTCCATCCTGGTCTCCTACATGGATGGCAGGGGCCCAGGGACATGGGCCATTTTCTGCTGCTTTCCCAGACACATTAACAGTGAGCTGGATGATAAGTGCTAGGGCTCAAGCTGGCACTCCGGGGAAGCTGGCATCACAAGTGGCAGCCAAGCCAAACTCGCTGCTGGCGCCGCGGCTCACTAGGCTAATCCTCCACCTTGCGGCGCCGGCACACCAGGTTCTAGTCCCGGTCGGGGCGCCGGATTCTGTCCCGGTTGCCCTTCTTCCAGGCCAGCTCTCTGCTGTGGCCCAGGAGTGCAGTGGAGGATGGCCCAAGTACTTGGGCCCTGAACCCCATGGGAGACCAGGAGAAGCACCTGGCTCCTGCCATCGGATCAGCACGGTGCGGCCACAGTGGCCATTGGAGGGTGAACCAACGGCAAAGGAAGACCTTTCTCTCTGTCTCTCTCTCTCACTGTCCACTCTGCCTGTCAAAAAAAAAAAAAAAAAAAAAAAAACCACCAGACAGGGCGCTGTGGCATAATGGGCTAAGCCTCTGACTGAGGCACTGACATCCTATCTGGGCGCTGGTTCATGTCCCAGGTGCTCCTCTTCCAATCCAGATCTCTGCTAATGGCCTGGAAAAGCAGTAGAAGATGGCCCAAGTGCTTGGGCCCCTGCACTCGTGTGGGAGACCCAAAAGAAACTCCTGGCTCCTGGCTTCAGATTGGCGCAGCTCCAGCCATTGCAGCCATTTGAAAAGTGAACCAGGAAATGGAAGACTTTTCTGTTGCTTCCTGTCTCTGTCTGTAACTCTACCTCTCAAATGAATAAATAAAATCTTAAAAAAAATTTTAAACATTAAAAAAATAAAACCACAGCATAATTAAAAATTTTGTGATTCTTCACCATTTGGCAGTTGCCAAAGTAATCATCATTTTAGGCATCAAAAAACTTAATTTTAATTTGGCAGTTTTAAAGGTACTGGGTGAGGGTTTGATGAGAAACAGAAAGTGTGCATAGCCTCCAAGTTTCTTCTCACAAAATACTTATTAGTTACAAAGGAAATTGCAATAACTTTACAGTGTAAAAACTTGGCAAAAAAAAAAAAAAACTTTGGCCAATTAATCAAAATTAACATCACCAGTAATAAAACATAGCAACACCACATGACTTCCAAGATAATGCACTGGAGACACATAACAGCACTTCTGTGGCATTCCAGTCAAAATGTGCACCCCAATCATGAGGAAACATCAGATCATCAGATAGGAGAAACTCACACAATGAACAGTCCACAAAACAGCCAGGTGGTACTCCTCAGTGACATCAGGGACACGAGGAACAAGGAGGGGTGAGCTGCTGTTCCAGATTAAAGAGGATCAGGCGACAAGATGACCAAAAACAAAGCATGACGAATGTTCATGTTTTGATTTTTTTTTAAAGTGTGCTGCGATTATATAAAATGCCAACATAGGAGAAAGCTGAGTGAAGAATGTACAGGAATTCCATCTACTATTTTTGCAACTCGCTGATAAATTTAGAATTACTCTCAAAACAAAAATTTTAAAAATAAGACTGTTATAAAAATATAAATCTTAAAGGATCTACCAAAAATACAAGTGATATAACGACATCTGAAGCTCACTGGTCTTTAACACAAGCAGCTACTGGGAAGAACTACAGTTATTTGTATATGGCCTCCTTCTTGCCCCGCCTCTACTACTACCAAACCCTGGCAATGAACCCACGCCAGCTGTCTGTTTAGAATATATTTCTGAGTCTGTCAATGTCCTGCTTAAAAATTTATCAATATCGGCTGGTGCCGCGGCTCAATAGGCTAATCCTCTGCGGCGCTGGCACACTGGGTTCTAGTCCCAGTCAGGGTGCCAGATTCTGTCCCGGTTGCTCCTCTTCCAGGCCAGCTCTCTGCTGTGGCCAGGGAGTGCAGTGCAGGATGGCCCAAGTGCTTGGGCCCTGCACCCACATGGGAGACCAGGAGAAGCACCTGGCTCCTGGCTTTGCATCAGCGCAGTGTGCTGGCCGCAGCGGCCACTGGGGGGTGAACCAACAGAAGGAAGACCTTTCTCTCTGTCTCTCTCTCTCTCACTGTCCACTCTGCCTGTCAAAAAAAAAAAAAAAAAATCTATCAGTATCTTTTCCTATCTTCGTATAAATCCATCTTCCCTAGCTGGGGATTCTTACATGAATCCTTGGCCATAACTGTATGGAACTGAACATATTCCCTAAGACATGCCATATGCTAGTCCCTCTTATTTGCCTGGAAAACATGATTTTTCTTGAAGATTAATTTCCAAATGTCTATAAAATTGGGGGGGGGGGCGGGGAGGCGGGCTTTTTCCTCTCCAAATAAAGTTCACTGTTCTATCGTCTGCCTCGTATAGCCCTTAGTAGCTATGTCCCTTGTATGTTCTGTGTTATAATTAGGATCTTCTCTATCTGGCTTTGTAGGGTTTAGGTTTTTCCAGAGTCCTGGTGATTCCCAGAGGTCAACGCCTAAGCTTTACATTTGCCCACTAACAGTCACAGAAACACACAAACAGTAAGTATAGTAGTTATTTATTGCCATGTAACAAAATACTCTAAATATTTGCAGCTTAAAGCAACAAACACTATTATACCATATGTATAGTTTCTGAGAGTCAGGAACAGCATAGATGGATGGGTTCTGTCTCAAGGTCATTGACAAAGCTCAGGTGTCAATCAGGGTTTCAGTCCTTCAAACACTTGACTGAGGCAGACGAATGTGTCACAAGTCTGTTGACGAAAAGCCTGTTTCTCCTTGGCTGTGGGCAGAGCATGTTTTTACTGGTTGGGCCTCTGAGGGCTGCTGACTGTGAGCTGGCTTCCTCCAGGGCAAGTGATGGAAGAGAAGGAGCAAGGACAAAGGCATAATTACTTTTTTAATCTATCTCAGAAGTGGGATACCATCACTTTTGCCATATTCCATTGGCCCCACAGGACACAGACATGCAGATCAGGAGGCTGGGCCCATTAGGGGCTATCCTGGAGGCAAATGACCTCAGTAGGCACTCATTCAAGGTCTGAATGAATAAATGAAGTGATGTCATCCAGACCACATCCTGAAGCACTCAGGATCAAAGAACCAAAAGGAACTCATTCATCGCAGGGATGTCTTAGAACAAAAAGTTGTTCCCAGACACTGATTAGGACCACGAAAACCCTTGAGAAGCTCCCATTCATTTTCCACCTCCTCTCTGTACAGAACTTGGTCATTTTTCAGGAAATAAACGCAGAGTGGGGGTGATGGGGTGATTGCCCTGAGGCCAACCGAGGATCAGATGACCCAGCAGGAGTCTTCCTGTCCACTGAGTTATCTGGCTGAGTTGTAGATGAGCACACTTTCTGGGGACTGTTGAGTTGTTTACAATGATGAGTCTTCCTTCCTTGGTAAAGATTGGCTCAAGGCGCCAGGGGCTGGCCAGGTCAAAGCACGATAACCTGGTAAGATTTTTAATTTGCTGATTTTAGGATGATGCATACTTTCCCACTACATCCTATTATCTGGTATGAAAACAGAACAAATAATTGACCATTGTTGTAGATTCTTACAAAAGATTCTCATGAACTTAACGGTTATATACCCTGAAGGAGGACTGGTAGCCTCATGCCCTTATGTTGTCTTTTGTCTGGGACTACTTCTTCCCTGTATGGGCTGTCCTTTCCCTACCTTTTTTTTTTTTTTTTTTTTTTTGACAGGGGCAGAGTTAGACAGTGAGAGAGAGAGAGACAGAGAGAAAGGTCTTCCTTCCGTTGGTTCACCCCCCAAATGGCCGCTACGGCCAGCGCGCTGCACTGATCCGAAGCTAGGAACCAGGTGCCTCCTCCTGGTCTCCCATGCGGGTGCAGGGCCCAAGCACTTGGGCCATTCTCCACTGCACTCCCAGGCCACAGCAGAGAGAGCTGGACTAGAAGAGGAGCAACCGCCGCCAGCCTCCCTACCTTCTAATCCCAACCCATTGTAATTCTATCAGTTCTGGTTCCAGCCAAGCCTCTCCTCCTTCAAGATCCTGTGATCAGTCCCTGCAGAGTTCTCCCTTCCTTCCTGGAAAAACCCTGCCTCTCAATTTGCTTCACTCTTGGAGTACTTGACTTTCCTAAGTCTTTAAGCACATGCAAGATCTATCGTACGTATTCTTATCCTCTGCCTCTCCAAAAGAAATATTTCTTCCATGAACAAATGGCTACTTTGATTCCCTTTCACAGAGTCTAAGTTTAAATTAACCACAAGGGCTTTTTATTCCTGAAAACTCTGGAGTAAAGACTTTTATCATCTTCAAACTGTTTTTCAATCTGTTCCCTTTTTAGTCTTTTTATTTTCTTTTTTGCTTTCTACTGCAATCTCAAATTCTTTAAATTATTACACTTTAAAAGACAGAACGCCCATACTGTGAAATTAACAGGTTACACATGGGCTGTGTTCACACACTTCCCCTTTAACAAAATGCAATTCGCTAATCACACGCATTTCTAAAGCCCTTTGAAAATGTGTGTCATGTTTATGGGTGGCCGCATTCCAGGGAACTGAGTACGTACTACAGAAAGAGAAGAGGCTTAGGGGTGGGGAGGAAACTCTTACAAGGCGAGAGAACTGAGCATGTGCAAGGCTCAGCGCTAAATGAAGGACAGAGGAATGCAGTTTTGGAAATACTGCAGGCAATGAAAAGAGAAAAGGAATTGAAGGGAGAGAGGGGAGTCTGACCACACTCAGGAAGTCACCCAGAATCCGCAGATAGAGAGGGTGCCCGGGGGAGGGTGCCCCTCCATCAGAGCGCCACCCATAGGTGGTTGTTGACATCCAGGCCCCGCCTTGTGGGGGATGCCCAGACCAAGATGACAGTGTTTGTGCTCCGAGTCCTGTGTACCAGTCCTTTACCTAATTTACACGCTGTCACCTGTATGGGAACTGTAGCTTTGGGTTTTTAAGAAGTGGGGGGTTGGGGGGAGGGAGTGTGGAGTGCTGGCTCTGTCACTTTGAAGCTGGCAAGTTACCTGCTGTCTCGGAATCTCCCTTTTCCCATCTATATGGGGGCTAATAATAGCTGCCACACAGGATTGTTGCAAGGAATACTTCTTAGTTGGTGCTCAGTAAACAGCAACTATAGGGAAACAGTGTCGTGTGGTGCTTAAAAGCATGAAATCTGGACCTGGGTGGGGGCTGAATCCTTGCTTTGTAACCTCTCTGTGTGACTTTCACTGTGCCTCCTTTTCCTAATCTATCCAGTGGAGATAATAATAGTCCAGTTTCTATCTCACACGGGGTTGATGCAGGATAGATATGAGGGTTATCATTTCCAGCATGTCACGTAAGCAGCACTCAGGAGATGGAAATAGCAATAGTGGTAATCGCTGTTGTTCTCCTTGTTACAAAAGATGCAGGGGGAGGCGAGGGTTGTGTGTGCTTTATCGTTACACAGGTATTTGTTCTTTCTCAGTTTTGAGCTAGGAGATCAAATGACCTATTTCCAAATAAATACAAATGTTAATCCATTAAAAATTAAAAGAGTGGCTCTGGGGCTGAACTCCATGGGTTCGCATCCAGCGTCCACTCTGGACTAGCAGTCTGATCCTGTAGCTCCATTCCGGCATCTATGAGTTGGGGGTAACAGTGGGGGTTCCTAGGACTGAATGAATTAACATATGTCAATTAGAACAGTGCCGGTGCACAGTAAACATGCTAGCTGTTCTTATCATAAACGCCAATCAGCCAGAACTGAGTTTTTAGGCATCTCTGTGTGTAATTTGAAAGCTTGCTATTTTACACAGCTAAAAAGTTTATGTATTTCGTAGTGGTGAAGCCAGACTACCAGCTCCCTCGGAAATAAGCCAGGCTTTTAGCCATAAAAGGTTTTCAACTGGGTCCCAGCTGACCATCCCTTCAGTGGCGATGTGTATAGCAGATGGTGAACTGCATTTTTAAAATTATTCCTTCCAAAGACAGACTGTAAAATTCTCAGCAAAATTAAATGCCTTCATTACAAGATAGTGTCACTGTCTCAACTCTCCCACCCAGCGTAACCACTCACCAGGGGGGCAGGGGAGAGGGTCCCACACAATTAAAGAGACCTCATACTCAGGCGAATCTCCTGCGTGCCTCTGACCGCGGTTTCTGACGGCGTGCCAAAGCCAGCCACTTCAAATCACATTTTTACTTTGCTCTCTGGCTGTACTGCAGCAACAGCACAAGTCGTTCGTTCAGATACCGGAAGGGCTTACAGTCCAGGAAACTTTTTTTTTTTCCCTTGTCTTCAGCCAATAAACATGTAGCATGGTGATGTCAGCCCACAGTAATGCAAGATGACTTAACTGTTGGATAGGTGACAGGAATTCCACTGACACCAGGATCACAATGAAACTGCTTAGCTGCTAAATTAGTCATATTGTACGTTACAGATAAGTCACTTTCAAACTGTGATTAACTCCCCAACAGCACTATTGTCTGGGCAGGGAAGTCGGGGCCCCATCACTCATACTTTAAATGATCACATCCGGTTACTCCAGTGTCAGAACAACACAAACAAGGAGGTTAGGGAACTTGACTGTATCCCGGGCCCTTTGAAAAGGGACAGTGTGAAAAAGAAACATTTTTCCTCTTTTACGGGAACGTGTATATGCAATTTCCTTGACTGTCTCCTAAAATCGGTCACCGTAATCTCCTGATGATCTTCTCCATCCAAATGGGGTACGAATCGGGTCCCATTCCTCCATGATCACAAGGGTTATTTAGTGTTTCATTCTCCTCACACAAACTGGCCTCTGTCCTAAGATTCAACTCCACTGTGAAAGGGAGCTTTCAACCAATGGAAAACCACAATGAGCTTCATACCACTTATTCCACAGCATCCGTTGTTAGAATAATGCTTGATTTTTTTTTCTATTCCTAACATATATGTGGTACAAAGGATTTAGGATTTACTAAAAGCTACAAAAAAAAAAAAAAAGAAGAAGAAGAAGAAGACCCCCACAATCCCACCCTACCCCCAAACAACCATAGCTAAAATTTTGTTGTAATTTCTTCTGGTCCCCAAAAGACTCAATGAACACGACAGCATCACAAACTCCTTGCCTGCAGTGTGGTGGTTGCTGGGCATAGAAAGATAAACACTGTTCCCCAGCCAGTGTTCAGCTTAAGGAAATGGGGATTACCTGGACACACGAGAGATGCTTGGTGGCGGTTGGAGAGATGGGCGTGAGGGCAGAAGATGGTGGAAAGGTTGTTAGAGCAGACTGGAGAACCCCCAGACCAGAGCTACTCAGAGTGTGGTCCTCCAGGTGACAGCGGATTTTACGAGCTACAAGCTACCCACACAAACTGAGAGTAAGCATTTAAAACTTTCAGAGCAACTTGGCAGAGTAATGGTATTTAGGTTGAATCTAATGATTTTTAAAATTTTATATTTCTATTTCACTTTTATTTTATTAATTTTTATTTTCAATAATATCAGTCTCATAATGGATTAGAAATAATACAAAATTCCTCTATTGATATAAATAATGTGAAAACCAGTGTCCTGAGAGATGTAATAGCTTAGCTAAGGGTAGGCTCATGAACCATTCTGGATGCACAAAAACTGGGAAAGTTCCAGGCAAATCAGATGAATTTGTCACCTAAAAAGTGTTTAATTCCAAGAAAAAAACCAGCTTCACAGAAGAGACCAAAGGGACACAATCATCAAAGAAATAATAGAAGAAAATAAAGTCTTAGTCTTCAGGCCAAGGGGGCTCACTAATGGCCAGGAAAGATTACTAAAAGGAGAAACACAATGGGCTGTATCCTGAGGCATTTTCTAAATTCCAAAGATCAAGACAAAAATCTTACAAGATTACACACACACAGCAAATTGAATTCAACAAAACAAAATAATCATATAGTGAAACACAATATTTCACAATATAATGTTCTTTTACCAAAAGAGATATTTGCTTTCACTAAGAGAAAAAAACTTAAGAAAGAATTGTCTCATATACCTATGCAACAATGAAAATAGCAAAGTGAAAACAGGACACAAAAAAGCAGGAAAGAGGAAAATGTGAACATGTTAATATTAAGAATTAGAGGGGCTGGCACTGTGGCGCAGCAGGTTAAAGCCCCGGGCTGCAAACCCATAGGGTCGCTGGTTTAAGTCCCAGCTGCTCCATTTCCAATCCAGCTCTCTGCTATGGCCTGGGACAGTAGTGGAAGATGCCCCAGGTGCTTGGGCCCCTGCACTCGTGTGGGAGGCCCAGAAGAAGCTCCTGGCTCCCAGCTTCAGATCAGCACAGCGCAAGCCATTGCGGCCAACTGGGGAGTGAACCAGCAGATGGAAGATCTCTCTCTCTCTCCCTGCCTCTCATTCTCCGTCTGTGTAACTCTGACTTTCAAATAAATGAATAAGTCTTAAAAAAATAATTAGAATAATTTCTTGGCATCAAATTTGTGTCTAAACTTCCTGGTTGGGAACAAGGAGGTTAGTAATCATAATGAGTAATATCGTTGTAGTACAATAAAGGAAGAAGCATTAAGTTTCTCAGCAAGACTTTTTTTTCTTAGCACTGAGCTCTGAAACACATTTTCGCACAGATTTAATACTGGGGCCTCAACTGGCATAGTAGGCACTGCCCTTGACACCACTCATTCATAATTGCACGATGAATCGCACGGACGTGATTCTTCCAGGGATCTGCAAGACAACGAAAGCTTTCAATATGTATAAATACATTGCAGCCTGAAGACGCTGCTTGATTCAAGGACAGATTTCCCCAGAGATCTATATGAATGGTATGTCACTTTTAGAGTTCTCGGGATATTATTTCTCTCAGCCAGGCTTGTGTAATAATCAGTAATTTGAAGTCTCATCATGTGTGAAAACGAGTTATTCAGATGATCTTTATTGTTGATTGAAGGTATACAAAGTGTGAAATTTCAGGAGGCTGTTTGTAACAGAGGTTAAAACACCACTTGAGGCCGCCGCCGTGACTCACTAGGTTAATCCTCAGCCTCCAGCACCGGCATCCCATATGGGCGCCCGTTCTAGTCCCGGTTGCTCCTCTTCCAGTCCAGCTCTCTCCTGTGGCCTGGGAAAGCAGTAGAGGATGGCCCAGGTGCTTGGGCCCCTGCACCTGCATGGGAGACAGGGAGGAAGCACCTTGCTCCTGGCTTTGGATCGGCACAGCTCTGGCCATAGCGGCCATTTGGGGGGGTGAACCAATGGAAGGAAGACCTTTCTCTCTGTCTCTCTCTCTCTCACTGTCTGTAATTCTGTCAAATAAATAAAATAAATTTAAAAAATTAAAAAATGTTTAAAAACACCACTTGAACCACCCACACCCTGTATTGCAGTGCCTGGGTCAAGTCTGGCTCCACTCCCAAAGTCAGCTTCCTGCTGATGTGCACCACACGAAGACTTGAGTTTTTGGGTCCCTGCCGCCCATGTGAGAGACCTGCACTGAGTCCCCAGCTCCCAGGCTCAGCCTTTCCCAGACCCCACTGCTGCAGGCATCTGAGGGGTGAAGCAGCGGATGGAAGCTCGCTCCCTCTCTCTCTATACCTTTCAACTAAGTATTTAAAAATTCAAAACCAAAACCTTCTAACTTCAAAGGAAATATAGTTGGACTTTGAGTACTGATAAGAGCGTTGGACATCAATATGTCCAATTATGCTTCAAATAATAAATGTTATTTAGAAGTATAAATAAAATTTAAGATTTTATTAGTTTTACCTCTGATACCCTCAAGAAATTTAATAAATGTTATAATTACTTTCATTAATGTAAACAAGTTTATCAAAATTTTGTTATATTAAGTGCTAATAATTTTAAGGTAGAAAAACTTTCATATACTCTACTAAGAGACTATTGGAACTCATAGAAGATTTTGGCAAAGTAGCAGGGTATAAAATCAATGCACAAAAATCAACAGCCTTTGTATACACAGACAATGCCATGGCTGAGGAAGAACTTCTAAGATCAATCCCATTCACAATAGCTACAAAAACAATCAAATACCTTGGAATAAACTTAACCAAGGACGTTCAAGATCTCTATGATGAAAATTACAAAACCTTAAAGAAAGAAATAGAAGAGGATACCAAGAAATGGAAAAATCTTCCATGCTCATGGATTGGAAGAATCAATATCATCAGAATGTCCATTCTCCCAAAAGCAATCTATAAATTCAATGCAATACCAATCAAGATACCTAAGACCTTCTTCTCAGATCTGGAAAAAATGGTGCTAAAATTTATATGGAGGCACAAGAGACCTCGAATAGCTAAAGCAATCTTGTACAACAAAAACAAAGCCGGAGGCATCACAATACCAGATTTCAGGACATACTACAGGGCAGTTGTAATCAAAACAGCATGGTACTGGTACAGAAACAGATGGATAGACCAGTGGAACAGAATTGAAATACCAGAAATCAACCCAAACATCTACAGCCAACTTATATTTGATCAAGGATCTAAAACTAATTCCTGGAGCCAGGACAGTCTATTCAATAAATGGTGCTGGGAAAATTGGATTTCCACGTGCAGAATCATGAAGCAAGACCCCTACCTTACACCTTACACAAAAATCCACTCAACATGGATTAAAGACCTAAATCTACGACCTGCCACCATCAAGTTACTAGAGAACATTGGAGAAACCCTTCAAGATATTGGCACAGGCAAAGAGTTTCTGGAAAAGACCCGGGAGGCACAGGCAGTCAAAGCCAAAATCAACTATTGGGATTGCATCAAATTGAGAAGTTTCTGTACTGCAAAAGAAACAGCCAGGAGAGTGAAGAGACAACCGACAGAATGGGAAAAAATATTTGCAAACTATGCAACAGATAAAGGGTTAATAACCAGAATCTACAAAGAGATCAAGAAACTCCACAAAAACAAAACAAACAACCCACTTCAGAGATGGGCCAAGGACCTCAATAGACATTTTTCAAAAGAGGAAATCCAAATGGCCAACAGGCACATGAAAAAATGTTCAAGGTCACTAGCAATCAGGGAAATGCAAATCAAAACCACAATGAGGTTTCACCTCACCCCGGTTAGAATGGCTCACATTCAGAAATCTACCAACAACAGATGCTGGCGAGGATGTGGGGAAAAAGGGACACTAACCCACTGTTGGTGGGAATGCAAACTGGTCAAGCCACTATGGAAGTCAGTCTGGAGATCCCTCAGAAACCTGAAGATAACCCTACCGTTCGACCCAGCCATCCCACTCCTTGGAATTTACCCAAAGGAATTTAAATTGGCAAACAAAAAAGCGGTCTGCAGCCTAATGTTTATTGCAGCTCAATTCACAATAGCTAAGACCTGGAACCAACCTAAATGCCCATCAACGGTAGACTGGATAAAGAAATTATGGGATATGTACTCTTTAGAATACTATACCGCAGTAAGAAACAACGAAATCCAGTCATTTGCAACAAAATGGAGGAATCTGGAACACATCATGCTGAGTGAAATAAGCCAATCCCAAAGGGACAAATACCATATGTTCTCCCTGATCGGTGACAACTGACTGAACACCAAAAAGGAAACCTCCTGAAGTGAAATGGACACTATGGGAAACGGTGACTTGATCAGCATAGCCCTGACTGTTAATGAACAACTTAATACATTATCCCTCTTAGTAGTTTTTTTGTCTGTTCTACTTAATATGACTGGTTTAATTCTGTAATTATTACACAGTTATTCTTAAGTGTTGAAAATTAACTGAAATGTGATCCCTGTTAAACATAAGAGTGGGAATAAGAGAGGGAAGAGATGTATAATTTGGGACATGCTCAAGCTGACTTGCCCCAAATGGTAGAGTTAGAAACATACCAGGGGATTCCAATTCAATCCCATCAAGGTGGCATGTACCAATGCCATCTCACTATTCCAAGTGATCAATCTCAGTTCACAATTGATCATAATGAAAGGACTAAGAGTCAAAGGGAGCACATAAACAAGTCTAGTACCTGCTAACACTAACCGATAGAATAAATAAAGGGGAGAGTGATCCAACATGGGAAGTGAGATACTCAGAAGACTCATAGAATGGCAGATGTCCTAAATAGCACTCTGGCCTCAGAATCAGCCCTAAAGGCATTCCGATCTGGCTGAAAAGCCCATGAGAGTATTTCAGGCATGGAAAGCCAAGACACTCTGGCAAAAGATCTCTGTGAGTGAGATCCCAGTGGAAAGAACAGGTCTTCAAAGAAGGAGGTACCTTTCTCTGAAGAGAGGAGAGAACCTCCACTTTGACTATGACCTTGTCTAAACAAGATAAGAATCGGAGAACTCAGAGGGCTTCCATAGCCTTGGAAACTCATGACTGGAGCATAGGGAGATTACTGATGCCATAGACAGGAGTGTCAATTGGTAAAGTCAACAACAGGAGTCACTGTGCACTTACTCCTCATGTAGGATCTCTGTCCTTAATGTGCTGTGCATTGAGATTTAATGCTATAACGAGTACTCAAACAATATATTTCACTTTGTGTTTCTATGGGGGTGCAAACTGTTGAAATCTTTACTTAATGTATACTAAACTGATCCTCTGTAAAAAAAAAAAAAAAAAAAAAAAAATTATCAACTCCCAACTTGACTCTCACTGGGATTAAACATGACAATAGGTCTGATCTGATTTCATCATCATTTAAAAAAAATCATCTATTATTTTTCACTTTATGTTTCTGTGTGGGAGCAAACTGTTGAAATCCTTACTTAATGTATACTAAGCTGATCTTCTGTATATTAAGATAATCGAAAATGAATCTTGATGTGAATGGAAGGGGAGAGGGAGTGGGAAAGGGGAGGGTTGTGGGTGGGAGGGACGGTATGGGGGGGAAGCCATTGTAATCCATAAATCATACTTTGGAAATTTATATTCATTAAATAAAAGTTAAAAAAAAAAGAATTCATGTTTGACCTACACATTTGTTTTCCCTGTGAAGTTTTACCACAAAATGGTTTAATTCAATAAATAAATATTTAATGAAAAAAAAGAAAAACTTTCATATATAATTTACTAAAATAAGCATGAATCAGTTCATAAATCAAGTATATATAATATAACTATTTTTTCAAAAAAATTATTTATTTATTTGAGAGCTGGAGTTATAGACAGAGAGAGGGAGAGACAGAGAAAGGTCTTCCATCCTCTGGTTCACTCCCCAAATGGCCACAACGGCTGGAGTTGGGCCAATCCAAAGCCAGGAGCCAGGAGCTTCTTCTGGGTCTCCCATGTGGGTGCAGGGGCCCAAGCCCTTGGGCCAACTTCTACTGCTTTTTCAGGCCATAGCAGAGAGCTGGATCAGAAGAGGAGCAGCCAGAACACAAACCGGCGTCCATATGGGATGCCAGCGCTGCAGGTGGAGCCTTAGCCCACTATGCCACAGCACCATCTCCAAATGATCACTTTTTGTAAAATCTATATTTCTATAAATGCAACATCTATAAAATATAAGTATAGAAAAAGCATTCAATAGATATAATAAAAATGTTAATCCTAGTTGTCGCTCCCCCTCTTCGTGGAGGAACGACTCAGGACCCTGCCTAGGCTTCATATCCGAGTCACGGCACCATTATGTCGCTCCCCGTCTTTGTGGAGGAACGACACAGGACCCTGCGTTGTTCTTTTGTCTGCTCGGCCCTCCCCGGGTTTGCTGCTGGTCCTTCCCGGGTTGGCTGCTGGTCCTTCCCGGGTTGGCTGCTGGTCCTTCCCGGGTTGGCTACCATCCTTTCCACCTCCGTGGAAGGGCGGTTCCCCCTGCCACATTCCCCACTTCCGCGGGGGAGCGGCACACCGCCGGCCGGCTCTCTCGGGGGCTGCACGGGTGTTCCCCTTAGATGTTCCTCTTAGATGTTCCTGGTGCATGCCGTCTCTCTCCTCCTTTATAGTCCTCCTCCGCCAATCCTAACTCGGCTGCCCACATGCCGAGTACGCTGCTCTCCTCCAATCAGGAGCAGGTCCTGCAGCTTGTCAAGTTGGTGAGAGGCAGCTGTGTAGAAGCTGTTGCCTCCTCTCCCAGCGCCATATTGTGGGAGAGCAGATGCATAGAATAAGTCTTAATTCCAGTAACTCAGTCCAGTCCGGGTTGCTCCCCACACTAGTCATCTCTGGATGGTGGGATTTGGATGACTTTTATTTTCTATTTTCTTTTTACTTGTTTGTGTGTTTTTAATGCAAGTATACTTCCTATTTTTGCAAGAAGAAAAATAATAGTATTATTATTTTACTTAGAGGCATGTCGGGGCAAGAAATGTTTCTATATTTATGCCAAACAACCCAGATGACCATCCTGGCTGCCATCTCATAGCTATCCTTTAACAGCTTATACAAACATTTTTAGGATCAGATAGTTTTAAAAAGAACATAAGTTAGGTTGGAGACAAACTCCAACTTTACCATTTTAGCTGTTATATGACTTTGAGGCAGTTTTTAAACGTTTAATTCCCCAGTTCCCTGTCTCAAAAAGGAGTGTGCATTGTTAGGAGCATAAAATGAAATCACTGATACAGGCCAAGTGCCTGAAACAAAATGCGTGCTCAGGGGCAGGCATTTGCTCTTGTGGTTGACACTGACTGAGACACCCACATCCCATCCCGGAGTGCCTGGGTTCCATGTCTGCTTCTGACTCCAGCTTCCTGCGAATGCAGACCCCGGGAGGCAGCAGCGACAAGTCAAGTAACCAGATTCTGGTCACCCGCACGGGACACGGGAATTGTGTTCCCAGCCTCAGCTTTTGTAGGCATTTGGCGAGTAAACCAGCAAATGTGACCTCTGTGCTCAAGAAGTGTTCTGTTTGCCCTGTTCCTAAAAGACCTTGTTCTGGTTCTGTGTATGTTAGTTCTCTTCCCTATGGTGGATTTAAATAAACTTGGTTTCAGTCTAATCAAAGTGATGGAGGCCTGCATATTTTAATCTCTGTTTCGGGTTCTTGCCTCACACACAGATAAGAATTCTACGCAGAGACAAATACAAAGGTGCACAGAGGGAAAACAAGGTGTATTTGAAAGGTTAGCAAATGAACATACATTCGTGTGTGAGTGTGGGCTGCCCCACATGGAGAAACTCCCACCATGCGTAGGCCAGAGGATTGTCCAAAGAAAGAGAGGGAAGCCTGAATAACACCCCCCAACCTTGGTCTTGGGCAAAAAAAGAGGGCTCCCCTCCACCCCCGCCCAGTTCCCAGCCTCTGAGGCAAGGAATGGTACCTCTACATGTGGGAAGCCAGCTACGAATTTTATAGTACCTGCACGTGGAGTTAATATCTTTATAATCCTGGTGGCTCCTCTTCTTGGTCCTGGATGAGACAGGGGCATCCCTGGAAGGTGGATGTTTTCAAAGGACAGCTAAGGAGTTAACCTTACACCGTAGGCTGCAAGGCTTCCAGCTTACTTAGACCTAACTGCCTACCCGCCAGTTCACACCACAAGGAAAAGATTAGAGGAGCAAGGAGGCCTGCGGTCTCGCTTCTCCCACGTTCGTGACTTCGGAGTAAAGAAAGGGAGAAAAAGGAAGACCGGCAGGCAGCAGAGCCCCTGAATGTCAGACGCTGCGTTACGTGTGGTGCTTTACTTAAGGAAGGTTCCATATTCCCAGATGCTTGAACATCTGTGAGGTGTCTCAGGTTTCTACCTTGTTATGATCGCATTTGCCTCTTGAGAACCACCTTACGTTACATCACCATTTACCCTAAAGCAGCCCATTACTCCCCTTTCTGTCCTTACAGAGGCCTTAGTTGTGACAAAAAGGTTCGGTTGGTGACGTCCCTATCACGGTCAGGGCATGTTTTTAGATCTTTCCTTCACAGCTTTCGAGGCTTTAGAAATGGAAATTTTCTTTTTCTCTCCCTTCCTCTGCAGGTCAATATGTCTCCCGTCTTTGTTTTTTAACGTTCATTGGCTCCTAAGCAGCCTTTGTAATAGTAGTTAAACATGCCTTATTTAAATAAGCCTCATTCCATGTGGAGCAACTTAGGACACTAATGAAAGGGGTATCTCTAATTTACGGGCCCAAGTTGTTAACATTTGACTAGATGAGGCCTTCCACAAAGAACTAACGCGCACCAAATTTACAACATGGGAAAGCATCCCAGCCCAAGAATGTCTGAGCCTGTGACAACTCCCTCTCCGTCTAACTTTGCCTCCATATTTCAGAGACAGTTAAGTAATGGCAGAGAGGCCTGCAGGATTTGGGAATGCAGCCTCCCTTCCGAATGATCTATTGCAGTTGTGTTGCGCACCGATTGCACAACAATGGTTTGTATTTTTCTACTTTATCATGAGCCAACGAAGTCTTTTTTCTCCCCCTCCCTCCCTTAAAACCTTACCCTTTCTCATCCTTTATACTTTTGTTGCCCTGATATGAAAACCCTAAAAAGGCAATTACTAATTGCACCCTTCAAAGCCCCAAATGCATGTGATATAATTAGCAATATAAACACAACCAGCATCTTTCCCCACTGACAGCTCTCCCAGCAATTTGTCTGCTGAAGTTCAAGTTTTCTGCCAACACATTTCCCAGGAAATGTCCCCAAATGGCATGTGATCTTTCCCATCTTAGACAAACTGCCTCGGTCAGGTGTCACCCAATGGACCTGCCTGTTTCTGCCTTTATTCTCAACACGATGTTGTCTCTCTAGACTGTTTACTAAGCCCTGGTTTTTCTGCATTGAATTCCATTTTCAGCCCTCTCTCTACACCATGCCTGCCACGTGCACTTGTGCTAACGTACCTTTGCTGTTCCCTCCTGGTTCTCAGGGGTCTCTGAGCAGCCTCAGAACTGTGTGGTCGTTTCCCCAGTTTTCTTGTCTAGTAATTTCACTCTAAGGAGCTTGGCTCTGAGTTTGTCATCATCTCATGGACTTTTTTAGTTTCCAGTTGGCTAAGAGCCAGGCCTCTGCCCTCAGCTCTATGCTTGTTTCTCAGGCTGCCTAGTCATGTCATGAATTTTATTCTTCTGTCTCTCATCGTTTGAAGGTGGGAACCCAACCCAAAAGTACTGAAGATGAACGCCAGGGGGAAGTTGACAAGGCCTCTCAGAGGCTGTCGGATCCTAGATCGTGGAGCAGGAGGGAGCCCAGATGCCAGCCAGTCCAATTCTATCAGTTTCCAGTTGACAAAGCTGGGACCTCAGAGTCTAAGGTCACAGGCCATTCTAAAAAAGTAAGTCCTGAACTGCCAGGAGGAGCATTTCCAAGTGCTAAAATCTTTGACTTTGGAGTCTACCAAACCTGGGTCTAAACCCAAGTTGTGCAGCCTGGTACAATTCATGTAAACCCTCTAGTGCACAGTAACCTTACCTATTAAACTGGAGGTGATAACACCTATCTTGCTGGGTTGTTGAGCTGGATATATGATTGCTATTAATTATTAACTAGAATCCAGCTGTATTGACTTTCAGTCAAATGCTATTTACAAGATAGTGCTGCTATTATGGGTCTAATGCCAATCTTCTAAGATTCCAATCCTAATCTTTACTAATGGTAGAATGACTTTCAACAACTTATTTACAGAACTGTGCATTAGTTGGTTAATTCATAACATAAAGCTAATAACAATGCCTAGTATATAGGCATTTCATGTGCTACATAAAGTTTCAGCAGTGTACCAATGAAAAATCCTGTTGCCCAGTGACACTGTAGCTGCATTTTATTTTTTAAGATGGGTCTACTTATTTATTTGAAAGGCAATGACAGAATGGAGAGAGAAAGGAAGGGAGGGAGGGAGAGAGAGAACTTAATCTACTGGTTCACTACCCAAATGGCTGCAACAGCCAGGGCTGGGCTAGGCCAAAGCCAGGAGCAAGGAAATTTGTCCAGTTCTCCCCTGTGGGGAGCAGGGATTTGAGGACTTGAGCCATCATCTGCTGGATCCCAGATGCATTAGCAGGGGCTGGATTAGAAGGAGAGTGGCAGGGACTCAAACTGGCACTCCAGTATGGAATTATAGTTGTTGAAGGCAGCAGCTTAACTTACCACGCCACACCTGGCCCTACATTGTAGCTGTTGTGACATCCTAGTATTACACATTCTTCACATGTTTGTGGTGATGCTGGCGTAAGCAGTGTGCTGCCAGTCATGTGAAAGTAAAGCACATACAACTATGTGCAGGACATAATATTGGTAATAAATGACTATGTTACTGTTGTAAATGTTCTACGCTATACTTTTAATGGTTATTTTAGACTGTATCCCATGTACTTCTAAGAAAAACTTTACTGTTAGTGGCTGGTGTTGTGCAGCAATGGGTTAAATCACCACTTGTAACACGAGCATCCCATATCCAAGCACTGGTTTGAGTCTCAGCTGCTCTGTTTCCAATCCAGCTCCCTGCTAATGTGTCTAGGAAAGCAGCAGAAGATGGCCCAATTACTTGGACCACAGCCACTCTGTGAGAGAGCCGGAAGGACTTCCAGCTCCTGACTTGAGCCTGGCTCAGCCCTGACTGTTGTAGGCATCTGGGGAGTGAACCATCAAGTGAGGATCTCTCCTCCTCTCCCCCTTCCCCCCCACTCCTTCTCTCTCTCTCTCTCTCATTCTGCCTTTCAAATAAATATTTTTTAAGTGTACTGTAAAGCAGTATGGCATTTTATGCCAGCCTTGTATGTCTTGTGTTTACCAAGTGCTTTGATTGCATCAGGGGGCCACACTGAGTGACTGACCTAGCCCATGGAGGTTTGTGCAAGTACATGCTATGTTGTTTGCTCAACAAAATTGCCTGCCAATGCACCTCAGAACTATCACTGTAGTTAAGTGACACATGACTGCAGTTGTAAGGGTTAGAGACATAATCCTTGTAAACCCAGCATTTCACCCAGTGTCTGGCATGTAGGGAACAACAAAGCATTGCATTTGCATCTGTGAAGCCCCAGATGCCTGGAACGAATGTACCCACACCAGGATTCTCTCATCTTGTGTACCTCCCAGCCCCAAAATATATCCAGGCTTGTACAGTTGGTGGGCTTCAGCCCACGGTACCAGTCATTCATTCAAGCTGGTCCTTAAGCAATAAGTAACTTTAGGGCACACAGAGATGGACAAAAAGGTGCTTTCCAGCAAAGCAACAGTCAGGAGCAAAGGAGAGGAGGAGGAAAGTGTGTGCGAGGAAGGGGGCCTCTTAAGCACCAAGTCTGTTTGTTCTCAAAGGCTTTGAGTTGACCTCCTCATTCTCTCCTATACTAATTTGACCATGATCACAATCTCCCATTTGACTGTTCCCCATCAAATTCAGAATAGTCCCACCTCCTCAGGACAACCTTCCAGAACTGCCTTGCCAGCCTCAGTTCCTGCACTCTGCCAACTATCTTTCCTGAAGCACTTGAATTTGTCTAAATCACCTGCCTCTCCATCAGCCCTTTGCCTGGACTGGTTCCTTGTCCAGAACGCTGTCCTACTTGACCTTCAAGGTTGGGTTCACAGGTTGCCTGCAGGAAGTCTTCTTTGACATCCACTGCCCACCCCACCATTCTCTGCGTACACACGAGAACAGAGAGCATCCTAGGTTTGCCTCAAGCACAGCCGGTAATATATAGGATCCTATGTTTATCTCTATTTCCCTCTACATTAAAAATTTCCTGACCACAGAGGCTGGGCCTTATGAAGGATCTTCTGTGTGCTGAGCACCATTGGAACTACGAAAGAAAGAACAAGAGAGACAAAGACTGATGTCTCAGAGTTACTGTCCAGTGGGTAAAGCAGAGAAGTAACAAACAGATAAATGCAGAAATGAGTATTTCCAGATAGTGTCAAGTGCCATGAAGGTAATAAAGTGGTGGAATGTGCTGAAGAGTGAAGGGTGGAGGGTGGAGGGAGAAGGACAGCGCTGGACAAAGTAGTGTAAGCACAGCAGAACACTGATGAGGAGCCAGCAGCACCTGGAACACCAAGGGCACGCCTAATCAGTGCCGCGCGGAGGGGGAGAGCTCATAAAAATCTGTTGAAGGAAGGCAGGGACTGTTGTTGGGATCAAACTCAAGAATGGAAAGGTGGGGCCACCATCTGCAACACTGGCAGCCTGTGGAATGCCAGTCCCAGCTGCTCCACTTCCAATCCAGCTCCTGGCTACTGTGCCTGGAAAAGCAGCAGAAGATGGCCCAAGTGCTTGGGCCCCTGATACCCATGCGGGAGACCAGGATGGAGTTCTAGGCTCCTGACTTTGGCCTGGCCCAACCCAAGCCATTACAGCCATTTGAGGAGTGAACCAGCAGATGGAAGATCTCTCTCTCTCTCTCTTCTCTCTGTCTCTTTCTGCTTTTCAAATAAATAAATAAATCTTTAAGAAAAAAAAAAAAAGAATGTAAAGGTAACTCAAGTTCTTTCCACATAGAAATCAGTCCAGGGGTATAAGGCAGAGAAAAGCACCAAAATCATCAGGCTAGTGTCTTGGGAGGGGTGACCAGAGGTTAGGCTAAACTGGTGACCTTAGGGCAAAGCAGGTTTCTAAAGCCAACATTTCTTTTTTTCTTTTTTTTAATTTATTTATTTGAAAGGTAGAGTTACAGACACAAGTACAGACAGAGAGAAAGGTCTTCCAACTGCTGGTTCAATCCCCAAATGAATGCAACGGCTGGAGCTGGGCTGATCCGAACCAGGAGCCAGGAGCTTCCTCCAGACCTCTCAGGCAGGTGCAGGAGCCCAAGCGCTTGGGCCATCTTCCACTGCTTTCCCAGGCCATAGCAGAGAGCTGGATGGGAAGAGGAGGAGCCAGGAATCAAACCAGTGCCCATATGGGATGCCGGCACTGCAGGCAGAGGATTAGCCTAAGGCACCACAGGGCCAGCCCCACCAACATTTCTTGAAGAATATTCCAGAAACATCAAAGTAGACCTTGGAGTTGCTCTGAAGTCTCAATTGGAGAAGCTCGTCCTCCTACCCTTCCCCCCCATCACTGGGCCACTCACAGCCCATGTTAACATACGAAAGGCTCTGCAGACCCCAGTATTTGGAAAACCAGGGTAAGTTTTATTTTCCAAATTCATTTGAACGCTGTATGCTTTCTCTCTCTCTGTGTGTGTGTGTGTGTGTGTGTGTGTGTGTGTGTTTTAACACATTACTGCTTTAATTCCGTGAACTAGCATTTTGTGAAACACATTTTGGGAAGCTCTGATCTAAATCACTGACCACAACCCACCAGCCTTGCTGTGGTAATTTGTGGTTTTCAGTTCCATTTTGTTCACTGGAAACACTGATAAATAAGGTGATATGATTTTTGGAAATACATAATACGTAATTTGGTTAGCACATGAGAAAAAAAAGACACAAGAGTCTCAGTAAATCTGACTTCACTGCATCTCTTCTGTCAGGACATAATTGCAGCAGAAGTCAACTGTTTAACCCATTACAGAGAAATATGTGTAAATATATACTAATATCAGTTCCTCCAAAATAGAAATTTAATTACTACAGGTTAAAATCAAATTCATATCCACTTTTTGCATACAGATTTATCAGGCTTTTGAGATAAAAATTAATAGTTTCTGTTCAGCTGAGTGCAAAAAAAATTAAGTGTACTCATCACAAACCCATCTTGCTTACAACCATTTTAAATGGCAGGACTATTGGGCACTTTAAGATTAATTTTGAAAAATCAAACACATTGTATTTCATAGTAAAATAGATATTTAATAGAAGAAGAAAAAATACCAAAAGTTGATTAATACCAATGACACTTTCTCAGTAGCTGAAAATAAGACTAATAAAAAGTTCCTCCTAAGCCAGACTATATTCTCTTCTGTTATATTACATTACAAGATATTTAAAGTCTACTTAGCAAACTGATTCTATTAAAATAAAGCTCACCATACAAAATGGTTTTTCTAACCATATGGAAATGTTAAATTTCGATAATAAAGCTCATATATATATTATTGGAATGTACAGAACTCACCTCCTTGCAAAGTTCTGGTTATATACACCTTGTTAAATACTCATCTTAAGTTTGTATTTTTCTGACAACTTTAAAACTAGGAATCACTGGGACCAGTGCTGTGGCACAGCGGTTTAACATCTTGGCCTGCATCCCATATGTGCGCCAGTTCGAGACCTGTCTGCTCCCCTTCCAATCCAGCTCTCTACTATGGCCTGGGAAAGCAGTAGAAGATGGCCCAAGTCCTTGAGCCCCTGCACCCACCCTCTGGGAGACCCAGAGGAAGCTCCTGGCTCCTGGCTTCGGATTGGCACAGCTCTGGCCTTTGTGGACAATTGGGGAGTGAACCAGCGGATGGAAGACCTCTCTCTCTCTCCTCTATGTAACTCTGACTTTCAAATAAATAAATAAATCTTTAAAAAAGAAAATTAGGGGGCTGGTGCTGTGGCGCAGCAGGTTAAAGCCCCAGCCTGATGCACCGGCATCCCATATGGGTGCCGGTTCTAGTCCCAGCGGCTCCTCTTCCGATCCAGCTCTCTGCTATGGCCTGGGAAAGCAGTGGAAGATGGCCCAAGTCCTTAGGCCCCTGCACCCATGTGGGAGACCTGGAAGAAGCTCCTGGCTCCTGGCTTCGGATCGGTACAGCACCGGCCATATGGAGAGTGAACCAGCGGATGGAAGACCTCTCTCTCTCTCTGTCTCTACCTCTCTCTGTAACTCTCTTTCAAATAAATGAAGTAAATATTAAAAAAAAAAAGCAAACTAGAAGTCATCTTAGAGTTACCTGGAAATAAGTCACTAAGAAAATGAATGCCAGTTGTTCAGTAGCAGTAAATGTTAATTCTGTTATTTATTCTCAAACCAAGTTTCCTCTGATAAATATCAAATAATTTGTTACACTCACAACACTGGTTTTCAAAATACAGAAGAGTATCTTAATTATTTACCTGATTAATGTACATCTAATAAAATCAGATCAACATCACTGTTATCTAGAATTAACCTAAGCCTCCAAAAATGTTGATTTATGCAAGCCTCCAGTCAAAATTACTTTCTTCTGCCAGCATTGAGGTGCAGTAGATTAAGCAACCACCTATGATGCCAGCAACTCAAATGAGCTGTCAGTTCAAGCCCTGGCTGCTCTGATCCAGTTCCCTGCTAATGCACGTAGGAAACAGTGAGGATGGACTGACTGCTTGTGCCACTGCCACCCAAGTGGAAGACCCAGATGGAGTTCTAAGCTCCTAGAACAGTCCCAGCCTTTGTAGCCATTTGGGAAGTAAACCAGCAGGTGGAAGGTCTCTCTCCCTCTCTCTCCATCTCTACCTTGATCTCTGTAACTCTGTCATTCAAATCAATCTTTTCTAAAAATGAAAAACCAATATTCATTTTTCATGTCCTACCTTTTATTTTGGTTGTAAGAGTAAATTCAGGGGCCGGCGCTGTGGCGTAGCAGGTAAACCGCTGCCTTCAGTGCTGGCATCCCATATGGGTGCCAGTTTGAGTCCCAACTGCTCTACTTCCAATCCAGCTCTCTGTTAAGGCCTAGGAAAGCAGTAGAAGATGGCCCAAGTGCTTGGGCCCCTGCACCCACATGTGAGATCTGGAAGAAGCTCCTGTCTCCTGGCTTCAGATCAGCACAGCTCGAGCCATTGAGGCCAATTAGGGAGTGAACCAGTGGATGGAACACCTCTTTCTCTCTGCCTCTCATTCTCCCTCTGTGTAACTCTGACTTTCAAATAAATAAATAAATCTTTTTTAAAAAAAGGAGTCAATTTAGAATTATAACTAAGAATTTTATCATATTTTAACAAAAGTTTGGCTGTGTTTAGCATCTTGATTCCTTTTTTTAAGATTTGTTTATTTATTTGAAAGGCACAGTTGGGGGGATAGAGAGGGGAAAGGGAGGAGAGGAGAGGGAGAGGGAGAGAGAGATCTTCTATCTGCTGGTTCACTTCCAAAATGGCCACAATGGCCAGAGCTGGGCTGATCCAAAGCCAGGAGCCAGGAGCTTCATCCAGGTCTCCCACATGGGTGCAGGGGCCCAGGCACTTGGACCATCTTCTACTGCTTTCCCAGGTGCATTACCAAGGAGCTGGGTCAGAAGTGGAGCAGCTGTGACTCGAACCAGCAGCTATATGGGATGCCAGCACTGCAGGTAGCAGCTTACTCCACTAGGCCACAATGACAGCCTCCTTATTCTTTCTTTTTAAAGACTTATTTATTTATGTTTATTTGAGAGTGGGAGAGACAGAGAAGAATGATATCTTCCATCCTCTGGCCTGGGCACAAATTGGCCTCCATATGGTATGCCAGCTTGCAGGCAGTGGCTTAACCCGTTGCACCCAATGCCAGACCTCTGATACTTATTCCAATAACATCTTTTTAAAAGTCATTCAGACCAAATATCAAAGGAGAATAAGTTAGAAAATGTTCAACTGAAATGCCTTTGTAGCTGGCTACATGTCACCTTCATAAAGTGGAATATATGGAACTACTAAATCATACACTGCATGAGGTAGAAAACAATCTCTTGAATGTAGGATAATGGATCAATTAAACACACACATGAAAAAAGAATCTTGATCCTCTATCTCAAATTATAAGTAAAAATCAATTTCAGATGTATGGTAGATCTAAATGTGAGAGGTAAGATAATACAATTTTTAGAAAAAAAAGAATACCATCATGATCTTAAAATAAGCAAAGATTTCTCAGACAGGACATAGAAGGCATCAATCATTAAAGCTAAGAACTTATATTTCATGAGAAGCCATTATTAAGAATTAAGAGGCAGGGGCGGGTGTTGTGGTACAGTGGGTTAAGCAGCAGCTTTAGATACCTGCATCTCATATCCCAGTACTAGTTTGAGGCCCGGCTACTCCACTTCTGATTCAGCTTCTTGCTAACGCGCCTGGGAAGCAACAAATGATAGCTGAAGCGATTGAGTTCTTGCCACCGTATGGGAGATCAGCTGGAGTTCCTGACTTGTGCCTTCATCCTGGCCTAGTCCTAGCTATTTGGGGAGTGAAACAGCAAATGGACTATTTCTTTCTCTCCCCCCCACCACCTTTCAAACATATAAATAAATAAATTTTTAAAACAAAATGTTACATAAATTGTGGTGTATTCATACAGTAGAATACAAAAATGAGAATGAACAAACTACAGCCATACACAAAAACTGAGTCTCATAACCATAATGATGGGAGAAGCTGGGTACTATACGACTCCATCTAATAAAGTTCAGAACAGTGGGATGGGAGGGCAGATCTTGCTTTAGAAACTAGGATAATGGTGGGGCTGGCGCTGTGGCGCAGTGGGTTAACACCCTGGTCTGGAGCGCCGGCATCCCATATGGGTGCCGGTTCGAGGCTTGGCTGCTCCACTTCTGATCCAGCTCTCTGCTATGGCCTGGGAAAGCACTGGAAGATGGACCAAATCCTTGAGCCCCTCAACCCACATGGGAGACCTGGAGGAAGCTCCTGGCTCCTGGCTTCAGATCGGCGCAGCTCTGGCCACTGTGGCCAATTGGGGAGTGAACCATCAGGATGGAAGACCTCTCTCTCTCTCTGTCTCTGCCTCTCCTTTTCTTGTGTAACTCTGACTTTCAAATAAATAAATAAATAAAGATTTAAAAAAAAAGAAATTAGGATAGTGGTAACATTTCAAATGGAGCATAGTGTCTGGAAAGAGGAATGAGGGAGGCTTTTAGTGCCTGGAGGTGGTCTGAGGGAGGTTTAATGTTCAGTTTCTGGGGTACCTGTACCTTCTGCTAGTTGCATGGGTGTGCTCATTCATCAAGCTACACACTCAAAACTCATGCATTTTCTATGTGCAATATTGCAGGAAAACTTATACATAAAAATTCTATTGCACACATTCCCGTATACAGAAATATGCCATGATATAATGCTAAATGAGAGAAGGGATGTAGAGTGAGATGAACCTCAGGCTGCCTACTGAAGAGAAAGAGAAAGGGAGAAGCGCACGTGTGTGGAAGAGGCTGACTGGAATGGATGTGGACCAAACGGTAAAAAAGAATTCCCTTGGAAGCTGGAGACTTTTATTTTCTTTTCTCCACTCTTTCTATATGTTCTGTATTTCCTTGAAGAAGCATCACCTGTGATAAAAAAGAAAAAATATTACATATATGCTCTTGCCCGGATTTTTTTCAAAATAGATAAACCAGATTTATCAACAACATATAGGCATTTCCCGCCTAGGCAAAAGAAAAAGTTTTAAGCAATTACCTTCAACAGCCTTAAAAATTGAGTCAAAACATCAGCCTGATATGAACTACCTTTCATATGACATGGATATTTGAGGAGCCATGGAATAGTCTTGGATAAGTAGGGTCAGTAAGTGACCACCTCTTCAGTACCAGGAACTTCCTGCCTTAGGAAGTATCTGAAAACTTGCCTCAATTTGCACATAAAATCCAAGTATATCAAGAGTGCTCCTACCAGTTGGACATCTTACATATCTGATTAGACGTCTAGTGAAGGGGCCAGCACTGTGGTGTAGCGGTAAAGCTGCTGCCTGTGGTGCCCACATCCCATATGGGCACCAGTTCGAGTCCTGGCTGCTCCACTTCCAATCCAGCTCCCTGCCAATCCACCTGGCAAAGCAGCGGAAGATGGCCCTGCACACACATGGGAGACCCCAAGGAGTCTCCTGGCTCCTGGCTTTGAACTGGCCCAGCTCCTGCCATTGCAGCCAACTGGGGAGTAAACCAGCAGATGGAAGGTCTCTCTCTCTCTCTCTCTCTCTCTCTTTAACTCTGCCTTTCAAATAAATAAATAAGTCTTTTTAAAAAGTCCAGTAGATGTATTTTAATAAGTCACAGGGTAACCCAGCTTTGTTCTCGCTTAAGCAATTAGTTTTCTTTCTGTTCTTCTACCTCTGTCTGCCTTTCTTCTCCCTTCTCCTAGGACTGCCTGACACTGTCCTTGAGGATCCTCATTTTCCTCCCTTACCCTATTTAGTCTCAGTCCCAGGGGTGCCGCTGGGGCTGGACAGTCTTAAGATTAGTTCTGATGTCCTTGAAACACTAGCTGAAGTGCAGGTCCCTAGTACAGCTGAGAGATCTGCCTCCAGTCTCTGAAACTGGAAGTGCAAGGAGAGAAAGGAAAGTGAACTTGATCTGTGTCTGTCCCTCACCTCCCAGCCCCAGCCCCTCCCCCGGGCGCCGCGAACGGAGCCTAACTATAGGTCAAAATGAAGCAGCTGCCAACACTGCAGTGCGAGCTGGCGCTCCTTCCCCACCACCACCACCACCGCCACCACCACCACTTTTCACGTGTCCACACGGTAGGTCACAGAGCAGTAGGGGAAAGGGAAGTGGTGACGCAATACCAAATAGCCTCGCTCGGAATGGGGGACCAGAACGTTGCTAGGCAAACACCAAACTTAGACAGCGGACGAAGCTTGGCTCCAAGTGGAGGAGAGCGACCCTTCTCACTCCCAGCAGTGAAAAACGCAAACCAGGCGGTGCCTCTGTCACAAGAGAACCACCACAGCTTGTGCAAGTCAGATGATGTGCATCCGGGGTACGGGAAAACCCTAGAACTCTCCAAATATCAGGGGTTAATTACAACTGCAGAGATTTTCAGAGCAAGGTGCACGAAAATTTGAAAACGAGAAGGCATTGTAGAAATCCCCCGAGAGAAACTCTGAGACCTGCATCTAGACCTTTCATGCTCACGTGACGAGGACTGTGGAGAATGGGGTAGTTTCCACTGGGCTGGACAAGACAGAGCAGAAAGGTCACCTCCCAGTCTGCAGATGTCTGAAGGCTTGTGGGCTGAGCCTGGAAGGCTCCCTGGAGGAGCCTTCAGGCCAGGACCAGATCAGCTTGCAAGAGACGTGAAGGAAACCACTTCTCTGGTGCTGGTGGTACAGACCTCGGGGCGAGAAACTGAGTGGTGCAGGATTGCGGTGGCAAAACCAGAGGGTGGGGTGAGAAGACAGCCAGAGTGTGTGGAGTGGGTTGTGATATTTGATATCTGAGGGGGACTCGGGGTGAGGCAGAGAAGCAAATGGCTTGGTAAGAAATCCGGGAAGGCGGGGGGGGGGGGGGGGGGGGCGGGGGGAGTAATGATGGAGAGGATGGAGGAGACCTTGGAAGGAGCCATGCGCTTCAGTCCGAAGCCATATCTGAAATAGATCCACACTCTGTTCACGACCAAGGGATGGGGTATGTGGTGCCCTTATTAGATTGGAACTGAGGGAGCTGTTTTTAAATAAATGACCCAAAAGACTTTTTAAACTCTTACTATGAAAAAATATAATATAATAATGACCTTCTCGTACCCAATATTCTGCTCCAGCAATGGTCAACACCACATCCTTCTCTCTCTGTGTAACTCTGATTTTTAAATAAAGAAATAAATATTTTTTTAAAAAAATATGAATTCTTTTTTTGTAAAGATTTTATTTATTTGAAAGACAGAGTTACAGAGAGAGGTAGAGACAAAGAGAGAGGTCTTCCATCCACTGGTTCACTCCCCAGATGGCTGAAGCAGCCGGAGCTGCACCAATCCGAAGCCAGGAGCCAGGAGCTTCTTCCAGGTCTCCCACACAGGTGCAGGGGCCCAAGGACTTGGGCCATCCTCTACTGCTTTCCCAGGCCATAGCAGAGGGCAGGATCGGAAGAGGAGCAGCAGGGACTAGAATTGGTGCCCATATGGGATGCCAGCGCTTCAGGCCAGGGCTTTAACCCACTGCACCACAGTGCCGGCCCCATCATTATTTAAAAGCTGGCCACAACATCATTATTAGATCTTTCTGTTTGGTTTCAGGTTATTTATTTTTCAATTTTTAAATTGTGTGATTTTCTTTTACATGAATATACTGGGCAAAGTCCAATTAAGGTAAGTATATTTATCCTTTCAATTATTTTTTTCTCTTTTTTTAAATTTCATTTAATTATACAAGTTTCATGTATGTCATACATGCAGATTGAGGAACATAGTGATACTTCCCACTGCACCCTTCCTCTTCCCATGCTCCAACCTTCCTCCTCCTCCCTCTCCCATTCCACTCTTAATTTTTACAAAGATCTACATTCAGTTTACTTAACAATCGTACAGTTAACCCTACGCTAAGTAAAAGAGTTCGGCAAACAGTAAGAAGGAAAACCACATACCTTAAACATGATTTCTTTCTGGTGCAGGTATTTAGCCTAGAAGTTAAGAGGCAGGTTAGGGCTCCCACATCCCAGATCACAGAGCCTGGCCCAGTACTCAGGCCGGGCACCTCACTCCAGCTTCCTTCTAATACAGACCCTGGGAGTCAGTGATTCAGTCCATGCCACCCTCATGGAAAACTTGCATTTAGTTCCCAGCTCCCAGCTTCTGCCACAGACCTGCTCCAGTCATCACAGGTGAATCATTGAATAGACTTCTTTCCTCTCTCTCTCTTGCTCTCTCTCTCTGTCCTCCTGTCTCTCTGCTTCTCAAGTAAATGAAAAAAAAAAATTAAAAATACTCCAATTTTTAAGAAAATCATTTCTTACTATCACCAAATAGCAGAGGATATAGGATATTTTGAAGACATTTATATATTAAGCTTCTTCTGTTACTGTAAAAACTGCTTGTGCATTTTAGAAATCTTAGAAGAGTATGAGGGGATAAAGCTGTATCAGGAACCCTGGAGGGGCTTAGGCGCAGCAAGAGAAACTATTCAATGGTTAGCCACAGAATGCAGCTATGGAGCAGAGGACAAGTGTCTCGCAGGACTCCACGCTAAGTCCTACACACGTCTGCAGCTATCAGTATGCACCAAAAAGCTGACATTTTAAAAAATCTAATTAAAAAAAAAAAAAAAAGAAGCCGACATTTGGGCTGCTCTTGCCGAAAGCAGATAATTAGAGGACGTTGGTAATAAGAAAAAGGATTTCTGTCAGTCTACCCACTTCCATTCTGTTAGACCCATATATTGTATGCACCATAAAATATTTTTTAAACAGGTATGGCTAAAGAATGAGATTAAAAACCAGATACAGAGGTTCTCATTTTCTCCAACGCCCTAAGAGATCATCTGGAGTCCCTCACTTTGGAGACAGCAGCCCTTCATTGTCACTGTCATCCATGAGCAGCCTTTAAGTAGGGGATAGAGTGGTCAGGTTCCGCAGGCTCAGACAGAGCCTGGGGATAACCACCAAGGTGAAGTCAATGGTCTCAGCTCTGTTGTAGTTAGAGTCAGCCCTGGAGGTTTGAAGAAGTATGCACACTGAAGCCCCACCCATACCAACCAAAACAATAATTCTGGGGACAGGATCTGTGCTTTGGCTTTTTTTTTTTAATTCCTCAGTTGATTTTAATGTGCAGTCAAGGTTGAAAAAATCATTGAAAAAGTCAAGGCTTTGGTTTTCAAAGAGGAAAAAACAAAGGTACTTAACTTGAGACTATTAGTTCTGACTTAAAAACATTTATTCTACTACTTGCCCATCTAAGAGGAGAGAAAACGTTTCACTCTCTAATAAAGGAAGGAGACAGGGACATAAGAGAAAAAAGAAGCCGAAAAACTGTACATCTAATCTGAAAAATGGGAAGTTTCTCTCAGAAAAGGGCGGTTTTCATTTCCCAGGTCCAGGTTCTAATTCACTACATCTTAAACTGACCCAGCCTTTTGGCAGAACTTATTTTCATTCACCCAAATCACTTGTCCTATTAGATAATTTGGCATTATCTAATGATTATCACATATTGCAATTCTGGTTATTTCGTATGTCAAAATAATTCTGGCTACTTACTTTTTTTTTGTTTTGTTTTCATCAAGTTTATCTCTCAGTTGGGGGGAAGGGAGATGGTGGTGGAAAACTGACCTTAAAAAAATAAAAACACATTTTTTTTCTGTCTCTTAGGAACTGACTTCATCAAATTATCCTGGAGGGGAAAAGGCAAGTACAAAAATGTGAACTACAGGCAGCTGGAAAGCAAAATTCTACACAATGAATGACACACCAAATCCTGCAGGGAACTATGTACCACAATGCATTATTTCCTGTGGCTTCCTGCCTGGGGGACCCTAAAGAACAGTAAAAATTCAACCAGAAATGATTTCCTCAGCTGTCTCACTGATGGATTTAGCAAAGCTACAAAGATTTGGTCAAAATGTTAAGTCATTGTGAAATCCAAATATGTATACTTATAAATGTTTACATATTGATTCACAAGTTCCTAAAAATAAAAGTTACAAGCAATTTGACCTGGATTCCATTTTATCATGAACCTGGAATGCTGAAAATGCAGCCGTGGTCAAGGCATCAATTCTTTCATCAAAGTGAAAAGTCTATAAAATCATCAGCGTCTTTAGCCACATCCTCAAATTTCTCCACTTTACTCATCCCACAAAAGGTATTTTGACCTTAACTTTTGTGCTAAAGGAAAAGTTAATCAGCTTCTGTGGGACACCTAAAGAAAATAAAGTGGGCACTCTAAGTTTATTTTATGATGTTTAAAAAGGCAAAAACCGAGCTTGCACCACAAATAGGCTTCATCATAAATCCTGGGAGATCACGGGGGGATGTATGATGGCAGTGGACATCAGTTTGGCCACAGACAGTATTTATGAAACTGGGGATGAGTTGTCACAGCACATTCCAAGTCAGGACAGATAATATCAGTAATCAGTATCTGCTTTTGAGTTTACATGGTACCATCCATTGTCAAGTGATTTAAAATCGCTTATCATCCTTCCTTGACACACTTATTTCCATGATTCAGTGTCTCCATCTCCCTTACCTAGAAGCCTAACTCGTCTCTCATCTCACTCCAGCCCACCCTCAACATCAGCAGTGTTCTCTTACAACATATCTTGGAACTTGTCACCTTTGTTATTATTTCCGGGGTGTTCTGCCTCTCCTCACATCTCACCTCCTACTACTTTCCCACATTCACTCTTTACGCCATTCCCCAAGGATACTTTGGCTCTAAACTCTGTTCGTTTGCTATCTTTCCTTCATAAACACCTTCAACAACTCCTTTGCTGAACTGTCAAACTCTCACGTGGGCTTCTAGGTCGAGCCAAGGCTTCGCCTCTTCTGGAGGAACCTTTTCAGAAAGCTCCAGCATTGGTCTCTCCAGATTTTGCATTAACCTCCATATATTTTATTGTCATTTTTATCACCATTGCCTCCCAATCTGTGTACTCATTCCTCAGCTCTCCCCTCTAACTAGGAAATGAGCCCTACTGTCAAGTCATCTTGGTATCTCCAGGGCCCAGAAGGTGTCCAATTCAAGGAACTAATACATTCAATTGATAGAATTGTTGAAAGGATTTCTATTTCTATTCGAGGTAGATAAAATGGAAAAATACAAGGGGGACTCAAGGCTATTTCATCTAAGTCAAACATGAGAAATTTATTTTACTATGAGCCATTTACGGAAAAAGAAAACTGTCCATTTGCTGCATTATAAAAGTTATATAAAATGAAAATTTATTTAGTGAATGAAATAATTTAAATGTGAAAACAGGCACTTTCTGTTGGTATCCAAGCAGATTTAAGAAGTAGCAGCCCAGAGATAGTTGGCTGATATTTCATCCCCAAATCCACTTGAAGCAGGATCCTAAAGCTGAGAAGTGGCCCTTCGCTCTTCCTCACCCGGGGTCATTGATGCTTGGCACTTGGATGATGGAGAGCCATAGGACCACATGGTCTTTGTTCCCCAGGAAGGCCTTTGTCCAAAACCTCATCATCCTCTCTCTGCAAGGGACCTCCTCAGTCTCTCTACCTACATGGATTTTTCCTCCCATCCCTCACTTTTGTGAGCCAGGTGCTAGCGTTAAAACTTGGCAAAGAAAAAAAAGAAATTAAAGCTGCTCTTTAGCACTGTCATGCAGATAATACCCTAAGGGGAATGCCGGCATCCATGAATAGTTTCTGCACTGTGACTCACAGGGCCCCCAGGGGTTAGGCAGCAATTTGGGAGACCGGTTGGATGGGGCATCTTTTGACTATCCTATCGCCTACAGAGACTGAGCATTTCTGAAGCCTTCTCATGGTCCCAGGCCACATGGAACTCACAAACACTCACGTTGTATCTACAGAACATCAAACCGTCCATCTAATTTAACCAAGAGAATTATTTTCGAACACATCCATGTAGGTTCTTTTCATCTGGTAAAAGGTGAAATAAGTAGACATTTAAATACATAAATAATCTAAATCTACATGATTGTATTAGTGTTGCACTGACATCATAAAGTACAGTTGAAGTGGATTCTGCTCTGAACTTGTGGGATTACCACGTCAGAGAGGAGGAACTGATACTTTTCGGGCATCTGCCAACTGTCTTATAAACATAAACTCACTTAGTGATTCAGCACCGCTATGAGGTGGGTATTACGTAGTCCCATTTTACAGATGGGGAAATCAAGACTCAAAGAGTCAGGTGACCTTTCTGAGTTCACATAAACAGCATTTGATGGAGCTGGAGTCTGTGTGTCTACAAATCCAGGGTTCTGCTCTCCACACCACACCTCTTCCAGAGACCCAGATGGGCCAAGATAGTGCACACAGGCCTGACTCCATAGCTGTACATAAACCCTCCCACACAGCTCCAGGAAAGGAAATGTCTCATCTGCTTAGAAATTCCTGTAGAACGAGCCTCACCAGAACAGCATCGAACTAAAATCTTGGCTTCACAAACAACACCAGTACTTGTCATTGTGCTGAGAAAAGAAAAATTCCCCCACATTTGAATATTAGCAGGTCATTTCTTAACTATTTTTATGTAGTTAATTATTTTTATTTCTTTTTGTTTGTTTTAATCAAAAGTATACATGGGGGCCAGTGCTGTGGTGTAGAGGGTAAAGCTGCCACCTGCAGCACCATCATCCCATATGGGCGCTGGTTCAAATCCCAGCTGCTCCACTTCCTATCCAGCTCTCTGCCATGGCTTGGGAAAGCAGTGGAAGATGGCACAAGTCCCTGGGCCGCTGCACCTGCTTGGCAGACCTGGAAGAAGCTCCTGGCTCCTGTCTTCAGATCAGCACAGCTCTAGCCATCGTGGTCATCTGTGAAGTGAACCAGTAGATGGAAGACTTTCTCTCTCTCTCACTGCCTCTATGTAACTCTGCCTTTCAAATAAATACATGCATTATTTTCTTTAAAAAAGCATACATGTACATTGTTTAATGAATTCCATTTATAAGGCATGTTATGAAAAATAAGAGTCCCATGGGCCTCTCCCCAGCCCATTTCTCCCCATTCCAAAGGCAACCACATTCACAGTTCTTAGCCAGTTTATTTTTTAGTTTGTTTGACTTATTGGTTCATGCATCTGGTGCTTCCACAATCCTTTTATACCATATTTGCTTGTGTTGCTAATTTGATTTTTGAAGTGTAGGTGTTTTCTGTGACTGATCACTGTGGGCTATAAGAGCACAGCTTTCTGTAGCCACTGTCTCCCTCCCCAAATGTCCTTCCCATGGATTTATCCACTCAGTATCATAATATCACCATTTTGGTTAGATTAATGCTTCATATTTATATTACTGTAGGCATGCTAATTCTTTTCTTGCTTTTTGGCTCAAACTTTTGTTTCCCTGGAGTTGGCTTTTGTCAGTTTTGCCACATATTCTATGTGCTATCACTAAATTAAACCCAAACTTTTCATCAGTTGCTTAAACTTTTTCTTAAAATATTCAAACATATTAGAAATGCTTTAATTTTCTTGAAAAAAAAAAGAATATTTTCTCACCTCCCATAACATGCATCAGCTGGACAGATGGTCTTGGACACCAGTTGCACACATGTCACCCAGTGTCTCCTTTCCTTATGTCCTGGAAGTTCGCTTTGCCTTGTACCCTTCATCTTCCTCTGTCTTATTCCCTCGTTCTTGTGGAGCACATCCTCAAGGAGTTTTGAGAATACGTGGATTCAAGGTAAACACTTTTGACACTGTACCTCACTGGAATCCAACTTCTCTCTGTTTTTACCTTTCCACATTTCCAGCTTTCCAATTCTTTTCCCTATCTTTTGAATCCCATGCAGTTTGTTGCAAATCTCTTAACCTAGAATTACCCAAGACTGACCAGAGCATTCCAATAGTAGTCTGAAGACTAGAATATAAGAATTACTGTGTAATTCTTAAATTTGGTAAAATTATAAATTCATTTCTGCCACAGTTGCATGTTGCAGTTATCATACATCTGTCTTTCCTGCCTCCCTGTGTTCCTGTTTAGGATTAGAATCTCTAACTCTTCCATTGTCAATTTGAATTCCTTTCTTATATTCTGAAGTGCTAAGAACTCTTAGTATCAGCCTTACTGAGTTTCAAGTATCACTCAAATCACTGAGCATAAAATACACTGGCCAAATCAAAATTATTACATATGAGAATGACTGTCATATATATGACATTATTCCTTAATAAAGAAAACAATGCCTCTGTGGTTGACTCAAGATATCTGATTTCCAGGAGGATTTATCCTGTTTTTGTTTGTTTGTTTGTTTGTTGTTGTTGTTGTTTTTAACAAGGGCACTCAGCTTCTACTCTTCAAAGGCAATCTACTTTCTTATTTAAAAACTTAGGCAATGGGGCCGGCACTGTGGCGTAGTAGGTTAAGCCTCCACATGCAGTGCCAGCATCCTATATTGGCACTGATTTGAGTCCCAGCTGCTCCTCTTCCAATTCAACTCTCTGCTGATGGCCTGGGAAAGGAGTGGAAGATGGCCCAAGTGCTTGGGCCCCTGTACTCACTTGGGAGACCCAGAAGAAGCTCCTGGTTTCGGATCACACCAGTTCCAACCATTGCAACCACTGGGAAGTTAACCAGTGGATGGAAGACCTCTCTCTGTTGCCTCTCCCTCTCTCTCTCTCTCTCTGTAACTCTGCCTCTCAAATAAATAAATCTTAAAAAAAAATTAGGCAATGCATAATTCATTTTCCAGACCTCAAGCCTCCATCCTGTGAATACTAAGCAGGTATACTTAAAGAAGCAGCGTTGTATAGCGAAACAACACTTGCTTGAAGGGTAAAAAAACTAATGCTACTAGTGATTTTTGTCATCAATATTTATTGGAACTATTACTAATCCAATATTTACTTTTTTAAGATTTTATTTGAATAAGTAAAGAGCTGGATCAGAAGAGGAGCAGCCATGACTCCAACTGGCGCCCATATGGGATGCTAGCAGCTGCAGACATAGGCTTAGCCCACTACACCACAACACCAGCCCCTCCAATATTTATTAATTCATCAAATATGTACTGAGCAGCTATTGTGTGCTAGGTACTGTACTATGCTGGGCACTGGTGCTAAAGAGAGAAAAAAGGTAAACACAGTCCCAGTCCTTGTTCAATGGGACCATAGACACTGAACAAGTAATGACAAGTTGATCATTACAATGACTTGGCCTCCAAGAGGCTGTTTCCCCACACGTAAATGAAGAAAATAATCCCACCCATAGGTTCACAAGGTCATGAAGTAGAAAAACTTTACAAGCAGCTTTTCTTTTTTAAGGGTTATTTATTTATTTGAAAGGTAGAGTGATAGAGGGAGAGACAAAGAGAAAGAGAGCCTCCATCTACTGGTTCAGTCCTCAAACAGCAACAACAGCCAGGGCTGGGCCATCTTGAAGCCAAGACCCAGGACTCTATCAGGATCTACCATGGGGGTGGCAGGGCCCAAGAACTTGGGTCATATTCTGCTGCCTTCCCATACAGTCAACTGGATTGGAAGTGGAGCAGCCAGTGCTCCAACATGGGACACTGGCATCCTACATGGTGGCTTAATCCACTGCTCAAGTCCCTGGGCCCCTGCACCGATATGGGAGTCAAGGAAGAATCTCCTGGCTCCCAGCTTTGGCCTGGCCTAGCCCCAGTCATTGTGGCCATCTGGGGAGTGAACCAGTGAATGGAAGATCTCTCTCTCCTCTCTCTCTCTCTCTCTCTCTCTCTCCTCCCTCCCTCCCTTCTTTTCTCTCTATAAATTCCGCCTTTCAAAAAATGATTAAATCTTTTTTTTAAAAAAAGTAAATAAACAGGAAGCCCAAAATAAGTAATTAACTTTAAGTTTCAAAATGATATAAAAAATCAACTCTTAGTAAAGTTTCATCCTACAGGAAAATTTTCTAGCAATGCTAAAACACAGTCAACTAAGTATTTGGAAATGCCAGCTGATATGCTTTCTGGCATGTCTACAGGATTGATGGATTTTAAATCTCTGGAACACTAAAATTTATATAGCAGAAAACGGGAGGACAGCCTCGTGGCTAAGACAGGCGAATCCCATGTCAAAGCGCCTGGTTTGGAGTGCCTGGATTCAGAGTTCCTGGCTCCAGCTCCTGATTCCAGCTTCCCATCAGTGCAGACCCTGGGAGGCAGTGATGACTGCTCAAGTAATTTGGTTCCTGCTGCCCACCCATGGGAGACTAGGAATGAATTTCTAGCTCCTAGCTCTTGCTGTGGACTAGCCCTGATCCAGCTCCAGAGGTTTCGGGCATTTGGGGAGTAAACCAGTGGACAGGAGCTCTTGCTATCTCTTTCTCCCTCTCTTTCTCCCTCCTTAGTCCCTCCCTTTCAAATAAATATAAGCTAGCTAAATATGTGTTTACAATATATATATATAGCAGTCAGAAAGAGTTTACCATAGAAGGTAAATGTCTTGGTTCCTTTTCCCCTTGAAGGCCTAAGCTGTGATTTCTGTTCTCATATAACTGCAGATTGGAAGGGCTAGAAGGGTCTAGGAATTGTCCAGTTCAGTCTCTTGGTTTTTCGAAGGAAAGATAACATAGGTCCAGAGCGATGAGGTGGTTTGCCAGTTGCAGAACTGGGACTAGAACCCAAGCATAGTCTTCTCTGGGACAGGAAGCAGTAGCAGCCTACTAACACTGCCTGGTATCCAGGGAATTTGCTTGTCTGCCAGGCACAGAGCTGACCCTGCAGAGCCTAATTCCAAGATGGTTACACATACATTCCAGATAAATATGCATCTTCATTTAAGTTGAAATAGATTGTAGAATGACAAACACACCAACAACATTAGCCTTTAAAGAATAGAAAAAGAGGGCTAGTGCTGTGGCTTAGCAGGTAAAGCCGCCACCTGCAATCCTGGCATCCCATATGGGTGCTGGTTCAAGTCCCGACTGCTCCACTTCCGTTCCAGCTCTATGATAATACGCCTGGGAAAGCAGTGGAAGATGGCCCAAGTGTTTGGGCCCCTGCATCCACATGGGAAGAAGCTCCTGGCTCCTGGCTTCCAATCAGCCCAGCTCCAGCCATTGTGGTCTTTGGGTAGTGAACCAGAGGATGGAAGATCTCTGTCCTTCTCTCTCTCCACCTCTGCCTCTCTGTAACTGTGTCTTTCAAGTGAATAAATACATCTTTAAAAAAATAGGAAATAAGATATTTAATATTATAAAATCACTACTCCTTAACAGAAGGGAGTAGAAAGTCCTGCAGAGAACCTTATCCAACTACAGCAGCAGGTCCCAACACACCATCCTAATTAACTGGTTCGTCCCCAGATCTGCCCTGGTCCACTGTGTCTTTCACATGGAAAGCAGCTACCTCCTGCCCACGACCCTCACTATCTAAATAAATAATTAATTCTTTAAACCCCACCACCACCACCAAAAAAACACAAAAACCCACTATCAGCGGTCCCTGCCCTCACTTTCAGCCAGATCAGGTTCAGCCCCTTTCTCTCCAACCCTCCACCACTGGCAGACCTTAAAGCAAAACAAAAACCCGGAAAGCAGTTCCTCTTCCCCGGTCGGAGAACATCTGACCCGGTGGATCAGAAATTGCGAAATGGAATACTGAAGAGAACATGGACTCTCCAGGAAGTCTTCAGTCTCTGAGGCTCAATTTCCTTATCTCTAAGCTGCTGTTAATAATGCTTATCTTGTGGAGTTGTAGAGACTCAATGGAGATATTTATAAAATATCTACCACATCTTTCCATCTCTCTTTGCTGCTGGCTTCTCCTCACTTTTCTCAGAGCCTACTGAATATGCAAGTATTGGCATTCATTACTCAATTATCTCTACATTTCTATATATATTTGAAATTTTCCATTAAAAATGTAAAGCTAAAAGGATTATTTTCTGATGCTAACATCATTTAGTAAATACAAATAATCTTTCAATCATATGGACTTGGGTAATGATCTTTTTAATAAAGAACAATAATGCAGAAGCTAGGCAAAATAATTTTATTCAAATCAAGACATCTTATAAAATATCTAGTGTTCTTCAGGAGGCCTTATTATAATATGTAAGCTACATGAAATGATATAAGGGTACTTCAAAAAGTTTGTGGAGCAATGGAATTAAAAGATAAGTATATTTTCTTGCAAAAAAATGAAATCCATGCATAATTTTCTCACATAATACATTTTCCATGAGCTTTTGAAGACCCCTCATATTAATGATAAAGCCACTTAATAATGCTAAAGCATTATTATTCTAAATATATATGTACATTTTGAAATATTTTTATAAAAATATTATCTATTTCCATTTACAGTTCATGTACTTAATAATAATTTGAGAATTGCTCACCTCCAAACTGGGTATCTTTTCAAAAATATTGATAGTTATTAGATATTATATGTTGCCTGAATATAGCTGATGAAATCATACTCAGCTTAATACATTTAAATAAAATTACTGTGTTCATAGTTCAGAATAAATATCTGACTACATTCTTTAGAAAGTACTGTTCTCCACTTATGAGGCAATATTTTGCCCTTTGTGACAAAATCTCATTCTTCTTACCTAAACTGCAAAATCCTTTTTTAAAAAAAAAGATTTATTTATTTATTTATTTGAAAGAGTTACACAGAGAGAGGAGAGGCAGAGAGACAGAGACAGAGAGAGAGAGAGGGGTCTTCCATCCACTGGTTCACTCCCCAATTGGCTGCCACGTCCAGAGCTGCGCCAATCCAAAGCCAGGAGCCAGGAGCTTCTTCTGAGTTTCCCACGCAGGTGCAGGGGTCCAAGGACTGGGACCATCTCCTACTGCTTTCTCAGGCCATAGCAGAGAGCTGGATCAGAAATAGAGCAGCCGAGCCTCGAACCGGTGCCCATGTTGGATGCAGGCACTGGGAGGCGGCAGATTTACCCACTATGCCACAGCACCGCCCCCATAAAATTCTTTAAATTCATGGTTCTTTGTACTTCTTGCGACCAATGCAGTTAAATATTTACTTAGTCTCTCGGAATTTTAGCTTCCTAAGCTAGATGAATAATAAAACTTTGCATTTATAATAACATCTTTTTAAAAGAGTTCATAATGCACTGAACTACTCTATTATTAATTCCGAAGCATTCCTCTGGACTTAGTAAAGGGTATGTATTAAACCTAGCTTACAAAACAGGAGCCACAGCCACAAGTTGAGTGATTTACCCAAGGTCACAGAGAAACAGGGTTGTAAATCTCAAATGATACGATGCACAGCCAGAGTTTGACAACCATAAAGTATTACACGTTTGCAAGTGAGGACCAGGGACATGAATATGAATAGATCTGTGGTGAGCTCTTCTACTTATTGACTGCTATTCTTAACATTCTTTTCCCTGGACTTTTATTAGGTCAAAACTAAAATATCTGTACCAAAACATCTCATAGCACAATGAGGAGTAACAAGAAAGTAGGAAACAAAACAAACTCCTTGGAAATATGGTGCCATATAATTTTTATGGATATTAATAGTGACTCTACTATTAAAGTAGCCTACACAACTCATTTATTTATTTTTTTTAGAAAAGAATAAAACAATCCAGAAATCTGACCCAACTAATTTGGAGATTGAGTTGCAATCTTCTAAATCTCTCCTGCCGCATCTACTCAATTTCCTACTTGGCTGGAGAATTGTTGAGAAATTTTGTAGTGCATATTAAGTAATGTTCCTGTACACCCGCAGCACATCAGCAAAATTTGTATATTAGTCTTCCTAATTCTCAGAAATGTTTCAGAGCATAATGAGCTACTTCAAAGGGGTCAGAGGGCTTCTAATGAAAGGTGTTTAGGATGTGCCAAATACCACGGTTGCTATGAAAATTATCAACCAACTAGAAACACTAGCTATTTTATGCCAAAACACAGTGTTTTAACAATGATTCATTTTTGGTCATTAGCTGATTATTCTGAATTCTCGTTATGGTGAAACTATATTAACACCAAGGAAAAATACATTTTCAGACTTGGCTTCTTTCATGTGATGGTGCCACATCTCATGTACCAACTATAAATTCTTTGCCTCTGGGACTGCGAATGCATGAGGATGTAATGGAAAGTTGCCATCACATGGCAAGACATTTGTTCCCATTGCAGAGTGAGGCTAGCTCTAAAATTCAAACCCTAATGAGAACAAGTATGTAGATGAGAGCGGCCAAACCAAACACATGAAGAAAACAAAGCCCAAGGAGTCTCTAAAATTTAAAAAAAAAAAAAAAAAAACACCTAGGTATTCTTTTATCCATAGCTTTTAGATGTTGATTTCAAATTGAACCTTTTCCCTAACAGCTTGTTAGTATAGTATAACTATACTAATTTGTTAGTACAGCATAACTATTGTTAGTATAGTTGGTATAGTATAGTATAGACTTACATTGAAAAGGAAAAAAGATAAGAATGTTTTACCCTCAGAGTGACTTTATTTATCAGAATTTTCTGTGTAAAGGAAATGTTATATCAGCTAGCTATTATACCAAATATTTAAAATATTTCAGTGTGCCTTGACTAGTGTCAAAGTAACATGTACTCTTGATCAAAATTTCAATCTTACCCTTTCTACAGAATAATAAATATGTTGTATTATCAAGGACTACTATACATGACAAAGTACACAGCTTGTATATTTTTAAAATTTTTTCAAAAAATAAGATGCTTTAATAAAAAGGCAAGGAAAACACTTCCATGTAATAATTCAAACGGTCTCCTTTTTTCTTCTAAAAGACACACCTACAAAAATACCTGTCTTGGCCAGCGCCGCGGCTCAACAGGCTAATCTTCCACCTAGCGGCGCCGGCACCCTGGGTTCTAGTCCCGGTCGGGGCGCCTGATTCTGTCCCGGTTGCCCCTCTTCCAGGTCAGCTCTCTGCTGTGGCCAGGGAGTGCAGTGGAGGATGGCCCAAGTGCTTGGGCCCTGCACCCCATGGGAGACCAGGAGAAGCACCTGGCTCCTGCCATCGGATCAGCGTGATGCAACGCAGCCGCAGCGGCCATTGGAGGATGAACCAACGGCAAAGAAAGACCTTTCTCTCTGTCTCTCTCTCTCACTGTACACTCTGCCTGTCCAAAAAAAAAAAAAAAAAAAAAAAAACAAACCTGTCTTTGCAGAACATTTCCCAGTGTGCCAAGATTCATCATTTTAGGCATGTTTATTAGTTTACATTCATAATTGATGAATGAAAATGTTGCAGAACATAAAAATGAAAATGTTATCATTATATTAGAAAATGATGAGCTCTATGGCGAAAAATAAAGTGGGAAAGAACAGAAGATGGAGATGCTTTCAGTTTTAAATTTGAGGATTCTTCAAAAAGTTTATGCAAAATGTGTATTAGGAAAAAACTATACAGACATTTCAAAAAATTTCTATCAAAGCAATTTATCTCTTAATTCCATTTTTCCCATAAACTTCTGGAAGCTGCTTATAATGCAGTCTGGGTAAACCTCATGGAAAGGTGACATTTGAGCCCAGACTTGAAGGAGGTGAGGGAATATCTCAGAGGATAAGCAGAAGGTACAGCAAGTGCAGAAGTCCTGAGGCAGGAGAATACCTTGGTAGGCTGGAACAGCTACTATGGCTGGAGCAGCGAGCATAGCACAAATCAGCATAGCTGATTGTTAGGATCCTGGCTCTTGCTCTGAGGAAGATGGGAAGCATTAGATTTGAGCAAAGTTATAGGAATCAGAAAAATTTCAATCACTTGGCTGTTTCCACTTGTCCTGACAGGAAACTGAAGACAGGCTTCAAAGGGAATGTTGAGTATAAACTAATGAAAAAAATCACAGAAATATGGGCAAAGTGAAGCGACCCGACAGCGGACACTGAGGCGCTTGTGGGCTGGTACTCTGGGATGCCTTTATAACGCCTGGATCTGAAGAAGCACGCAGCAACAGCTGGAGTCATCTGATAGGAGCTCCAGGGATGCTATCATTACCAGGATGTCAGCCCAGCTGGAAGGGAGGGGGAAAGAAATGCCCCAAACTCTCTCTTCTACTGCCCTCTGATCTCCTGCCAGCAGTTCTTATTGGCTGAGCCCAACTGGAAACCACAAGACAAGAGATCCTTGGTGATGAAGGCCTTGGTGATGAAGGTCATAGCACCCCATTCCTGGAATGCAGAGGAGTGCATCAAAGAGCAGGGAAACAATGGGAATGGAACCAGGCGATAACCAGCACACTGGAGTGTTACCAAAGCTGGTAAAAAGACATTTGGGGGACCCATTTATATGCTGACTGCTCCATGGAAAACCAAGAATACCCACTTGTCCCTTGGTTATCTTGATTCACAAAATCTTAGCACTAAAAATAGGCATCCTCTTACTTTACAGTTAAAGAAACAGATCGAGAGAAGTCATGGCTGCCTCAAAGACACACAGCTAGACAGAATGCTGCAGAGCCAGCAACACAGCTGGCTCACTACCCAGATGCATGCAACAGCCAAGGGCTGGACCAGGCTGAAACCAAGGAGCCTGGAACTCCGCCCAGGCCTTCAGTGTGAGTGCCAAGGACCTAAATACCCACGCCATCACCTGCCTCCCAGGGTGCAAATCAGCAGGAAGCTGGATCAGAAGCAGAGAAATTGGGATGCGGGCATCCCAAGAATGGACTTAAGCTTTGCACTGAACATCTGCCCCCTAATATTATCTTTGATGGCATTGAACTATATAATATTCCTGAGGAGTAATTCATCCTTAGATAGCATGCATGAAGTATCACTTGCCACATCTCACCACTAAAACTCTAGTCTCATCTTGTGTTATACCTTTACAAGGTTACTTTTGGCCTCGGATGGAATCTCTGGGTACTTTTTTAAAAGACACAAAAGTAATACATCTAGTGGCCATTAGGGGAGTGAACCAATGGAAGGAAGACCTTTCTCTGTCTCTCTCTCTCTCACTGTCTAGGTGCCTAGGTCAGCTGTTTCCACCAGTGCACCAAAGTGTAGCCTTATTAATAAAGCAACGTCCCATGGAACAGAAAAGAGATCACTCTCTGTGTAGTTTCTAAAGGAAAAGCAGCTCACTAGTACCAAAATGTATGGCCTTGTCCCCTATCTCTTCCATATGGGACCCTCCTCTCTGGACCTTTGATGAATACCTGAATTCTTCAAAGTGTCTCTAGATTTATTTACGTGTATTTTTATGTCCTGGCTTTGTGGTGTGGTGGTTTAAGCTGCTACCTGCGATGCCGTTATCACATATGCGCACTGGTTTCTAGTCCCAACTACTACACTTCAGATCCAGCTCCCTGCTAACATGCCTGGGAAGCAGCGGAGGATGGCCCAAGTGCTTGGGGCCCCATACCTTGTGGGAAACCCAGAAGAAGCTGTTGGTTCCTGGCTTTGGCCTGGCCTAGCCCTGGCAGCTGCAGCCATTTGAGGAGTGGACCAGCAGATGGACGATTTCTCTCTCTCTCTCTGTACTCTGTCTTTCAAATAAATAAAATAAATCAAAAAAATAAATTAGCTCGTGGCTGCTGCTGTGGCATAGCAGGTAAAGCTACCGCCTGCAGCGCCAGCATCCTATATGGGCGCTGGTTTTAGTCCTGGCTGCTCCACTTCTGATCCAGCTCTCTGCTATGGCCTGGAAAAGCAGAGGAAGATGGCCCAAGTCCTTGGGCTCCTGCACCCCCGTGGGAGACTTGGAAGAAGCTCCTGGCTCCTGGCTTCAGATTGGTGCAGCTCTGGCTGCTGTGGCCAATTGGGGAGTGAACCAACAGATGGAAGACCTCTCTCTTTCTCTCTCTCTCTCTCTCTCTGTCTCTGTCTCTGTCTCTCTCTCTCTCCCTCTGTTTCTCTCTCTCTCCCTCTGTTTTTCTCTCTCTCTGTAACTCTGCCTTTCAAATAAATAAATCTTTAAAAAAATAAAAAACAAATTAAAAAAAGACCCTGGCTCCTGACTTTGGCCTGGCCATGCCTTGGCTGTTGCAAGCATTTAGGGAATGACCCATAAGATGGAAGATCTTTAAAAAAAAAATTAGCTCTACTTATTGGAAATAATCTTTGTCAGTCGATTATATCATTTATCTAATAATTACATTTTTAAAAAATGACTTCCTCTTTACTTTTATTCAGAGTTGTTTGATTTATTTTTAAAGTGGAGCATCTGAAGTTTCTCTTGAGTAATCCCAGTCACTGCCCTTAGAGTTAAGATTTCATTCAGAAAAAGATTTCTTTTTTATACATAGTTAATTTACTATAAAGTAACTAAATATCTATATAAGAATGTCTTTTAGATTGTAAAATATTTCTATCATTTTGGTATGACACAAACATTATAATCCCATAAGAAGGAACTACTTTTTGGGGCCAGTCCTGTGGTACAGTGGGTTAATCCTCCACCTGTTGCGCCAGCATCCCATATGGTCGCCAGTTCGAGTCCCAGCTGCTCCAGTTCCGGTCAAGCTCTATGCTATGGCCTGGGAAAGCAGTGGAAGATGGCCCAAGTCCTTGGGCCCCTACACCCATGTGGGAGACCTGGAGAAAACTCCTGGCTCCTGGCTTCGAATGGGTACAGCTCCAGCCATTGCAGCCAATTGGGGGAGTGAACCAGTGGATGGAAGACCTCTCTCTCTGTCTCTCCCTCTCACTGTTTGTAACTCTACCTCTTAAATAAATAAATATAAAATCTTTTAAAAATTTTTTAAATAAAAAAGAAACTAATCTTTGATCGTGTAAGTTTTTGTTAAGATCTTTCTAAGCATAATACACAACATATTCTAAACTATTAGCAATTAAGAAGACAAAAAACGTTTGTCTAAATCACATGCTAATCCGCTGCTTATAACCCTCTTGTGGCTTCTGATTATTTTTTTATGTATTTACTTATTTGAAAAAATTACAGAGGGGTAGAGAAAGAAAGAGATCTTCCATCTGCTGGTTCAGTCCCAGATGGCCACAAAGGTTGGGGCAGACTAAAGCCAGGAAACAGGAGCTTCCTCCGGGTCACCCACGCGGGTACAGGGGCCCAGGCACTTGGACCATCTTCCACTGCTTTCTCAGGCAGGGAGCTAGATTGGAATTGGAACAGCTTGGACTTGAACCAGTGCCCCCATGGGATACCAGCACTACAGATCTGCTTTGCCACAATGCCGACCCCTTCTGATTACATTTAAAATAAGTTATGTGTTCTTCATTTGGCCAATAACGCCCACATGATCTGTGGTCCCTGCCTACTTCTTCTTAGGTGCCCCCCAGCTCCCTCCCCACCACACAGGGGTTTCCACCACAAGGCTGTTGTCTTCACCCGTGTCTATTCTCAAATGTGCCTTCCCCAGTGATTGTAGAGCTTGTCCTGAATCAAAGAGCCCTTCTCAGGCCCTCACATACAGGATACCTCTCTAGGGAGGCCCATCCTACAAGTTGCATTGTTATTTCCTTTCTTCTCAACACTTAACGAATACAATTATGTATTCATGACATTATGGCCAATAACAGAGTGTATATATGATAGTGACCCCATAAGGTTATTTCGCCTAGTGACATCATAGCTATCTTAGTTTGTGTAAATAGACTGTAGGATGTTTGCACAAGGCATGACTGCATTTGAAATTGCCACATTTCTATGTTTAGTTCTTTGCTGTCTATTTCCTCTATCAAAATCTAAGGTCTTGTGTAGCTCACAACTGTTTTCTCCAAGTCCAGCAAAGAGGGTATCACATAGTAGGCTTCCAAATACAGGTTGAATGAATAACATGTAAAACTAGTGTTATATTTGGGGTTGTTTGTTCATAAGATAAATTTGATGCTACTAGGAGAATTTTTATGCCAAAATAAAATATTTCAGTAAACTATTTTTGAACACAAGCACACATTTAAAGAAATTCAGTGAATACTTTAATAATTTGAATGAATCAGCACCAAATTGTTATTTTTCTTAAAATATGCATTTTTGTAAAAGGGAGTTGAATTATTTTCCTTAGGAAGTGGAATCATTTTGTATTGAGGTAGTACCATAAAATAAACAAAAATAAAATGATTATAGGCTAAAAAGATAGAATTAGATCAGTTGTTGAATAAACATAAGCAAACTGCAAAGAAGAGACATTACTGTCAAAATCCAGAAAAAATGAAGGGTAAAGTTCTAAATATTTTTAAGAGGAAAACGTACTTGTGTCTAGTTGATTTCATTTAAAATAAGCAAGTACCATAAAACGGGTGTTGAAATAACACTATTACTCATTTTGCATTAGGAAGTTGATGGCCAAAATTGGAATAACCCTGTGGTTAGCTTTTCACCTTCATTTTGTATTTCCCTTCTCTGTCTGTAGTTGAGTGGCTTCGTTCTCCTCCAAAGATCGTAGGTTAAGGATGGGGGAGGGAATGAGTATTAAACTGCAGAGAAGCAGCTCATTATACGTCCATATTAAGTGAACACTCAAATCTTTATGCAAATACAAATCATGGGCTGAACTTTTTAATAAGCATGAATGCTTTCAAAGTAGAATTTCAGGTACTCCAAAGTAAAATGCTAAAAAGGTTTTGTTCCCAGTGATTAAAGAGCTAGTTATTTGGGAATTAAACATAACTGGGAATATGAGGCAGTCAAGATGCTACCTGTGCCTTTCAACCCTTGTCTCCCATGAATGACCTTCAGGTTAACATTCAAGAACATTTAGATAATGTCCAGGTCTACTGTATAGAGGTTTCTACACTCTAGCGCATTTTTCTAAAACTTTATAAACCAATAATAGTGTAGACAGAGAGGACTATAATTCTGAAGTCCAGAAATTGGCAATGTCTTTCAATGTTCTTTTGTGTCAGTTACAACTTAAAATTACACATATATTACTACTTAAAGCAATTTATAATCACACCTGTGTGTACACCACACTCATTTATACAAGAAAGAACAGATGATGGTTCACTTTATCAAAGGAAATGCCACTACATGTAAATAACTCACTCACCTATTTCAGAATATGGCTTCTTCATAAAATCATGAATATTTAGTAGCTGCTTCTTTTCTTATTGACAAATGATATTGAAAATGGTATTACCGGCTGGCGCCGTGGCTCACTAGGCTAATCCTCCGCCTTGCAGCGCCAGCACCCTGGGTTCTAGTCCTGGTTGGGGCACAGGATTCTGTCCCGATTGCTCCTCTTCCAGGCCAGCTCTCTGCTGTGGCCCGGGAGTGCAGTGGAGGATGGCCTAAGTGCTTGGGCCCTGCACCCGCATGGGAGACCAGGAGAAGCACTTGGCTCCTGACTTTGGATCAGTGCGGTGTGCCGGCCGCAGTGGCCATTGGGGGGTGAACCAATGGAAAAGAAAGACCTTTCTCTCTGTCTCTCTCACTGTCCACTCTGCCTGTCAAAAAAAAAAAAAAAGTTATTACCAATAGCTTCACATGGAATTGCTATCTTTTCTCCCACAGATACCAAAGCACTGCCACAACTTTACTTTTCTTCTGCATTCTTTCAGTGAGTTGGGTAGTTTAACAGCTGTTTGTGACAATGTTATTACCACAATATTCTTTGTTTTAGTAATGGGGAAACTGAGGGATTAATAAACTTGTCAGCAATCACCAAACAAGTTTACAGCAAAACCAGAATTTATTGTTGATCTTTCCAATTAGGCAAAGTACATCTCTTTCATTTTATTCCAAGTGGCCATTTATAATGTGCAAAAAAAAAAAAAAAAAAAAACCCTACAGAAGTATTGTAGTCCTTAATAGCTAGTTCTATTTATGCTGTCCTATATTTTAGCATTTATGCTAGGTTGTAGAACAGAATTAATATTTTAGATTTAGATGTTTTAAATTAAATTCCAGGGGTTAGCATTGTGGCACATAGCACGTAAAACTGCCACCTACAACGCAAGCAACCCATAAGGCCAGCAGCTTGTGTCCCAGCTGCTCCACTTCCTATACAGCTCCCTACTAATGGCTTGGGAAAGCAGCAGAAGATGTCCCAATGGCTGGACCTCTGCACCCACATGGGAGACCCGAAAGAAGCTCTCGGCTCTTGGCTCTGGCCTGGTCCAGCCCTGACCACTGCAGCCATGTCAGAAGTGAACCAGCAGATGAAGCTCATGCTCTCTGTTTCTCTCTCACTCTTTCAAATATATATTTTTTAAAAAATTAATAAATTATCTGGGACTGGCTCTGTGGCGTAGCAGGTAAAGCTGCCACCTGCAGTGCCGGCATCCCATATGGTACCAGTTTGAATCCCGGCTGCTCCACTTCTGATCCAGCTCTCTGCTGTGGCCTGGGAAGGCAGTAGAAGATGGCCCAAGTCCTTGGGCCCCTACATCCATATTTATTTAAAAAAAATAAAATAAATAGACATTGCTTCACTGTGTAGCAAACTCGAAGAGTGTCTCATACAGGTTTTCCTAAATGTGAAAATTGTAAACACCTTATTTTTAAGAATTTGTGCTCTCAATCAGATTACATTTTGCTTTATAAAAATATTCATGATATCTTATTAGCCTTAGTCCTTTCTCACTGCATTTTTCCTTTTTAGATAATATTACACAATGGTTCACTGCAAAGTTTTATTAATATGATATTGTTCCAGAAATGGAACCCCAGGAAAATCACAGTAATAAATCAAAGACTATTTGTTTAGACAACTGATATTTATTTCTAGCAAATGCTTTTTGGAAACTGAAAACTACTCCTCCATTTTGTATTTTTCTGACAGTTTGATGATAAAAACAGAAAATAAACATAAGTGATTTCTAAACCCCAGAAAATGATTTGGCCTGGATACATACTGTCTAATTCCTAATGCACTCAAGGAATGTTCAATATAGGTCACTGGCTGGTTAATAGCATTTATGGTAAAGGGTTACTGCTCCTAGTCTAGGAAGATGCCTATGTATTTATTTATTTATTATTTATTGGAAAGGCAGGGAGATAGAGACAGATAGACAGGGATCTCCTGTCTCCTAGTTCACTCCTCAAATACTTGCAACAGCCAGGGTTGTGTCAGTCTGAAGCCAGGAGCAAGGTGCCCTAGTCAGGTCTACCATGTGGGCGGTAGGGACCTGCTGCCCCCTAGGGCACCCATTACCAAGAAGCTGGTATTGAAAGTGGAGAAAGGACTCAAACCCAGGCACTCAGGTGTGGGATGCAGGCATCCCAAGCAGATTGTTAGGTGTTGAGTCAAATGCCTCCCCAGCAAGATCCTTAATTTTAACGGAAAGTACTGTTTTCTTTTTTCTGCTCCAGAGTGTTTAATGTTTCATTATTTTAAATACAATATGCACTCACTGAAAATAAAAAGTCAGGTTTTCTTGAGTATCTGCAGTTAACATCCTAGGAGCTTGTGATTATGAAATAATTCACCATCTGGTACTGATACGGTTACATAATAATCTCGTAGAATCTGAGGGTATGCTGTTCACAAATGATGAAGAGATCTTGCTGTCACAGTTATTTTTTTTTCAACATTAGAAATAGTCCTTAGTTTTAGTTTTTAAGTGGGTTTTCCCCTCTGCGTTGTTCCTAAATGTGTTTCCCATACAGTGTTACAAGAAGTTTTTGAAGGAATTATGAAGTACAGGACAAGTTGGGAGCTCTGGGAGCGGTAACAAAGGTTTCTGGGTGCAGGCTTGGAGCCAAGGTAACTGGAGTAAGACCCTTACTCTTGAGGTTTCGGACTCCTGTGAATGAGGCAACCACATTGCTTATTAACAACTCTGCACACACACACACAAAACATATGTACTTATATGTATATCCTGTTTTCTGCCATTTTAATTAGTTATTTGAAGGCTTTTAAGTCTTTGAAATACATGACCTTTTGTACTTTAGAGAGCCTTATACCATTTTTGCCCCCTACACAATAATTTCACATTTATTTATTTATTTATTTGACAGGCAGAGTGGACAGTGAGAGAGAGAGACAGAGAGAAAGGTCTTCCTTTGCCGTTGGTTCACCCTCCAATGGCCGCCGCACTGCGGCGGGCGCACCGCGCTGATCCTATGGCAGGAGCCAGGAGCCAGGTGCTTTTCCTGATCTCCCATGGGGTGCAGGGCCCAAGCACCTGGGCCATCCTCCACTGCACTCCCTGGCCACAGCAGAGAGCTGGCCTGGAAGAGCGGCAACCAAGCCAGAATCCAGCGCCCCGACCGGGACTAGAACCCGGTGTGCCGGCACCGCTAGGAGGAGGATTAGCCTGTTGAGCCGCGGCGCCGGCCCAATTTCACATTTATTTTTAACAATGAGAATTTTTATAATTTCTTCACAGTGGTTTTGATGCAAGAAATCCTCTACCTTTTTAAAGTTCAAATGTATAAAAGAAGCTAAAGTCCTTAACCTTTTGGAAAACAGTACTTCAAAGAGAACTATTTTATTAAACATACACACAGATCCTTAAATATATAAATGAAACATTTCAATTTTATAAATCTTATTTCTTTTTTTTAAAAGATTTCTTTATTTATTTGAAAGAGTTACACAGAGAGAGGAGAGGCAGAGAGAGAGAGAGAGAGGTCTTCCATCCACTGGTTTACTCCTCAATTGGCCATAACAGCCGGAGCTGAGCCGATCCGAAGCCAGGAACCAGGAGCTTCTTCCGGGTCTCCCACGTGGGTTCAGGGGCCCAAGGACTGGAGCCATCTTCCTCTGCTTTCCGAGGCCACAGCAGAGAGCTGGAGTGGAAGTGGAGCAGCCGGGTCTTGAACCAGCGCCCATATGGGATCTCGGAGCTTCAGGCCAGGGTGTTAACTGGCTGCGCCACAGCACCGGCCCCATAAATCTTATTTCTAATATGTCTTTTAACAACTTTAACCTTTCCTGATTACCAGAAATTTAGAATTTCATCTCTTCTAAATTAGTTTTATCTCTTCTTTCATTTCGTAATATATCCTTTACAACTTCTTTATGTAGAAATGGTCTTACATGTAACTAAGATTTTTCCTTTAAATGTGTGGTTTAAGGATATTATGACAAGTAATCAAGAAGTTACATAATAAGATAATGCAATGGTACACGCAACATTTATTTTTCCAAAAGCTCCACACCCAACAGTACTTTTAACAATGTGGTAAATATATGCAAAATTAAGCTTTTGTATGTTCATATTATATTTAACCTGTTGATCTGACTTATTGATGAAAAACTGTCCCTAACAATGACTAGAACTACAGATTTAGAAATGAAACATTCCATTAGCGCTCTCTGCCACAACAGCAGCATAATGTTACACTTTGTTCCTTTACTCTCCCACCCCCTTAAGAAACAGGGATGTTATTATGGGGTCTTATTTCACATCCTGACCTCAGTCACTTGGGTTTGTAGGATATGGTTTCTACTAAGGTTAAAAGACTTCTCTCTATAAATTAATTACAATTAAGACCATAGCAAATTCTCTATAGATTTTAATTATCAAAATCTTTTCAGATAAGAAGTGTGTCTACTCCTCAAAGATTTAAGAACTGAGTAAAACGACATACAACATACTGATTTATGGAAGTCATCAAGATGTGATTACTAAAGCTGCAACAGATAGGAAATCTTGATTTCCAGTAAGACTTCTTAGATTCTACCTAAATGATAACTTGCTTTAGTACATCAGAGTTCGAGAGCCACTACTCCTACTTTTTTTAATTGTTTGAAATTATGCCCTTCAGGGCCAATGCTGTGGCACAGCAGGTTAAAGCCCCGGCCTGCAGCGCCAACATCCCATAAGGGCACCGGTTTGAGTCCTGGCTGCTCCACTTCCAATCCAGCTCCCTGCTAATGTGCCTTGGAAAGCAACAGAGGTGGCCCAAGGACTTGGACCCTTGCACCACGTGGGAGACCTGGAAGAAGCTCCTGGCTCCTCACTTTGGATAGGCTCAGCTGGGCCATTGAAGGCATTTGGAAAGTGAGCCAGTGGATGAAAGATCTCTGCCTCTACCTCTCTCTGTAACTTTCTTTTTCAAATAAATAAATATTTTTTTAAAGAAAAATGAATGGTATTACCATTTGCCTTTGCTGGGAAGTAACCACAAAATGATAAAGTCACCAGCACTTTCACAGCTATTCTTTGCACCAGTTCAGGAAAGGGTGCTTTCTGACCTGTTACGGTTGTTCATGGTCCAACCAAAACCATGAACACCCTGGCTCCAACTAGCAGCTTTAGAATAAACAAAAGAAAGAACTAGATCTATGTAATACAGTAGGTTCCACATTTGTGGAGTCACTAGGCTGATTTCGTGCTGAAAGTGAAAACAGTCTCCAGAGTTGAAATGAACTCTGCCAGCCTGGAATCACAGCAAATTCAGGAAAATCAGGAATATGTTAGCAACCCCTAATCTTTTTTTAAACTGACTTCACCCTGGGCAAGTAACCCTCCCCTGATGCCATTGTTGGAGACAGAATTTCTGGCTGCAGGATCATTTTTCTGACTCAATCTGGCTTGCTTTACTTCGTTAATCATCCTGATTCCTCTCAACATTTCACTTCTCTTACTGTAGGACTCAACCTTTATTTTCAAGACTTTTTAAGTGATTTGGTTCCTCCCGCGGTATCCCTCTTTATCCCATTTAATTCTCCCCTCCAAGGTCCCCACGGCTATCGCCCTCATTTCACCAAGATTTTGCTAAACATTAGACACAGCACATGACCTCCAGCCTTCCAGTGTCTCAGAACAAACCGATGTACTAACATCAGATTAGCGAAGTCGCAAGCTTCTCTCGGCTTAGAATTAAAAACTGTTTTTAGCTCTTCATCGCTTAAAGAGCCAGCGAAAATTTTAAATTAAAAATATTTTAAAGAAAGAAACCGCTCCCCTTTTTTTTTAACCTTTAGCTCCGCCCATCCACCCCCAGCCTCCACGCGAAACTGCAGGAAACCGGAGGGGGCGGGGCGGTGACGTCACGACGCCGGTGCGTCACGGAGCGGCGCCGGCTGCGGCGCTGGCGGTAGCTGCGGCAGCGGCGGCATTTTAGTCGGCAGCGGCGGCGGCAGCGGGGCTGCTGCTCCTCCCAGCATCCCTGGCGCGGCCATTTCAGCCCCATCTTGGCCGAGGGGAGGGCGCTGCAGCCGCCGCTTCAGCAGTTTGAATTTCAGTTTCTCCAGGATTTACGAACCGGAGCACCGAGGAGGAGCCGAAGAGGCCACCACCGCTACCTCCCATCGTCGGAGCGCCTCCGCTCGCCGGCCAGCCGTCTGCCGCCGCCGCCGCCCCTCACTCTCCGGAGAGCCGCGAGGGGAGGCCGAGACCGCCGCCGCCGCCGCCGCCCGCGGGGGTGGCTCCCCCTGGGAGGGGAGGCCCGAGCCGGCCTTCCCTTCCCCCGGAGCGGGTTTCCGCCTGAAGACAGTCACCATGTCCCTGGGGCTGAGCTCCGGCTAGAGCCGGGGAGGGAGGGCCGCCCGCCCGGAGACCTTCAGCCAGCCCTGGCCCGCGGGCTCCCAGCTGAATCGGGAACCTCCGGCCTCGCCACTCCTCCCGTTCTTCCCTCCGAGCTGCTGCCGGCCGCGTCCTGAGGAGCCCGAGCGGGGCAGCGCCGCCCCTCACGCCGCCGCCGCCGCCGCCGCCGCCTCCTGCTCCTCCACCACCACCACCTCCTCCTTCTCCTCCTCCTCCTCCTCCTCCTCCTCCTCCTCCTCCCCTTCGCCCTCCCACTCCCACCCCCAGCCCAGGCCTGCTGACCGTGCCGAGCGCCGAGCTGGACTGCCCACGGCGGCCCGGAGACGAGGGAGGAAGCCGCCAGCGCGCCCCTGGGATCCCTCTCTTGCTGCGGCGGAGGGGGTTGAATTGAGGCGCCGCCGCACGAGTGCGACCGGGGGGCCGAGCCGCGGAGATCGACCCCGACAAGGCAGCGGGCAGGAGGATGTCTGAGCGAGCGTCCGGCGCCCGCATCAGCCCGTGACTCCTCAGCTGCGGGCCGCCCACCCCAGCGCGGACTCGGACTTTGTCTTTGGGGGCCCCCTTGTGCGCTGCCCTTCGCCGTTTCCGGCAGGATCCCCGAGGAGCCGGCGTGCCCGTGTGTCCTCCAGCCTTCCTCACCATGTCCAAGATGCCGGCCAAGAAGAAGAGCTGCTTCCAGATCACCAGTGTCACCACGGCCCAGGTGGCCAGTAGCATCACCGAGGACACCGAGAGCCTGGACGACCCGGACGAGTCGCGCACAGAGGACGTCTCCTCCGAGATATTCGACGTTTCCCGGGCCACAGATTACGGGCCTGAGGAGGTCTGCGAGCGCAGCTCCTCCGAAGAGACCCTCAACAATGTTGGGGATGCCGAGACTCCCGGGACCGTCTCCCCAAACCTCCTCCTGGATGGGCAGCTGGCAGCCGCGGCGGCCGCTCCTGCCAACGGAGGAGGAGCCGTGTCGGCCCGGAGCGTCGCTGGGGCTCTCGCCAGCACCCTGGCGGCGACGGCCCCCGCCTCAGGAGCACCCGGAGGCCCCCCGGCGGCGGGCCCGTCTGCCGGGCCGGGGCCCGCAGCCCCGGCTCAGCCGCCCGCCACTTGCAGTTCCCGATTTCGCGTGATCAAGCTGGACCACGGGAGCGGAGAGCCCTATCGCCGCGGCCGATGGACGTGTATGGAATACTATGAGCGGGATTCCGACAGCAGTGTCCTGACCAGGTCTGGGGATTGCATTAGACACAGCAATACTTTTGATCAAACTGCGGAGCGGGACAGTGGCCTGGGCGCCACCGGAGGGTCGGTGGTGGTGGTGGTGGCCTCCATGCAGGGGGCGCACGGGCCCGACTCTGGAACTGACAGCTCCTTGTCTGCTGTGTCACAGCTACCCCCGTCGGAGAAAATGAGCCAGCCCACTCCGGCCCAGCCGCAGAGTTTTAGCGTTGGGCAGCCACAGCCGCCGCCGCCCGTAGGTGGGGCTGTGGCTCAGAGCTCGGCTCCGCTGCCGCCGTTTGCAGGAGTCGCTGCCGGGCCGCAGCCAATGATAGCAGCCGCGCAGCCAGGCCAGCCCCAGGGAATCGGGCCCAGCGGCGCCCCTCCGGGGCCGGGTGGGCAGAGTCTGCCGCCAACGAATGTAGTAGCCCAGGCGCAGTCGGCGGTGTCTCTGCCTCCCCAGCCGGTCCCGGCGGTCGGCGCTACAGCCCCGCAGCAGCCCCAACAGTTCGCGTACCCCCAGCCTCAGATAGCGCCTGGGCATTTGCTGCCGGTCCAGCCCTCTGGCCAAAGTGAGTACCTGCAACAGCACGTGGCCGGCCTGCAGCCGCCAAGCCCCGCGCAGCCTTCGAACGCCGGCGTGGGAGCGAGCCCCGCCGCGGCGGCCAGCTTTGCCGTGGGCACCAGCCAGAGCGCCGCCTCAGTGGGCGCGCAGATCTTGGGCGCGTCTTCCCAGCCGAGTGAAGCTCTGGCCTTAGGGCCGGGACCTGCGCAGGGCGGGCAGGCAGCGCCTTGTCAGCCGGCCGGAGTGCCCCCGGCTGCTCTGGGAGGCGTGGTGCAACCAGGCATGGGGCCTACAGGGGCTGGGCAGCCCCAGTCCGTGCCTCCGCCGCAGATGGGTGGCAGTGGTCAGCTGTCAGCCCTGCCTGGTGGCCCTCACGCCGTGGTGCCCGGAGTTCCAAACGTGCCTGCAGCCGTGCCCGCCCCAAGCGTGCCTAGTGTGTCTACCACTTCTGTTACTATGCCAAATGTACCCGCGCCTCTGGCCCAGTCGCAGCAGCTGAGCAGCCATACGCCAGTCAGCAGGAGCAGCAGCATAATCCAGCACGTCGGGCTGCCCTTAGCGCCAGGCACACACAGTGCACCAACGAGTCTACCGCAGTCTGACTTAAGCCAGTTTCAGACTCAAGCCCAACCTTTAGTCGGGCAAGTTGACGATACTAGAAGAAAATCAGAACCCCTACCTCAACCACCACCTTCTCTCACTGCTGACAGTAAGCCTGTTGTGAAGCCTCCTGTTGCAGATGCCCTGGCAAACCCCCTTCAGTTAACACCTATGAACAGTCTCGCCACCTCTGTATTCAGCATAGCTATTCCTGTTGATGGTGATGAAGACAGGTATGGAAATCTTTATTTTAAATGTTTCATAAGAACACTTGGCCAGACATTGTAGCTTAGGATGCAGCTTCGGGAGAGTTCTTTGTGCACTGGGGCTTTTAAAATTTGCTTTGTGTTTAGTAAAAATTGACTGCTGATGTAAAAGTGAGTAGTGAAGGTATTGGTCTCATCACAGCTGTTTGAAGTTATTAAAATGAGTAGGGATGCAGCGTTTATTCAACAAATGGAGTTTAGCTTAACCCTCACAAATTGAAGGCAGTAGCCAGTATGCTGCCAGAGGATTGCCCCTTTCTTAGATACCAGTCACACTTGAACACTTCCTGGCAGTTTTGTCGGTGTGAGTTTTGAAACTGACACATAAAATTATTTACAAATTTTCCGTTTTGGAAAACCAGAAGACCCTCTCATGATTCTAGATTTCTAAAAGAAATCTATGTGAGGAATTCCCCACAGTGCATCTGGAAAAGCTGGAGAGAGAGAAGAGTGTCAGATCTGGATTTGAAGATTCCTACTTAGTTCAGCCTTTCAATAAAAGGGGATAGAAGGTTGTGAGGCTTCTCCGAGATAGTTTTTGTTTAGGCAAAATGTAAGATGCTCTTACAGTCCATTAATCTTTTTACAGTTGGAGAGGAAGGTATTAGAGCCTTCAACAATAGTAAAAGCTGTAGTTCTTGAAAATAAGAGTTATTTTCTAATAAAAGTGTAAATGATAATTATTGGCTCCCTCTATTTAAGAGGTGCTTTTTTAATGTGAAAATTGGTGTATTGCTACACCAGTTCTACAACAGTTGATGTTTGGTTGTGATTTAATAAGGATTGTTAGTGTCTTGAAATTTGACAAAGTAAAATTTTAAAAGCTGACTTGATAGCACAATTTAAAATTGCAAAAAATGTTTCATGTTTCAGGTGCTTCACAAGTTAGGCATTTAGTAGCTGGGGTTTTTAAAGAAAAATTAATTTTAGGTGTGTTAAAATATCAAAACTGGTTTATAGATTTCTAACAAAATTGGTATGTAAAAATACACTGAGATGTTAACGTCTTTTCTATCTATGTTTCTTGAGTTCTTTCATGTACTTTTCTTGACTTCCCATTTCTAATTAGCCTTGTATTTTTGTTATATATGTCTGTTGGTTTGAAAAATGCTCACTGAAATTCATTCATCTTCTCTCTTTTTGTAATTCAGAGTTCATCTTTTTTTGTAGGTGACTTGCTTGTGGTGAGTGTTTCTTCCATTTGAGACTCTTAGAGAGTACCACATGTCCATAAGTGAGCCCAGCTAGCTAAAAACTTTATATGGATGGGACTACCAAGATACTGATAACCACAGGCCACTCAGAAAAATCCTTCTACTTTTATAGTTGCTTCCATTTTTACGTATGGGGCACAACGAAAAAGCAAACTAAATTTTTTTCCACCTTTGATAATAGTCAACAGGGGGCATCTTCCCTTTTCTATCTGCCAGAAGCTTATCTTTTCTGATTGAGTTGGTAAATAATCTGTTGCTTACCTCTCTGATTCTATAAACTGTCCTGTATTATTTCTTCAAGAAATAATGACTGGTTTTCCAACCTCCCTACTTTTCTATACTCAAGTACGTTATGAATGAAAAATATATTATCCCTCCTTTTTACACCTCTTAAGTTTACAGCATATGTAATTACATTGCTCTGAACTTAAAATTATGACATGGCATGAAGCAGAGAGATGTGTTGACATCTGGAAACTCTGAGATATATTCTTCGGGGTATGACATCAGAGATGCATTTATTTCTCTTAGTATATTAAAATTGATAATTCAGACATGTAAATGTTTTAATTTTTAGTACAGTAAGATACTATTATACCAATGTTTTCAATGGCAACAGTTAAGCCAGCTTAGGAGTTTTGATGTTTGTGCAGTCCTGCTTTAAACATGGCACTTCCTTCCTCACTTCAGTCTTTTAAAATTGGCATTGCTTATCAAATATGCATGTCTAATTTTTGTGGATAGCCTTCCATTGGTTTTTAATTTAACATGCTAGTTTCCAAGTTGTAATCTTACACATTTGACTGTCAGTGGGCTAACACCTGGTGAAGGAATAAATCAAGTAAAAAAAAAAAAGAAAGCAATTTATATTGGAAAGCCTTCAGGAAGACATTTTAAAATAGTATGCTTAAAATTAAATAATATAGTTTTGTAGACATGTTTAAATTTCTGAGTTGAGTACTTTTGCAGAGACAATACTATATAAAAATCTTAATATGGCGATTTTGGGTTGCCTTTTTTTTAACCTGCATACAGTTTTATGAGCAGTCACTCAAAGGTAACACAATTTGGAGTGAGAAGTTTTGAGTAATTATGACCTACACATTGTGCATAGGTTTCAGATCCTAAGGGAGCTTTGGTAAATAAGGTCTTTGCTTTTTAAGAAAATTTAGGATTTTAGTAAACATGGTGTATTTCTTTGAGAAAAGGAGGGGAAATGGGTGATTTCGGTGTTGATGGTGGTGCATGCAAAAGAATTAACAATTAGCATTGCCTACTGATCCCAAATTATTAATTACCGTAAAGTTTATATATATATATATAGCCATTCTTATTAGAATGACTTGTGGTTCATTATTGACACTCTTTTAAATTGATCTTATGTAATCTGGTGGGTATAATCGTGGTTGAAAATAGTTAATAAATAATTTGTGGTCACTTTTACAGTAAATGTTACAAAATCTGTTTAAACTACACATTTAACAGACTCCTCTTTTGTAGATGGGCAAGGTACAAAATATTACTGGCCCTAAAAGGAACACAGTACAGATTGCTTTCCATAGATAGCTGACCAGTGTGAACTCTGTAGGCCGCATTCCAGGAACTCTTATGAATGGCTGTAATTGTGAACTGTCAACTGCAGCCAAAAGACTGTTGAAAACCTGATTGTAAGGATCCCTTAGTGGAAATATCTTTATATCTTGTTAATGATTTTATTTGTGAGGTTTGCTGATGACTACTTACAAAGTATTATAAATTGTGACTCTTAAGTGGTGGTTCTGGTATGTGCTGTAAAACACAAAATTTTTTTATGCACTTTTATAAATTTTTCTTTAACAGAGTTCTCATTTTTGTTAATTTGTTTTTCTGGGAGTGAGAGGATTATGTAAATGTACACCAGGAGGCAGAACTTTCCCTGTTTACAGTAAAACCTGTAATTACTTCATAGAGTTCTGTTACATGAAAGTCTCACTGCAGATAAGGCCAGAAGTGGAAAGCTCCTCACTTGAACTGTATTTCTTGGAAGCTTACTTTTCTTTATTGAATTTTGGAGGCAATTTAGCTCTTCCAGCTTTACGGATAATGTAGAAATCATGCACTAGATACTCATTTTATGCATATTTAACCCTCTGAGAGAGAGTTCTTACCAGAAGTTAATAATCAGAGTGTAAAATCATATGTATATATGACATTCTTTAGTATAACAACTAATATTGGTGCACTCATCAGGAGTGCCATATTGATTACTAAAGTATCATTTAGAAAATAAAATTTACTCAAGGAAATTACATATTCTTCAAAAAAGCTGATGATTTCCCAGGGTACCTAAAAATCCTAAAACCAAGAGTTGTGTCAGTAGGAATGTGGCCTTTTATATTCACTAGGATGCATATTGTTTATAATTTTATGTGAACTAAATGATATAAGCCAAACATTGGTTATTATTTCAGGAAACATAAGGAAAGGGGGATTAGAACACAAATCTTGATCTTTATTATCTTTGTAAGAAGTTGTTTTAGTTTTATAGTATAGGATTGGTAATACACATATATATGTTCTGTCTTTGCTGTGAATAAACATAATACCAATCTATTGGTTCTTTAAGACTTCTGATAACACTGATTTGGAAAGTGAGATACTGGATTTATGGAACCTTGCTAATTTGGAATGGAATTTGTCTTTTTCTGCAACCAGAAAAGATTGAAAGCAGTCATGCTCTCTAGTTTCCTCCAATAAGGAAGAGCAGCTCCACCAATCATGATAAACCAAAATGAGTCTCTTTCTTAACAGAGAAATAGTTGTTTGAAAAGTATAAAAGGATTTTGGTAGGAGTTGGGGAAGTACAGAATGATAGCAGATAACAAAGACAAGAAAATGAACAGTGGAATGAGGTGAAGTATGATTTCCAGCAGCAGTAGGAAGAATTGTTAATAGTGAGGAACCGTGGTCTGATTTCTTCTATGAATGATTGTTTAAGGACCAGTATGTATTTCTTTTTCTAAAGAGATACTGTTTTTTTTTTTTTTTAAGGTTTATTTTATTTATTTGAAAAAATTAAGAGAGAGGGAGATACCAAGAGAGATCAATCTTCCATCCACTGGTTCACTCCCTTTACCCAGTGTGCAACCACACCGGCCCCTAAAGAGATGGCTGTTTATTTCTTAATTGTATTAGTCTCTGACTGCTTAAGTATGAGAAAGAAGAGGCTTTACAAAAGCAGATGTGTCTGGTTAAATGTAGCCTGAATAAAGTTCTCTAAGTAATTCCTTATTAATGAGAAGACCAGCTTTTTTTAATAAGAAGTCTTAATAATTGACAGTATTTAAAGGGCATTTGCAGCACAACTTTTGAATTGGAATAAATCCTTTAAGCTTCTGATTTTTCTTTATACTAAACTTAATGATTACAGGCTACTGCTTGAAATGGGTATTGTATTAATTACTGCATTCACAAAGAATATGCATAGCTGAGTCACTGGCATAATGTTTTGGATGTACCAAAGTACTGATTATTTTTTATGTTTTTAATCTGGCATAGTTTAAATCAAAAATTGTGACTCTTTCTAAAGATTTAGGAAGAATAACTAATTTGAATCATTACTATACATTATTCTAGGACTTTAATAAATATGCGTGAATATATACACTTCAAATTTGACTAATATTAAAGGGTTAATGATTGACTACTTTATTTCTAAAAGAATTTGCATAATTTCTACTTTAAATCGGGTGAATTGAATTTCATCTGTGCTGCTCTAAATTGCTTACTCCTCAAATTTATTTTTTTATTTGAAAGGCAAAGTTGGGGGACAGGAGCGGAGAAGAGAGAGAGATCTTCCATCTGCTGGTTCATTTTTCAAATAGCCATAATGGCCAGGGCTGGGCCAGGCCAAAGCTAGGAGCTTAGAACTCCATCCAGTCTCCTGGATGGATCTCCCACAAGGGTAACAGGAGCCCAGGCACTTGGAGTGGTCTTCTGCTTTCTCGGATGCATTAGCAGGGAGCTGGGTCAGAAGTGGAGCATCTGGGACTCAAAACAGTATTCAAGTGGGATGCCAGCATGTCATGCAGTGGCTTAACCCTCTGTACCTCAGTGCTGGTCTCTACTTCTCAAATTTAAAACCCCAGATCAGATTTAAGTGTTTGGTTTTATTTGTATCCTAATGTTTGCTTATTTGGTTTAAAATGAGTTCTCATCATTTAGGTTGCACATTTATATATGATGGTTAAGTGAAAAATCTGCAGATAGTCAAGTTAATTTTATTAGTATTCACCTATGACATATACCTGCTATTAAATAAGTGAAGTCTGAATATTAAAATATTTTAGCCTCTTTTCTGGTAAGTTTTCACCAAAATTTGACTAAACGTTGTTGTTTGGAAGATAAACTTTATGATCAATGTGTCAGTTACTGTAAATAGTGCTGGTATAATTCAGTGTTATCCTTGATGTTTTAGGCAATCTGTCTTTATTAACACAAATAGTTTAATTTGTGAATGAAGGTTTTCTGAAGCAGAGTTTAAAATCCCACTAGTTTCAAAGTTAGAATTAGAATTCAGTTTGACCATGTGACTTTTTGTGTTAAAACAAATCCTTGCTTTGTATATGGTCTACCTGCCCTTTGAAAACAGAACAAAAACAGTAAAGGGGAGGAAGGGTCTTTTGATCAAATAAAATCAGTAGTGTGTTTAATAATCCATTAACCTTTCTTTAGTGGGCATTTAAAGACAGGCAATGGAGTCAGGCAAGCTTGGGCTAAAATCCAGCTGTGCTCCGCATTTGAGGCATTTGACCTTGAACTAGTCGCTTAGCACTCCAAGACTTGTTTCTTCCATATTGAAAATGGGGATAATGCTTTCCGTACAGAATTTGAAAAGATTAAATGAGTTATGCAGGCTATTTGTGAACAATCAATAACATAAGACAACATGTATGGCAAGCTTTACATCACAGAAATGGAATGTTTCAGTGTCCAGACTACTCTCCCAGGTCACTCTTTGTGTGCTGCAAATCATACCAAGAGTCTGATTTTCATCTGGAAGTGTCCTTAGATGTATATATGGTATGAATGTAATCAGAGAAAAGAAGATATTATTTTAGGCCAAGTAAGTCATGTAGTAAGAAGTATAGCAAATTGTATTCTATTTCTGGCTCTTCCACCAGTTAACTGATTTCTGTGGTCAAGTTATTTACCTTCTCCCAATTTTTGTAATTTATAAAGAAAGAATTTGGAACCTGGTCAGATTTTAAGGTTCCATCTAGTCTGTATACATGTGAGTCCCTACTTTCAAATATGCTAGAGAACTGCCAGCCTAACCTCTAGACAGTAAGTGAAGGTGAATACTCATTAAATAGATTGAATGTCCATGAAAACATTTAGAGCAGTAATGTCAGTCATTCGGCTTTACTGTGATCTCTGAGTAGGAATGACTGGCACACAGAAATAAGACTATCCTGCCCTCCAAGATCTTGGGCTGTAGGAAAATGATTACCAAATGTATACTATATATATAGTAAGCCATGATGGAGTTACATGGTGCTAATGGGAACAATTTGGGATATCAAATCTGATTGGAGTGGAAAGAAAATAGATTGACTTCATTTAAGAATTGTCTGCACAGCTAATATGTTTATGTAGTTCAAAATTCAAAATACACAAAGTAGCATGCATTGGAAGCCTCCCTACCACCCCTGGTTTTTTTTTAAACCCAGAAGTAACCCATTACTTGTTCATTCTCCTGAGACTAACTCTTAAGCTGATTCTTAAAAGGGTCATTCACTGATAAGAGAAAGGGGTGGTTTTACAAACCAAGGATAAAGGAAGCTTCTATAATGATATGGAAGAGTGAGAATCTTTCAGATTTGGGAAATGATGTCAGTAATTTGACAGACATTGACCAGGGTGAAGGACTTAAATATAATGATAAGAAATTTAGATTTGTGTAGTGATTGCTGTTAAATGTGTCTTCAAGATTTTAGTGTTAAAGTACTTTGTATCTTGGGACCATTTCAGCACTCTTTTCAATGATTATTGTATTTCAAATCAAAAGTCTTCTGATCAAATTGTGTTTAGGGAATACCTGGAGGAGTGCTGAGTCTCCCAAAATCAAAATTCTCAGCAAATGGAATGCACTAGCTGATTTAGTATGCTTAGCTCTATCAGTAAGGCCTTGATGATGGAGTTGCTCCACATCCAGATGCTCTACTAAAAATTTATTTTTACACAGTATAGTGTAGAAACTATAACCTTACATAAAACATGAACCAAGTTTGTGTCAGACCCTGTGTATACATAATCCTATTTGATCTTTTCAATGACCTGTAAGAAGTGTTTTATTCCCCCTTTTTCATATGGATTGTGAGGCTCTGAGAATTTGAGTCACATTGCCTTTAAGTAACAGGGCATAGACCCATACTCAGATCTTTGACTCCAAAGCCATTGCTCTTGGATACTCCCATAGTTAGAAGTCTTGTTTTATTAAGTGGACAGTAAGATGGGGAGAAAGAAAAGCTACTGTAGCTACAAATTTATTGTATTATAGCCCTTTACCTAAAGGATGTTTTTAATCATTTACCCCGGAAAATAATATTAAAGATGGCCCTTGTTGATCTTTTGCTTATTGTTTCCTTGATTTCTATTTAGAAGTCTCTGCAGTTGACTTGACATAGATAAGGAAAAGAGAAAGTGTTTGTAAGGTTTGGGGCTCCTGTACATCACCCTTTAAGCGTCCACATTTTTTTTTTTTTGACAGAGTGGACAGTGAGAGAGAGACAGAAAGGTCTTCCTTTTTCCGTTGGTTCACCCCCCCCAATGGCCGCTGTAGCCGGTGCACCGTGCTGATCTGAAGCCAGGAGCCAGGTGCTTCCCCTGGTCTCCCATGCAGGTGCAGGGCCCAAGGACCTGGGCCATCCTCCACTGCACTCCCTGGCCACAGCAGAGAGCTGGACAGGAAGAGGAGCAACTAGGACAGAATCTGGCGCCCCGACCGGGACTAGAACCCGGTGTGCTGGCGCCGCAGGCAGAGGATTAGCCTATTGAGCCATGGTGCCAGTAAGCTCCACAATTTTTATAACTTAGTTTTGAAGTATGTATGGGAGGGTGTGCTTCCTCTTGGTTACAGTTCCCCTCCGAAGACAGTGTCTTGCTAAAGTAACTAGATTTCTATCACATGCTTTGAGTCACTTTCTGATGTATACTTTCATGTACATGGAAATTAACATGACAAATTATAAGGTCAGGGAGAAACGTGTCTACAAATAGAAAAGCAGCATTTTTATTTAAGTCTCTACAAACCATATCTCAGTCTTCCGAAGAATTGCTTCCCTGGTTCTGTATTTACAATGCTAATTTATAATGACATTAAGTAAGTTGTTAGAAAACTGGTTTCAATTTTATTTCTTGGGCAGAAGGTAATTTGTGACAAAGTGACATAAAATTCAATATTTCACTCTAATATTGTAAAATCTACCTTCCTTAAGATGCCTTCAGGTTTCAACAACTATAACCTTGAAATGACCCAATTAACAGCATTTACCTAGGGTTCCTTGTTTCAATTTTACATCATTCCAAAACAGAAATCTTTGATGTAAATCTTCAGTATTTACAAATGATTCTTTTCCTCTCCACTCTCTTGAAGTTCCTTGACCAGTTAGGTTTCACAGACTTGTCTTTTTTTTTTTTTTTTAAAGATTTATTTAAGCCGGCGCCGTGGCTCACTAGGCTAATCCTCCACCTTGCGGCGCCGGCACACCGGGTTCTAGTCCCGGTTGGGGCGCCGGATTCTGTCCCGGTTGCCCCTCTCTTCCAGGCCAGCTCTCTGCTATGGCCAGGGAGTGCAGTGGAGGATGGCCCAGGTGCTTGGGCCCTGCACCCCATGGGAGACCAGGAAAAGCACCTGGCTCCTGGCTCCTGCCAGGATCAGCGCGGTGCGCCGGCTGCAGCGGCGGCCATTGGAGGGTGAACCAACGGCAAAGGAAGACCTTTCTCTCTCTGTCTCTCTCTCTCACTGTCCACTCTGCCTGTCAAAAAAAAAAAAAAAAAAAAAAAAGATTTATTTATTTATTCACTTGAGTTACACACAGAGAGAGAAGGAGAGGCAGAGAGAGAGAGAGAGAGGTCTTCCATCCGCTGGTTCACTCCCCAATAGGCTGCAACAGCCGGAGTAGCGCCAGGTGCTTTCTCCCGGTCTCCCAGGCAGGTTCAGGGGCCCAGGGACTTGGACCATCCTCTGCTGCTTTCCCAAGCCATGGCAGAGAGCTGGACAGGAAATGGAGCAGCCAGGACTCGAACTGGTACCCCTATGAGATGCTGGCATTGCAGGCAGCAGCCCCACTCGCTACGCCAAAGCGCCAGCCCCCAGACTTGCCTGTTTTAACCTATGCCTGTTAATCAATGCTTGGAGACTAATTTTTGTTATTTGCTAAAAAATCCCTCATTTATGGATAACATTCCAGTTGAAGTATTCAGAAACAATAGTACTTATGTTGTAGTCTAATTGGCATCTTCATTTTGAATATATGTAGAAATATGTAGATATAGTGGCTGTTTGTCAGCTTGTGCACCCTAAGAGTATTCTGACATGATTTAAAGACTTTAGGTGCATTTGTTGTATTGTACTTCACAGGTTCTTTTCACACCCCAAGATTTACTACTAACTGTAGCTTTGTCCCTTTTTTTGCTTTTACATTTGATTTATGAGAAACATTTTACTATTAGACTGCAAAAATGCTGGAATTTCTTATGGGCCATCTTCTCCGGCTTTCCCAGGCCACAGCAGAGAGCTGTGGAGCAGCCGTGTCTCATATCGGATGCCGGTGCTTCAGGCCAGGGCATTAACCTACTGCCCCACAGCGCCAGCCCAGTGTGAAGGTATCTTAAAGAGTGTCATAGATATATTGTGAATACCCTTTAAAGAATTTTAAGTTCCAGACTTGCGTAGTACCTTCTCAATTTACTGTGTTATTCTCTTATATTTACTACATTCCTTTGAGCAACTCAGTTTAAACTTGAAGTCTCCTATAAAAATAGCAAAGTACTTTCCATATAGTACGGGGCAGAGGTAAGGGGAGAGAGCCAGGTTTTTTTGGTTGGTTCTGTTGGTGTTCATTTGATTTCCCAGACTAAGTTGTAAACAGTGAAAAGTGGCCTGGTAAATGTATCTTGAGAGGATGTAAGACATTAAGCAAGTAGTAGTTAGAAGCCTCTTAAGGGTTTTGCTGGTTGTTGGCTAGTCTAATCAGTGCCTTTGATTGCCTTAAAGATTGTAGAGAAAGGATTAAAAAAGGGATGGGGATTGAAATAGGGCAAGGAATGATAGTCTCTATACATTTTAAAAACTCCTAATTTAAACAGCTGCTTTGGGCTTTGTTGATACTCTGGCAACTAGTGACTTGCTAATTTTGGATTATCTAAGAGATACCTACTCGTTAAAATGTTAACTGCTTTCTAAAATAATTTCTTAAAATTCAGTGAATAACAACTTAATGAGTCTTAATCTGAATTTTGAAATAATGGAATTTTGTATATTTACTGTTGTTTCATGATCACTGATACTTGATTGCTGTTCTAATAGAACTTGTAAATAGTTGTCTGTATTAATTCTGTAGTGACTTTTTTTGAAAAAAAAGATTTATTTATTTTATTTGAATGGCAGAGTTACAGAGAGGGACAGAGATCTTCCATTTGCTGGTTCATTCCCCAAATGACCTTGATGGCCAGGAGCTTCTTCCGGGTCTCCCATGTGGGAGGCGGGGTCCCAATACTTAAGCCGCCTTCTGCTGCTTTTCCAGGCACATTAGCAGGGAGCTGGCTTAGAAGGGGGGCAGTAGAATTTGAACAAGTGCCCATATAGGATGTCAGCGTCCCAAGCCACAGCTTAACCTTCTGCTACAGATACTTTTTTTTTTTTTTAAGATTTATTTATTTATTTATTTGAAAGCAAAAAGAGACAGAGATCTTTGATCCACTGGTTCACACCCCAAATGGCTACAGTGGGCTGGGCCAACCTGTAGCCAGAAGTCAAGAGCTTCTTCGGGATTTCCAATGTGGAAGCAGGGGCCCAAGCACTTGGGCCATCCTCCGCTCCTTTCCCAGGCACATTAGCAGGGTGCTAGATGGGAAGTGGAACAGATGAGTCTCGCAAACCAGCACCCATATGGGATGCTGGCGTATCGGGTGGCGGCCTTACCCACTACACCACAACCCTGGCCTCACCATAGATTTTCTTAAGGCATTTAATTGGGACCTCAGAATTGCCATGTTCTGTCTAAACCTAATTTTGTTGATAGAATAATAGCTATTGAGCACTGACTGTATGCTGAGAACTTTACATGTGATCTCTTGTTCAGCTATCCTGCAAGACTAGATAGTGATCCTATCATTTAATAGATAAAGAGAGACCTATCCTATTCAAAAAAACTCTGCTATAGTATAGTGGTTTAACAGCATAAACTCTGGGACCAGTTTGCTGCTTACTAGGTCTGTGATGTCAAGCAAGTTTCTCTTATCTGACCCAGTTTTCTCATCTATGAAATGAGAATAGTAATAGCACCTACATCATAGAAAGGGCCGTTGTGTAATAAACAGTTTCTTAACTGCTGTTATTGATTTTTTTTAAAAGATTATTTTATTTATTTTAAAGAGTTACAGAGAGAGGTAGAGAGAGAGAGGTGTCTTCCATTCCGCTGGTTTACTCCCCAAAGGACCGCAATGGCCAGAGCTGAGCCGATAAGAAGTCAGGAGCTTCTTCCGGGTTTCCCACGCAGGTGCCAGAGCCCAAGGAGTTGGACCATCTTCTACAGCCTTCCCAGGTCATAGCAGAGAGCTGGATCAGAAGAGGAGCAGCTGGGACTCGAACTGGCGCCCATATGGGATGCCGGCGCTACAGGCTGGGGCTTTAACCCACGGTGCCACAGCACTGGCCCCTGTAACTGATTTTTTTTTTTTAAAGATCTATTTATTTAAATAAATAAATAATTTTCAAATGAAAGGCAGAATTTCAGAGAGGCTTAGGCAGAGAGAGAGAGAGGTGTCTTCCATCCGCTGGTTCACTCCCCTAGTGGCCGTAGCAGCTGGAGCTGGGAGGATCCAAAGCCAGGAGTTTCTTCCATGTCTCCCGTGTGGCACAGGGGCCCAAGGACTTGGGCCATCTTCTGCTTTTCCAGGCCATAGAAGAGAGCTGGATCAGAAGAGGAGCAGCTGGGACTCGAACTGGCGCCCATATGGGATGCCGGCGCTACAGGCTGGGGCTTTAACCCACGGTGCCACAGCACTGGCCCCTGTAACTGATTTTTTTTTTAAAAGATCTATTTATTTAAATAAATAAATAATTTTCAAATGAAAGGCAGAATTTCAGAGAGGCTTAGGCAGAGAGAGAGAGAGGTGTCTTCCATCCGCTGGTTCACTCCCCTAGTGGCCGTAGCAGCTGGAGCTGGGAGGATCCAAAGCCAGGAGTTTCTTCCATGTCTCCCGTGTGGCACAGGGGCCCAAGGACTTGGGCCATCTTCTGCTTTTCCAGGCCATAGAAGAGAGCTGGATCAGAAGAGGAGCAGCTGGGACTCGAACTGGCGCCCATATGGGATGCCGGCGCTACAGGCTGGGGCTTTAACCCACGGTGCCACAGCACTGGCCCCTGTAACTGATTTTTTTTTTAAAAGATCTATTTATTTAAATAAATAAATAATTTTCAAATGAAAGGCAGAATTTCAGAGAGGCTTAGGCAGAGAGAGAGAGAGGTGTCTTCCATCCGCTGGTTCACTCCCCTAGTGGCCGTAGCAGCTGGAGCTGGGAGGATCCAAAGCCAGGAGTTTCTTCCATGTCTCCCGTGTGGCACAGGGGCCCAAGGACTTGGGCCATCTTCTGCTTTTCCAGGCCATAGAAGAGAGCTGGATCAGAAGAGGAGCAGCCTGGACTCAAACGGTGCCTATATGGGATGCTGGCACTGTAGGCTGCGGCTTTACCTGCTACGCCACAGTGCCAGCCCCTTAACTGCTATTATTCTATTGTGTGAATGAAGAACTTTTTAAAAATGATATGGCAGGTTTTGTTTTGTTCCCAAATGTATAAGTTTGCACAGTTGCAAGGGGGTTAGGGTTGGAGAGACAGTGAAGAGGGAGACCTGCTAGGGAGCAGGTTTGTCAGCAGTTTAGTTCCCTTAAACTGTTCCTGATCTATGAGGTGGATCATTACTTCTACAACTTGTCCAAATGAGCCCATAAATTAAGATTCTGTGGTGATAGCCCAAGGGAGTGTGCCCCTAAGGAATGGTAGAAATAAGTGATAATTATGGTGGGTAGGTTTCTACCCTAGCTTAAAGAAACCACACATATATAATGGATTCTAAAGGTGGAACTCTATGAAGTCCAACTCAGGAAAGGACTCTTCATTGTTCATTAACAAATTCTTCCCGCTTTTTGTAGATCATAAGAAGTTTCTGTATTGTGAAGGGTTTGCTTATTTTACCTAAACGCTGTATGTGAGAACTACTTTGTTGTTAAGCAGATAAATATTTATAAAGGCACTTGATACATAGTAGTATTGATAAAACTATGGACTAGTCGCAGTCATGTACACCCACACAGAAAATTAGATGCTAGTTAGTATTTAATTTTTGTCTGTTATCACTTTCTTTTAGAATTGTGATCCTGAATTATCACTGGGGGTCTGCTGAATTTTGTCCAGTTTTTAATTTTTTTCAAAGTGTTGTTTTGAGCAACTATATGTGATTTTTTTCTTTTGATTTTATTAAGGCAGTTACACTATACTAGAAATCTAAGTCTTCCATTTTTTTTTTGAAAAGTGGTGATTTTACTGTACATTCTCAACTTCATTTCCATTTGATTCTCGGATCTCACAGGAATCCTTCAACTGCTTTCTACCAAGCGTTCCATTTGAACACGTTTCAGGAATCAAAGAGCATCTGGGATAGGTATGAATACTTACATATGGAATGCATACATGCAAAAGTGTATGCATGAATTGCTTTGCACTGTACTGGTTTCTTGTCATTAAAACTGATTTTTATTTGTTTTTTAGAGGGTTATCTAGCATGGGACAAAGCAGCAATATAAACCAAAAGGATAAGATTATAAACATACTTTTCTTTTTACTGCATTTTGTGCGCTTTATTTTTCAAGGATTTATACATTCTATTGAATTGGAAATGAAATAGCCACTTATCTACTGTATTTTAATGCAAAACTACTTTAATTTTCATGCTGTTTTATACAGTTTCTCTTTAAAAGCTGTTATCATGCAAAGAACAATGTTATTTCAAAGTAAGAAATTTGAAAAGGGACAAGACCAAGCTATCAAAATAATCATTTAATTTTTAGCAAGAAACTTTAATGTTTGTTTGCTAGAATTCACTAGATCTGCTTTACTGGTGTGCATTCCCCTAAAACAGTTTGCTTTCCCACAGAAATCCTTAAAGATTTTATTTTTAACTTTTTAAAATATAGAGTGGAGTTATGGAGTTCATTCATGGCTGAAGATTTGGTTTATCTTTCTGCTTAACACATTTTAAGTAGTGTATGCTCTGTTCAGTTATTTTGCTGAATATTTATTAGCACTCTATCGTTCTGTGTTTAAGTTGAGTGCAAAGAGTATTTTTAAAATTCACAGAAAGCTTGATAGATTCTTTTAACTCTTGACTGGCAAAGTATTTGTGTCTTCTGACATAGTTTGCATAACACTCATGGACTCAACTCCATTTATTAGAAAAGAAGTATTGCTAAGTGTGTGTACTTTAGACACGGTCTACATTGCCTAGAAATGGTAAAAGATGCTTTTAGTTCTTGGGCTTGATTTGCTTACAGGTGTCCTTCTAAAGACATTGTCTAATAAAGTATCTTTTTGATGGCCTGTTCCTTATTTAACCAGAAGTGTTTTAAAATAATTAACTTTTAGATTAGGAGCTATAAAAATTTGTTGTACCCTGTTTATAAGATAAGTTCTTAAATAGTTCTGCCACAATAGTGCAAATTATGCATAAATGTAAATTATGGCATGAAACAAGCATCAGAGTTTCCTAATTTGAATAGTTTACCAAATATAGCCAGAGTATGAATTCTTTAGGGTGTACTTTATACAAAGGAAAAATGGCACTCTAAAAGAGTAGTTTTTATGTATGTGGTAATTCATTGCAAATAACTGACTTTTGTGAGCTGCTATGATATCAGTATGAATGATACATTTTCATCAAAACAGTGTAGAAAGATTTGAACTTTATTTTTTATAATACTTTGGATCTAATATTAGGTTTGTTCCTTTTCATTATAAAACAACCATAGAAGTTGCCTGCTCATCATTTGTTGTTACAGCTAAATACTCCTTATTTGTTTTCTTTTTTTAGATACCAGAAACTTTTAAGGTATCAGAAATGAGGCAAGTTGCTGTATCTGTAGTTTCACATAGGTTGAAAATATTTTCTCCTTGGAGCCTGTGGACCAGAGCCAAAGAAGTTAACAGATACTTGTTTGTAGTGTGTTAATGCCAAAATAGAATCAATTAAATTCTAGATCAGCCTTTCTTCACTGTAAGTTAGCCTGTTGGTACCAACATGACAAGCTCAACCCAGTAGAAACTGAGTATTAGCTTCCTTTTAAGTTTATTAAATAGTTAATTGAGAGGAGCAGTAGTGGCTAGCTAACAATCTGCAACTTCAATTGGCAAATATCCACAGATTTGCTCAGCTAATAAAGTATTGTGGGACTCTTTATTCATAATCAGATCAGACAAGGGTCAAAGATTTGTTAAACTTTAAAAAATATTAACTATAACTTATGGCCTTGTTTGTTTTATAACTCACCAGACTGCCTTGTTCATATTTGATTAGCATAAATTTAGGATTTTTAAAATTTTATTACTAATTTGGCAAAGATGATTCTATTAAGTAGAATCATTTGGAGGTTTAAGAAGCTATAAGTTGCTTACTTTATATACTGCATGATCTACTTACTTTGAGATATAAATTTGTCTACCAGTGTTGCTAGATAACAGTATTTCAGGCTTCTATTTGTGAATTCTCGGAATCATTTTCAGTAGGGACAACTGTTTAGCCCATACCAATTTTCATTATACCTGCTCTAAATATTCCAAAGATCCCTGTTTTACCTTTTTTTTTTTTTAAAGATTTATTTATTTATTTGAAAGGTGGAGTTGCAGAGGCAGAGGCAGAGAGAGGTCTTCCATCTGCTGGTTCACTCCCCAAATGGCCAGAGCCAGGCTGATCTGAAGCCAAGAGCCAGGAGCTTCTTCTGGGCCTCCCAGGCGGGTCCTAGGGTCCAAGGACTTGGGCCATCTTCTGCTGTTTTCCCAGGCCATAGCAAAGAGCTGTATCGAAAATGGAGCAACCTGGACTCCAGCTGGCACCCTTATGGAATGCTGGCCCTGCATGCAGAGGCTTTACCCACTCTACGCCATAGCAGCAGCCCCAGTTTTGTCCTTCTTGAAAGATTTTAGTCTCTTTTTTTTTTTTTTAACAGAATTCTTTCAATTCAGGAGAATATCTTTTAATCAAAATATAAGTAATTAATATTCCTTTCTCTACATTGATTAAGTTTTCTGATGGTCTGGTTTTTTTCCTCCCCTCTATAAATTAGAATTAACAAGTTGAGATGGTTTTTACCAGTCTGCCTCTGCTGTATTTAAATGCTCTCTCCTTCCATCAATATCCAGTACTTTGTTTGGTTATTATGCTAAAATTAAAGCCATTATCAGGCCTACCTTTCTTTTTTCCTATAAATGCCATTATGGTTTCTGTCTTCTTGTTTATCATTCGTCAGGAACATAGGGAGGGAATCAATCAACTGAAACCATCTTTAAATATAAAGAAAGTAGAAATTGATAGCTCAAAAATAATCTTTCTTCAGAAGACCTATGTATTAAAATGAATAATGCAGCTTGCATGGTTAGCTTTGTAAGAGATTATCTAACTTAAAGTCAATTTTTAGTGATAATCTATTAACATTCCAGAATAGTAACTTCATTTTTAAAGACTTTTTGATTGATTGATTGATTGATTCGAAAGGCAGAATTACAAAGAGGTAGAGACAGAGAGATCTTCCATTTGTTGGTTAACTCCCTCCAAATGGCCACAGCAGTCGGGCTGGGCCAGGCCAAAGCCAGGAGCCAGGAACTCTGTTAAGAATCTCCCAAGTCACAGAGACTTAGGTCTCTGTACTCAAGTACTTGGGTACTTGAACCGTCATCTGCTGCTTCCCAGGCACATTAACAGAGATCTGGATCAGAAGCAGAGGAGCCAGGAGCCAAACTGGCACTCCAACATGTGATGCGTGTTTCCCAAGCAGTGGCCTAACCTACTGCACCATAACACCCACACCCAGAATATTTTTCCTATTTAAAGAATAGCTTTCTAAAGTTTTTCTTGGCTTTGTTAAATTTGTTTAGAAACATAGCCTGATAATCATGGGGGACCAGGCCGTCATTGGGAATTTGTGTGCAAAAGTGTGTAGTAAGAATTTAGAGCAGCCAATTTTACCCTTATCAGGACAGTAAGATAAAGGAGTACTGGAGAGAGGAAACATTTTGTTCAGGTAGATTTAAGGAGTAAATTGTAAGGATTTAACCTCATTGTTAAGCACATGCAATGTTTTTGTCTTAATGAAGAAAATGCATAAATGTAGTCATTTGAAATAACAGTTGCTAGGTGCACCATCCCCTTGAGCCTGCTTGTTCTTTCTTAGGATAGCACCAATAACAGAAATTAATAAGGAAAATACAAATAGTAGACCTAGATCTACTAAAATGAATATCTAAATAAGTAATGAATATGGACAGACTCTCTCTTGTCATTATTGCCTAAAACACAGCATGACAACTATTTGGAACTATATTAAGTATTATAAGTAATCTAGAGATGATTTAAAGTATAAAGGAGTTTATATGCAAATACTGCACCATTTTATATATAAGGGACTTAAGTATCCACTGATTGTGGTATCCAAAGGGAGTGCTGGAACTAGTACATCTTGGCTCCCAAGGGATGAGTGTAGTCTCTAACAAATGTGTTTGTCCCAGATTATAAACATTGACATTTACAGGAATATTCCTGTGATTACTTTAACTGATCCTTTTCCCAATCAAAAGACAAGCCTTAAAATTTCACTCTAGTATGGTAGCCTGGAATGAAGCTAAGAGGCAATATCAGAGAAGTTTGCAGTTACTTGACACAGCAAAAGTTTATTGACTCTTACAAGTAAATATTGGAAAAAAATAAGATCAGTAAATTTCAGTTCCTGCCTTTAATGAACTTGGCCTTAATATGAAAAACGATAGGCAAATAATACATTATCACATGATTGAGAGTGGTAACTGTCATACAAAATTAAAGTACTTTATGCCTCAAGTACAGCAGGAAGAGTTGAAGAGTTCAAACTTTAGTAAAGACCAAATTGCCAGAAGAGAGTAGTGTATAAGAGGGTCAAACTAGGACCTTTGGCAACACCACCTGCATTTTGAAAACAGGAGAAAAGAACAAGTAATTTTTTGTTTATTTGTTTTTTAAAGATTTATTGTTTGGAAGTCATAAGAGGAAGATCTTCTATTCCCTTGTTCACTCCCCAAATGGCTGCAACAGCCAAGGCTGGGCCAGACTGAAGCCAGGAGCTTCATCCAGGTCTCCCACGTGGGTAGCAAGGGTCCAAGGATTTGGGCCATCTTCCACTGCTTTCCCAGGCGCATTAGCAGGGAGCTGGATCAGAAATGGTTCACCCAGGACGTGAACTAGTGCCCATACGGGATACCAGTGTTGCTGTGGTAGCTTTACCCTCTACACCACAACGCCAGCCCAGAGAACAAGTGATCTTAACAGTAGAACAGAGGCAGGCCATTGTGGTTCAGCAGGTTAAGCCACCACTTGGGATGCCTGGCGTGCAGGTTCCAGTTAGGGCTCCTTCATTAACACTCCAGCTTCCTATTAATGCACCTGGGAAGGCAGTCAACAATGGCCCAAGTACTTGGGGTTCTGTCACCCATATGAGAGACCTGGATGGAGTTCCTGGTTCCTGGTGTTGGCCTAGCCCATCCATCCCCAGCTGTTGTGGGCATTTGGGGAGTGAACCAGTAGATTAAAGATATATCTCAGTCACTTTGACTTTCAAATAAATATCTTTTTTTAAAAAAAGAGAATAGAACATTTTGAGAATATTATTTCCTAACTAAAAAAGGAGAGAATGTTTGAATCTTTACTTTGTAAAATTTCAAACTTACAGAAAAATTGTAAGAGTAGTACAAAGAACTCCAGTAACCATCTTACCAACATTCAGTGTTTCTTAACATTATTTGCTTTATTATCCTGATATTTTAGGAATCCCTTAAGAGTAATTTGCAGATATCATATTCATTTAACCCCAAATATGTATGTGTTTCTTAAGATTATTTTCTTATATGCCAGCACTATACTAAATTTAGGATATTTAATATTGATGTTATACAGTATGAATACAAATATATGGTTCATATTCAGATTTTGCCAGTTGAACCAGTAATGTCCTTCATATATCTAATCTGAGTGCCCTAGTGTATTATCACAGATTACATTTAATTATTAAACACCTATCTAAATTTTCTCCTGTCTTACATAAATATGCACTTGTATTAATCTCCTACAAGATTGTATAAAATTTATATATTCACAGAAATGGCAGGACCAATGTTCTGGATAAAGTACTACAAAAAGTGCATCCCCTGTTTGTACAACACCTTGTTGGTATTATTGGAGTCATGTAAAGAACTAGTGCCTAAAATCCAGGTGAAACAACTACTAGAGTTGGGAGGAGGGGTGCAAAAAAAAGAGAGAACCATGTAGATACTAATGTAGGTGTGTTTCTTAGAAAAAAATTATATTTGTGTTCTTTCTGTACTGTGATTTTTACATGTAGATTAAGTTGTGGTTATAATTATCTTGAATTAAAAATTTATGTTTACAAATTATATATCACTATCTGTTATATTCTGTTGTGTCCTCTTCATTTTCTTCTGATATTTGTGTTAGGTCACTTGTTTGCTGCCAGATTTTTAACCTAAGAACTTACCTTATTGTTTGAAGTGGTATTTCACTGGTTCCGAATCATCTTTTCTCTTAGCTTTTCTGTGACTAGTGGAAGTAGGACACCTGACATACTGACATCTATTTTGAGCACAGTTCCAGACTTTAGAATTGGCAATGAGCAATTATTTCTTAACTGCTCAGCCTCTTTCCATGCTTCTGCTCATGTGTTTACCACCTTCCTCTTTAGGTATGTCAAAAGTTTTTTAATTTAAAATGCCCTTCCTTATTTTGAGAGGTCATACTAATTATTTTCAAGATGAAATTTGAGAAACAACTGGAAAAGATTGGCATAGTTGGTAAGATCTCACTTAAAATTTTAACTTTTCACCAAATGAATTTTAGGTAAACTAAGGCTTTGAATACAACAGAAACGTGTGTGTGTGTGTGTGTGTGTATAAACTGGTTTGCTAAACTCTATTGTTTCGATAAAATTTACAGCAAAGCTTATTCTGATAAGGAAATAAATATAACCTGAAATTGCTAAACCAGGACAACATTGGACATCTTTTTGTTTGTTTTGTTGTTTCATTTTTCTGTTCTACTCCTCAACAACTAAAATTTAAACTCACACCTCTTCATTGTATTTAAACTTGCAAATGGTTTGGAGACTCTTTGAGAAGAAGGAAATAATTTTTTAAGATTAATTTTTATTTATTTGAAGGGCAGAATTAGGTGGAGAGACATCTAGAAAGAGAGATCTTCCATCCGCTGGTTCACTCCTCAAATGGCCACAACGGCTAGGGCTGGGCCGGTTCAAAGCCAGGAACCTGGAGCTGCTTTTGGGTCTCCCATGTGGGTGCAGGAGCCCAAGCACTTGGGCCATCTTCCACTGCTTTCCCAGGCCATAGCAGAGAGCAGGAATGGAAGTGGAGCAGCGGGATTCAAACCTGTGCCCATTTGGAATGCTGGTGTCACAGGCAGAGGCTTAATCTGCTACACCGCAACTCCAGCCCCAAGAAAGAAATATTAATTGGAATTCTTTTAATTTTTTTGTTTTTATTAAGATTTGGATTGGTAGGTAGGTAGACAGAAGATGACTATAGTTGACATTATTTGTATATGCACATACTCATACTAAAACTTCAAATTATTCAAATCAAGAACTATATTGGATTTTGTGATTGACAGAAAACATTTTCATTTTTTTATTTTTAAATATTTATTTATTTATTTGAAAGGCAGAGTTACAGAAAGGCAGAGGCAGAGATAGAGAAGTCTTCCATCTGCTGGTTCACTCCCCAAATGGCTGCAGTGGCTGGAGCTGGACTGATCCAAAGTCAGGAGCCAAGAGCTTCTTCCATGTGGGAACACGGGTGCAGAGGCCCAAGGACTTGGGCCATCTTCTACTGCTTTCCCAGGCCATAGCAGAGAGCCAGATAGAAAGTGAAGCAGCCTGGACTCCAGCCAGCACCCATATGACTTAGCCGCTGTGCCGTAGTGCTGGCACAGATAGAGAACTCTTAAATTCTTTAGTCTACCCCAAGTTTGATTCTGTGTTTAGGTTTTGGTTGCCTACTTCTAAAATATTTTCTTTATTTGACAGAAAAAAAGTTGTACAGGTGGTAAAAATTTAGAATATCTGTTGGAAAATCCTCTGAGGCAGTAGCATCTTTATGCCAGTTTACCTCCTGATTATTTTCAAACTTTGAGGATCCTTGATTATAAATACTAAAAAAAATTAGAAGATTCAATTGTGTTTTTCAGTTTTTAATCCTTTACTATTTCCCCAGAAATTGTTGTATGCTCTGTAAGCTACAGTATGTATACAGATAGCATGCCTGTCACCATCTAGTTACTTAAGACCACAGATTAAAATGGTGTTTTTTTTCTGACCTCTTAAGAATTAATGCAAGTGGTGGTATCCGTGGTAGCTAGGTATTGCCTACTGTTAGCAAGGTTGTCAGAATATATGTAACCTGTGTCCTGGAAGCCAAAAACATCTTTCTACGTATCTACTTGGAGATAAAGCTTGTCTATTCTCCCTAGTCCTATACACTAATGGAAGGGGAATAGTCAGGAGGGAAAAGAGTTGCAGTATCTAATTAATCTCACTCCTTCTGTTCACAGTGACCGTTAACCATTGGTTCAGAAAATTTCTTTTTATTTACAGCATCTGTCTATTTTAGATATTGCTAACTTAGTCTAGAAAATGTTGCTAAATATATTTCTAGGATGATCACAACCATAATTTGTTTCAAGAAATAAGAGATACCAGCTCTCAAAAGTGTAATATGTGAAGGTATCTGAAAGTTATATTTTCTGTTGACTGTTACATACTAAGCTCAGAGTCAAATACACAACTTTCTGTTGACAAAGCATCCAGGTCCTAATTGCATATATTTGAGTAATATATAGCTGGTCTCGACTTGCTTTGTGTCTCCATTTTTATCTTCTTCCCTTCACCTCCAGTTTCAGTTTCCTTATTTTCTTTTGTCTCCTTTATAAGCTGTTTCTACTCCTTTGGAAAGGTTGAGGACTATAAACATGATCTGTTGAATAGCCTTAGAGTTGTTTTTCAAAACTGTACTAATAAAATTCTTAAATGCATATAATACATAATGTGCTAACACTTCTTATTGTATATATATGCATATTTAAATTTTAGTATAGTTTATAGTGTGTCTTAAATTATCTTGCACCAACAACAAATAAGTAACGGTTCTTGTGATTGTGTGTATGTGTTTTTATATGTTAATTTCTTGGAACATATTGTCTTTCCAGCCTTGTTATTCTGTTAGGTACATTTGAACTAACTGTAAAAAACAATTCTTTGATATTTCTAAGCTCATTCTTCCAATACATAATCTGTAGAATGACTGTGTAATTTATTGGCGGTATATAAGATTGTCCTGTTTTCTTCCTTTCTCCATTTTTTTTTAAAAAAAGGGGCATTTCTGACCTTTAAAGAAGCAAGCATTTATCATGGATAGGATTTCTCAGAATAGAAACATCAGGGTGAAAATACGGCTAAATTAGTAGATGGTCTTAAAGAAATTTTAGATTATTTTTAAAGCAATGTGGTTTATACTTGCTAGTGAAATTTATATCAAACTGAGCTAAGCACATAATAACAAGTTCCTTTAGGAACTCTTGTAACCTTATTTGATTCAGCATTGTAGGTTTTCAAATAATTATTTACTATTACAAATCATCCACTGTGTTCTCCTGCTCATTATTTGGTTTTGTTAATATTTTTCATAAAATCAAATTAATCAAATAATGGTAAACTTAAGTTTAGTTTTTGCTGGGCTGCATTATGAAAACTGTTAATAGCACATTCTCAGTTAAATGGGATTTTTCCTCCTCACAAATTGAAAAATAATGAAATGATAAAATAAATGTCTACATTCTCAGTTAAATGTGACTTTTCTCACAAATTGAAAAATAATGAAATGATAAAATAAATGGGTACAGGAAATGTTTAAGATTTTTTTGATAGCAGTATTGCCAGAGATACAAGATTATAACTGATAAATTAGTATAGCTTTCTAAGTAAATATTAATTTTTAGGATGAATTCTAATTTTAAATTTTAATGGCTGTCTGATTAACTATTCATCTATAAGCATTTCAGTCCCCAATTTCAGCTGAGATACAGAATTTTTGCATCTTTTGTATGTTTTCTGAAGCACTGAGTTTAGCATACATTTATATTGTGCATACACCCTTAACATTACTTCCTGTAAGCTCTGGGCATTTATCATAACAGTGTTTTTTGGGGGGGCAGGCCCTTGTAACAAAGGGTCAAGCAATCTGCTCTTTGAAATGACCAGTTCATCAAAGCCTGAGAAACAAGCAAATTATCAGTATTATAAATATGTTTCAGGAGGCATTTACCTTAGAAAATATGGCTGTGCATTATATTTTCTCATGGGATTTGTCCCACAGAAGAATAAATCAAATATTTTTAAAATCTTGGTTGATAGAAGATAATAATTGCGTTAAAAAACTTTGTGAAAGCATTTTGGTAATGAGTTAATGAAATGACCACATCTCTAAACTATTACTTATCCTTACATATATAGATTTTTGCCTTCACCAGGTGATTATGCTATATTGCTGTGCTTTGACAAAAAAAAGTATATGATTTTATTGAAGTCAAATGTGTTGTGAGATTACATTTGGAAAGGTCATATTTGTAAATTGAAAAAATCCTAATAATTCTTCAGACCATGTGAGAGACTTTTAAATGACCATGTATAATAGAAGAGTTCCATTAAAAGTTAAATCTGTAACAGCATAACCCACCTTATACATTTGGGTCAAATATCTCTTGAGAGAGCCGCAGAGTTTCCTTTACAATGCTGTCTTTGAGTTTACTATAGCTTTGTACATATTGATCTTCCTCAATAATGGCCTCTTTCTTTTTTCCCCTCCCTTTTGCCCCATTGTATCCTTTTATTTAGGGGATTAATGTAGGCAAAACAGTGCCCACAACTATGTATTGCCTTTTTTGTGGATTATTGGCAACTAAAAATATAGTGCTTACCAGACAGAAGATGTTAGTACAGTGTTGCTTTTCAGGCATTAAAATAAATGTCCCATTGAAACCTTTCTGGTAAAATTTTAATAAATTTAGGGTGATATTCTTAATGAAGTAATTTTTGCTATTATTGAATCACCTACCCCCAGTTTTCTTCTGCACTCCTACATGGATAAGCAGTACACTGCTGAACTAATATGTTGTTTTGTCTATTACATCAAACCCATAATAAAATTTTATTCTTATATTGTGTATTTTTAGAATTGGGGGTAAAGGAGACAGTCTGAGATTAAGTATAAAAATTAAATGCTGACTTAGCATTTAAATGATCACTGTTGAGTATACTGATCAAGCCACTTGCACTGTAAGCCTAGAAACTCATATTTAGATGTGGATCAAGTAATAGAACTCAAATGCAATTCAGTAGAACTACAGTGTTGTCTATATCAGGTTATGGTGTTAAATCACAATTTCTGCATCATGATCTTAAACCTTTAATTGGTTCCATTTCCACTTTACTAACAAGTTTTCCTGATGGCCTGAAAGTCCATGTTGATATTTAAAGTTTGAAGTATCTAGATCAAATATGAAATTATTTTACATTAAAAAAAGTACAAAATATCAGTTGTGTAATCGGTAAAACAAAATTTTGCTATAAAAGATTTTTAAAGGCTATTTGATTAAAACACTTATTTACTTAAACTCTTTGCTAGAATTTTTTTTAGAATTCAGCATCGGAGGAGGAATGTGACATAATAATGATCGAAAGCCGAAAGTTTAAAAGTTGTGATGCCCTCACATGGTTGGAGGGTTATTCTAGCTTCTAAGGACTGAATGTTGTCCACAAGAGTGTCTCATCAGGTCATAAATTGGTAAGACTTAATGGATTAGATTTTATGTATTATACCTGATGTTATTGTATTGAGATGAATATTTATGAACAAAGTGAGCACATTGTATAATTTAAGAGTATAGTATTAAATATAAGTTAAAACTTGGAATTTGAAATACTTGGCATATGTAATCTTTTCAGTCTCAGGCTGAAGGCCATATCTTTGCAGTGGTGTTTAATAAATATATCAGTTTTAAAAAGAAAGTAAAATCCTATATTAGTAAGTTTCTTTAAATATTGCTATTGCATCTGCTACAGATGCATACAATATAATGTAGAGGCCCACATACTTTCTAGTTATTATCACAGGATATTTGTGATACATCACAGGAGATATTTGAGAAACATCAATAATATCAGCTGTCAATATACCAGTCTTGGCTTTCTAAATAAAAAAAAATGATATCCAGTTTCTTCATAAAATATAGTTTAAATTAATTTTATTGCTTTTGGGGGATTTTCTTAATAAAAGGCATTTTTCTTAAATGCCTCTAAAGCCAAAAAAACTCTCAGTTTTTACATTGAGAACATCAGAGATGCCAGTATCACATGAAACATGTTAGAAGTCAGTATATATTTTTGTGTGCCCTAAAAATTAATCCCTCTTAGAATTGTATCCTGTTTAGAAATAAACCGAATTTGTCCTGTGTACCCTTCTTATTTTGCTTTGGTACACAGCTTTATTTGTAGGAGATGTTCTTAGAATAATATAATTTAGTTCAGGATGAGATCTTGCAATCTTTAATGTAAGAATCATATTTTGCAGATTAAAAAATTAAAGCCATACATTTGTAAAATTAATATTTTCATTAAAGTATGATATACACATTCTTCAAATCTATCAAAAAGATTAGTTTAAATTACTTATTTTCCAGAAAAGCCAGAAGGTTGGGGTTGATGTCAATTGAACAGGCCACTGTATCTATTTCAACTTTATCCTTAACCAGCGATAAGTTATTTTCTTCCTTATACATACATGCTCATACCATTCTATCTTTTGAATAATTTTCTAAATTGTTTCTGATGATGGTATTCCATGATTTTGTGTTTGTCATATTCTTAAAACATGAAATTTCTTAAACCAGTGTACTTGTTATCAGTGGTAGTCCAGAAACAAATACAACAAACTAATAAGTTGCCTCCTAATCAATATGAGGGCTTACTCTATATATGTGGAAAATTGAATTAAGAGATAATGTGAATTTTCCATGAACTTTTTGAAGCCCCTTGTACTTTTCTATTTTCTTTCTTTTCTTTCTACCATAAACTTACACACCTTAGATAACCAGGAAATGATTTCTAATTTCTCTCCTGTAGGTTATATCCATATTTAGAAGTCAGTGGTTGGGCTTCAGGGGATCATGAACCCTGTGGAATTTTGAGTAGAATTTCTTTATGTTCAGTTTTCCATGAATGGTTTAGAGCATCTGTCAAATTCTCAAAAATAGTTAAGTAATATTGCTAGTGAATGTTTTGTTTCTGAATAACAATCCTAGGCACCCAAGTATGTGAGTGACTGATGAAAGACATTTTAATAAATGCATTGATCATATAACTTACTGATATTTATCCAAGGTTAGCTTATTGTAAGTGACCATTAGATTGTTGAGACAAATCAGAGCCTACTGCTTTAGGAGTCTCATATTGTCAATCTCTGTACTTGAAGGTTGACTGGATTTCTTCACGATTTTGCTGTGTTTCGCTGTTGAGTGGCGACTGTGTGTTAGGCACACAGTATTTTTAGTATATTACATCCTTTAATAGTCCTAACAGTAATATAGATACAATCAAAGTCCTCAGTTTACAGAGAAGGAAATTGAAAGACAGGTTAAGTAACTTGCTCAAGTCACATAGCCATTGCATGATGGAGCTGGGATTCAGATCTCGCTTTCTGACTGGAGCTCACACTCTGGTTCAGGAAGCTCTGATGTACAAGGTAATTCCAGAAAATGTGAAGGATCAGCTAAAAACCTTTTCTATTGTGTGAAGATGTGATTGCATAAATTTGATTTATTTTGAACTGGAGTAATGATGGCTCATCTTTTAATATAAAACCATCTTTGAAAGCATTTGCTAAAAAATAAATGTTTTAAGTTGTTTCCTTGTATTATAAAATACTGTTTGAACTTAATGCTTATGATTATAAACAAATAAGTGTGGGGGGCTTTTTTTTTTTTAGAAAGCCTTTGTACTTTACAGTAGTATTAAGTGTAACCACTGAGGAGCTCATCATTTAGTATTTTAGATTTCTAAGAAACAAACACTAGAAGGTATTTTTAAAAGTTTCTTTGAATTACAAATGAGGTAGTAGGAAACATCACATTACCAAATAATAATAACAACCCTGCTTAATGTTTTTTTTTAAGATTTTTATTATTTATTTATTTGAAAGTCAGAGTTACACAGAGAGAGGAGAGGCAGAGAGAGAGAGTGGTCTTCTATCTGCTGGTTCACTCCCCAGATGGCCACAATGGCCAGAACTGCGTCGATCCGAAGCCTGGAGCCAGGAGTTTCCTCTGGGTCTCCCATGTGGGTGCAAGGCCCCAAGGACCTGGGCCATCCTCTACTGCTATCCCAGGCCATAGCAGAGAGCTGGATCGGAACAGGAGCCACTGGGACTAGAACTGGCGCCCATTTGGGATGCTGGCGCTTCAGGCCAGGGCATTAACCCGCTGCGCCACAGCGCCGGCCCTTAAGTAAGAGTTTCTCATTGCTCTTAGTTGTGAATAATTATATTGAGAAAGCTTTTTTAAATCTACTTTTAAAGTGTTTATCAGGAAAAGTTTACTTGGGGCAGGGGAGTATATGCATGTTCTTAATCCAGCACATACTTTGAGTGTATCCTTTTAGTAGGTTTAATTTTACTTTCAGATAAGTTCCAAACTTTAGAACTTTCTCCCTGTTTTTAAATATTTATAATAAAGTATTTAAATATGGATTAAAGTTAAATCCACAATAATAATGCTTAAAATAAAACTAAGTTAAAATAAGAATTTATTTACTTTTTAATTAAATTGAAATAGCTTGCGGATCAAGTATAAACTGTTTCTTCAGTGCCATAATTAAAATTACAACTTCAAAGTCTTTTTTTAATAAACATCTTTTATTACCATTTTCTTTTTAAAAAATGCATTTATATTTTTGAAAGAGAGCACACGCTTCTATCTGCTGGTTCACTCCCCAAATGGCTACAATACCCAGGGCTGGGCTAAGCTGAAGCCAGGAGCTTCTTCTGGTTCTCCCATGTAGCCCAGGCATCTGGGCCATCTTCCACTGCTTTCTCAGGTGCATTAACAGGGAGCTGGCTCTGAAGTGGAGCAGCTGGACTTGAACTGGCTCCCACGTAGGATGCCAGTGGCACATGTGGTGACATAACCTGCTGTGCCACAGCGCCGGCCCTCAGAATACACATTTATATTCCAACTTATTTAGTAGTCATAATGTATTTGCCTTTTCAGAATTAAAACTTTGGAAAATTTGGAAAACAGAAAAGAACAACCAACATCTAATTCAAGTTTTTATTTTTTTAAGATTTATTTATTTATGAACTTGAAAGGCAAGGTTGCACAGAAAGAGAGAGAGACAGAGAGATATCTTCCATCTGCTGAGATAGATCTTCTGTTCACTTCCCCAAATGGCCACAGTGGCTGGGCTGGGGCAGGTGGAAGCCAGGAACCTGAAACTCCATCAGGGTCTTCTAAGGTGGTACTGGAACCCAAGCACTTGGGGCCATCTTCAGCTGCTTTTCCAGACATGTGAATAGGGAGCTGTAATCCCAAGTTTCTAATACATTTAGTGTCTCAATGTTTGCATGTCCCTTTTTAGATTTTGTATACATATGTATATGAGGGGTTTTCAAAAAGGTTCATCAAAAATGTGATTTTAAAGAAACAAAGGCCAGCTCTGTGTCTTGGTGGGTGAAGCTGCTGTCTGCAGTGTCAGCAGTCCCATGTGGGCTCTAGTTCTAATTCCAGCTGTTCACTTCCAATCCAGCTCCATGCTAATGGGCCTGGGAAAGCAGCAGCAGATGGTCTGAGTGCTTAGGTCCCAGAACCCACTTGGGATACCTGGAGGAAGCTCCTGGTTTCAGATCTGCCCAACTCCAGCCATTGTGGCCTTTTAGGGAATGAACAAGCAGATGGAAGGTATCTTTCTCTCTCTCTCCCATCCCCCCCCCCCCAAATCTGCCTTTCAATTAAATAAATAAATCTTTAAAAAAAAAAAAACTACATGTGGATTTCAAAATTTTTGTGTACCAAAATAGATAGATTTTAATTTCATTTTTCCATGAACTTTTTGAAAGTACCCTTGTATTTTAATAGTTGGAATCGTGGTAGATGTTAGTTTTCAGTAGTTTTTAAACTATTTAAATAAAAACTAAACTCAGCTAATACTGCTGTAGATGGGTTTTGAATTTTCTATTGGTATTTGATATTTGACATCTGTAATACTATTCCTTCCCAGTTTTTCTTCCTACATGGCTATTATGTTTTTCCCAGACTCCTTGATAGACCTTTTTCTTCTGTCCTTTTAAATATTGTTGGAGTCCTGACAATGCTGTCCCCCTCTTCTCACATTCTTCATCACACTAAGAGCATATAAATGGCTTTGCAAGTCAACTTTGTCCTGTAGAAAGCTGTTAGGCTCTCAGACCTGCTACCTCCAGCCTAGAGCATCTCTCCTTATATTGATGTCTATCTGATCGCTCTTAGTTAAATCAGCACTATCTCCTGATTATTTCCTCAGACTATTGATCTCTCTCGTCCGCATTCAGGGCACTCTCTTTTCTTTTTCTTTTTCTTTCTTTCTTTTTTTTTTTTTTTTTTAAGATTTATTTATTTACTTGAGATGCAGAGTTACAGAAAGAGAGAGGTCTTTATCTGCTGGTTCATTACCCAAATGGGTGCAGTGGCCAGGGCTGGGCCAGGCCAACGCCAGGAGCCAGGAGCTTCTTCCTGGGTCTCCTACTTTGGCCATCTTCTGCTTCTTTCCCAGGGGCTTTAGCAGAGAGCTGGATCAGAAATGGAGCAGCTGAGACTTGATCCAACCCCCATTTGCGGCCACTGCAGGCCGCAGCTTAACCTACTCTGCCACAGCACCGGCTCCTATTTGAGTTTCCTGATGTGGCTAACTGCACCTACTGTTCTTTTTAGTTGGAACATGTATATATGTGTGTCCTTTTCTTCTCCACCCAACTTAGCGCTTCCTTGAGTAAACAATTCTCTGCTGACCCTAGATCATGATTATGTGCTCCCAAAATACCCCCTAAAGACTGTCTTAGGGTTTATCACACTTAACTTATGTATCTCCTACACTAAACTGTAAACTCATAAACTCTGAGACATTGTTTATTTGACATCGTTTCCCAGCATTTGAAAATGTTTAAGTACGTTGAAATCCCTTTGGAATGTGGTATCTTCCTCTGCTTTCCCAGACACATCAACTGGATCTGAAGTGGAGCAGCCAGGACCCCATATGGGATGCTGGCATTGCAGACAGTTGTCCTCTGGTTATTTATTCTAGCCACTTTAACTATACTTAAATCAGGTCTACAGTGTTCCTCCCATACCCCCAGTAATATTTACCTTAGCATTCTGGTCTTTCTCCATTTCATATTTAAACTTTTCATAAACCCTCACTATGTAACACAATCTTAAAACGTAAAGCAGAAAAGTCAAATATGATTGTCATCCTTAAAGCATATGAAAGAATGTTAGGGGCAGATGTTTAGCTTAGCAGTTATGATGCCAGGTAGGACACCTGCATCCACATTGCCACATTTGATGGCCAATTCAGCTCCTGACTCCTGCATCCACATTGCCACATTTGATGGCCAATTCAGCTCCTGACTCCGGCTTGCTATTGCAGACCCTGGGAGGCAGCAGATGATGGCTAAAGTATATTTAGTTCCTGCCACCCACATGGGAGACCTGAATTGAGTGCCTAGCTCCAGTTCTGACTCAACCCCGGCTCTGTTCATGTGGTTGTGAACCAGTAGATTGGTGTTCTCTGTGTCTTGTCTGTTAAATTAAAATATATATATATATGTATATATATTATACTATAGATTCTGTGGAAACACTGAGCTGAGTACATTCTCTTAATTATTTTTGTGTTTTCATAGCTGCCGTCATCAAGAATATGGATTCCTTTATGGTCAAAATGACGTGATGACAGGTTGAACTGTCTTTATCTGACCTGACCAATCAATCCTGCAAACCTTTGTCTTCTTTTCTCCCTTCAGGATCGCTTTTGGTTTCTTCCACTTCTTTCCTTTACATTCAATTCTGATTGAATGGAGAGTAAGATAGGTTCTCTTAACTAACCAATGAGTAGATATGATTATACAAGTAAGCCTTTCACTGAATTTACAGATGGCTCCTTTCTAAATCCGTGATTCTAATATATAAAGGTCTTTATCAAATTTTTTATCTACAAGATCATCCTGAGCTTTTAAAGTCCACCTGTTTTCCCAGAAGTCTTCTATAATTTGTTGTCACCGTGACCAGTATATGGAGCAGCTTAATTTGGGCGGCAGTAACCTGCTAATCCATACAGTTCTGTCTGTTCTTTCCCTCAAACTTAATGTGGTTTTTATGTTTACTTGAGTTTGTTGCCTGTTCATAAAAACTGCTACACCTTCTTTTCTCTCAGTGATTAACAAGATGCAAGGAACAGAAAAAAAAATAAAAAGGTTTATTCACTTTTACCTAAACTATATAAGGGAGAATAAAAAATTCTAAAGAGCTGCCCATTTTTACTGTGTTCCAGTGATATCCTTCTAATTAATGCCTGATAGTATAAATAGCTGATTAGTTTCTTACATCTTTGTCCTGGCATGGTAAAGAAAACAAAATTACTTATGGAAGAATCACAAGGGCAGAGCCTGTTCTCAAGGAAGGAAGAATTAGGTATAAAATTCTGTGATTTACCATGTCTAAATTACAGAATTGTTATTGCCGAGAATGCGAGGACATGGAGTTAGCTTGAAGAGGGAAATGGTCGTTAGCTAGTAAAACTTTGTTACTGAAAATGAACCTATTTGAATACAGTTCTGCTTGAGTGAAAAAATACCTTAAAACCCTTTGGATTTCATAGTAGTGCTGTCATACTTTTCTTTGTTCTGCATCAGAATCCCTTTTTTGAATTAAGTCATTCTAAAGCAGTAATTCTCACCCAGAATAAGACATGATTTAAAAGCGGAGCAACATTTTATCTTACTGTTTTTATTTATTTTTAGTAATATTCATTGTTGAACTTTTATGTAACTAAAGAAAATCCTGGGATATTTTTAATTAAACTTTTTTTGTCAATCACATACTGTCTTTTTTAATGTTCAATCCACAGGAATGAAATGTTTAATAAGCATTGTTATAAATTTAAATCTCAAGTCAAACAATTTTTACTAACATCCCTTTTAAGTACTTTAAGTTTTTCACAGTTGCTTGAATACAAAGAAGTCAGGTACATTTGTTAAGACAACTAGAATTGTCTCATTGATTTCGGTGATACATAAATATAAACCTGTTTATAAATATAAAACCTGTTTCTTAATATTAATTTATCATAATTGATTTTTATTTACACCTCACTGCCTCAGGGACTTTTTAAAAATTTTTGTGTTTAACAGTCACTGAGAAAGTAGATCTAAGAAAGTGTTGAAGTCCATATTTACCCAAACAATAGAAGAAACTAATTTTTTTTAAGATTTGCTATTGTGGAGCCAGTGTTGTGGCATAGCAGGTAAAGCCACCACCTGTGACACTGGTATCCCATATGGGTGCCGGTTTGAGACCAAGCTGCTTCATTTCCTATCCAGCTTTCTGCTAATGGCCTGGGAAAGCATCCGAAGATGGCCCAAGAGCTTGGGCCCCTGCACCATCATGGGAGACCTGTAGAAAGCCCCTGGTTCCTGGCTTTGGACCAGCCCAGCTCCAGCAATTGCAGCCATTTAGGCAACCAGTAGATAGAAGATCTCTCTCTCTCTCTCTAATTCTGCCTTTCGATAAATAAATAAATAAAGGTTTACTATTGTAAAACATCTCACAAACAAGGAAATTGGTTTCAGCATGTTAACTTGCTTAAGAACACTCCTCCCCCCTTGTAAGTGAATAGAGTTCAGATTTTAAAACAGCTTGTCTAATGCTAAAGCTGCTGCTCTTTAATCACTTTATTGTGCTTTGAGAATTTAGCTTTTTACTCGGGCAGCTGCTGAGAGGTAAATTGTCTTACAACATAGAATGTCTGACTCCT